>NC_064614.1:640847319-641447319 GCF_023898315.1 Schistocerca nitens | reverse complement strand
TGGATTGTTACGAATAACTGCACTCATTTGATTTTGTCAAATTCCACATGAAAAAAAAATTATAATAAAAGTTTGCACAACTTGCAAATACAGGGTGATTCAAAAAGAATACCACAACTTTAAAAATGTGTATTTAATGAAAGAAACATAATATAACCTTCTGTTATACATCATTACAAAGAGTATTTAAAAAGGTTTTTTCCCTCAAAACAAGTTCAGAGATGTTCAATATGGCCCCCTCCAGACACTCGAGCAATATCAACTCGTTCCACACTCTCTGTAGTATATCAGGCGTAACAGTTTGGATAGCTGCTGTTATTTCTCATTTCAAATCATCAATGGTGGCTGGGAGAGGTGGCCGAAACACCATATCCTTAACATATCCCCATAAGAAAAAATCGCAGGGGGTAAGATCAGGGCTTCTTGGAGGCCAGTGATGAAGTGCTCTGTCACGGGCTGCCTGGCGGCCGATCCATCGCCTCGGGTAGTTGACGTTCAGGTAGTTACGGACAGATAAGTGCCAATGTGGTGGCGCTCCATCCTGCTGAAATATGAATTGTTGTGCTTCTTATTCGAGCTGAGGGAACAGCCAATTCTCTAACATCTCCAGATATTGTAGTCCAGTTACAGTAGCACCTTCGAAGAAAAAGGGACCAAAAACTTTATTGGCTGAAATGGCACAGAAAACGTTCACCTTAGGCGAGTCACGTTCATACTGAGTTGTTTCCCGCGGATTCTCAGTGCCCCATATACAGACATTGTGACGGTTGACTTTCCCGTTAGTGTGGAAAGTTGCTTCATCACTAAACACAATCTTTGAAACGAAAGATTCATCTGTTTCCATTTGAGCAAGGATAAAATCACAGAAATCGATTCTTTTAATCTTATCAGCTGCAGACAGTGCTTGAACCAATTTCAGACGATAAGGTTTCATAACTAACCTTTTTCGTAGTACTCTCCATACAGTTGATTGTGGAATTTGCAGCTCTCTGCTAGCTTTCTGTTGAGCGGTCGCCATCTTAGCTTCAACTGACGGTGACGCCTAGTCAACAGCGCCTCAAGCGAACAAATGTACAACTAAATGAAACTTTATAGCTCCCTTAATTCGCCGACAGATAGTGCTTAGCTCTGCCTTTTGTCGTTGCAGAGTTTTAAATTCCTAAAGTTGTGGTATTCTTTTTGAATCACCCTGTATACTCGGCTTATCTCTTCTAGTGATGTGTTGTCTTTTTGATGTGATACCTTACCTCTGCCAATTCCTCGCTTTCTATCTTTTTCACAAACTGGTAATTATAGTAATTACTGTTAGATTATTTTATATATGCATGTTAGGTGACGCTTGTGAATGTGGAGCAGTCGGTATCCCGGATCATATCGTCTTGGAATGCGCCATTAGACAAGATGTTACAGATCAGGACGGGCACGCCTTTGATAATACCAAAGCGTGTAATATAATAAGGAATGAGGGACAGCGGCGTAATCTGAATTCACTCACAGCTAAAATTTCAGCTTAAGAACTGCAAGCCTACATGCCTGGCAGACACCATGACAGCGAGACCTGCCACTGTAGAACATCCACCTACTGCAGTCCTCTGGTAGCATTGAAGCGAGGACCAGGAGGGATTTCTTGAGGCCCTGGCAATCTCTACACCTTGGGAGGCACAGCACCACCAGCCGCTATGAAGCCTGTTGTATCTCAGCGTGTCGGGGGCTAAATGTCTTGGAAAATGAAAAATCCAGCTCGGTTCTGTTAAAAAGTACAGTAGTGTAGTGTAGTGCAGAATTATAAATTCCTAAATTTATGTCTACCAATGCTGCATAGTGTACTAAATCAGTAGCATGTGCCTTCTGGATTCCGGATGAGCATATGCCTGTGCATCAGATGGCAAATGATAGTATGTAGACATATTTTTTGTTCGTTTAAAAATATTTCCCTTTTTATATAGATATGCTATGTAAATTATTCCCCCTTAAATAACATAATGCTTAGTAATATAGACACATTTGAAGTTATCTTAAAATATTATGTGCTCTATTCATGTGTGCTACATTTGTCTGTACTTGACTAGATAACAGCCTAAAGGAAAATAGCAAATAAATAAATAATATCTGTGTTATGAGAAAACCTGCCACTTATGAAAATACCACTGTTCCTCCGCGTACACTGCTAGGCAAAGTAAGTGAAGGACTCAGAGGAAACGGTCGGGCGTCAACGTAACTTGGCGCACATACGATTGCCCATCGACAGTGCCACGCAAGACGGCTGCTAAACTGCGTCAGTGTTGTTCGTGTTTGGTGTTGTTACCAGAACTGGTAGTGTATATGAGAGGGCGAACAGCGTTAGGTGTTGAGTGACCACTGTGAAGCACACGCAGAAGTCCCATATACGTCTGAGACAACGTTATCAGCAGCTGACAAGAGTTTGACGGGGATCTCATTGTGAGACACGGCCATCTGCTCGTATCTCGCAATATCTACATTTGTGAGAGTTCAGATGTAATAGTGGGCCGATGCTGGAATGCACGGGCGCGTGGGGGCAGCCATACTCGTCTTCAAGGTTCCGGTCGATACGTATGACCACCACAACGGAGGATCGCTGTATTTTGCATCGGGCAAATCGTAACCCCTTCACATCTGCACCTGCGATCCGAAAACCAGTAATGGACTTCCTGCAACGCCCCGTGTCATCCTGCACCATTGGTAAGAGACCAGCAGCAGCTAGACTAGGGAATTAACGTACCACGCGTAGGCTGCTGGTAACCGCACGGTGCACACTGCTGCGTTTTGAGTGGCGCAGCCACAGGGAACCAGGGACTGCTTATGAATGGCGCCGCGTTCTGTTCAGTGATCAATCCTGGTCCTACAATACCCCGGATGTACATCGTCGGCGAGTATGGTGGCAACCAATGGAGAGGTCCCTTTCTTCAATTGTTTTGGAGTGGAATAGCGGTGTTACTGCTGGCGTTCGTGGTGTGGGGAGCCATCGGGTGTTTTAGGTTTCAGCTGATATGGTTGAGGGGACTCTAACGGCACAACGGCACGACGTGTACGTTTTGCATCCTCCCACGTTACCTCTCAAGCGACACTATAGCAGTGTCATTTGTCAACGGCACAATGCTCGTTCATACGTGGAATATTTATCTATAAACTGACTGCGTGATGTTATGGTGCTGTGGTGGACAGCACGATCTCCAGATCTGTCCCCGACAGAACCTGTGTGCGACCAGCTCGGACGTCAACTCCGTCGCGCTGCCAGCATCCAGGTTATCGAGACCAATTCCAACAACTGCGGCTCAACTAGCGCCAGGAGAGGATGCAACAGCTTTGACTTCCCAGTCCAATCAGTGCATGCTCCGTCATACTGATAAGCGGATTCATACTGCCAAGTTCATGTAAATTTGACTTTTATTTTGTAATCACTGCACTAATATCATGTTCTCTTTGCCGCGCGGAGTGGCCGCGCGGTTAGAGGCGCCATGTCACTAATCGAACGGTCCCTCCCGCCGGAGGTTCGAGTCCTCCCTCGGGCATAGGTGTGAGTGTTGTCTTTAGCGTTAAGTTAGTTTAAGTAGTGTGTAAGTCTAGGGACCAATAACCTCAGCAGTTTGGTCCCTTAGGAATTCACACACAGTTGAACATGTTCTCTTTTAACCTGCGAAATTTCATTTCGTTTCCTCCTCTCATCCTAGGTATTCATTTTCTTATCAGACAATGTGGAATAATCAGCTACTTTTCTTATATAATACTTCCAAGTATTTTGACATTACACAAATGTTCGTTTGCTGTCTAAATTCTGGCAAAATCAGGATTTGGCTGAAAAAAATATTACAATTAGGTAGAATTTACATTCCGGATTCTAACAAAGAAAGATCACGGACTTGACCTCACATTTTAAGGAGAAAAAAGACAGAAGTTGATTCCGTGAGAAATTTTTGGCCGTATTTCTGACCGTCTGCGGTTATGACCATCTGTTTGCACAGCTATTAAATTTCCGTGTGCACCAGTTGTTTGTCACTCTCTCCGCTCCATTGCTGCGCCAAACTCCCGACCGCGAAATGCAGTACAGTGGAGTGACAATCAGAGCCCTCCTATTTGCGGGATATTGAAATCTTGTTTGACAACACGTTATTCTACTCGATAAATAGTAAGTAATGAGAGCACGTAATATGTTAATTTTACGAACATATACGTTCAATGTTATTTTAACAATATTTTCGTCTTGATATTCTAGAGCTATATATACGCCTCAAAATCAAAAAGAATAAATCTAAGTAAGTGAAGAACTATTATGAAGTTAACGATTGTCGATTTACAGTTTTACTACGCCAATCATGTTGAAGAATAGCGCATCTCTTACAAATGAACTTCTCTTAAATAGCGCCATTTTTAAAATCCAAAGAAATTAACGCTCAATGACAATGTTAATAACTAAATAGCAGCGCGCGACTTCTTTAATGACACATTCATTCGTTTCATTCATTTACACGGCGATTGTGAATCGCGATGCAAACAGGTTTGCAGCAGAAATATCTCTGTCACCAGCTATATGTTAGAAACCACGCACCTTTTAACGAAAAATTTTTGAAACATTTTGCATGGAAACACCAGTGTTCGAAAAACACTATTAACATTTTTAATTAAAACAGATTCTTGACTGCAAAAAACAATTTATTTTGGTTTTGAAATGTGACCGGTTTTATTCTGTGTGAGACCATCTTCATAGCAGTTCCTCCCTGATGACTGTTGGTGACATGGAGCAGGAACTGCTCTGTGCAGCTGATCTCCACGCCTTGCAAGAGCGGTTAGGAAAATTGGAAATTTGTGGTAAGGACTATGGGACCAATCTGCTGAGGTCATCGGTCCCTAGGCTTACACACTAATTAATCTAACTTAAGCTAACTTAAACTAAGGACAACGCACACACCCGTACCCAAGGGTGAACTCGGAACGGCGATGGGGGAGGAGCGGGGGGGGGGGGGGGGGGGGAGCCGCGCAAACCGTAACAAGGCGCCCCGGACCGCACGGCTACCCCGCGTGGCCCACAGCGGTTTCTGCTGCGTGCCACCGTCTCCAACAGTCACGAAGATGACCTCACACAGATCGAAACTGGTCACCTTTTAAAACGAAAGTAAATTATCTTTTGCTGTCAAAACTGTGATTTTGATAAAATTTTTTACTAATAACCTGTTTAAATCACCAGCATCAGAACAGTAGCTTATAAGCCTGTTATTCGCTCCATTGCACTGTGCTTTTATGCTCGGGCAGCAAGCGGCCACAGTGAGGCGGAGCTAATGACAAGCGATGCACGAGGAGGCTTATAAGCTGTTCGTTCAGAGGTCATAACTGTATACTATCAGAGTCACGACCAAACTTTTCGCGGTTATCCATTGCTGAGGCTGTAATGTACTTTTTTCTCCTAAAAGTAAGAAGTTGGCGATGTTCCCCTGTAAGTACTCAGACTGTGAAATGAATGGTTATAAAATACTCTCTTACTTTGTGTTTAAATATTCGATGATTTTAGATTTCCTAACTGAAGTCCATTGGCGTCCTGTTTTAGATTTTTGCCCCAGAATGGGAAACCCAATTCAGAATCCTAGAGAGAGACGCGTAGAGTATATGGAAATTATTTCTACTTCTGGTACTGTGGTTGTAAACTGCTCTGAGTTCATCCTAATTTCACTCCTTTTATCAACCATTAACAGGGAGCATATCTATTTTCATGTACCGATAAGTGTAAAAATACCTATGTCCTTGAAGAGGCTTTTGCGAGATGTCATCAGATTTATACAATATTTTCACGAGCTGCGACATAGTCGGGGAATAGGTGATTTCAGGAAGTGTAGAATAAATTTATTTCCGTCAATGATCATAAAACTTTTGGCATTTAAACTACCGGTTTCGGTCAGCAATGCTAGCTACAGACCTGCACCAAAACATGGGAAAGGAAATACACTAGTAGACAGTTTACGTCTTAAAGGAATAAAGTACGCCACAATCAAAAATTACTTTCAAAGATGTGGAAACATGCTCTTGAAATAAGACGAAGCATACCTGTTTTGTAACGTGTCCTAATATAATGAAGCCATAGTGGCATCGTCACAATGTATGCACAAAATCAAATTAGCATTGTGGTCTAAGCTAGACCACAGTCATACTGTCACTAGCGCAACTGTTCATAATAAACTGCTGTACAGTAGCCATAATATGTGTTTCTGCCGTGGGCGCGTTACATGTCGCTACTGTAAGTCTACACATATTCGCCAATTATACAATTGTACAGAATTCAATGAATGGAGAGTATAGTAGGTACATTCTATAGTGGACTTAACAAATTTATAACTTATTACACTCATAAAATGTAGTAAATTAGAAGGATGAATAAATTTAAATTTCAAATTGTTAACAAAAATATGTTTAAGTTACAATATGTGATTCTTACATGCTCTTGTGGTCATTTCAAACAAAAATCATAGCATGCACGAGAACAAGCTTATGGAGGTAATAAAACAATATAAAATTGATAAAACAACTAGGAACAGAAGAGAAATGGATGAATACACAAAGACTAAAGTAAGTTATCAGCGACTTCTGCTGACGTAGCAGCCAGAATGAACATAGGAGAGAAGCCGGAGGAACTTAATCGCTAGAGGATTTATCATACTCTGTGACACGCTGTTCCTAGTTAAGTGTACTAAAATATTGTGTTAGTCGCTTAATAAGATTATCTTGACAATGAAATGTATTATAAGAACAGAGGAGATACGACCAAACTGGAGAGTAATACGATCAACGTAAGAAAACGAAGCAAATATGTGATGAACTCTTACTATGTGGCGACAGTCTAAGATGTAATACAAGAGGCGTTCAATAATCAATGTCAAACATTCTGAAATAAAGCAAAGTAGGCATTGGATGCAAAATCGCGTTAGCCAATGAGCCCTTTTACTGGCTCCTGTTATTTGGCTTTGTAAATTTCAAGCTTTTGCAATAAATCGAGAGAACGGCTTTTCGCACTCTGTGAAGAATACGCATATTTTCCTCAGTGCTCCCTATAATATGGCCGTTCTCTGCTAACAAGGGAAACTCGCCGTAACACCTCCCTCAGATTTAGTTGTAACATGGCCCAGTGACTAGCCCGTCACAAACTGAAAACAGTTCAAGCATGAAAACAAGAGGAAGGTGTACTGAACTGAAAAAAAAAGCAAATTAGAAACAGTGAACGCTCCAAGCATAAGACGTAGAGCATCAGGCTACACTATGTAGCCCAGCCGTCGTGGTTATATGGTTACGGTGAAAGTCAAGGGGAAAGACAAATCGCACTCATGTCGCTCCCCCTGCTTTTTCCTTCAGAAAATTATGAACTTACCGTCCTGTTATTGACGTGTCTGTTCTTTTTATGTAATCTTGGCAATTGTCAAACTACGTATTGGTTGTAGAATATGTCATATGACAAGTATATATTACCGTCGAAAGAAAATGCGATGAATAGAGGGAGCAGGTGAAATGCCGCATCGACCTTTCACAGAAATGGAAGCAACAAATAAGAGGGTGAGAACTATGTTACAACAAAGGAATTGAGAAGCCAAAAATTCCAAAACCGAACAAACAGGAGGTACGTACGTACGTCTAGAGGTACCTTTCTTGCACCTCGCAGTTGCAAACGGACGTTACACCACGACACTGACACAAATCTGAATACAGCGAAAGCACACGTCAATAGCCGGACGGACAGTTCATAATTTTGAGAAAAAAAAATTTGGTCACGAGCGAGATTTGAACATGATTCTCCCGTTTAGTTGTCCAACACCGTAACCACGCGATGGGTACTTAAATATGCTCGAGGCTGCGCGTTTTGAACTTAGAGCGTTCACTGTTTATTTTGTTTTTGTTTTCACAGTTCAGTACACCTTCCTTCTGTTTTCATGATTGATCTGTATTCAGTTTTTGACGGGCTATCCACTGGGACATCTTTCGACTAAATCAGGGTTGGGGGGATTACGATGGGTTGTAGGTGCTCTTTAAACCTTACATTAAAAGAGCACGATGTTTGGCCGATATAAAACTTATCACAATTATTACGCTCTCTTATATGCACCACAGCCGTCAAATTTTTCATGTGCTCTTCTCAACTTATGTTTCATATGAATTTTGAACGCATGTTTCCACATCTACGAAAGTAATAATTTTCCAATATGACATATTTTATTCTTTTAAGATATAAGCCATACATTAGTTGTTTTTTCAATGGCCATGTTTTGCTGCAGATCTGAAGGTGGTCATTTCTGACAGAAACCGTCAGCCTAAGAACAAAAAGTTTTGTGATCATGGATGTAAATAAAACAAATTTATTTTACTACATAAATGGAAATGCCGTGTGGCTAGGCCCTCCCGTTCGCCTGGTGCAAGTATTTCGAGTTGACGCCACTTCGGCGACTTGCATGTTGATGGGAATGAAATGATGATGATAAGGACAGCACAACACCCAGTCCCTGAGCGGAGAAAATCTCCGACCCAGCCGGGAATCGAACCCGGGCCGTTACTGACCACTTTTTTTAAAAAATCTCATTTTGTTCGCTTTCGTTCGTTGCATCTGCTCAGGACGGACGTCGTAAGACATCCGTTTAAGTTCGTTGTTGATCGATTAACTCAGTTTTTTTATTACAGAGGGCTGCTAACCCTCTGACCGAACACGCTGAGCTACCGTGCCGGCTTCCACTCAGCTACCAGGGCCGGACATTTTATTTAATATTCTTATAGCACACTCCTGTAGAATTGTTAGTTTTTCCTGTCCAGCTTCAATGCCCAAGATAATTATGACATCGGGCGGAACTGAGCGAAAATATACAAAGTATATTAGCAATCTTATTTATAGAGCAGCACAATGAGAAAGATTTCTGAATGCAAAGTTGTTTGGTTAACTGGCACTTGCTAGTGCCACCTCATTTTATTAACCATCCGGATACCCAGAAACTTCACACATGGAACCTCCTCCATTGTGTGCTCATAGATCCCTGCTTCTGGTACTTTCAAGGCATGGTTAAGCAGAGGAAAGGGCAGTGACGTAGCGGCACATCGCTGTGATGGGCTTGATAGCGGCTGCCGTCGTGTTATCGCATTTCTGATAGCTGCCGGTCTCGCTGTTTGCTCCTAGGGAAGAGTCGATAACGGATTAACCGCGCGCGAATTGCTTACTGGGCCCGTGGTCTCTCGTGAAGACACAGGCGCCACAGGTGAGAACATCAAGCATCCTCAGAAGCCTGGCATCATTTACGACCGGAGATGCGCGTTAAAGTATTGCGCACCCTCGCGTCAAGAAAATTTCAATGGCGCTTTCGTCTGATTCGATCAGTTGTGGTAGCATGTGGGAAAAGCGGAAGATATGACGAAGTGTTTGGGACGTGATGCTACAGGAGGTTGGAAACCAGATGGACTTGGAGGACAAGGCTGAGCGTCCAGTGGACCCGGATTCGTCCGACGAGTTGGACGGTCGTATACGACTGCACGTGGCCAGCTAGTGACAACACATGTAGCAGCTCTGACACCGTCGCTGCCGCTGCTTGACGTACGCATCCCAGTGAGATGGGATCGATCGGACGTAGTCGGTGCTAGCGAGCGCCTGTTGTTGCTTGTGCACGTGTGTCTTTCGCACATTAACCATTCCGTATCAGAATTACTTTGGTTTTGAAAATCCTTCCATATTTACATTCAAGGTGTTTCAAAATGACATTTTAAAAACAAGAATGAAAATGACCAATAGACGTGGGCTCTAGAATGTACATCTTCAGAAGTACGAGCACTTGTTCATCTTCACTACAGTAAAACATATGTCTTCTATTGAACAAGTACTCATAGCTCTTCAGGTATGCATTTTAGAGGCCACTTTTATTGGATATTCTTTTCATGTTTTGATCCATACTACCTCCTCCCAAAATATGGGAAACAAAGAGCCAGCGGTAGAATATCTGTGGTTCAAAGTATCGAGAATCAACAAACGCTGATAGCTCTTAAGATACGCACCTTAGAGCCCATTTTTACTGTACTTTTCTTCTTTTTTTGCTGTAAGGAATCTGTCCCCAAATTTTTAAAACGTCATTCTGAAATATCCTGTATATTCAGAATAGTAATTAAAGTATGACAAGTCTTCACATTTTACCAAAATAAAATTGATATTAGTTTTGTTTGTATCACATTTTTTCGCTGGCAAATTTTTCTGCCAGCGGTAAACGGATGGAGCAAATAATGAGCAGCTGCAATAAGCCCGTTTAAACATAAAACGAATTAATGTAGTTTCTAAGGAATGACCCAATTTTCATAATAAGGAATAAAATCGAACTTCACATGCCTTAAACTATATACTTACGTGCTTCATCAACATTTTATTAATTGTTTCTTTCATCACGCTATTTACTGCACATGATGAGGCTTTCGATACTTACGGTGTAGGACAATATTACATTTTTCACATTTGAGCAGTGTTCTGCATCCAAAACACTTGCATCTTGAATTTGGCTGCTCACCAGTAATCGAGCCTTAGCATCATATCTCACGCCAGTGACAACCATGAATATTCATGTCCGGTGATTTTCCAGGGAAAATTGAAGGTAAGAATTGTTTACGAGGGGAGGGGGGGGGGGGGGGAAGGTCAAAGATCCGTTGTAAAGTTGAGAAGAGGAACACTACGCTGGCCGATAATTCTGTAGAAAATGGCTCTGAGGACTATGGGACTCAACTGCTGTGGTTATCAGTCCCCTAGAACTTAGAACTACTTAAACCTAACTA
This sequence comes from Schistocerca nitens, assembly GCF_023898315.1. Classification (NCBI taxonomy): domain Eukaryota; kingdom Metazoa; phylum Arthropoda; class Insecta; order Orthoptera; family Acrididae; genus Schistocerca; species Schistocerca nitens. Next base: position 641,436,540 of record NC_064614.1, on the reverse strand, counting down.
ACCTAAGGACATCACACACATCCATGCTCGAGGCAGGATTCGAACCTGCGACCGTGGCGGTCGCGCGGTTCCAGACTGTAGCGCCTAGAACCGCTCGGCCACTCCGGCCGGCTGAGCTCAGGGGCAGGAGTGCATAACTCCCTAAATTAGCTATACCAAACGAGAAAAAAGACATGAGAAGAATCGATGTGATTTTGTGAAGATTACAGCCCCATAAAACGTAATCCACGAAGAAAATAAAAAAGTGGCTCTGAGCACTATGGGACTCAACTGCTGTGGTCATAAGTCCCCTAGAACGTAGAACTACTTAAACCTAACTAACCTAAGGACAGCACACAACACCCAGCCATCACGAGGCAGAGAAAATCCCTGACCCCGCCGGGAATCGAACCGGGGAACCCGGGCGTGGGAAGCGAGAACGCTACCGCACGACCACGAGATGCGGGCGATAATTCTGTACAGGCGCCATGCATTTACAGCTAACGCGTTGAGGGTCCAGTCGAAGAAAGGCCGTCGTCACTTCTTTGCCCTTATCTCCAACGATTTGTAGCTGCATACTGGTGATCTGCCTGTACACCTCCAATCCGTTTACTGTAATCAACAACACACGAAGGTTGAGGAATTTCCAAAAAATGGCTCTGAGCACTATGGGACTCAACTGCTGTGGTTATCAGTCCCCTAGAACTTAGAACTACTTAAACCTAACTAACCTAAGGACATCACACACATCCATGCTCGAGGCAGGATTCGAACCTGCGACCGTAGCAGTCCCAGAGGAATTTCCATGCTTTTCCTTTTCTCCCAGAGGAAGACCACACTGATAATTCACGTCGGTATTGGAGTAGTCTTGCTGGGAGCAGCAAAGTGTTACCTTCTGCTTCATTGTCTGACATATTGGAATCAGCTTCAGTTTCTGCTTCTGCCCATTCAGCAGGGGGAAGCATAATAACACCCGCAGTGTTTTTATCATCCTTGCAACCACTTGCTTCCAGCGCATCGTAATTTCAATGACTGATAAGCCCCCAGAAAGGATAACCATTGCTCATTTACAATAATCCAACCTTCTTATAATAACACTGTTATACACCAATGGCGAGGAAAACCTGTCAGACGTAATCAACAATATAGCAAAGCACAGTCATAAAGGCACGACTAAGTGAAGTGCACCTGTCATTATAGACCAACTGTGTTGTGCACATGTGTCCACTTACCTGCATTTACACCCTAACACCCAGTGTGTAAGTCAAGTGGTTAAAAACCCACCTTAAATGATATGAGGAGTACGTTATAAAAGTGAAAGATGTAAACTCTGCGTTTAAACGCCATTACAGATAAAAGTTACAACAAAAACTGCTACATGTCTATTTAGTTCATTCACTATATCCCCAGAGGGCACGCCTGTTTTGTTTATTTTCAACTGCCTTCTAGAAAGATAAACACGAACCAGCTCTACCTGGCAGGAAAACTTGCCACTGGTATAAAATGGGTTAATTACCAACTAAGGACATAGATAAGCTTGTAAATCTTGTGAATAGAACAGATCAGTGCCGAATATACGAGACAAGGGATTCGACACTCCGACTTACACAGAAACTACGGTTCTAAGTTATAGAGGACATGAGTCTGGAAGGTAAGAGGAAACGCCAATCATAACGTACCAGAAAAGATAATACTATGAGTTCAGACTTATTGAATATTTGATGTGACATAAAGCGTACATTCAAGAAGACTGTTTAAACCGTATTTAAAAACACGCGCTCCAGAACCCCGTGCTGCCTACGTCTGTCAGATCATCTTAATGCGGCGTGGCGGCAGAAATAGTGCAGATCTTGGAAGATAAAGGGCATGTTGCGATACATTTCTATTGAAGTTTCTGCTCTTTTTGTACATCAAAGACCAATTGTAAGTACTCCTGTCAGTGAGACTGTTCGAAAAATTTTGGAAACCGTATTTAAAATCGAAATTGAGAAGAACACCTCCAACCCTATGTACACGCTATGTAACAAGCATTATCTAAAGCTCTCCATCTTTCTGGGGTTGAAACAGGCCTGCAACCTTTATGTGATTAGATTAACTGTTAAATATCCCGTCTTAGGATGGGTAGGAAGGTTTATTTGTTTGTTGATGTTTAGTTTCGGACGGCTTGTCCATTATCAAATCATGCATGTACGTAAGTCTTGCCTAACGACGTGTATGAAAGTTACTGGCCACAAAACATATAAACGTGACCATATATAATGTAAAGTCTACACATGAACATCGCGTCATATGTAGACGCCACCTTGTATATTGCTAAGTTTATGTTTTGTAGCCAGTAACTTACATGCACGTCTGGCAAGACTTATGTTCGTGGATGAAGTCATAATAGCCTAGCACTCCGAAACTGGTCATCAATAAATGAATAAAACTTCCTACGCAACTTAAAACCCGTTTTCCCAACAGCTGAGCCCTCCTTTTATTTCCATCATTGCTTCTCCGGTGTATAAACTGAACTGCAGGACCTAAAGACTACATTGTCACACCGTTTTTAATCCGAGCACTTCTACATCTACATCTACATCCACATTTATACTCCGCAAGCCACCCAACGGTGCGTGGCGGAGGGCACTTTACGAGCCACTGTAATTACCTCCATTTTCTGTTCCAGTCGCGTATGGTTCGCAGGAAGAACGACTGTCGGAAAGCCTCCGTGCGCGCTCTAATCTCTCTAATTTTACATTCGTGATCTCCTCGGGAGGCATAAGTAGGGGGAAGCAATATATTCGATACCTCATCCAGAAACGCATCCTCTCGAAACCTGGTGAGCAAGCTACACAGCGATGCAGAGCGCCTCTCTTGCAGAGTCTGCCACTTGAGTTTATTAAACATCTCCGTAACACTATCACGGTTACCAAATAACCCTGTGACGCTCTTCTTCGGATCTTCTCTATCTCCTCCGTCAACCCGATCTGGTACGGATCCCACACTGATGAGCAATACTCAAGTATAGGTCGAACCAGTGTTTTGTAAGCCACCTCCTTTGTTGATGGACTACATTTTCTAAGGACTCTCCCAATGAATTTCAATCTGGTACCCGCCTTACCAACAATTAATTTTATATGATCATTCCACTTCAAATCGTTCCGCACGCATACTCCCAGATATTTTACAGAAGTAACTGCTACCAGTGTTTGTTCCGCTATCATATAATCATACAATAAAGGATGCTTCTTTCTATGTATTCGCAATACGTTACATTTGTCTATGTTAAGGGTCAGTTGCCACTCGCTGCACCAAGTGCCTATCCGCTGCAGATCTTCCTGCATTTCGCTACAATTTTCTAATGCTGCAACTTCTCTGTATTCTACAGCATCATCCGCGAAAAGCTGCATGGAACTTCCGACACTATGTACTAGGTCATTTATATATATTGTGAAAAGCAATGGTCCCATAACACTTCCCTGTGGCACGCCAGAGGCTACTTTAACTTCTGTAGACGTCTCTCCATTGAAAACAACATGCTGTGTTCTGTTTGCTAAAAACTCTTAAATCCAGCCACACAGCTGGTCTGATATTCCGTAGGCTCTTATTTGTGTATCAGGAGACAGTGCGGAACTGAATCGAACGCCTTCCGGAAGTCAAGGAAAATAGCATCTACTTGTGAGCCTGTATCTAATATTTTCTGGGTCTCATGAACAAATAAAGCGAGTTGGGTCTCACACAATCGCTGTTTCCGGAATCCATGTTGATTCCTACAGAGTAGATTCTGGGTATCCATAAACGACATGATACGCGAGCAAAAAACATGTTCTAAAATTCTACAACAGATCGACGTCAGAGATATAGGTCTATAGTTTTGCGCATCTGCTCGATGACCCTTCTTGAAAACTGGGACTACCTGTGCTCTTTTCCAATCATTTGGAACCTTCCGTTCCTCTAGAGACTTGCGGTACACGGCTGTTAGAAGGGGGGCAAGTTCTTTCGCGTACTCTGTGTAGAATCGAATTGGTATCCCGTCAGGTCCAGTGGACTTTCCTCTGTTGAGTGATTCCAGTTGCTTTTCTATTCCTTGGACACTTATTTCGATGTCAGCCATTTTTTCGCTTGTGCGAGGATTTAGAGAAGGAACTGCAGTGCGGTCTTCCTCTGTGAAACAGCTTTGGAAAAAGGTGTTTAGTATTTCAGCTTTACGCGTATCATCCTCTGTTTCAATGCCATCAACATCCAGGAGTGTCTGGATATGATGTTTCGAGCCACTTACTGATTTAACGTAAGACCAGAACTTCCTAGGATTTTCTGTCAGGTCGGTACATAGAATTTTACTTTCGAATTCACTGAACGCTTCACGCATAGCTCTCCTTACGCTAACTTTGACATCGTTTAGCTTCTGTTTGTCTGAGAGGTTTTGGCTGCGTTTAAATTTGCAGTGAAGCTCTCTTTGCTTTCGCAGTAGTTTCCTAACTTTTGTTGAACCAGGGTGGGTTTTTCCCGTCCCTCACAGTTTTACTCGGCACGTACCTGTCTTAAACGCATATTACGATTGCCTTGAACTTTTTCCATAAACACTCAACATTGTCAGTGTCGGAACAGAAATTTTCGTTTTGATCTGTTAGGTAGTCTGAAATCTGCCTTTCTATTACTCTTGCTAATCAGATAAACCTTCCTCCCTTTTTTTATATTCATATTAACTTCCATATTCAGGGATGCTGCAACGGCCTTCACTGATTCCCTGTTCTGCGCTTACAGAGTCGAAAACTTCGGGTCTGTTTGTTATCAGTAGGTCCAATATGTTATCTCCACGAGTCGGTTCTCTGTTTAGTTGCTCGAGGTAATTTTCGGATAGTGCACTCAGTATAATGTCACTCGATGCTCTGTCCCTACCACCCGTCCTAAACATCTGAGTGTCCCAGTCTATATCTGGTAAACTGAAATCTCCACCTAAGACTATAACATGCTGAGAAAATTTATGTGAAATGTATTCCAAATTTTCTCTCAGTTGTTCTGCCACTAATGCTGCTGAGTCGGGAGGTCGGTAAAAGGAGCCAATTATTAACCTAGCTCGGTTGTTGAGTGTAACCTCCACCCATAATAATTCACAGGAACTATCCACTTCTACTTAACTACAGGATAAACTACAGCTACAGCGACAAACACGCCACCACCAGCTGCATGCTATCTATCCTTTCTAAACACCGTCTGTGCCTTTGTAAAAATTTCGGCAGAATTTATCTCTGGCTTCAGCCAGCTTTCCGTACCTATAACGATTTCAGCTTCGGTGCTTTCTATCAGCGCTTGAAGTTCCGGTACTTTACCAACGCAGCTTCGACAGTTTACAATTACAATACCGATTACTGCTTGGTCCCCGCATGTCCTGACTTTGCCTAACACCCTTTGAGGCTGTTGCCCTTTCTGTACTTGCCCGAGGCCATCTAACCTAAAAAACCGCCCAGTCCACGCCACACAACCCCTGCTACTCGTGCAGCCGCTTGCTGCGTGTAGTGGACTCCTGACCTATCCAGCGGAACCCGAAACCCCACCACCCTATGGCGCAAGTCGAGGAATCTGCAGCCCACATGGTCGCAGAACCGTCTCAGCCTCTGATTCAGACCCTCCACTCGGCTCTGTACCAAAGGTCCGCAGTCAGTCCTGTCGATGATGCTGCAGATGGTGAGCTCTGCTTTCATCCCGCTAGCGAGACAGGCAGTCTTCACCAAATCAGATAGCCGCCGGAAGCCAGAGAGGATTTCCTCCGATCCATAGCGACACACATCATTGGTGCCGACATGAGCGACCACCTGCAGATGGGAGCACCCTGTACCCTTCATGGCATCCGGAAGGACCCTTTCCACATCTGGAATGACTCCCCCCGGTATGCACATGGAGTGCACATTGGTTTTCTTCCCCTCTCTTGCTGCCATTTCCCTAAGGGGCCCCGTTACGCGCCTGACGTTGGAGCTCCCAACTACCAGTAAGCCCACCCTCTGCGACCGCCCGGATCTTGCAGACTGAGGGCAACCTCTGGAACGGGACAAGCAGCCATCTCTGGCCGAAGATCAGTATCAGCCGGAGACAGAGCCTGAAACCGGTTCGTCAGACAAACTGGAGAGGCCTTCCGTTCAGCCGGCCGAAGTGGCCGTGCGCTTAAAGGCGCTGCAGTCTGGAACCGCAAGACCGCTACGGTCGCAGGTTCGAATCCTGTCTCGGGCATGGATGTTTGTGATGTCCTTAGGTTAGTTAGGTTTAACTAGTTCTAAGTTCTAGGGGACTAATGACCTCAGCAGTTGAGTCCCATAGTGCTCAGAGCCATTTTTTTGAACCTTCCGTTCAGCCCTCCGGAATGTCTTTCGCCCCCTGCCACACCTCGAGACGACCTCCTACTCTACCACGGGTGAGAGTTCAGCCTCAGTGTGGGCAGTATCCCGGGCAGCCACAGCGGTAGTCCGAGCGGGGGATACGTGGGACGAGCTGGCCGTCCCCGACAAACCCCATCCAGACCCCCACAGTGATGCCCATTGGCAACAGCCTCAAGCTGTGTGACCGAAGCCAGCACTGCCTGAAGCTGGGAGCGAAGGGATGCCAACTCAGCCCGCATCCGAACACAGCAGTTGCAGTCCCTATCCATGCTAAAAACTGTAGTGCAAAGAACGTCTGAACTAATCTACAGAGAGCACAAACAATTCAACACAAAATTTAAACGGTTATTAAAATACAAGATTGCCTAGTAAATGCAGTAATGCTGCTACTTGCGCACTGCTGACACACTGCTCGGCGGCGAAAGGAGACTATGCGATTTTACACTATTCAGGTACTAAAACGCGATGCTGCAACACTCAAATACTATAATACGCCCGAAATTTATGAATTAGACAATGCAAGTACCAAAAACACGCAAAGAAATTAAGAATTAAACTATGTAACAAATAAGTGAGCTAGAAGTATACGACTTGCTGCTGGCAGCTAATTATCCAACGGCGGCAAGGAGCACACTTCGTTCTTGGCCTTCCGGTCTTATTGTTCCCTCCTGGTTCTTGTACATTTGTACATCACCCGTCATTCCCTCCAGCTTACCTCTATTTTTCTCATAATTTCGAAGATTTTGCACTTTCTGACTTTGTCGAACGCTTTTCCTGGGTCGGCAGTTCCTATGAACGGATCATGATATTTATTCAGTCTTGCTTCCACATCAACCGCAACTTCAGAACTGCCTCTCTGGTGCCTTTCCTCTCCTAAAGCCAAACTGATCGTTGTCTAATAGAACTTGAGTGGAGTGCAGCTAAATCGAAATGGTTGCATGAAAAATGTGAAGAAATCGAAAAGGAAATGATTGCCAGAAGGACTGACTAAGCATACAGAAAAGTTAAGACAACCTTTGGTCAAATTAAAAGTGATTTTTATTTTTGTATTGCTGAATTTCCCTGAACATGTTTTGTACCTCCTTCTTTCGTCCATTAGTTGAAGTATTTCTTCTGTTACCCATGGTTTGTTACCTTCCTTTTAACTAAGTTTTCCTTTCCAACTTCTGAGCTACCCATTTTTAGAGATGTCTATACCTCTTCAACTGAACTGCCTTCTGAGCCATTCACTATCGCAGTATCCACAGCCTGAGAGAACTTCAAACATACTCCTTCATTTCGTAGTACTTCCGTATATCATTTCTTTCCGCATTAATTATTGCTGAATAGTCTCTTAAACGTCAGATGTAATCCATCTGGAATCTTCACGTATCTACCGGGATTTTCAAGGCATACCTACTCCTCTTGTGATTCTTGAAGAGAGTATTCGGTATTACTGGATGAAATTTATTGGAGAACTCAAATATTCTCCTCTCTCATTCCTAGTACCAAGCAAGTATTCTCCCCTAGTTCTTCTGCTGTTCCATTCCCTACAGCAGCGTTCCAGTCCCCCAAGACCATTAAATGATCATCTTCCTTTACGTGCTGAATTACCCATTCATTATCCTTACATACTTTCTCTAAGTCTTCATCTGCCGGAGTGGCCGAGCGGTTCTAGGCGCTTCAGTCTGGAACCGCGCGACCGCTACGGACGCAAGTTCGAATCCTTCCTCGGGCATGGATGTGTGTGATGTCCTTAGGTTGGTTAGGTTTAAGTAGTTCTAAGTTCTATGGGGCTGCTGACCTCAGATGTTAAGTCCCATAGTGCTCAGAACCATTTTTTTTCTTCATCTGCTGCTTGCGATGTTGTCATGTACATCTGAGCTATCATCGTCGGCGTTGGTTTGAGGTAGCATCTGGTGAGAGCAATCCAATTACTGAACGGTTCACAATAGCTCATGCTGTGCCTTACTTTCCTATTCATTTGTAGCCAATAACTTACATGCATGTCTGGCAAGACTTACTTACGTGGATGAATTCACAATAGGCCGCCGTTCCATTTTTTGCTGCTGTTGATGTTACCCTATACTCATCTGATCAGATATCATTATCTTCTTTGTATTTCACTTCATTGGCTCCCATGGCCTTTGTTCTTCCCTATTAACATTTCCTAGCTTTCCTACTGCGTTCAGACTTCTGATATTCCAAGTTCCGACTCGTAGAACTCGGGATCCACGACATTTTGGTTAGTAATGAAACACGCTAACCCCTCTTTCTTTTATCTCCAAAGAATCGTTCCTGGTGTCCAAAGTGAGGGATGGGGGCAAAGCGGGCAGCAATCGCAACCAGTGGCCTGCCCACCTCGTTCCGTTAGCTCTCCTAAGAACCAAGGAAAGCGTAGGGAACGCGAAGTAGTGGTACAAAGCATAACAAATGATTTATTTATTTTATTTATTTAATATTTTTTGTTATTGCTACTATTATTAATACCACTTAGCTCAGCCGGAAACCGACATCGCGATGAGGTAGGAGCGGCAAGTCACCACACTCGGTGGGACTATCAACGCACAGTTTATCTGGAGAAGAACATCCAATGATCAGAGAATAACCGGTACTAAGAGTAAAGACGTGTGGATCAGCTCGTGCAATAACACCCCAACTCTGGGGTGGGTTAAGAAGGTACTAAGAAGAAAGAGAATTATTGTCTATATTAGGGACTGCAGACAACTGCACAATGTCTTTCATTAAGAAAGTGCCAAAACTCAAGGACATATCTCGCCGTCAGCAAACAAGTAGTGAACTGCGTGTTCGCAAATCCACTTCACAAAGTTTGTCTTCATTTGTGTGAAGTATCCCGAATCCGGAAAGAGGAGAAGGTGAGGAGGTATCTGATGATTGGTACGATGATTAAGGCCAGCATCTGTCGCACAAGAACAAGACACCTATCGCTGATCCGCACACTATGCGATAGTCTTACGTTTCCAGAACAACACAGGCGACACACAATGGGGTTTCTGCAAGGTGAACCCCTTGAGGGCGTGACCGGAATACATGCTTCCCATAAACTGCAAGGCGGGTACCAGAAGTTTTGCCATAGATGGTAAACTATGCCAGTGACTTCCTGACCCCAATGATACTACGAAGAACGATGATGTGAATATCTGCATAGGCAGAGGCAGCACAATACATATCCACCAAGAGACATGCCAGACAGGGATTGATGGAAGCCACGGAGCACGAATTCTATGGCGAAAGCATACAACGTTGCAGGGAGCGTGCAGTCTTGATGAACTGAACGATGGATCAACGTAGGAGGAGTGAGACACCGCTTGTAGAGGACACAGGACATCACTCCGCAAAGGAGACGCTTTGCGACGCTGATGGTTGTATCAGGGTATCCCATATTTCGGAGCATCCCTTACAGGTAGTCGTGATCGAACCGATCGGACGCCTGGATGAAGTCAAGAGTGGCCAAAAGTCCAGACATACGATGAGCGTGAGCAAGAGCGATTATGTCTCGATAACGACAGAGGGCAGTGTGGCTGTTATTGGCACCTCCCAAAGAGATTTTATCAAGGAAAACCACATATTGGGACGTTCATTTAAGGCATGCAGCCAACAAACGAGTAAAGACTTTCGCATCGTTGTTGAGCATAGTCAAGGGGCGATAATCGCATATCCGTGATGTACCCTGAGGCTTGTGGATGGGAAACACGAGACCACCGAGGAAACCATCTGCGGTCTGTACGAGACATAAGGTGCCGACCAATTGCCATCCACATCGGCACCCATCAGCGGACGATATGTTCAATACAACTCCGGTAAGAGGCCGTCAGTGCCAGGCGACTTGTTCGTGGAATTCGCTGGATTGCATGATGAATTTCGTCCTCCATGACGTCGGCAAGCAGGTCCATCGTTGCATCCCCAGGAACCAATCGAAAGAAGAGTCAGGAGGCCACCGCAATATTGGCGCGGTCGTGACGTTGTGCAGAGTACAGCATAATACGTTGTGCTTGAAGACCCTATATCGTGTTGGGTATCTACGCGCCACCCATCATCAGTCATAGAAACATTAATGAATTCCTACGGCGGTGGCACCGTTCAGCCATCACATGATACACAGACGGATGCTACAGGAATAATCCGTCGTGTGTGCGCGCCTCACCATAGCTCCTTTAAGGTGACGTCGAGAAAGGGCAGTGCATAGCGCCTAACGCTCTCGCGAATACGGCAACGTAGTGCATTCCCAGAGAACGCTTAGGTAGAAATCCTTTGGTTCGTCGCCACCACGCCACGACATCCCTTCCGTAACCAAATAAGGCCTTGCAGAGGCAGGCTTTGCACAAAGGCCCCTCCATGATGGGGCAGACTGGTATGCATAACGGCGTCGACAACAAGCGATTCACGTGATATCGATGAGCTGCCAGCAGTGGGGTGAGAAAAGACGGATCGTGTTCAGTTTCCATGGTCCACGGCCCAGCAGCACCCTTTGGCGGCGGAGATTTACGGCAGGGATATGTGCGTCATGTTCAGAGAAGGCAACAGGCCAGACTTCAGCAGCCTGCACACCACCGACGATATCGCGGGAGACACAAATACGATCGAGGCGTCTGGAAAACTGGCTAGTGTCATATATAAACTCCGGACGAACACCATGAACATGCTGCCAAGAGTACACAAGGCTGAGGGGCAGGACAATTGCCACTAGTGCCGCGCACGGAGAGTGACAGGCAGTTGGTCTTCGGGCGCCTGGGTGGAGCTGAAGTCGCATCCCATGATTAAGGCATCCTGCCAACCGCCTCGAAGAAGAAAGTGGAACGTTCACGGCGGCAACCTGAGCCAGGTGGTACATGGACGTTAATGATCCCGACGCCACAAAATGTGAGAGCTATACCTCTGGCATCCAGTAGATTAGCAACTGCATCAGCGAGAATAACTTCACGTTATAGGATAGCTACCTCACTACCTGTAGGTGAAACATGGGAGACGCGTGTCGTAAAGACATAGGAGCACAAAAGGTTGCAACGCGCCCTCCTAAAGGAGAGGATCTTTCGCAGTATACAGCATTTCGCGGAGTAATGCTAGTTTATGACGCAATCGAAAGGTACTGGCATTGACCCTCTCTATGCGATAAGTTTGAAAATTTGCCATGGTCAGGAGGGCAGGCGATGCAGACATGGAGGAAGCACGGGGGGCTTCCCGTTAGGCGCCCATGGAAGGGGAAATCACTGTGACGGGGACGGAGCCGACCCCACCAAGAGAGTTCCATCGCTATGTACAGCTCCAGAATGACCACCCTCAGGAGACAATGTCTCACTAGGCCGGTTCACCGGAACACTATCACAGGTGCGCCCATAGGTAGCGTCAGACACAGAAAGGGGGATAACCGAATCAGACACAGGCATTGATGCATGCAGGAGATGGTCAGTGTCTGTAGGTAGGCGCTGACTGGAGACAGAGGTGGGGAGAGACGTCACGTGGTCCAGTGCCAGGGCATCGGAGGACAGCGCATCATCAGTAGAAAGATCGTCATACTGTGCACACATCCGATAGAGGCAGTCATCAGAAGGGGTATGGGGCTGTTTCTTCCGTTCCCTCGGCGACCGTTCCTTCCCAACATGTTGTTCCGTGTCGACACGTGGCCAGATGGCAGAAAAGCGGAGATCCTTACATCTCCATAAACAACCACCATGGGGTCACGACAGACGGTACTATCTCCAGCGGCAGTGTAGGAGAGACAGTCAAATTGTCCGTCGCGTCGTCGAGAGGAGACGACGTCGGCGTCGACTGATTCAGAGTGAGCGCAGCAGGCAGCCCCTCCGCAGACGCGAAAGATAGCGAAGTAACATAGTGGGCGCCGCAGGGGGAGCGACGTCTCCGATTGGCGTCTGAACCAGTCTACGTCGGAGACATTTAGAGCGGACTTGGCACTCTTGGCAACGAACGGAACAAGTGCGCGGCTGGGCATCATACATGACGACAACCCTACAGCCGGCAGCAATCAGGTAAGAAGGCACTTGTTTCCTCAGTTCAGTTTTTATCCGACGGACACCTCCGGGAATACGGCAGGTTTCGAATCTCTTCCGCGTTTCAGCAACATTACTGACGACGTTGCTGTAGGCTTTAAAGGGGGCCACCACAACGTCCGACGGCAGCTCAAACGGGAGTTCGAAAACCTTCAAAGTTCAGAGGGCAAGACCACGACTGTCCTTATATGGCCGTCAGAGCATCGGAACTTGAGATCTGTATCATGGCGCCGCGCAATGTCGGCGCATAACTCTTTATTCTCCAGCTTTATGTACACAGTGGTACTGAAGATAGAAAAATGAATCCCGAGAACATCTTGCAGTGAGAGGCGCATTTCATCCCGCATGAAACTTTGTACTCGTACTTCAAACGCTTTTGGTCGGAAGAAAACGTTAATTTAACCGTCGGTTGGCGACAGGAAGTCGCCTTGATGGTCAATGAGTTCGAACAAGAAGACAAGCCGATACACGGAAGTAAAGGAACGCGCGCTCGCTCGCAAGCAGCGCAGCAGGCGACGGGCCAACGAGACTTGCTCGCCTCACCACTGCCAACGGCAGGCTGTTAAAAGGTGTCTTGTTACGCCGGAAGTCTTCAACCGCCATTGTCGATGATTTTCATTCAAACTTAAATAGTGGCGAGGTTCGAACTCGAAGTTTTGATTGGTAGTCAAAGACCCTACGCCTTTTTTCTTCGTCATTTTGTTTGTTACTGTTCTCGGCATTTGGCCTGTCCGTGCGTCATATTACATTCCTTCAAGATCATCGTGGAATAACGTCCATCAGCCCTCTCACAGAGCACGCTGAGCTACCCCCTAGGCCACGGGTGAACTATCTGGACCCCATCTGAATTAATGAGCGAGGAAGGTGAACTGTCGACTTGAGATATAAGCAGTAATGATGAAAGAGCTGCCTACCTGTCTAATTATTTGAGTGTCGGAGTTGTTTAACAACGGTTCTAAGTAATTGATCTTCAATGAATCAATGAATGGCACAGTCTGAAATACCAGTTATAGCGTGGGTTGTCTGCCTGATTATTGACACATGAATGACTGTTGACTCTTTAATCTGTATGCTAAGAGATCGTTCAATTTAAAGATACATGTTACAGTTGTTGATTTTTCTAAGCCAGCTACTGCTGACATTTATTAACAAGTAAAAAATCAAGGTTATTATTGCCTTTCTTTTAAAAATGGTAGAATATTTTATTCGACTATTTCAGTTATGAAAATTGAAAATATTGATTTCTTGTACGTATGAAGAATTGTTTTAACTGTAACGAAAAAAAGACTTAAGGTTTGCTGTCCTGCAGAGTCAGGAAGAGTTATCAAAGCTGTTTATATATCTTGAAAATAAGGAAAATCTTCCCTTTGGGATTCTATTTTAAGGGCTTTGTTGTAAATGTGTGTTTGTTCAGTTAAAACGTTGACTGCCACGAAGCCGCCGCCGCGCACAGCACAGCCACTTGCGTGACGTCGTAGCCTGGCCTGGCTGTGAAACATCCCTCACTATATGTGCGACGGTCAACATGTTAAATATTCATAAATTGCTCAAACTTAACTTCTGCTGTCTGTTTTGCTCCAGTCAAACACGCCATTGAGGTTACAGTTCGGTACCGTCAGAACACGAACCTTTATAGACGCTTGGTTCCCATTTCTCCCAATGATTTCTGAAATTCCGAAGGAACGTTATCTACGTCTCTCACCTTATCTGGTTGCAAATCTTCCAAAGTTCTATTGAAATCTGACTCTGATAATAGATTCTCTATGTCTTCTGTATCGATTCCCATTGTCATCCTCGCTCTTAATTTCACCGAAGGCCGTTTTGAATTTTTTCTATATGCTGGAGCAGCTATTACGACGTTCATTTTTTTCGTTTTTGAATGACCGTGTGTACACATGATGTCGTTGGTGGATTTTTGAACTTCAACATGTCCTAAAGCATTATTTTGCTGTTTTGAAAATAAATACCGTCCACCCTGAGAACGAATATGGTGTCTTTTAAAATGTTCTGGATCACCGTGAACCCCAATCTTGAGCAGTTAATTTCTTTTCCGATACCTTGACATTTCCCCTGAAGCCAATTCTCCTTGGTTTCCTTGCTCTTCGTGTTTATTTCATTCCTAAGTAAATAACATTCCTGTATTCCTAAATTTCCTTCAACATCTTTATACTTCCTTTTCTCGTCGATCAACTGAAGGATTTTTCCTGTTACCCAACGTTCGTTCGCTGCTACAGTTCTTGTACAGTGTTTGTCTGTCAGACTTGTGTAATTGTCCTTTATAGAATACTCCATTCCTCTTATACTGAATTCCTTGCTGTGTTACCCATTAATGCAGTATGTATAGCTCAGAGAACTATAACGCATCCCATAATTTCTGAGTACTTCAGCATCCCACTTATTCCCACTTAGGTTCTCCGACGAGTCTATAAATGTTCACCCCGATCTTCATCATCGCTAATCTATGATCCGAGTGTATATCTGACCCTGTGTATGCCGCACAATCCAATACGTGATTTCTGAATCTGTCTGGTCATGACGTAATACTGCCGTTTATCCTCCACAAACTCCAGGTCTTTCCCAAATACATTCATTCTCTTGCCATTTATTACTAACTGAAATTTGTTGCAGAACATAATTAGACTTTCTGCCCTCGCATTCCTACTACTAAGTCATATTATACTGTAAATCTTCCATCCATTCATTGCCCTACTGCCGGCCGTGGTGGCCGAGCGGTTCTAGGCGCTTCAGTCCGAAACCGCGTGACTGCTACGGTAGCAGGTTAGAATCCTGCCTCGGGCATGGATGTGTGTGATGCCCTTAGGTTAGTTAGGTTTAAGTAGTTCTAAGTTCTAGGGGACTGATGACCTCAGATGTTAAGTCCCATAGTGCTCAGAGCCATTTGAACCATTGCCTACTACCACGTTCCAATCCCTAGTGATTATTAGATTATCATTTTCTTTTACATACTGAATTACATGTTCAGTATCGCCACATATTTTATCTATCTCTTCAACTTCTGCACGTGACGTCGGCATGTATACCAGAAATACTGTTGTTGGCGTAGGTTTGCTGTCGATTATGATGAGAACAACCTTACAACCTTATCACTGAACTATATTAAATGTATTAGAAAATGCAAATATGACCAACTATCAACTGTATAATGGAAAAACGACTATGAATATTTGTGCCGGACCGAGACTCGAACCCGGATTTCCCGCTCATCGCGAGCGATCACCTTATCATTTTTATTTTATTTTATTTATTTATTTTTTGTTCGATATAGGTCGTTGCGTTTGATCTGGGTGGAAGTCACAAGACATCCGTTCAAGTTGATCGTTGATTGCTTGACGCAGTTTTTTTTATTTTTTTTTTTTTTTTTTTATTACAGAGAGCATGCAGCCCTCTGTTCGAACACGCTGAGCTACCGTGCCGGCATAAAGCTACTACTGATACTGCTACAACACCAAGTCCCCGAGCGGATTAAATTTCCGAGGCGGTCGGGAATCGAGCCCGTGCCCAGTGCATGGGAGGTAAGCACGTTACCACCCGGCTAAGCAAGCAGACATCATTAGGCTATCCGAGCACGTGTCACGGCCAGACGTAAACTACCATATGCCGTACCGTCGGTCATGTGTTTCTAACCTGTACTCGTACATCCATTACGTATATTCCCGTACAGGGGAGACATTTTACTTTGAAGTCGCTTGCCCAGTGTCTGCGGATAAATACGGCATTGCAGTGCCTGTGTTGTTTGGGAGTACGACGCAATGTTAATTCGGACATGCACGCATGCCGTCTACGAGGTAATTGCGACTGTTAGGTTACGAGCTGCCACTGGCTTCAGTATTACGTATTATCTTAGTTTGTACAAATGTATTTCAGTTTTCAATGTCTCATAAAATTATTGATCGAATTTAAAAATTTAAAAGTTGTCATAATCTGCTCTTTAAGAGGTATGCCTGTACGTTACTGGTTCAACACAATAAGACAACTATTACAATTAGGAAATGTTTATATGTGTTGAGGCAGCCGGCCGGTGTGGCCGAGCGGTTCTAGGCGCTTCAGTCTGGAACTGCACCACCACTACGGTCGCAGGTTCGAATCCTGCCTCGGGCATGGATGTGTGTGATGTCCTTAGGTTAGTTAGGTTTAAGAAGCTCTAAGTTATAGGGACTGATGACCTCAGCAGTTAAGTCGCATAGTGCTCAGAGCCATTTGAACCATTTATTGAGGCAACGTGCCAACAATACGGTGCGCAAATACTCGGACTTTATTCATCAAATTTTGAAAATGTGAACGGTTAGCGACTTCCAATAAATTTTAAACATAATTTCAAATCTCCATGGCAGTTTCTCTCGCTGAAACTCCGCACACATAAAAGAATGAAAGGAAAAACTTTCATAGCTTATGCAGTCAAACTTCACCTTAAGGCTTGACGTTTTAATTTATTACTGCTTTAATATGAACCACATTTTTGCAGACAGTACCCACATATAGCTCTGAATGTGCCTACAAAATTATATCATTCTGCAACTCACAATTGAGCACATATGATGTCACAAACGTTTTGCTTGAAATGGAGCACAAATTAGGCAGTCTACACTCATCCATTTTTCATAACTACAGCAATTAGCG
The DNA here is from genome assembly GCF_023898315.1 of Schistocerca nitens. NCBI lineage: Eukaryota > Metazoa > Arthropoda > Insecta > Orthoptera > Acrididae > Schistocerca > Schistocerca nitens. Next base: position 641,419,565 of record NC_064614.1, on the reverse strand, counting down.
ACTTCGAACAAACTGTAATCATTTCTAAACTTCCTGTCACTTAATGCTTAGCGCCGAATATTTCACACCTTAATTCGTTTGGGAAGTAGCTAAAAGTGTGAAGCTGTTTTACAGAAGCAGTTCGAGCCTTTGAAAATTAGGGGTTACTGCTAAAGTTATAAATCATCGGTCGTGGATGCTGAATAGTGTACACAAAGAATGGAAGTACTGAACGAGAACGGGCGGACGGAGTGAACCAAATGGATTACAGTTGTATGAAGAAGGGTGAAGCTGGAAGGAGGAACGAGTGATCTGCCGAAAAACAATGAGATCCAGGGGGGGGGGGGGATAGAGGAACGGAGAATTGGAATGGAGAGTGAGACAGACCAAACGAGAATGGAGCGGGAATGGGTAACGGAGAAAATGGAACGAGGAACGAGACTGACAGAACGGGGATGAGGTGGGTACGAGATCTGGCGAAATTGGAGCGGGGAACGACATCGACTGAACGAGACCGACGCGGAAACGAGACTAACCATACGAAGCGATGAACGACCGTTCCTTAGAAGACGTTCCTCCGTCCTTTTCTTCAGTTTAGTAAACCGTTCCTTTGGCCCATTCCTTCGTGAACGACCCACCTTTGCCTTGCACCTTGCGTCTTACATCGAGCATGAACCACATTCCTCAACCATGGACTTTCTGTGAAATTTGAGCGCAATTAGACAGGGCTTAATCGGAAAGATTACATTTCAAATACATTGTATTAACTGGGGCAATATTTCATTAAGTACCTTGGCGTGGACATCACTTCGAGAAATGAGATTGAATCCGAACTGAAGAAGAGATTACGGGCGGGAAATGCGTGCTATTTCTCACTGAATAGATTACTTTCATCACGGATATTGTCTAGAAATTTAAAGATTAGAACATACAAAACCATTATTCTACCAGTTATGCTGTATGGGTGTGAGACTTGGTCTCTCACTGTGCAAAATGAAAAGCCGTTTCGAGTATTTGAAAACAAAATTTTGAGGAAAATTTTCGGAGCAAAAAGGGGTCACATTAGCGGAGAGTGGCGAAAACCATAACGAAGACGTTCACGAACTCTATTCAAGCCCTGACACAATCAGTATTATTAAATCACGTGGGCTGCGATGGGCGGGTCACGTAGCTCGAATGGATGAGGGCACGGCAGCGCGCAGAGTACTGGTAGGGCACCTAGAGGCAAAACGTCCTGTGGGGAGACCGAGGCGTGGATGGGAGGACAATGTGAAGTCTGATTTAAGGAGCCTAGGTATTGAAGGTGAATGGAAGGAAATAGCCCAAGGCAGGGACAGATGGCGAAAATACGTTGCTGCGGTAATGGACTCTCGAGTCCGGTATGACCAGTAAGTAAGTAAGTAAGTAATATTTCATACTGAAGCCAGTGGCCGCTCCTCGCCATAAATTCCCACATAACGCACAAACGTCTCCTTTAATGGAACGTTTTTGCTTCTATTGTCGGTTTTAACTGGATCAGTTATCCTTGATAGTTATGATAGATCTCGTATAAGGGAAATAATCCAATCAGTGGTCCAGGTCGCAACAGTTCTTAATTTGGAAGAGATTGAAAGCGACAAATCGCATGGACTAATCATTGAAAATCTAGCAGGATAACAGCAGATTGGCGGTCAATTACTCAGCTGTGTGTGGAGGCCGTGAGCTGGCGAGCCTACTGAAACGGCGGACAAAAGGCTGACGATGCTAATGGAGGACCGCGGCTCGCGTGCCTGCAATGTCTCTGGCAAGGTCGCATCTCCGGCGGCTCTCCACACAGTGGTGGGTTTCAACGCTTACACAGCAGAAGCGTGGTTTGCCTCCAAGCATCGTTTAAAGTACGACGACTATTCGGAACATTACTAAAAAAGTCAGTAAATCGAGAGATTTTTGCTGTACAGAGTGTTCCAGGAGGAATGTTCAGTATTCAGGGATATGACAAGAGCAATCATTCGCAGCAAAAACTCATGCTTTAAGACCTATGGACATTTCCCCATCTTCGCTCCTTCAAAACAAATCCCTCCTACTGAACAAGTGCTCATACCTCTAAGACACGCATTTCAGAGCCCGTTTTCACTGCACATGTTTTTCTTGCTTTGGTCCACATTATCACCTCTCAAAAAGTGGAAAGCAAAGAGCTTTCTGTAAAAAATATTTGTTCACAGTATCCAAGATAAACGAGTGCTTATAACTACTAAGGTATACACTTTAAAGCCCATGTTTACCAGACTTTTTTTTGCTTCATTTGATCGTTACTGTTCCTGTTAGAACTTAAACATGCAGCTGTCAGCTATATTTCTACATAACTGCCTCCTATGTCACTGCGCTTTTCATGCCGAAGAATGAGTTTTTCAATGCACTCTGCCGCCTGTAAGCTACTCAATGCTTTGACACTCCTTTATAAATTCTCACTTTCAAACTGCTACGACCATAGCCATTTGCTCATTCTTGGAAACAGGTTAAGGGTGATCACACTGTCCCAACTGAAACAGTTATGCAACTTTCATGTATGTGCGGCCGTATGAGGGCCTAGCGTTATCGCGCACAAAAACGACGCTAAAACTCGACATTCCACGCCTTTTGTTATGGATGGCCCTTCTGACCTTGTCTAGGATTTCACAGTAAATTTCAGAGTTGACAGTAGTGTCTCTTTCCATAAAATCAACAAAGACTTCCCTCTTTTTGTGCCAGTAATTGGTTAACATCAGTTTTCGCGCTGTTTGGTCGCGAGGTAGCATGGCCTCACTCCATTGACTGATCTGTGCCTCCACATTGACGTACGCAACTTATGTTTCATCTCCTGTCCCAGAGTGATCGAAGTTTTTGACTCTTTCTGAATCGTTTTTGTACACGATAACGCTCGGTCACATACTGCCGCAAGCACACAAACGTCCCTCAATAGTTTAAACTGGGAGTTGTTTGATCATCGTACCTACATACCTAATTTATCACCCAGTGATTTTCACCTGTGTCCGAAGTTGAAATAATGTCTAGGATCACATCAGTTCAAAAATGACGGCGAGTTAAAGGAGGCTGTCAAGAAGTGGCTAAACTCACGGGTGGCGGAATTCTACAACGGTGGCATTGAAAAATTCGTTCGTCAATGTGACGATTTCCTTAATGTAGCAGGACATTTAATAGAAACACAGCTGAGAGCTCAAGTTTTAAGTTGTAAATAATAAAAAAATTCTTTTATGTACTGGTGGCTATTCACAAAGTAAGGAACGATCGGTAATGAAATGGGAACCACAGTGAAAATCCGATCAACCTTTGCACAGATGTGTTGGGCATAGTCTCTAGCAGACAGCGTCATGTCGCTCTTGTCATTTCTGAGCGCACCGTGAGAGCGTAAAGATGGCTAGAAAATAGCGTCTTCCGCCAAACATGGGTGGGTACCGAGAGGTTTCATGCAAATCTACATGACGTAACTCTCAGGCATTTCCTTCTTCTTGAGAGTTTTTGGCAGCGCACTGCAGGGGCAATGGGAACACTTCTGCAGCTTTTTCGATGGGGAGTGTTCGATCACCCACAATGCAGCCCGGACTTGGCTCCCTCTGATTTTCATCTCTGCTTTGTGGAGATAACATATTGGCACAGGCAACGAAATGTAGTCCAGCGCAGAAAATTGTCATAGGACAGAGGAGGCTGCCTTTCATGACGAGGGTATTGGAAAGTTGGTACAACGCTACGACAGATGTCTAAGTCGGAGCGTCGACTATGTACAGAAGTAGTTGGAAGAAGTAACAAACTGTTGCAAATGAAACAGTGTTGATTTTCACTGTGATTTCCATTTCGCGAACAATGGTTCTTACTTTGCGAATAGTGCCAGTACATTAGCAGAACTTACTTCCCAAATAGCCTCGTGCGTCACGATGTCATTTTGATAACAATGATCAACTTCGGGATGAGTATATGGGGCTCGAAATAAAGATAAGACCACATCACAATCAAGTTGCGTCGCATCCAGAGATGAATATTTCTAAGAATAGGATACACTTTTAGACTAATTACTTACGGTATTGTTAAGAATTTCCCTCATAGACATAAATGTACGGTATCTAGTAGCTTGTCACTGGTTGCACAGAGGCTGTCTAACAGAAGTGCAAACATTACTGGCCAGAGCGTCAGTGGGATAAAAAAATGTAAGGAATGGATACTTGCCGAATAGGAACGGATGTGGGACGTGGGAAGCAGCGCATTATGGCTGGATGGGTTTTTTCCAAACATCCGCGAAAGACTAGTACTAAATTATATAAAAGTTCACAAAGAAACGATACAGTTTTTGGTAGCACATGACCCAGATTCTATAAATTTAGGTGGAAGTAACAAGATTAGAACACAAGTGTCCAATTATGGCTTCATAGGCACACCTGAGCATACTTTCTTTGAGTGCGATTAATGACCAGAGTTGATGTAACATCTGCATAAAACGTAACGAGGAAAAGCGGCAGCTATTCGATACTACAGCGAATAATAAACTATAAGATAAAAAATAATCGGCGCACAACGAAGGAATTATCTGAACGCAAAGGAAATCGGTAGATGTAACGTTCATGTGCAGAAAAACAAATGACTACAATTTCAGAAAAATTGAATGATTTATGCAAGAGAAAAAGCATCACAAATTGAGCATGTCAATTACGCGCGTCCGCAGCTCGTGGTCGTGCGGTAGCGTTCTCGCTTCCCACGCCCGGGTTCCCGGGTTCGATTCCCGGTGGCGTCAGGGATTTTCTTTGCCTCGTGATGACTGGGTGTTGTGTGATGTCCTTAGGTTAGTTAGGTTTAAGTAGTTCTAAGTTCTAGGGGACTGATGACCGTAGATGTTAAGTCCCATAGTGCTCAGAGCCATTTGAACCATTTTTTTTTCAATTACGCGTTGGTCCACCTCGAGCCCTTAAGCAAGCAGTTATTCGGTTTGGCTCTCTAAATGGTTCAAATGGCTCTGAGCACTATGGGACTCAACTGCTGTGGTCATAAGTCCCCTAGAACTTAGAACTACTTAAACCTAACTAACCTAAGGACATCACACACATCCATGCCCGAGGCAGGATTCGAACCTGCGACCGTAGCAGTCGCACGGTTCCGGACTGCGCGCCTAGAACCGCGAGACCACCGCGGCCGGCTATTCGGTTTGGCGTTGAATGATAATGTCGTTGGGTGTGCTCCTGAGTGGTATCGTGCCTAATACTTTCTAACCGACGCGTTACATTGTCAAAATCCCGAGCTGTTTGGAGCTCCAATTTGGAAGCGATTCGGCGACCGTGCTTGCCAAGGTAGTGTTTGAAAAGCACGAAGACAAGCAGTAGAGATTCTTGCCAAATGCGGGCGGGCATTATCTTACTGAAATGTTAGCCCAGGATGGCTTCCCATCAAGGACAACAAAACGGAGCTCAGTTCGAAGAGGGCTCATCACTGGAGACAATTTAAATCCAGTCAATGGCATTACAGGCCGAAGACGTGTCTGGAGACGCCCCGGGTAGCAGTGGGATACAAACCCGAATGTCGCCCGTCAAATGGCCCATCAACCAGATGGGATGGTCTGGGGTGCTATTCCATTTCATAGCAGGACCCCTTTGGTTGTCATCCGCGGAACTCTTGCAAATGGTTCAAATGGCTCTAAGCACTATGAGACTTAACATCTGGGCTCATCAGTCCCCTAGACGTAGAACTACTTAAACCTGACTAACATAAGGACATCACACACATCCATGCCCGAGGCAGAATTAGAACCTGCGATCGTAGCAGCAGCGCGGTTCCGGACTGAAGCGCCTAGAACCGCTCGGCCGCACCGGCCGGCGGACCCTTGCAGTACAGAGATTCGTCGCGATATTATATGCCCCGTTTTGCTTTCCTTGACGGCAATCCATCCTGGGCTTACATTTCAGCAAGATAATGCAGTTGGCAAGAATCTCTACTGATTGTCTTCGAGCTTGCCAAACCCTACCCTGGCCAGCAAGACCGTCGATCTCTCCCCAGCTAAGAACGTATGGGGCATCATGCGCTGGGCCTTCCAACCATTTCGTGTCTTTGACGATCTAACGCGCCAACTGAACGGAATTTTGCACGATATCCCGCAAGAGGACACACAACAACTCTACCAAGGAATGCCAAGCCGAATAACCGCTTGCGCAAGGGTCAAACATCGACCAACGCCTTACTGGCTGGTTCAAATTGTGAAGTCTTTCTCTTGAATAAATCATCCAATACTTCTGAAGCTGTAAGTATTTCTTTGTCTGCACATGTAAATCCTACCGATCGATTTCTGTCCTATTCGGATAATTCCTTTGTGGTGCGTCATCTTTTTGTCTTAGAATATACTTTGTTATTCTTTCACCGTGAAAAATTACCGGGCTTATCCTACAGATTATAAGTAGGGCACTGGGCTAATAACTCGTGTCATAAAAAGAAATCTGTTACGAATCGTCGAGAACATCCCTTGGGTGAAAATGGAAATAAGGAACATCGAAAAGGGCTTACGAACAAGGACCTTCTATTTGGAAAATGGAGCATTAGAACTTTGCGACACGTTGGGCTCTTAATACTCTGTCAGAAGAACTAGACAGGTATGGATCGAATTGCACTACAAGAAACAGGATACCCAGGAACAGGAAAGCTGGAGATGGACCAACACATTCTATGGTACAGCGGATCGGAAACGGGAAATTCCAAAATGGAGTAGGGTTCATGGTCAGTATCAGAATAGCTGCGGCAGTAATTGATTTTCAGCCAGTTTATGGCAGAATAGCTGTTATGAGACGAAGAGTCAGATTCTCAATTACAACAATAACTACGCTACAAGTCCCAACTGATGTAGCGGAGGACAACAAGAAAGAGTTTCTATGAGATACTTGAAGAGGTAATCAGTAAGACACCAGGATGTGATATGAAGTTAACTGTTGGAGATGCCAATGTTGAAGTCGGTACGGAGACGGTTTGGAAGGGACTAGCAGGGGTAGAGAGCTTACACGCTGAAAGTAATGGAGGGAGACTTCTTAGCAGTGCAGACTCAGCCAGCGTAAGGATTATGAACACATACTTTCATCGAAATGACATTCACAAGACAACCTGGGTAACACCAGACCAAAAAAGGAACTAGACCATGTCATGGTAGACAAAAGGCATAAAAACGGCGTAATGAATGAGGAAACCATAACAGGCACAAATGACGACTTACTCATGGCAGCAGTACGACACCAAGTGCCTACAGAAAATCCAAGGGGTGAAAATAGTATAAAAGACTGGAATACTGACTCGGACAAATTGAAAGAGAATGAAAAGGCTCGTGAAATTGTCAGTAAGCTTCAAACCGAATTTGAGTTTCTGACAATGGAAGACAACCTCGACATTAAAGGACACCGTGAAATGATAAAAACAAATGTGGGAACAGCAGCAATAAAACTGTGGGGAAAAAGAAAAAAAAGGAAGAAAAATCCATGGTTTTCGGAACAGCGTGAGTGAAAAGTAAAAGAAAGAAGAATAGCAAAGGAAAAACGCCTACAGAAAGATTCCAACGGAAGCAAAGAAGCATGTGAAAATTCTAACAGGGAAACTAAAAATCTTCTCCGAAGGAAAAAGAGAGAGATCATATCGGAAATCTAGTGAACAGAGCAGGAAAGCATAGAACGGAAGGGAATTCAAGAAATTCTTACAGGTCAATTAAGTTCTTCAGGACGGCGGATGTATGAGATTAAAGATAAAAATGGCAACACAGTCTTAGAAAGAACAAAAGGTATGGAAATTCGGGAGCATTTTTTGAACAGCTTTTAAATGTTGATGGTGGAACCACGAAAATGGGGAACAAGATAAATATCAGAATGTAACGCCTTTATCTGCACCCACGAAATTAAAAAAAATAGAAAAAGAAAAACTCCAGGGAGAACTGAAGGAAGAAAATGCAGTTGCAAAAAAATTACACAAACTCGTGACTGATACGAGTATTTGGAATGGAGAGAGACTGCTACCTGAATAGAAAGAAGCGGCCATAATACCAATCCATAAAAATGGCGATAAACGAGACTGCAGCAGTTGTAGAGGCAGCTCATTAATTATCACAGCCTACAAAGTGTCCTCCAAGATTCCCCAGAAAGAAATGTGAACCCCATTTAAAAGAGACAATAGATGAGAAGCAAACGGAATTTGAGAAGAGTCGATACTGCACTGATCAGATATTTGTATTGAAAGAAGCCAATAAAAATGTTGGGAATATAAAAAAAACGATGGCAATATTTTTTGTTGATTTTAAGAGAGCCTATGGGAGGATAAAGAGAAATTTTGTGGTGGAAAATCAAAAGTGTGGAATAACAACAGGTCTTGTAAAAGACTCAGAAGGCTCAAAACGGGTAGAGTAATGGATGGACAACATTCCACGGATTTTGAAATAAAAACAGGTTTCAGCAAAGATGTTGAATGTCACCACTCTTGCTCAATGTAATAATACAGGAAGCACTGGATGGAGCAAGCGAAACAGAGGAGTGAATTAGCATAGAATGAAAATGCATGTACCGTTCCTTGCGGATTATGTAGCATTAATAGCTGAAAATCTAGATGACCTGAAGGCAATGGCAAAAAAGCTATTACAAAAAGCAAAGGAATTTGAATTACAGGTAAATGTGTAGAAAACAAAATTCACGAGGATAGAAAGAAATTGCATTATAAAGAGCGGAAAACCATACGGATTGATGACCGCGTGTTTGTAGAAGCAGAAGAGTTTAAATATCCTGAGTTGGATGATATAAACAGAAATTATGGGAAATACGAAATAGGAGGATAACAGTGGCTTCCAGAACATCATATTCTCTCAACAAATTACTATGATACAAAATTTTATCAAGATGAATCAAAATAAGGCTATAAAAGCTATAATCAGACCAGTATTACGACATAGAAAAATAAACGTTTTCCAAAGCAAAAGTCTGGGGAAGATACCTGGACCAATTTGTGAGGGAGAAGAATGGCGAGAAGAAAGAACAGGGAGCTCAGGGAGGTATATAAAGAACCAGGTATTGTTGCGGAAGCCAAGGCAATGTGGCTCAGATGGGCTGGGCACGTCTATAGAAGACAGGAGGGATCAAGACTGAGAGAAACGTCGAAGAAGAAAGCCAAAAGGCGAAGATCTTCAGTCAGACCTAAAACAAGACGGAGAGACCAGATGGCCAAGGATCTTCAGACACTTAGAGCAAGGAAAGAAGATGCCAACGAAAGAACGTTGTGAAGGAGGCTATTTGACGAAGCCAAAAACCGACTGCGATTTGTGGGGCCAAGGGAGTAAGCCTTCTTGTATGGTTAGGATCTATTTCAGGGCACCAGTTGGTAGAGGAATATCGTGTTAGGAATTCTTAAATAGAATTAAGTAGTCATTTTTATAGGAAAGACCGTAAATGGTCAGCTTGTGTTTTAAACACACACACCGTTAGTGAAAATTGCGATGCCCAGAAGGAATGGTCTGAATCGCTCCAAAACCGAAGGATATATAGAGCGGTGCAAAACTAGCAAGTGCTTAAGATTACAGAGAAATAGCGTACAGTCAGCTCAGGAGCGCCCTCTTTTGTGTGACCACCTTTCGGTGCAGAGACGTCAAATGAAGTGGAAACGCACAAACAAGTGCCTGGATTTATAGTTCGGTGACACTGCGGATCGAACGCGGCAGGCTTGAGCCACGCTGATGTGTGTGTGTGTGGGGGGGGGGGGGGGGGGGGGAACAGTGCATTGAGGGTGGCCGTACACAGCGATGGGCAGGTACTGGATCACAAAATATGACCACAGCGCGGAAAGACCCACATAGCGTCCGCATGATTGTGTTGCAACCAACAGAACAACTTCGCGCACAGTATTGGTTCTACGTTGGAGCACTGCAACAGGTGTGGCCATGTTTGCGTGGAAGTGATTCAACCCCGTTTCTTGAGGGCTTGACTGGTGATACACATGTCATAGAATAGAAGCCACCAACCCCTCAGACGACCTTGTGCACTTGATCGTCATCACTGGTGTGCTGAGTGGCAAAATGTAGCTTTTGAACGAATCAAACTTGAGCTTGTTCTACAGTGATGACCGCATACGTATCAGACACTGCTGGGACGAAAGCTATGAGTCAGACTGCACTATTGGGCAGTATAGGGGATAAAAGTTAAATATCATAGTTTGGGGCACACTTGGCTATAACATGCGGTCTCGCTTCCATAATCGTGTCTTCCCTGGTCGGAAGAGAGGGTCCAGTTACATGGGCTGCTCACTCACCGGATCTCAACCCGTGCGACTCCTGGTTTTGGGGTCATCTTAAAAGTATCGTGTATGCAGATCTCATTCCAGATGTGGAGACACTGGAGCTACCTTTGACACTATTCGGATGCAGCCTGGCCGATGTGAATGAGTGAGACAACATGCTACGGCGAGAAGAAGCCCAAAGAGCGAAGACCTTCTGTCAGACCGAAAACAAGATATATATCGTCAGTAGCACTTCTTCCAGCAGGGGAAGCAAAGTCACACGCAAGAAACGCCGATAATTCCAGCCTATTAGGCGACTTGTAAGGAAGATTGGTCCCAAAATACGGTTTCCAAATTATTCCGGCCCATACATTGCGGCTGGACCGACGCTATTCGCTGTCATCACACCATGGGGGTTCTGCACAGTACCCAATGTTACCGTTACGAATCGAGAGCTTGCCGACATGTATTTACTTACGGAAAGGCAAATCGCAACGGGCAGCGGTCAACAAGGTTATATCAGGAGACCTATCCGCTCCGATAACAAACACAGAATTCATTGTTTGCAACAGTGTTTCGCAGTTTGTCTGAGACAGAGTCGTTTCAGGAAGTAGGAAATCATGAAGGACGTACCCGAAATATTCGGACACCAGACCTGGAGATGATTGTTATGAAAGCCGCGTAAAGGTGGCCTCATTTGTGAATAGGACGGATGACACAAATTTCAGAATCATGGTTGCCTGGTGAAAAACCAGTGGCAAAACTACCCGCTGTGGGAAAGACTGTCCCTAGTAATCCCTGCACACCCTGTTAGTGGTAAGGTTAGTAACAATTGTTATGGAGAATGTTCCACATAGCCGTCCGGCTTACCCTATACTTGCGGACCAACTGCCTGGTACTGAAACAGCGGTCGCCTTGGACAGTGTTAATTACATTTTCCTCCAGATCTGGTGTCCGAATATTTCGGGTACGTCCTTCATGATTTCCTACTTCCTGAAACGACTCTGTCTCAGACAAACTGCGAAACACTGTTGCAAACAATGAATTCTGTGTTTGTTATCGGAGCGGATACGTCTCCTGATATAACCTTGTTGACCGCTGCCCGTTGCGATTAGCCTTTCCGCAAGTAAATACATGTCGGCAAGCTCTCGATTCGAATACGGTAACATTGTGTACAACGCTGAGCTTAAGTTTTCTAAATGTTTTCGAATCGTGTATCCTAAGCGGGATGCGGGTACCAGTCCGGTATTCATCTACCATACTCCAACCGCCTAAAAACTTGTCGTGACTATATATATATATATATATATATATATATATATATATATATATATATATATATATATATATATATATATATCGAAGAAGTAATTATCTAATTCATACAAGATGAGCCAGCAAGAGAACTGAATCGGTCATAACATTACCAGCTACAATGGCAGGAGAGGGCGCTAGTGCATGGCGTTTGAGGGACAGTACCACCCTCTAGGAGGAAACCATGCATACTGTAACTGTGGCTGCATGGTGTAGTGCGGATGAGATCGCAGTCTCTGCAACAACGTGTGATTGAATAAATAGCCTCTCGCATCGAAACCATGCATTGCAGCCCGCTGTGGCCGAGCGGTTCTGGGTGCTTCAGTCCGGAACCGCGCTGCTGCTACTGTCGCAGGTTCGAATGCTGCCTCGGGCATGGGTATGTGTGATTTCCTTAGGTTGGTTAGTTTTAAGTAGTTATAAGTCTAGGGGACTGATGACCTCAGATGTTCAGTCCCATAGTGCTTTGAACCATTTGAGCCAAGCCACGCATTTCCCGACATAAGTTCATTAGACCTTTTTTGTTCCGTATCCTCTCATGGATCAATCCCTAGAGTTCGTACGCAGTGGAATAAATCATCCTATATTCTTGTGCCTTTTGTCCGGCTTCGGTGCAGGCTCGGCATGGATATAAACGGGTTTGGAATAGTTGCCACCCCGTTACCCGCCCCCTCTCCCTCCGGCTCCCCCCCCCCTCCCCCCTTCCCACCGCCGGGACGGAATATGTGGACCCCAACTGTCTGCGTGTAATGGTAACCATGTGAATGTCAGCTTAAATTTTCTAAATGTTTTCGAATCGTGTATCTTAAGCGGGATGCGGGTACCAGTCCGGCCGGCCGAAGTGGCCGTGCGGTTAAAGGCGCTGCAGTCTGGAACCGCAAGACCGCTACGGTCGCAGGTTCGAATCCTGCCTCGGGCATGGATGTTTGTGATGTCCTTAGGTTAGTTAGGTTTAACTAGTTCTAAGTTCTAGGGGACTAATGACCTCAGCAGTTGAGTCCCATAGTGCTCAGAGCCGGTACCAGTCCGGTATTCACCTACCGTACTCCAACCGCCTAAAAACTTGTCGTGACTATATATATATATATATATATATATATATATATATATAAAACAGCACATCTACTCGAAGTGATATAGCATAGTTCTTAGTTTTAGGGGATTAGGTGGTAGGTTCTTAGAATAGATTATTCTAGTTGAAGCTAAAATGTACAAATTGTTATGATATTATGAATGTATTGTTGTAATACTTATAATAATCACAGTTTGTTATTATATAACATGAATTTTGTAACAAGATTACAGGTTTAATTTGTAACAGCAATAAATAAATAAATATTCTAACAAACAGATGTCCTGTATTTCCCGAACCATTGTTAACGTCCCAAGTGAAATTTGTAGTCTGTAAGGGGATGAATTGGGAGAGCTACAAAATGAGCCATTGACAACAATGAAGAGCCGCTGGAATGCGAAGCCGCAGCCGGGTTCTTGACGTATGCGCAGACATCGTATTTCTGCTCGACAAGGAAGAAGCTGACCGAGCTGCCGGCGCCCACGCAAACAGAAGACGATGCCTGGAGGAAACTGTGTCCCAAGACGTAATACTTGAGTTCCGCGTCCAGCGGGTGAACTCTGTGTGATTATTTTGTGGTTACACGACGTAGAAAAGGAAAAGGGGAACCACAGCTACCGAGTGTTTCTCACCGTCAGACGTTGACGTAAAATGTTGACGCAAACCGTTCTGCAATTAGAGTGGAGTGTAAAGTATTTATGTTGAAAACGTCTTGCTGCCTCGCAGTGAACAGGTGGAATAAATTACATGGAATTTATAAGTCAAGAAAATGTATAGTGACAAGTTTAAATTTCAGTCAGGCACCACATGACAAAAATCATGTTCTGGTCACAACTTGAATACTGTCGGAGATCCCCCAACACCACGCACCACGATCCCACTATGACACTTTAATGAGATATCGGCAGGATCGCAGATACAATAGTGAGTTTGTCAGCACTCCAGAAGAGATACACCAATGGACAGAATGTAATAAATGCATGTAGAATGATCACCTTTCAACTAATGTCCACATACCTTAAGGAACCCTCAGGGAATAAGACCACATTTACGAAATCAATCAACGATGTAGGTGAAAACCAGACAGACCATGTAGCAATCACTAGAAAATTCTCCTCGGAAATCATGAACATACGAGATGTCTTTAATAAGCAATAAGCACCGCTAGTCGGTTACAACACTCTCCCTGACGAGCGCGGAAAACCAATGCACAACGTTCTAGGCACCTATCTTTTTTAATTTACATCATTAGTTGCACGGGATGGTTGTATCGTTACATTGTACATACAGCTTACGCTCAGTTGCAGCAATTACTTTTGTCATTATTCAAAAATTCTGCACTTCAAGAGCCGCCCTGTTGTGAAACGTCCCCTTAGAAAAATTATGAATGACTGTGCCGGTAAACTTCTACGTTATTTGATACAAAGACAGCTGCGTAAAACTGAACGTACTCAGACAGTTCTCTCTTTACTTATTCTAATCAAATGTTCAAATGTGTGTGAAATCTATGGGACTTAACTGCTAAGGTCAGCAGTCCTTAAGCTTACACACTACTTAACCTAAATTATCCTAAGGACAAACACACACACCCATGCCCAAGGTAGGACTCGAACCTCTGCCGGAATGAGCCGCACAGTCCATGACTGCAGCGCCTAGTCCGCTCGGCTAATTATTCTGATCATCACTAAACTGACACACAATATTTTTTTAGCGCATCGTAATCTGACTTTCAATAATCCCTACAAAAGAATGGCCCTGACTAACAATAACCTATACTTTTCATGAATCACTTACCTAACAAAAATCTTTGTTACTCGAACTACTGCAATACAATGAGCGCCAGTTCTGCCAGCTAAATAAAAGATTCTAACTACTGAAGGCACTAACTACTGATAGGCATAGTTAGCAAATGAAAGAATTTGATAGATTACAAACAATGTATTTACCTTAATAGCGTTCAAAATTCATTAATATATGACATCCAATTAAACGAATTTCCTTTTTTTGACGGACACACGTCCAGCTCGTCCGATCAAAACTCTGGCATCTCTCTCTCCACATCCATCCTGCTGGCGACTCACCTCCAACTGCACAACGTTACGCGCTGTTCACATCCAACTGCCCAACACTACACAAGCGAATATTCCAACAATGAGTCCAACCAGCCACAGACTGCACACAGAACAGTCAGTGATTTTCATACAAAGCGCTACCAACATAAAAACCTTAACAGCCTACTTACAGTTGTTTTGATTAAACTGTATTGTCTGATGCTCTAGACGACACTTCATAAATGGTGATCAAGTATTTTGCTATTGTTTTTGATAACACTGCGAGTGTGGCATCAAGAAACTGTATTAATGTATCTAGAATATGTGTATCTAACAGTTGGTTGCAATTAAAGTGCAGCAACTCATAGAGGTCCAGTGTAGGCTGTAATTATTGTACGGCAGCAAAACTTGGTAAATCGTCTACTGCGTTACTACGGAACCTATTTATGCTGGAAAAAATTAGTTTCAATTTTGGCCACCAGGTGTAAATCTAGCGCTAAGAATTCAAGAAAGACGTATAGAAACGTTTCCATATGTAATGGGTTAGGAATGGGACGTGGGTAGAAAAGGTGAAATACGCGATAAAGGTACAATGTTGCTTTTATTATTAACCGCAGATTACACAATTTGTTCAATATGAGCACTGGAGACGATGACGAGATGCTATACAGAGCCATATTTGCACGTGGTGGCCAAAATTCGAACTTTTTTTCAGTATAAATTGGTTCTGCATTAACGCATTAGCATAGCTACCAAGTTTCGCTGGCATACGACGATACGACAATTACAACCCATAATGGATCTCCTTGAGAAGATGCACTTTAATTATAACAACCCGCTACATAGTTTTATCTTGCTTGCCCCCACCACTGATAGCGCGTTACAACAAAAAAACCAGAAAGCTGCACTAGCACCAGTATTGTGTTATGATGAGAATTCTCATCATGTCGTGCATGTCAGCAGACCAGTTTGGCGCCTACCCACCGCTATCAGCTTTTAACGATTTTTACCTGTCTGCGACGCCAGCGAAAAGGCTATATAAAGGTTCTGCAGCTGTTAGATTTTTCTCACAACGCGAAGTGCAGATAGCCAATGCTCCTAGGAGAGATATTCACTCAGTGTGCCGTGCTCTAATGAAGATACTCCTATAGTCTATGGACCTCGGGCTGACTGAAACTTCAGACTCGTACAATTTTGTCATTCTCTGCCCATTGACGACGAGACCAGTAAAGAAGTAAAGCCTCTGAATGGACGACGAAGGAGGGAACCGGCTGTGGTGTATAAGGCACCAACCCAACGTTCTATTGCAATGATTTAGGTAGGTAAATTACGAACGAGTAATTGAGCCCCAGAGTACTGACTGCTGCACCACCTCGCATGATATGGGCGTTATAACCCACGAAAATAACTACAACCTACCGCACCGGCATAACACTCTACCATTTTGGTTCCATATCGCTCCCCTCTGACCGACACTACTCCGAATGCATTTTGTGGTGCACATACGCTGATCAGCCAGAACATTATGACCAGCTACCGATTAGCCGATATTCGATATTTCCACCTTTGGCGCGGGTAACAGCGGCGACGCGTTGTGACATGGAAGTAATGAGGCCTCGGTAGGTTGCTGAAGGGAGTTGGCGCCACATCTGCCCACCTAAGTCAACTAATTCCAGTAAATTCCGGGGAGAAGGGTGATGAGCTATGAAGCCACATTCAGTGACATCCCAGATGCGTTCAATCGGGTTCAGATGTGGCGACCTGGTGGGCCAGAACATCAATTGGAAAAAAAGGGTTCAAATGGATCTGAGCACTATGGGACTTAACCTCTGAGGTCATCAGTCCCCTAGACTTAGAACTACTTAAACCTAACTAACCTAAGGACATGACACACACATCCATGCCTGAGGCCAAATTCGAACCAGCGAGCGTAGCGGTCGCGCGGTTCCAGACTGAAGCGCCTAGAAAGGCTCGGCCACACCGGCCTGCCATCAATTGAAACTCACCACTGTATTCCTCTAAGAACTTCATCGCAATCCTTGTCTTCCGACAAGACGCAGTGTCTTGCTGAAAAATGCCACTGCCGTCGGGAAACATGAACTTCATAAAACGGTGTACGTGGTCTGCAACCAGTGTACGATACCCGTAGGCGGCTATGGTGCCTTGCACGAGATCCACAGGACCCATGGATATCCACGTGAATGTTCCCCAGATAATAATGTAGCCGCCGCCAGCTTGTCTCCATCCCGCAGTACAGGCGTCAAGGAGCTGTTCCCCTGGAAGACGACAGATTAACACCATCCCTTCTGCATGATGAAGACATTATCGGGATTCATCAGACCATGCAACGCTCTGCCATGCGCCAATGTCCAGTGCCGATGATCATGCGCCCATTTCAGTAATAGTTGCCTTTGTCGTGGTGTTAAATTGGCACATGAATGGGTCGTCCCCTGCGGAGGTCTTTCATTAGGAGTGTTCGGTACATTGTGTGTTCAAACATATCTGTAATCTGCTCAGCATTAAAATCTGTTGTTGGTTCTCCTACAGTTCGCAGTCTGTCCTGTTGTACCAGTCTGCCCAACCTACGACGTCCGACATCTGTCATGAGGGGTGGCCACCCAACCCCACGACGTCTGGCGGTGGTTTCCTCCTTGGTTTCGCCATTTGCTGAAGACATTCACCACAGCACTCCTCGAACACCCGAAAAATCAGGTATTTTCCGAAATGCTCGTGCTGAGCCTCTGGACCATCACAATCTGCCCCTTTGTCAAACTCAGATAGAACGCGTGCCTTACCCATTCTACACAGAAATAGCATGCTTACTGATACTACATCAGACTTGCGTGTGTATGACTAACAGTCACATCCCCTCAGGTGACACTGCTATCGCCTGGACGGGCTTATATCAATAATGGATCGGCGGTCATAATGTACTGGCTGATCAGTGTACCCTCAGGGACGCAGAAAATAGTGCACCCAGAGGGAAGAAAGGCCAATAAGTACAGTGAGATCCGTTATACAAACTACCCACGTTTGGTGCCAGTGTACGCATACACAGACCCTGCAGTGACCCTGCAGCCGGGCAGGGGCCCTATGTAAACGACGCATAGTGGACGAGTCATACGCGTGTCGATTACACTCCGACTCGAGGAGAACATTAGTGGGCGCAGAATACCAGGCAGACGTGTTAGACGACATTTGTCACAGGTAAGCCAGTTTCAGAAGGGCACAATCAAATTATCGGCACGAAAACCAAAGGCTGGTCGACTCGCCGTGCGCCTTGCCAGGTCGATCGTTCGGAGTGTTCCGTTGGAAGCTGTTGGGATCAGTGGAGTGACCAGGAAGACCACGTGACAAGATGATTGAAGGACCGTGCAGCAAGCGATCAGGGATCCTACAGTGACTTGCTCCACGATACAAACGGATGCACGGATGCCAGTTGTTCCACAAAGCATTTCGAGACGTTTTGAAGAAACGAATGTGCAATCCAGGCGCCATTTCCCTGTACTGCCGTTAATACCATGACATTGGTGACTGTCTATACTGGTGCGAAGCCAGAACGACGTCGACTGATATAAACTGGCAAAACATGGTGTTTAGTGATGAACCTCGATTCGGTCTGGGGACGGATGATAACCGCTTCTGGGTGTAGAGGCAGCCTGGTAGCCTGATGAAAGGTACAGTTCTGACCACACTGTCGTGCTGGCGTAACGGTCTGGAGGGTCAAGCCTACCATAGGCTGCCCCTATAACTGTGGTACTTGATGATATTATCTTTCTGCTGAAGACACTCTTCGCCCCTTTGTGGAACCTTTCCTACGTGGTCTACCAGGAACCCTTTTACAGCAAGATAATACTCGTCCGCATGCAGGTAGAGTTGCTCAAGACGTCTTACGTCATGTTCCGATTCTTCCATAGCCAGCCTGCACCCCGGACTTGTCCCCTACGGAGGATGTCTGGGACCAGCTGAAACTCCAGATGCCGCCGTGTCCTTCTGTATCTGATTTGGAGGTGGCTGTTGAAGATTTATGAGCCAGTCTGCCCCAGGAAAACCTCAGACGACTAACTAGTAAGATGCTGGATCGCATGTATTGCAGCAAAAGGTGATCCGATGCATTATAGATGTTGCACTTTATTTGTCTGCTTGTATTCACAGTATTCGTTTGCATGACCTGATTTTGAGATCAAGTAAATCTGTCATCTGTATGATTTCTATCCGATGCTCCCTTTTGGTGTGCCATTTTCGATGTTCCAAGGTACACAATGACTACACATATAACGTAATTGCTAAGTTTCGGTTTTTCCTCGTACCCTTCAGACTATCCGGAGGAGTTCGTTATATTAAAATAAATAATTTTTATGTTGTATCGAAACGCGCAAACCTTTCAATCCTGACGCGACTTCGGCAGCTTGTATGTGGAGGTTGCTGCTTATTTACACCTGCAACTTTTCATTTGGCTACAGAGGCTAAGTGCACTCCGTCACAGATATATTCACCAACGAAAAACTCGAGGCTGGCAACAGAAATTGAAACATAGAGTATAAATATCTATACACTCAGCATTCAGATGTACAGAACGAGAATTCTATTCGCAGCATCTCCTGCAACTCAAATCACGAGATTTAACGTCAGCGCATTTTATCCCCTTCAGGGCTTAGCGTATTTTGAGGGTTAATACTTCGCTGCTACAGATAGATCACCTTCAGAAGCACCGTGAAACTTTGTATAAGCGTTTTACGAACATATTAACAAGTTGGTACCAGGAACTGAAGTTGGTTTAAAGATGTGAAGAGCAATGGTATTGTACTTTTTCGAGTGGTTCTAGGCGCTTCAGTCCGGAACCACGCGGCTGGTACGGTCGCAGGTTCGAATCCTGCCTCGGGCAGTGAGGTTTGTGATGTCCTCAGGCTAGTTAGGTTTAATTAGTTCCAAGTCTAGGGGACTGATGACCTCAGATGTTAAGTGCCATAGTGCGTAGAGCCATTTGAACCATTTTTGTACTTTTTCGCCACATTATCACAGCTCAGATTGCACTTTATTTACGTTTTTTCAGTAACAGACTAAGAATTGACAGCCAGCAATATTTTTCTACATTTTCCACTGCACTTATTCCTATCGTAGAATGTCTGTTCTAATTAATTATTACAATGACACTGTAGACGACTCGAAGTGTCACAAAAAACGATACACTGGGAACTATGGGATTGTTACAGTAAATACGGCAAAGAATTTACACGCTTGCTTGTCCACTATTAGTTTCAGTTTTTCTTGATTTACCCTTCTAGTTTATACACACAAGTAAATTTTATAAAATTTTTTCGCTGTCTCATAAGAAAAATAAAACCATACATTGCGCAGAAAAAATAAAAAAAAAATACATGATCAATGCTAGAGTTTTGGAGTGACAGAGGAAGTGACAGCCAACAGTATTTTATTTTCTTGTTTTTCAATTGCATGATTCATATTGTCGAATCTGTTCTAATAAATTACGTTACAATGATACTGAAAAAGAAACTGTCCTATGCAGAAACACTTAGATACATACAGGGGTTTGAAAATCTGCGTAAACTGGAGGAAATTAATCAGACTGTCTTATATAAATTTTATGTGTGGTTGAACATAGCACCAATATGTATACACTGATTGGAAGTCTACTCAAATACTAGCAAATTTATCTAGCGCTTTTCTCGTAAACAACGGCCTTAAAATCGCGAAAATTTTCTCCACAATTCCGCGTCTCGAATTTTTTCAATATGTAACATATATATGACACAAGCACACACTGAAGCGCCAAAGCAACTGGTATAAGCACGGGTATTCAAATACAGAGTATGTAAACAGGCAGAATACGACGCAGCGGCCGGAAACGCCTATATAAGACAAGTGTCTGGCGCAGCTGTTATATCGGTTGCTGCTGCTACTATTGCAGGTTATCAAGATTTAAATGAGTGTGAACGTGGTGTTCGGCGCACGAGCGATGGGGCACAGCATCGGCGCCGTAGCGATGAAGTAGGGATTTTCCTGGACGACCATTTCACGAGTGTACTGTGAATATCAGGAATCCGGTAAAACATCATATTCCGACATCGCTGCGGCCGGAAAAAGATCCTGCAAGAACGGGACCGACGACGACTGAAGAGAATCGGTGACAGAAGTGCAACCCTTCTGCAAACTGCTACAAATTTCAATGCTGGGCCATCAACAAGTGTCAGCGTGCGAACCATTCAACGAAACATCATCGATATGGGCTTTTGGAGCCGAAGGCCCACTCGTGTACCGTTGATAACTGCACGACACAAAACTTTATGCCTCGCCTGGGCCCATCGTCACCGACATTGTATTGTTGATGACTGGAAACATGTTGCCTGGTCGGACGGGTCTCATTTCAAATTGTACCGAGCGGATGGACGTGTACGGGTATGGAGACAACCTCATGAATCCATGAACCCTGCATGTCAGCAGGGGACTGTTCAAGCTGGTGGAAGCTCTGTAATGGTGTGGGACGTGTGTAGTGGAGTGACACGTCTAGTTGGGACTCTGACAGGTGACACGTACGTAAGCATCCTGTCTGATCACCTGCATCCATTCATGTCCACTGTATATTTCGTTGGACTTCGACAATTCCAGCAGGACAATACGATATCCCACATGTCCAGAATTGCTACAGAGTGGCTCCAGGAACACTCTTCTGAGTTTAAACACTTCAGCTGTCCACCAAACTCATGAAAATAACTAAGCATATCTGAGATGCCTTACAACGTCCTGTTCAGAGGAGATCTCCATCCGTCGTACTTACGAATTTATGAACAGCCCTGCAGGAGTCATGGTATCAGTTCCTTCCAGCACTACTTTAGATATTATTCGAGTCCATTCCACATCGTGTTGAGGCAATTTTGCGTGCTCGCGGAGGCTCTACACGATGTTCGGCAAGTGTACCAGTTTTTTTGGCTCTTAAACAGTGTACATTTGTTGTACGTATCTACGAAAAGTAGCTGGTTCTCCTTTCACATTTCACATACTTCTCTTTACATCTGTGGCAATGAAAGTACTGCACCATAGCTGTTACTAAAACACAAACGTACAGAAGCATTCATAAAACAAGGTGAATTCGTGTAGTACTCAAGTTTCCCTATTACCGAAAATTGTAGACTGTGTCGTCCCAAACTCACGTGTTTAGGCCGGTCTGATGTCGAGAAGATGCGCAGATATACATACTCTGTGAATTGACCCCATGACCTTCACGTGAATACGCATTGACGCTGAACACTAGAGCACAGAGTCGGCCTGTTTGAAAAATGAAAGGAGATCCATCTGAGAACGTCACCACGGTCTGTCCCTGTCCACTCACCGTGACTATTACAGTTTATCACGGATGTGAGTGCAGCCCTTCGGTCGAGGTCCAACGAATCGGTTTTACTCTGCGCAGTTGTGAACTGGTTCTGGGGAAAATTTGGGTTTTAGGAACACTAATAAATTTTTAAGTTTTGACAACCTAAGCAATGTACATGAATTGCTGTTCTTTGGGTACCACTTGTTTTCATCAGTCATTTCTAACGCAATGGAAAGAGTGCTGACTGACCGGTCTCAAGCAAATCGAAAGCCTCTCGCCGATCACCCTCACTTGGATTACGCCTTATAGCTACTCTCCAATAGTGGTATTCACTATAGACACGAACAACTTTATTTGATGTCATCTGTTTTCTGACTGGTTCGAAGAGGTCTGACACGAATTCCTCAATTGTGCCAATCTCTTCATGTCGATTAGCACATTCACCCTACATCTCAATTATTTGCTGGATGTATTCCAGTCTCTGTCTTCCCCTACAGCTATCTCTAGTACCATGGAAATTGTTGCCTGATATCTTATGTCCTATCATCCTGCTTTTCCTCAGTGTTTCCTCTAAGTTCCTATCTTGGCCAATTCTGCGGAGAACATCATTCATTATCTTGACACTACACTACGGCTAATCACATTCCCTTTCGATAATCTCGTAATGTAAACAGGACTTCTTTGACAAAGCTGTTACAAGCACCAGTGCAACAAACCGTTTAGGTACTGCCATTAAATACAGAGAAACAGATTGAAAATGATTGTTTATAACAGGCCATCCTGCTTACTCACATGTAAACGTGAGATAAAAAGACTGTGAGGACTGGAGTTATTTATATTTATATTTGTCTTCACCTACGCAACCAAACACCTCCAATGTTCTTTTACACGCAATCCAAAATATTGTTTTGTTTCTGTTTTTGCCACAGTTGGCAACATTATTATTTCGTATCTTATTTGTACTTTTTTAGGTCTAGATAGATACCATCCTAGCTCAATTCAGTGTTTACAATGCATGTGTGCTTTAGACGATTTAATACAATAGAAGGAGCCCGTAGCCCCCGGAGGTACTTTTAATTTTACATTTACATTTTTGTTCATCTTTCCATTCAAAGATCTCCACAAAACTACGAGCCTTATACTAAAATAGTGCTTTGTTTTTGTATTTTCTACCGAAAGTGCGGTAGTTTACCTCAAATAGCAAACACAACACATACATTTCGTGTTAGCAACAAAAATCGACCTGAAGATACCTCTGAAACACGTGGTAGAAACAAAACAAACTGTGACCGGTAACAGTATATTTGTCTCAATTGATATCAGTAGCAGTTCCGGTCATGCCTTAACCTAAAATGTTTCGCATTCAAACGGAGAAACAGGGGAGTGACAAACTTCTAGAAATCAGACACCAGTGCATCACGGCACATGCGAGACAAATTATCAAGAAATAACAATACTGGGCATGTTTAAAAAATAAAGTATGTGAAACGCGTAGACTAATATTCAAAAGGTATTTAGTCGCAAAGGAGAACACCACACAAAGGTAAATCACAATTCCATCTACATATTTGTCTACCGGTTATTCGCTGAAAAACCTTGAACAGAAATGACAGATGAACGAGAGTTACTGGTCAGCGCTGAACGAGCATTAGCATGCTCCCGGTGATCTCCGCAGCGAGCTATAATGGCACCACGCAGCCAGCATAGACGTCAGCCGTTGTAATAGAGGCGCGGCCACCATTGACAACGATGCTGGCTACAAATGACAGTTACTGGCATCAAGAGCTTCCAGCGTACATCTTGCTTTTTATGCTCTTGTGAGAGGCCGTAGGAGCTCGGTTCAGCTTTGTCTCTAATAGGTTAACGATTCGTGAATTTAAAAACTTGATTTGACTCATACACCCGATTCTTGAACCTTCCCCATTGCTTGCAAATGTCGCATGATTGTGGAATAATGACAGTTCATCACATTCGCCAGTCCTCGAGTACAGTGACGTGGATCATAGTGGATTAATGCGTTTAAACAATCTTTAAAAAATCTTCCTGATCTGAAGAAGGACTAGTGTCAAAATCATCCTCCTTGAAACGACAGAGCCATTTCCGTGCTGCTCTCTGTAGAGAGACATTATCCCCGTACACGGCGGAAATGTCTCTGGCTGCCTCCCTTGCTATGATTCTATAATGAAGAATATGTCGGAAATTTTCCGATTTTACACGAGGCACTCCGTTTTCTAGCGTTCACAACTCCATTCATTATCTCTAGGTGACAAGATGACAATATGTAAACTCAAACAGCAGAAGTGAACTACAAACAAAAAACGACAGTCGATAGGCCGTGCGGTTCTAGGCGCTACAGTCTGGAGCCGAGCGACCGCTACGGTCGCAGGTTCGAATCCTGCCTCGGGAATGGATGTGTGTGATGCCCTTAGGTTAGTTAGGTTTAATTAGTTCTAAGTTCTAGGCGACTGATGACCACAGAAGGTAAGTCGCAGAGAGTCGCAGAGAGTCGGTCCAGTGCACTTAACCCTGCGCCACCTCTCTCCCTATAGACGTAGACCAATGAAGACCACAAACATAACTCGAAAAACATTTCTATACCATTTCAATGTGTGTTTGAAACATCTTTTTAATTACCTTTATGCAGAATCGATGTTATCTTTTTAAATCTGTATAGAACAATGTAATCTGTATTGTCAGTCTACACTGTGTCCGCCCCCGATAGCTAAGTAGTCAGCGCGACAGAACGTCAATCCTAAGGGCCCGGGTTCGATTCCCGGCTGGGTCGGAGATTTTCTCCGTTCACGGACTGGGTGTTGTGGTGTCCTAATCATCATAATTTCATCCCCATCGACGTGCAAGTCGCCGACGTGGCGTAAAATCGAAAGACTTCCACGCGGCGAACAGTCTACCCGACGGGAGGCCCTAGTCACACGACATTTACATTTACCTACACTATCTGAAGCAAAGCATGCGGACACTTATTAGTGGACATTAATATAGGGCGCGTTCATCCTTCTCCTCTGTGGTAGGTGGAACTCTGCTGGAGGATGTGTCTGTTTCCGGAGGAATGGCAGCCCAATCTTCCTCGGGAGCCGAAACCAGAGAAGGTTATGATGTTGGATGCTGGGGCTTGGAGCAGATAGACGTTCTAACTCATCCCAAAGGCGTTCCACTGGCTTCAGGTCGCGACTCTAGACAGGCAAATCGATTTCAGGAATGTTACTGTACCCACACCATTGCCTCACAGATGATGCTTTATGACACGCTGCATTCTCATACTGTCAATCATTGTCTCCGAACTGTTCCTCTACTGTATGTAGCACACAGTGCTATAAATTGTCTTTATATGCTTTCTCGTTTAGTGTTTTCTTAACTACAACAAGAGGATCATACCCTAGGCACGAGAAACGCCCACATACCGTAATATCACATTTTCCATACTCTACTGATGGCACTACACATGACACACTCAGCAAATCCAAACCATTCCATGGTATTCCCACAGGGGATAGCATCATTCATCATCTCAAACCATTCCTTTGCAGTCATCCACTGTTTAGTGGCGTCGTTCTTTACACCATCTAAAGCATCGCTTAGCATTGCCTACAGAAATATGTGGCTTAGTAGGAGCTGCTCGACCGTTGGACGTCATCTTTATAACTCCCGGCGCATCACTATTGCGCAAGCTGGACTGCTGGAAGCATTTTGCGATCTACAAGTGATTCCTTCCGCCGATTTCATCTGCAGTGCTCGACGATCTTTGTCCGTCAGTACATGACATCTGCCTGGTCCTGGATTAGCTACGGTTGTTCCTTCGCTTTTCCGCTTCACACTCACGTCACTAGCAGTAGACTCGGCTAGCACTAGAAGGAGTCAGGTGACATCCAATGAGAATCCCATGTTCGAGGTCACTGAGTCTCCTGACCGACCCACACTGCTGGCATTGCTTCTAAACTAACAACACAGTACTCCTCGATTGCTTTTCTAATGGCGGGTCCTCCTCCCTTGACATACAGTGGCTATTACACATTAGTTGGGATGTCCGGATATTTTTTACAAGATAGTATATATCTACTAGATATAACAATATCTGTACATCAGTACTCTACAAACCACTGTGAAGTGCGGTGTAGTAGGTGCTTACATTTTACCATGTATTGGGATCTCTTCAACTGCTGTTCGCGTGTGGAGCGAGGGAAGAATAACTGCAAAATTTCTCCTGCACGTTAATTTCTCCTGCACGTACTCTATTTGATCTAATATTCTGTTCCCGGATTTCTAGGGAGCGACACGTTGGGGGATATAAAGTACTCCTAAATCCTTACTTAATACTGGTTGTTGAAACATTGCAACTGGCCTTCGCGGTATGGTTGTTGTCTACTTCAATGCTTCGACAGTCCCAATTTTTCTGTGACACTATTATGTGAGGGGGAAAAACTCTGTGTCCATTCAAATGGCTCTGAGCACTATGAGACTCAACTTCTGAGGTCATTAGTCCCCTAGAACTTGGATCTAGTTAAACCTAACTAACCTAAGGATATCACACACATCCATGCCCGAGGCAGGATTCGAACCTGCGACCGTAGCGGTCGTGCGGTTCCAGACTGCAGCGCCTAGTACCGCACAGCCATGTGTCCATTCGTCTGGTATTATTCAAAGCGGTATGGGTCGCACACACCAGAGCAATTTTGTAGTATTGCCTGCTTGAGTGATTTGTAAGTTACATCCTTCGTTGACTGACTGAATTTTACCAATATCATCCCAATTAACTGAACTCTGCCACCCCATTTTGCGACGACTGAGTCTACATGATTATTCAGTTTCAGATTCTCACAAATTGTTAAAC
Organism: Schistocerca nitens; assembly: GCF_023898315.1. Taxonomy (NCBI): domain Eukaryota; kingdom Metazoa; phylum Arthropoda; class Insecta; order Orthoptera; family Acrididae; genus Schistocerca; species Schistocerca nitens. The sequence goes on along the minus strand of NC_064614.1, from coordinate 641,392,737 downwards.
CCATATATTTGTAAGCGTTGATATTGTAGTCAAAGGGTATTACATTTTTTTCGTTTTGCAATGCACACAGTTTTACATTTCTGAATATTAAAGCAAGGTGTAATATTTTCAGATCTTATCAAGATCTGACTTTAAATTTGTGCAGATTTTATCAGATAATATTTCACTGTAGAAAATTGTATCATCTGCAGGGGCTTACGCATTGTCCTTTCGACATCCAAACGTGTTTCGTTTGATAGCTATATATCTATCTATCTAACTATAGCCCTATGTTTCACTCCTCTTTTGCAGTTTACAGTTACTGCATATCATAAGAGGACGAGGAGATGCTCTTCCTACGCTAACTGTTTTATTAAGTGGTTATAATTGGTAATGAATATTATTGAAGTTCACTTCCTCACGGAGGTGCTTTGTCAGCTGTATTGTGGCAGCGAAATTTGGTAGTTAATCTAATGCGTTAATGTGGAAACGATTTACACTGGAAAAAAATAGTTCCAAGTTTGTCCACCAAGTGCAAATCCGGCGCTATGTGGCAACTCGTCGACATGTCCGATGCTCATACTGAACAAACTGTGTAAGCGGCGTCTAATGATAAAATCAACTTTATGCCATTTTCACTTGTTTGACCTTTTCTGCCCACGTCCCTTTCCTAATCCATTACATGTGCAACATTTCTATATGTCTTTCTTTCATTCACCGTGCCAGATTTGCACCTGATGGTCAAAACTGGAACTAATTTCGGCGTAAATCGCTTCCGCTTTACCGCATTAAAATATCTACCGAGTTTCGCTGTCATACGATAATTTCAGCCCACATTTGACCTCTATAAGTAGCTGCACTTTAAATAACAACCACTCGATACATAGCTATCCAGTGCTTTGTGAACTATTCTTTTAAATTGGAATCACAGTTGCTATACATGATCTTGTGGAGAGCTAAATGTTTAGAGCTCATCCTAGAAGTATGACACTACTGCCTTTATCTCTAGTATACTGAATACATAATTCGTTCTAATCGTTTCTGTAGCTCTTTACACTTTAGTAATCTGCATTGCTACAGCTGCCTAATGGTCACAGACCCCAATTTCAATGTGGACTGTCATGAGTGGTCTCCCGGACTAGCTATTCTAAGTAAATTTCAGAGAAAGAACTTAGCATTGTTTCGCAGGATGTCTTGTTACTTCCACGACCTACAGAAGGTTAACTACCCTTATCAGTTGCTGGATAATGAGATGCTAATCCAATGATGACAGTATTACTGGAGAAGATATATATTAACGAACTGAGGTTTTGACGTTTCTGCTGCCACGCGTCTCTGGAAGCGTCGTTGGAAAGGGTTGCATTCAGTTACGGTGAAGGAGTGCCGTTGGACAGACGCACATACACTGCCGCACAGCTCGTGCCGCCAGGCCGGCCGCGCTGGAATCACACCTTTAGCTGCGCCTCCCTGTCATTTCACAAAACTCCTCCCAAATTTCCTCAACTGGCAATTCCTGTGTCCAGCTACCAGTTCGCTTGGCAGAGAAGTCTTTGACTCTGCAATGGTTCATTAATCGATCAGCCTACTGTACCTAGAGAATGAAAACTGTACAAAGAAAAGCACCGTTGCTATTGTGACGACATGGCTTGTTATTACCGTGAATGCGTTATTTTTTAGACGTTTTATTGGGTTATGATTTTCTCGACTCAGTGGGAATCAGTAGCGCTCATCGTTTTTATCGGGTGAGATTTCCAGAACGACAGTGTCTCGATAGGAGTTTGAAGCATTTAATCATCGTCTTATCGACCATGGGACATTCAAACCTCCTATTCGCGACCGGGTGAGGCTTAGAAAGAGGAGGACACCTCAAAAGGGAGGAGAAACTTCTTCGTGCACATTTAGGTTGACAACCAAAGGAGTTCTGCTATGAAAAGTATTGGCACCTCTCACCATCACTGCTGGCTGTCGGGCAATATCGTGGGCGACAGTTTCACAGCTGTCCAGGGCATCTACCGACACGTCTTCGCTGCGATTCAGTTCGAAGTCGGACTTATCACTGAAGACAATTCTAATCAATGGGATTTCAGGCCGAGGAGTTGTCTGGAGACGCCCTGGACAGAGTTGTGATACCAACCCGACTATCCCGCTGTACGGCCCGACAGCCAGGAGTGATTGTCGGCGGTGCCGATTCTTTTCATAGCAGGACCCCTTTGGTTGTCATCTGCGGCACACTTACAACACAGCGGTACATCCAGATATTACACGCCCCATTTTGTTGCTACTCGTAGCAAGTCATCCAGTGCTTACATTTCAGCAAGATAATGCCCGACGGACACGGCGAGAGTTTCCACTGCCTGCCTCCGTGCTTACGTCCCTGCATCTTTGCCAGCAAGCTAGCCGGATCTCTCCCCAGTGGGAGCATTACGGGCAGTGCCCTCCGATCAGCTCGGGATTTTGACAATCTAACGCACCAATTGGACAGAATTTTGCACCATATCCCTCAATAAAACATCCAACAATCCTTTCAATCAGTGCGAATCCGAGTAACTGCTTGCATAAGAGCCAGAGGTGGACTAAGGCGTTGTTGACTTACTCAGTTTGTGAAGCGCTGCCTCTTGAATAAATCATACATTTTTTTCTGAAAGTGTAATCATTGATTGTCTGTACATGTTCATCTCAGCTACCGATTTCCATCCCATTCGGGTAATGCATTGGTCGTGCGTCTTTTTTTGTCTTAGAGTGTATACCAAACATATTTTGTGTAGTTCATAGCCAGCTCTCTGTAGTCCATCTTCCCTGTGCGAAAACTCGATCATTTGCAAATAGCATCGTCATAATATAATTTCGTAATTTCAAATTAGATATACTAATGCTGTATTTGCTCTCCACGCTTCAAGAAGTGGTAGGATGGACAAAAACAAGAAAAAATTCCAGTAAACATGAGCTCCAAACTACATACCATAAGAGTTACGAGTACTTATCAATTTTCGCTGCAGTGAAACACATCTCTTCTACTGAACAAGAGCTCATATTTGTTAAGGTATTCAGTTTAGAAGGTTCAAATGTCTCTAAGCACTATAAGACTTAACATCTGAGGTCATCAGTCGCCTAGACTTAGAATTACTTAAACCTAACTAACCTAAAGACATCAGACACATCCATGCCAGAGGCAGGATTCGAACCTGCGACGGTAGCAGCCGCGTGGTTCCGGATTGAAGCGCCTAGAACCGCTCGGCCACAGCGGGCGGCTGCAATTTAGAGCCCATGTCCATTTTTCTTGTTTTAGTATAAGTAACCTGTCCCCAAATTTTTACAAACTTGTTTTGAAACACCCTGTATATTATGTTTTGAAAACTACAGCTAATAGAAAAGAGGAGTCTAGGGTCCAGCAGGAAAGGATGAATGACCCAAAATGTGGATTTTATTATTGAAGATGATGATGATAACGATAATGGCAATGATAGAGACAATGAATAGGTAATCGAGGCAAAACACTTATTCGCGTGTGATAGTTGTCTCCAATGACAGACGTTTGGCCTGGTTTCGTGGTCGTAGATTGTGTCTCAGGCCGCAGACCCTGTAAACTGGCGCCAGTATGGATCTCCTTCTTAGCGAATGCTGCATTACCCACTCGTTCCATATTCATGTAGCGGTTACCACGACACTGTGGCGATACACGCACCGTAGCCGCCGCACTGGAACACTCGCCCTATTTAAGGCGACAGCCCACTCAAAACATGCCACCCGGTCTCTAAAGTTAAACCCGTTCATTCACTACCACCGTCAGATGGGTGTAAAATATTGCTATATATTTCTGACATTGTGCCAGAATGGGGGCAATCTGAAGTGTAATAAACTCAGAAGAAAAACTTAAAAAAACCGAGGTCGCTAGTAAAGCATTTAGTTAACCGGTTTCGGTTATTTTGCGAATTTCTAGACCGTAAAATCCGAAGATGGAAACGTATTTTTAGCGAATTGGTTATCGAAATAAAAGCTTTACCAGCGACTTTGGCTTTTTGAAGTTTTTCATCTTAGTGTGTTACGTTATTTGTAACGGAATCTTATCCACCAACGGAACCTGACAACGCAATGATGCAGTGGCTCGTGATGTGGAAGTAGCCAGTTAGAAGTGTGTTGGCGGGGTACATGTTCTCATCAGTAATTCGAAGATGGAAGCAGGGTAACATCTTGCTTCCCAGACCTTTCTAGAAGGAATGTTGATAGCATTGGGACGTCAAGTTTGGCGCCGCGTTGGAGTATTCTTGAAGCTCGAGAGGAAACATTCTCGCGTCACGTCATGGAAAATCCCCCATCAAAGAGGTATTCAAGAGAAGTGGCCTCAAATTCATGGAGGGGTATCCTCTTTCATCTTTCTGTGGTTTCCACAACTTACCACAAGCAATTTCTAGGAAGTTTCTTCCAAAAAGACCACCGGCGATTATTTTTCCATCCTTGCAGTGCTGAACCCCTGCTCTCCCTCTAAGCACATCAACGTTTACGCTACGTAAAACAGATCCTCCTGCCTTTCTTATGAAGTCCACTCCCCAACTTCTTTCCTTCTACACAAAGAGCTAGTTGTACTGACCTTTGTTTAGTTGGTTAAATATTCCGTAGATGAGTCAGTTTAGTGGCCCGGATTTGTTTGTGATGTTACGGCACTGGCGCGAGTACCCAGCAGGTGATACGCCAGTTCCGAAAATCCAGTGGCACGCCATGTAATGAAGCTACTTCAGCGTGCTGCACTCCGCAAGTTCCCTTCCGACCGCCCGGCTTCGCCCTCATGCAACTGGGGCTGTGCTTTTCAGCTGTACGTCGTAACAATCGGGGTTTTTTCTCACAAGAACGCACCCGGACGAGTCGAGTGCGCGTACAATAACGTAGCCGATAGATGCGCAATCCGCGGGGCTCTCGTGGGGGGAGCTGTAGTGTTGCGGGTTAAGGGCAGGCGCTGTAGGGGAATTTTCGAGTGCTGGAGGGGAAGTGCCGTTCTAAACTCAAGGCTAAGCTCACACTTTTTGTAAATATTAAGTAGAGCCCCTCCACACCCTCATTTGTATGGTGACCACTCAAAAAGATTTGTTACCACAGCTTTGATTAGTATCTAAAAATAATTCCGCTGAAACAGCGTCAAAAGCCCCGATTTATTTACACCTGGCTTATTAACCATTTTAACTTTCACGAAAGTGTCATGAGCGGCGAACTGTAAGTAAAACCTATATTTCTCTTGTTGCCGTGCTAAACGAAGCTTATAGTCTCTCCCTCTCTCTCTCTATCTCTCTCTCTCTCTCTCCCCCCTTGTGTGTGTGTGTGTGTGTGTGGTTATCTTCCCAAGTGTTATCACATATACTGCTCATCTAGGTCTGTAATGTACTTTATTGAGATGATGTCAGATAGATAATAAATTAAAGTGAGAGTTGAGTTTAATTTGTAGAATTGTAAAACCAATGCCAAATAATCCCAGTTTTAAGTATAATAGCTTTGTCTGCAGCGGAGAGAAAACAGCATCGCTGGAGCTTTGCAGTCCGCCGCCATTACGAGACACATTTAAATTTATGGTCTTGTTTTACAGGCGTGTTACTATCAGAGCAGACTATTTTTCTTCTAGCCTGGACCAGGCAAATTAACGAAGAGTTTGCCTGTCATTTCAAGGTATTGTGTGGAATTAGGCGCTGGCCTGTAGTACATCTAAAGAAAGACGACTTTCATTACAAAGAGTGATTATTATATTTGACCTAGCAACGTGAAAAGCAAAATGGTAGCTTAAAGCATATTTATTTTCGGAAATAATTATCAAGGTGCATTTGTTTGTTTTTTAATGTGTTGGTAAGACATTGATCATTTGCGGCTTAGAACTTGCGTGAAGTTGCTAGACTGTTTTCACTGTTTTATCAATTCTAGCTATGTTACGCCACATACAGACAACGTCACTGAAATAATAATAACAGTATTTAATTAATACCCTTGACAAAGTGGGTGGAGGAGCGGACAGAGGTTCAGGGCACTCTCTTGCCCTTGGGGTGGGAAACTGCCTCTAAAAGCGGAAGAATCAGTAATTATTAACGGCATGAGGACGTAAAAGCCAATGGAAACCACTGCAATAAATACACACAAGATGTATCCAGATGACATGTGGCCTCTGAAAAAGCGTCATGATCGTCTCTCCATTGGCAAAATATTCCGGATCGGACTCCCATTCGGATCTGGTGGAGGGGTCTGCCAAGGGGGAGATGACGACGAGAGAAAGACTGAGCTACCAACGAAAGACTAACATACTACGACTCGGGACGTGAATGTCAGAAGTCTGAAAGTGGTACGAAATCTAGGAAACCCGAAAAGGAAAATAGTAAGGCTTAATTTACACGTAGCTCGGGCCACTGAAGCGAAATGGAAATCAGACAAGAATTTTCGTTTAGATGAATACAGGGTACTATAAACACCAGCAGGAAATGTTATAACACGAGTAGGCCTCGTTATGAATGGGAAGAAGGGTCAGGGACTGAGTTACTGTGAACTGTTCAGTGATAGTGTAATTCTCATCAGAGTCAACAGCAAATCAGCGCCAACAACAATACATGCCGAAACCGCAAGCATAAGATGAAGAGATAGAGAAAGTATAAGAGGGTACTGAACGGTAAATTCAGTATGTAAAGTGAAATCCAAATCTCATAAACAGGAGTGATTGAAACGCGATTGTGACGGAATGAATATAAGAAAGGGATAGGGGACAGTGTAAGCTTGATAGTAAAATGAGAGTGGAGAAAGACTAACTGAGTTCCGCAATAATACCAAATATTACGTTCAAGAACTCAAGAGGAGGACGTGTACTCGCAAAACGTCTGGAAACACGGTCAAACAGAGATTTACAAATCTGATACTGCATTGCACCCGCGAGCAGGTACAGACCCCGATCAGAATTTCGTAATGATGAAGAGCAGATTCAAGTTTTAGATAATCGTACACAAGAATCAGTGTGGAATGAAGTGGGATACCAAAGACCTGAAGAATAATAAGACACTTTCGTAACTCGCTAAAAAAAGATGTGGGTACAGCGATAAGGATTACCATAGTAAGGGATTTGAGTTCAAGAGGAGTGGACATTTTCAAAAAGTGCAATCACAGATGTTGGAAAGACAAAGATAGGTACTAGGAAGGTAATCGTAACTACGAAGCAACCTTGGGTAACAAAAGGCATACTTCAAATGATCGACAAAAGAACGCTGTACAAGAATGATCAAGGAAAGAAAGGGATACAATAATATGAGTCCTTAGGAAGCGCGGAGAAGCCAAGGTGAAATGGCTGCAGAATACATCTGAAGAAATCTAAAAGGAAACAGTCGACACGAGGTCTATTCAGTATCTGGAGAAATCAAAACAACCTTCGGTAAAATTAAAAGAAAGGGCGACAACATTAAGAGTGCAGTGGAAATTCCACTGTTAAACGCAGATGAGAGAGCGTGTAAGTAGAAAGAGTATATCGAAGGTTTCTGTGAAGGGGAAGAATTGTCTGATGTGATTGAAGAAAATGTTGGAGTCTATATGGAAGACATATGTGATCCAATATAAGAGTCAGAACGTAAAAGAGCTTTGGAAGACTTGTAATCAGTTAAGGAGGAAGGGATAGATAACATTCCATCGTAATTTCTAAAATGATGGGGAGGGAAAGAGGGGGGGGGGGGGCAGAAGTGGCAACCAAACGAATATTCAAGTTGGTGTATAGAATCTATGGGACAGGCGATATACCATCGGACTTTCGGAAAAAATATTCCAAACAATTCCGAAGGCAACAAGGACAGATATGTGCGAGAACTACTGCACAATCACCTTAAGAGCTCATGCATGCAAGTTCCTGACAAGAGTAAATACAGAAGAATGGAAAAGACAATTAAGGATCTGTTAGATGACGGCCAGTTTGCCTTTAAGAAATATAAAGCCACAAGAGAGGCAGTCCTGACGTTGCGTTTGATAATGGAAGCAAGACTGAAGAATAATCAAGACACGCTCATAGTGTTTGTCGACCTGGAAACAGCATTCAATAATGTAAAATGTTGCAAGTTGTTAGATATCGTGAGAGAAACAGGAAAAGCTATAGGGAAAGAGGGGCGATACTCAGTATGTACAAAAACAAAGAGGGAACAATAAGACTGGAAGACCAAGAACGAAGTGCTCGGATCAGAAAGGATGTAAGACAGGGATGAAGTCTTTCACCAATATTGTTCAACCTATACATCGAAGAAGCAATGACGGAATTAAAAGAAAAGTCAAATGTGGGATTGAAATTCTAGAAGAAATGATATCAATAGCAAGATTCGCTGAATATATTATTATCCCTAGTGAGGTCGAATAAGAATTACAGGATCTGTTGAATGGAATGAACAGCCTTATGAGTACAGAATATGGACTGAGGTTAAACCGAATGAAGACGAAAGTAATGGGAAGTAGCAGAAATGAGAATATGAGAAACTCAAAATTGGTGATGACGAATTAGACGATGTGAAGGAAGCGAAATAACTCGTGACGGAAGAAGCGAGGAGGACATGAAACGCAGATTAGCACTGGCACATACGGCACTCCTGGCCAAGAGAAGTGTACTAGTACCAAATGAAGGCCTTAAGTGAGGAAGAAATTTCTGAGACTGTATGTTTGGAGCCCAGGATTCTATGGTAGTGGAACATGAACTGTGGGCAAACCGGAAAAGAAGAGAATCGAAGGTTTTGAGATATGGCGCTGCAAAAAAAGCGAAAAATTAGGTAGACTTATAAGTTAAGAAATGAGAAGGTTCTCTGCAGAATTGTCGAAGAAAGGAACACAGATTTCAGATTGCCTGCCACGTCAGCACAAAAATTTCATGTCGATCACTGGAAATGTTGAGCAACAGTGTGCAAACTTCAAAAGCACCGAACAATAGAACTTAGGTAGGTATGTACCGAGCAAAATTGTGGGGGATGAAAAAGACTTACCGGTGTTCGACAACGATGTTAAAAATGTTAGGAAGGTGTTACGAAAGCAAAGAGAGTTTCACTGGAAATTTAAACGGATTCAAAGACGAATAGAAAAACAAAAACTAAACGAAGCTAAAATTAGCATAAGGAGGGCTATGCGTGAAGCGTTCAGCGAATTCGAAATGAAAAGTCTATGTACCGACTTGGCAGAAAATCCTAAGAAATTTTGGAATATATCAAATCTGTAAACGGATCGAAACCATCCATCCAGGCATACTGTGACCATAATGACACTGACAGAAGATGGAACAGGAAAGGCCTAAATACTCGACGTCTTTTTCAAAAACAGTTTCGCAGAGGAAGACCGTACTGTTGTTCCTCCTTTAAATAGTTGCACGAACGACAAAATGACAGATATCGAAATCAGTGAGTAATGGATAAAAAAAAAACTGCTATCACTGAAGACAAGAACACCCACAAGACCTGACGACTCACCGGTTCTACAGAGTGTGCGAAAGAACTTCGTCTCCCTTCTGGGAGCAGTATACCGTAGGTCTCTACAGCAGAAAAAAAGGACAAGTCATTCCCGTTTTGAAGAAGAGGTGCCGAACAGACGCAGAAAACTGTATGCTTACAAGTCTGATGTCGATCTGTTGTGGAATTTTGAAAAATGTTTTATGCTGACTATTACAACATGTCTCGAGACCGAAAATATGCTCTATACGAATATTCATATTTTCCTAAAACAATGATCGTACAAAAGTCAGCCGCTCTGTTAGTCCGCGAGATCCACAAAGCAGTACAGACAGGCTTCCAATCAGATGCCGTGTTACTTGGTTTCCGCAAAACGTTCGATGCAATTCCCCAGTGCCGCCAAATGAACAAAACGCGAGCGTACGGAATATCAGCGAACTGTGTGACTGGAATAAGGAGTTCCTAGCAAACAGAACACAGCAAGTCATTCTGAACGGAGAGAGGTGTTCAGATGTAACATTAACTTCGGGCGTGCCCCAAGAAGTGTTACAGAACCATTAAGTTTCACAATTATACAAGTATTCTAGTAGATAACGTCAGAAGTTCCATGACGCTTTTCGCGGATGATGCTGTTGTATACAGAGAAGTCGTAACGCCGGAAAATTTTAGCGAAATGCAGGAACACCCGTAAAGGTTCGACGGTTGCGGCAGGTCGTGGCAATTGACCCTCAACATAAACAAGTTTTACTTACCAGGAATAGATGTACAGAAAGACTCTTCATTGTATGGTTACACGATTGCGGAACAATCAGTGGAAGTAGTTAGTTCCATAAAATATGGTTGAGTATGCATACAGAGCGATTTGCATTGGAATTACCGCACAAAATTAATTGCGGGTAAAGTAGATGCCGACTGAGATTCGGTGGAATAATCCTTAGGAAATGTAATGCATCAGCGAAGGAAGCAGCGCAGAAAACACTCGTTCAACCAATACTTCAATATTGCTCGTCGGTCTGTGATCCGAATCAGACAGGATTGATAGACGAAATAGAGAAGATCCAACGAAGAGCAGAACATTTCGTTACATGATCATTTACTAAATGCGAATGTGTGACGCAAATGCTTAGGCAGCTTAAGCCGCAAACGCTGAAATTGAGGCTTTCTGAATCGTGGTATGGATACTGTTAAAATTCGGAGGGCATATTCCTAGAAGAGTCAAGCAATATACTGCTTCCTCCTACTGTGGGGACCCGGTTGCGCCGTTCAGCATACTCCTATGATGTTATAATCCGATCTCTGGTGATATTCAGAAAAGGGAAACACTCCATATGATCAGGCAAATTAATTTTAAGAAAATGGTAATGTCGTGCAACAGAAACTTCTTACTGAAATGATAGGTTATAGAGGTGGACAAATCAAGCATGAAGATATATGGGTACCGCGCCACACACAGACATATTAATGAGATGAGGAATCATTAATCTATAACAGAATCAAGTGGTCGCTGTAACAATAAGGTTTACTGTCATAAAACATCAACATATGGGATACTGAATGAATGTTTACTAATTGAACAAGGCCTTATAACCGTGAGATTTAATCTTGGCAAAGATGGGTGGGCACGACAAAAGCGTAGTTACGAAATTAATTCGCAGCTACGACTAATGACTGTAAGAATGGTTAGTTGATTACAGAAAGCTCATTGAAAAATGGGTAGAAACACCAGTAAGATCTTTCCTTCCTGGGGGAAATGTCAGACATCTTTAACATTTCGTCATGCTCTTGACAATGGCTGCAAAGCCAAAATCGTGATTGTGTAAAGTAAATGGGCAAAAACAGTCAAATGCCGGAAATTTCTTTAGGAAAAAAAAAGACAGTAAGATCGCCAAACTGCATAATGAAAGCAACTAACTGACTACGAAACGTTAAACCTGTAAAAATGGCCCCTTGGTGGAGTGAACTTCGTCTGTACCGCATCATTGCTGGCAATAACTGCCCGTTCTCAGCACACTCGACCAGCGAGAATGCCGAAGGCGGCAGTGTTAGCGGCTGGGGGTTTTCGACTTCAGCTTGCGCTCTGCACTTAAGTGCTAAACCGGAGACATCCTTCTTTACGACAGCAAGGTTCGTCTCATCAGTCGTCTCTGCACTTCCATTATCGGCCCAATTCTGTTCTCTTTCTTAACGCACTAAAACTTGGTTGTTTCTCTTAGAGCAGGAATCTCGCCGATCAGTAGCGACAGACATTGCGATTTCCGTCCAATGAGAATTTAGTTAGGAGATTAAACAAACTCCTATTTTTGAAAAACTTCGTTATTGTTAACCAATAGTGCTATGGCGTGAGGAGGAAGCCGGGAGACTTCTATCATTCCACGATACAATTCTGAAGCAGACCTAGTGAAAGGTTACACGTAGGCCCACAGAAGAAAGTACATGCTCTATGGAAACAACCCGAAGAACCAGTATGTTTCTAAAAGTTTAAACACATCGTTCTCCCGTAGATTTGCTGTTCAGGCAACGGCGGTTCTCATGTTCGCATCTGGAAAGCGACACCTGGCTCCATTTTCATATTTCTAAAAGGGCTATTTAAACAGTGCTGTTATCTTAGCAGAAACGCAGCTGTCCCCGTGAAATTCCCAGAGTGTGGGGGTTCGGGAATGCGTGTGCCGTGCCAGTTACCAGTGCTGAGACCCAGCTTTGGACTCTTAGCAAGTTTTTGGCCCAGCCCTTTGCTTTTAAGAAAACTCTTATCTTTTGCCGGCCAGCTCGAAGACTTTCAACTGTGCGGTCCCTCAACGTCTTCAAAGAGAAGGAAAAAGAAAGCAGTAAACTGACTGGCCAGTGGTGTTAGTGAGTGTTGTCTACATTAATGAAGCAGCATAAAAGAACGAGTACATTGATCAAGGGAATAAGCATGTGACATCCTGAAATATATTTTGTGACTGTTTTAGAGAAAATGTGCCACGTTGTAAGGTGGTGGAATGAATGAAGGTCAGATTCGCACCTTACATGAGAGCTTTACGTGGTTCTAGGCGCGTAGTCCGGAACCGTGCGACTGCTACGGTCGCAGGTTCGAATCCTGCCTCGGGCATGGATGTGTGTGATGTCCTTAGGTTAGTTAGGTTTAAGTAGTTCTAAGTTCTAGGGGACTGATGACCACAGCAGTTGAGTCCCATAGTGCTCAGAGCCATTTGAACCATTTTTGAGAGCTTTATACATCGCAACAGGAAGGTGAATATGACACCTAACTTAATTCGGCGATACCAAGCAAATTTGCCTATCAGTATGTAAGGCAAAAAGGAGTGACACTCAATCGACAGTAAGTAACACACCATTCCTATAATGCATGTTTGAGCAGAAGGTGAAACAAGTAGTGAGAGGAGTTTTAGTTTGGAATTCAGAAGTACAAGGGCAGAGGCAAGGCTGAGCTACAGGGGATGCCACGGAAACCACTTAAAGGGGTGTCCCAGGAGGAAAGTCAACGACCGACCAGGTGACTCAGACAGGGAGAATGAGTATAATGGCCCATCTGAGGGAGGACACGAAAGAAAGCTTTTAGAAAACTGCATTTCGGAATTCCAAATTGATACGAAACAAGGCCAGTGACGCATTTTCGATCACGTGTCCAGCGACTGGTACACACGTGAGAGTCAATGTATGCATTTAGATATCTGGAACGGGCACAAAACTTCCGATTGGCGGAAACGCGCTAGGAAGGAGAAAAGAGCCAAAGCTTCGACGCAATCTAATGATAGGGACCTTGTTATTGGTAGAGAGAGTTTCCACAAAATAAGAAGAACGCTCCTATTGCTCGAAAAAAGCCGTGACGTGAAGCATGAAAGAACCCAGGTGGGGAGACAGTTCAGTTATGAGTAAGACAATACAGAAATTTTGCAAGGATTCTTCTCTGAACTGATGTCAAGTGCAGAACGGAGCACACAACTTGGGTAATCTTTTGCTCAATTTGTCACATAACTAACCATCCACTGTAGACTTGACTGTCATTCTAAAAATAGTACCGAACTTTGAACCGGAATCGGACGATATTCATAGTGGTGACCAACATCATAACGTAAGTGTAGGAACAATTTTGTAAAGAAACTTCTAGTTAAACTTTAATATTGTCGTCTTTAGGATAATTTAACCTTCTGAGAGTTAATATTTAATATTGTTGTGTTTAGGATTATTTCACTTTTTGATGTCGATGAGATACGTTATCCTGACAACTGTTTTTTGTTGTCACATTGAAAACTGTGTAAAAGCGTCTATTTTTGTATTAATATTGCGACATTAAACATGTCATTTCAACTTACACAGTTGCCTTCAATCCAAGAATAGTTAAACCACAAATATTGCACCTTACAACGTAAAACTGCGTATATGTCGCGAAAAGACCATGAAGACAAAATTAGAGAGGTTCAAGCCCACACGGAGGCTTATCAGTAATCGTTCTTTCTGTGAACAGGAGAAAGGTGAACTGAGAGTGATATACAGAGTACCCTCCGCCACAAACCGAAAGATGGTTTGCGGGGTATACACGTAGATGCTCATGGAAAACACTGACAAGGAGACGGAACAGAGTAGTAGGGCGTGTGTTAAGAGATCGGGGAATAACTGCCACGGTATTGTATTGCATTGAACTGGGGACCTAGAAATGACGGAGAGGCCTCGTCCCCGGCGTAGCCCGCAGTGGTTTACAACCCCACAACAGGTTACAGCAGTCCACTCATCCCACCGCCGCCCAACACCGAACCCAGGGTTATTGTGCGTTTTGGCCCTCAGTGGACCTCCGCTCCCGGGAACGTCTCGCACCAGACGAGTGTAACACCTATGTTTGTGTGGTAGAGTAAACATGGTGTACGCGTATGCGGAGAAAGTGTTTGGGCAGCAATCACCGACATAGTGTAACTGAGGAGGAATAAGGGAAACCAGCCCGCATTCGCCGAGGCAGATGGAAAACCACCTTAAAAACCATCCACAGACTGGCCGGCACACCGGACCTCGATACTAATCCGCCGGGCGGATTACTGCCGGGGACCGGCACGCCTTCCCGCCCGGAAAACAGTGCGTTAGACCGCACGGCTAACCGGGGGGGCAACTGCCATGGTACTAAAGGGGGCTGTAGAGAATAAAAAGAGAAAGGCAGAGATTGGAATACATCCAACAAATAATAGAGGATGTTGGGTGAAAGCACTATTCTAAGATGAAGAGGTTGGACAGATTTGCATTCAGTTCTATTCTTGGAACTAGTGATAAACTTAATGTAACTGAATGTTGTCTGGTCTGTCAGGCAGGTCCAGCAGAACAAACAACTCTCAGTTACATCAGTATAATTGTACGCGATGGTTCCACGACATATATTTTGGTGCGGATACACAAATATCGTTCGAAGCCCTACGGGAATCAAGAACTTGCGAATAGGAGGCGTAATGGACGAGGGACATTGCAACGCGGTGTGCGGTAAGTTGAGAATTTTGGTTGGACAGGAAGCTTGTCTGGGTGATAGTTAAGGCATCTGCTGTAGAGGAGCAGAGTGTCAGGGATCGAATGACAGTGTGGCAGAAATTTTCAATGTTTTCCATTGCAATACCGCAGGGCCCTGTGTGGCTGCAAGTCATGATTTCCAAACTCCCCCTTTCCATTTCTTCGCCGTTCGCCGTTTCTCTGTTTCAGAAAATTTAGCAATAATTTTTTTAGCTATTCATGCTAGCGTATTTTAATGAAGAGATCTTCTATGCAATAGAAAGGAGATGACCACAAGAAATAATTTTGAGCTAAACTTTAAAATTTGCTTTACTACCTGTTAAACATTTAATGATCAAAATTTTTGTGACTGCATAGTATACTGATTTCTGAGGGACTGACAGCTGTAATAGTGAGCAATGTAGGTCTTTTTTTCTGTTATAGTGTTGTATCTGTGATCATTACTGTTCTTCTCTTATTATGATTCGTTATTTGTTTTGAATTTTATTACTGGATATACGTGTTATGAAGGAGAGGTAAAAATGGCTAAGTCCTTCAATAGATGTCTACAAGATGACTGTTCGTGAACACAACTGCTCGCTTTTGTATAGTCAATACCGTCCAAGTGATTAGTTACCCCAGAACATTATGTCACAACATATTCGGTTTCTTTGAAACAATGACCTGAAATAACTAAAAGTAGCAACTTAAAAAGTTACATTGTTTTTTTCTCGTAAAAATATGAAACACTTCTTTGCAGCAAATATCGTCTGGGATGATGCCCTGACGTGTACGTTCCGCCGCCAGCTGCGGCTTCGATGAGAAATTCGCCTGGATCAAAGCGTGCAGGCCCCGGGGCGGCGGCTGCTGCCGCTGGAGGCCAGAAAATTGGCATTGGCTGGCCGGCGGCCTCGCATCGTCTCCTCGATTGGATAATCGCTGACGCCACTGAGATTCCTGCAGAGCGTCGGGCACCGCGAGCTCTGTAACGCCACTCATTTCACTATTGCTTATTTTTTCATTAGTCCTCTTTGCTCCGTATGGGCGAGAGGGGTGGGCTGTCAGAGGAACAGACATACAGTTTTCAGTGTAATGGTCTTCAAATACGTAAACTGAAACAAAATAATCAAAAAATGAAATTTTTAAAAATATTTCATGAAATTAAAAACTGTTCAATGCGTTTAGGACTAGCACGCTGAGTGTTCTACGCAAACAAACTTAATTATATATTCCATCCTGTGAATCGAGAATCTCATCCATTTTGCCCGTTTTCGATATAGCTACGGGCAAGACATCGGTCCAGGTAATTCCAAGACCACATCAAAATCTCTGCAGTAGTTCCTACCGCAATCATGTAAAAGAAAAGCCGGTCACTGTGGCCGAGCGGTTCTGGGCGCTTCAGTCCGCAACCGCGCTGTTGCTACGGTCGCAGGTTCGAATCCTGTCTCGGGCATCGATGTGTGTGATGTCCTTAGGTCAGTTAGCTTTCAGTAGTTATAAATCTAGGGGACTGATGACATCAGATGTTAAGTCTCATAGTGCTTAGAGCCATTTGAACCATTTTTGAAAAAGAAGCATGCAGGGGACTTCAGTTTATATAAGGAGATATAGAAGATTTAATAAAATATTTTTGTTTCTTTACTGAAACATGACTACAACTAAAACGATATGTTTGCAGGGAGTGAAGTTCGTCTATTACGCTTTTGATGGATGATGCATGCAATGTGTATTCTAATGGCAACAAGATATTTTGGTTCAAATGGCTCTGAGCACTATGGGACTTAACTTCTAAGGTCATCAGTCCCCTAGAACTTAGAACTACTTAAACCTAACTAACCTAAGGACATCACACACATCCATGCCCGAGGCAGGATTCGAAGCTGCGACCGTAGCGGTCGCGCGGTTCCAGACTGTAGCGCCTTTAAACGCTTGGCCACCACGGCCGGCGCAACAAGATATTTTATGTGGTATAATTACAACTTAACAAATTTCGGGTATTTTTTACTTTATTTGTACTGTCAAATCTTGATTCTTGCCAAATTTCATAACACTAAGTCAGTGGGAAGTACCTTATAGGTTTTGATGAGTGTGTTTACGAGTATCGAAATATGCGACATAAGCGGCCGTATCTTTTGATTGAATTGACTTAGAAGCTTAAATGTTTTCCACTTCCAAGGCATCATAGACTTTCGCACACGCCTCCGTAGCTGTATTGTCAGCATGGCTGACTATCATGCAGCGGACCCGGGTTCGTTTTCCGGCTGGGGCGAGACTGTATCCGCTCGAGGAATGGGTGTATGTTGTCTTCATCATCATTTCGTCACCATCGACACGCAAGTCGCAGAAGTGGCGGTAAATAAAAAGACTTGCACTAAACGGAAGAACAGTTCCAGAGGAGCTTTCCCGCTCAATAATGCGATTCGATCATTTCCTTTCATACCTTAGTATGTGACATAAACCTGAACCTGATTTACCAATCTGTTCAAGAGTAAAAGGGGCGTTCACGGACGGACAAACAGACTGACGGATAAAAAAATGAGAATTTTTTTTTCGTTTTACGTAATTAAAAATTTACTATTCTCGTTTTTTTTCCTTTACTAGCGCTGTGAAACTTGCTTCTTGGCAAATTTCATGATTCTAGGTCAACGGGAAGTACCCTACAGGTTTTGATGAATGAGTTTTCGAGTACCAAAATATATTACATAAATGGCCGTATCTTTTGACTGAATTAGCTTAGCAGTTTAAAATTCTTACACCGCCAAGGGACCATAGATCTTAAGTACGTGACATAAATTGCTATTTAATACGCCTTTCCGATCAAGAGGAAAGGGTCTTAATAGTCGGGCAGACAGACAGACAAATGGACCAGAAAGCGATTCAGTACGGAGTCCGTTTTTACAGATTAAGGCACGGAACCCTAAAAACGATTGACGTTGGTGATATGAAAAGTAAAACTGTCGATGTTCTTTTTTGTTGAAAAGGTTACTCAGAAAACGGGAAGATCTTGAAATGAAGCAGCACATACGCACTAAAAAAGGAGAACGTACACTGAGAAATGATAGAAGTAGGTGAGGGAAGGTTATTCATTTTATTTATTTATATATCAAGTTTTGTGGAACCGGGTGAGCCAAATCTAATTACTCGTGTAGTGAGTCAGTACATTGTTTACAGAATGCTCATTAGAAATTCAGAAACAATAGAATTAAAGAATTAATGAAGGGCAAAAAATTATATACATAAAGAACACGTTACCGGGAAAAGGTTCGAAGTAACGCGAGGTATTCCCGTACAGAAGAGGAGCGCGCCACAAAGAAATCTTTCAGCTAGGATTTGAATACTTGAGGTTTATCATTTGATTTCTGCTGAAAATCTATTACAAGTGAAAACTGCTGAAGAGCGCCCATCTTTATGTACAGTTTTTAATAAAGCGTTATCCAAGTGCATATCGTTAATTCGTCCACTGTGCACTGAACGAATATCGCAGTTTCTTCTGAATGAGTCACTATTGTTAACACCAAACCCGTAATGGAATATCTGTACAGACACGGCAAGCTACAATCCCGATATCCTGGACAATGGCCTACACCGAGTCCGCCAACTGACAACGCTCATCAGTCTGACGACTTGTTTGTGGACAAAGAATATTCTTGGTGAGTGCACAGAGTTGCTCCAAAATATAACACCATACGAGATAACTGAGTGAAAGTAAGCAAAGCCTTTACACTTCTGAGTCACAGACAGTGGAGAACATTATTGTAGTGAAGATAGCCGCACTTAATTGCTTCATAAGATCTTGAACTTGACACTTCTAAGAAGGATTTCCATCTGCCACTGTCCTAAGAACTTAAAATGATACACTTCCCTGACTGTTAGATCACTCTCAGACACTAAATTTCGATTTTACGGAAGTGCCGTGTCAGAATCTACAAGCAGTGCCTTTCGTTGTAGTGAAAGTGTTAAGACGTTCTCTGAATGCCACATGCTGACTATTTTATCGACTTCTTTATTTACGTTGACTATATTATTATGTTGCACGTGTCATCTGTAAAGAGAAAATTTTTCATGGTAATCTGTCATGTTTAGTGGATGATCATAAACATAAGCTGATATCCAAGATTAAAGCAACAAACGGAAATCTTGCAAGGCAGTGTTTATTTTGCCACAAAACAGTATGAACGCGTGATAGTAAAGTAGAAAAAAATGTGAAGAATACAGAACGTAAATAACTGCACTACGCGTATCGGTAGACAAAAATGTTTTGCGTTTTTGCCAATTTAACGGATTTGCACACACGTTCCGACAACTGGTTAATGTGCTCAGTGTGGGGTGCGGCCACTTCTGGCAACAATACCGTCCTGACAACGAAGAGGCATTCTGTGAATATCGTCAGTCTCATGGCGAGGCAATAACGCCCATTCTTCCTGGAGAGCTGCTCACAAGTCTTGGAGAGTCGTTGGTGGGTGCTGACGTGATGCAACCTGTCTCCGTACTGCACCCCAGATATGCTCGAGGACAGCGAGCAAGCAACGCCATACGTACAGTATCTTCCGTTTCCAAGAAAACATCAGCCGCTCTTGCTCTATGGGTCGATCATTATCGCCCATCGATACGAGGTCTGGGCCCTCACCGCCTCGCAACAACTGCATATGAGGTCTCAAGATCTCGTCACGACACCTGACAGCAGTTAAACTTTTCCGATTCACCCATACAATTTCATGAAGAGGTTTCCATGTGATCAACATAAACCCTACCCACAACATGTAAGACCGGCCGTTGTGGCCGAGCGGTTCTAGGCGCTTCAGTCTGGAACCGCGCGACCGATACAGTCGCAGGTTCGAATCCTGCTCGGGCATGGATGTGTGTGATGTGCTTACGTTAGTTAGGTTTAAGTAGTTCTAAGTTCTAGGGGACTGATGACCTCAGATGTTAAGTCCCATAGTGCTCAGAGCCATTTGAACCACAACATGTAGGGGTCTTCCTCGATATCGGTCTTTTCCATAATGTTTGCGTCCGAAACTGTGATGCACGTTTCCTCCAAGTGCGAATGCGTCGGAGACTGAATCGGGACTCGTTTGCGAAATGAACATTGGCCCACTGTTCGACCGCCCAGGTGGCATGTTGGCGACTCCATTCTAGACATTCTCTTCTATGAAGACGCGTCTGAGGTACACATACAGCAGGTCTCCAACAATAAAGGTCATTTTGCCGAAGCCTTCTGTACACTGTTTGGTTCGATGCGACCCGTCCAGTGGATGCTGCCAGGTCAGATGCCAGGTGCCGCACAATACCAAGGCGGTACCGTCGTGCCCTTACATCCAAATAACGGTCCTCTCTTTCTGATATACGCCATTGGCCCTGCCGTGGTCTTTTGGGTGCTATTTCGGTCTCTTTGAATTGTTGTTACATCAGAGAAACAACAGAACGATTCACTTTAAGCCATCGGGCCTCATTAGTTTGCAACTATCGTGCTTCCATTCTTCTCTTGACCCTCCTCCACAGAGACTCTGGTAGGCGTCTTCTTTGAGCCGTAACACACCGTCGAGACTGTATACAAAGCGATTTTTGGTGTGGAACTTCTCGGACAACACCACCCCATTTGACAGGTACCCTGATGTCATCGTTGACGTAGTTGTCCGTTGATCCGAATGCCATTTTCCGTGCAGAATACGACTGTATGGACATCTGTTGACAGTTTGTGTGATTAAACTGTGAATTAGACAGAAGAAGGTGAAATAGCCGTTCGTTATTTTAATTTTTGACGCCAGTGTATGCCTTTTCCCTGTTTGTTGACGCTAGAGGACAACCAACTGCTTCCTACTTTCCACATATGAAATGAGCCATTGTTGAGCTTTTTCCCTAATCCAAAAATGTACTAACTTATGCAAAAGTCAAATTCTTTTGTTAAATCAAAGAAAATACCGATTCTATTCAATCTATCATTGAGCCTTGATAGCAGCCCACACACAAGAGACTAAATTGCGTTTTCTGTGGGTACTCATTTCCTGAAGGTGAACTGCGACTCTGACAGCAAATTACGTCTAATGAGAAGTCCCACTACTCTCCTATACATCGCTTTCTGATAAACTTTCGGAAACAAGAGTAGCAAATCATTTGCTGGTAATTGTCTACATTATCTCTTTTATTCTTTTTATAAAGTAATTTCACTAACAAGTATCTCAACTTGCCAGGAAAGTGACCACTCCTGAGAGAGAGCCAGCGCGGGTGACTCAGTACAGAACTAACATACAGTGCACTGATTTCCATATATTGCTTGAAATTTCATCGTACACATGGGATTCTTTGCGCTCATGATGCAATATTTGATTGAATTTCATTTTTGCTTGTTTCTCTGTAGCTGCAGTTGACGTTGTCACGGAAAACCAGGATTCGACAGTTCTACATATTTATCTGTACCAATAAAATTTTGATTTAATATGCCGACTACGGGCATGAAGTGCTTATTAAATATCTTGTGCAACCTTAGTAAATCGCTAAAATTTTCATTCACACAAGAGAGGTGTAATATGTTAAACACCCATATCCTGCCCCAATTCCTCTTTTACAACTTAATGTATAGTTTTAATTTTGTTTGCAGAGATTTCTACTCTCTTGGAGTAATACATTGTCTCGGCCTGTCTGATGATATTCCTCATCACTTTGCAGTATTATCTGCAGTGAAATTCTGTTACCGGGTCTAACTGCACTTCATGTCAGGATACAGCTCCCTTTTCCCCCTAAATGATATTCTAATCTAATCAGTTATCTAAATCGGTTGCTTATTATTTAACGGGAAGAGCTATCAAAGCGAGTGATCAAAGTGTGACGAAAGCATTATGCTTGTAGCTCAGATTGTCTGTGTTGTGAACTTCTTGCCAAGTTTGACCTTCGAGACGGGATTTAAATATCGGCATTGCAAGTAGACTCATATCTCTAAATCCTTTCCCACCAGATTCTGTAAGATCGTAGAATGTGGGTGTAATCAAAGGGATCAGATCTATTTTAGATGTGGAGATGAGGGTACAGGGTTGTGTGGAGAGCAGGCCATGATATGAAAAAGAACTGGGAAACCGAAAGGAGGAACTGGGGGGGGGGGGGGTGAGCCCTGATATGAGGTAGGTCAGGGAGGGAAAAGCTAGATGGGATAGGAAGTGCAAATATCGGGGAGAATTTCGTAGTCCGCGAGAGGGAGTTGGTTGAAGTTTCGGTGGGGGTGGCTGTGTAGTATGTATAGGTGTAGGATAGTGGGATAGATCGTCAAAAGCGCGGTAGTATTCTGGGACTGGAAAGCAGAGGAGCTAAAATGGGGTTGTAGGAATCGAGTTTTCTGATGGCGTTGGATACAAGGACGTGTTCAGTGTGTGCTATGGAACTGATATTCAGGCGAATTTGGCTTAGGAAAGCGACAGGTCGAATGGCGATTTTATAGTTGTAGAGGGTGATGCTGGGATGCAATCCCCATCTTCGGCGGGATCGTCACTTCAGCCTGTCGTGAGCTTCATGTTAGTAGAGCAGATTTCCATTTGAGCTGCTTGTCGAGTGTTATTCCGTTGTGTTTCAGTGTTCTCACTAGTGCACTCCACTCGACTATTTGTTAGTAAATTTTAGGAGTGGTCGAGGCGGGAAAAATTAAGGAATTTTATAAGCAGATAATTTGTAATTTACGCTTCATCCTGTTCAGTATTATATTACTCTTTTGTATGGTACAGCTATTTTCTTCAGTGGGAGTCAGAGATGATGTGCTCAAAGGTACGTATGACCAGAGATGTAAAGAGGCAACAGAAGCATTGGATAGGAGTAAAACTGGAAATAGCGGCGGACGATATCGACGATACTAAATCTGAAAAGCGCTTGCGATGCAACCCAAAGGAAACAAGTGTAGGGAACGAGTGTACACTTTAACAAAAAAAGTAAAAACGTTGTGTCAACAGCAATAGACTTGCAACAGGATGGCTCTTTTAATTTAGGTAATAATTACAAAAGATACTTGGCCACATTTACGAACTGCTATGTAACATCGCAGAAATATTAATTAACAGTTTTGCTCAGTCAGCTACGACTGTGCGATGAGGGTTCCTCCGTTTCGTGAAACCATTTAAACATGCTGCTCTGATGTAATACTAAAGTCACCGTGTGTCTGAGACAGTGACGGTAAATTTATCTATGATGAATTCTAATAGTCTTTAACAAAGGTGTTTGGTTTTTCATAACTAGGTACAGACGCACGGGAGTTTGAATGTGGAGGAAGCAAACGAGTGTGATGACAATTTTGAAATGAGTATCATATACGTAAATACGTACATTGTTCAATTCAGAGTGGAGTTTACGAGAGTGGCTCAGGTTTACATAACGCTAAAGTCGTCAGGAGTAGTGCCGACGTGTTGCTATCATCAGTGCAGTGCACATGGTGCAACCGATGCCTTTCGTACTCGTAATAGGGCATGCGCATAGCGATTTAGCTATCATAGACGTACTTTAAATTGGAGCAGAAATTACATGAATACCAATAAGCAAAACTGACAGGCTCTTCGCAGCTCCCATTGTAGCTCTTTCACGAATTTATTTGCTATTGGAAGACTTCAAGAGCACTGTGTCTCGCGTGCTTCTGCCCACCGTGGGTATCAGCAGTAGTGTGGGCTACAACTAGTAATACTTGCCTGACCACTCGTTTCAAATAGGTATCTTTTGTAATGTGCATACTTCTGCTCTATAATTTAGCTATTGAAAACTTGTGCATTTACTTTTCATGTACAATCAAATAACTATTATTATTTTCATTCCAAATATAAGGCACATGATATCGAGCTACACAGTTCTGCCATAGGTGTCACTACTAAACAAGTTAACGCCATATGGCAGATGAGTTGCAAGTACTTGTATGCACGAATTATTGAGCAGTCTTACTACATTACAAGATGCTGCGGTACAGCAACAATATTTATTTTCAAGTAAAAAGGCTTTCTAAATCAACTGCAAATAAAACAAACAACACAGATGAATGAAAAATTAGTATAAAAATAGTCAGTGTGCTCAAAAATAAAATAATTTCCAGCTTAAGGCACCACAATCCAGCGTCATGAAAACAAAAAGACAGAATAGAGCTGTTTCGCTACAAACTGCAGATTAAATAGTCTAAACGCTCACTAAAGCAAACCATCTGCTCCAGGGATTGTGGGGTAGAGAGCCTAATATAAACAAAAAAGAAATTCTCGATTTGGTTAAATAGTAACCCGGTAAGGGGTATAACATTCATTATTTTTACTTCTTTGCAGACTTCACATTATCCCCTTCGAAATACTCTCCTCCACGATCGCTACACCGCTCCTAGTGAAATTTCCACAACTCAAAACAGATCTTGAAAGCATGTTCATGGTTTCCACCCACATGGAACAAGATCTGCTGAATGGGGCGGATGCTCCAACACAGGGATGGCTCGCTTAGCCAAAAGTGACTTGAGAGGCGTCAGGTTCTTGGGAACCATTTTTGAGGAAACTTCCCTCACGTGAAAAACATATAAATCCTCTGAATTCTCCTAATGTCGATTCTTTCAACATCAGAAATCTCACCAATACTCATCCAATGATCTTTAGTTTTTTCGATGTTTTCGCTCGTTGATTTTGAGGGAAAAAAGCGCTTTTTCGACGGGCTGCAGATGAAGGGTTCGATACAAATGAAGATCACGGCCTGACTGAGCGGTCGGCAGGTGAATGGATAACGGGAATGGAAGGACGAGATTTCGCATGACTCGGCAATGTAGTGTTTGATCTTGACACCCGCACTGTTTGTCCTTTAAAAATCAGTCCTGCTATTTTTATCCAATCCTAGTATGGCTCCTCAGTACACTATGTGCAGTCCTTGTACGTTCTATCACACAATAGGCTACAGCCACCGTTTTGGATCCCTGTGGACTATGCTCATTGGGTAGCTGGAAGTAATCGCTCGAATGAGTGCTTCCACGTAGTTCACGAAATAATGAAAATAATGCAACAAAAGAGCTGTAACTCTCTTGTAGAAACCGCTCATAATCACACGCAGCCATAAGGAACCGTTTTACATGAGTAATTGTATGAAACAGTTATTTATAATACGAGGGCCGATCAGTAAGTAATGCCCCACATTTTTTTTAAAGGCCATTAATATACATCGACAAAAGTCCTTGTCGGTGCTTCACATATGATGTTTGTTCTGTTCGTTGGTGAAGTTTCGAACCGTTCTGGCAGATGTCAGAGCCGTAGTACAGCCTCAAAATGGCGTCTTCATACGACTCACGTTACAAGCATCGTGCTGTTATTGAATTCTTGTGTGCAGAGAAAGAAATCGTGGTAAACATCCATAAACGTTTATATGCAGTGTATGGTGATGTTGCAGTTGATAAAAGTACAGTCGGGCGATGGGTAAAGAATGTTACAGCCTCCGGAAATGCAGAAACAGAGCTCCATGATCATCCAAGCTCGGGATGTCCTATCAGAGCCACTGCTCCAGACTTCCTGAATAGTGCGGATGCCATTATTCGTGCCAACCGCCGCATAACAACTCGACAATTGGGTCTACAGCTGTCGGTCAGCATTGAAAGTGCGTCTGCATTGATCGAGACTCTCGGATATTCAAAGAGGTGCTCACGATGGATTCCAGGAATGCTCACAGTGGACGACAAAATTCAGAGAAAGGCCATTTCATCTGAATTGTTGGAGCGTTTTGAGACCGACGGAAAACCCTTTCTGTCACAGATCGATACGAGAGACGAAAGCTGGGTGCACCACTTTGCGCCGGTAACAAAAAGGCAGTCCATGGAGTGGCATCATCCTCGTTCGCCACAAAAGAAGAAATTCAGGACAACCCCTCCGCCGGAAAGTCGTTGTGACAGTCTTCTGCGGTTGTGATGGTGTCATTCTCGTGGATGTGATACCAAGAGGGTCAACCATCAATTCAGAGGCATACGCGAAAACTCTGAATAAACTCAAGAACCGTTAGATAGGACATGAATCCAGCAGAAATCTTGCTTCAACACGATAATGCACGCCCATACATAAGTCTGAGGACCCGAGAACACATCGCCAAATTGGGTGAACATCATTGCTTCTGCCGCCCTACAATCCAGACCTGTCAGCCTCGGACTTCCATCGCTTTGGGCCGCTTAAAGATTCTCTACGGGGAACACACTTTGACGATGACAAAAGTGTCACTCATGCAATGACAACATGCCAACGCCTACAGGATTGGAGGTTTTACCAGCGGGGAATACATGCTACTCCACAACCTTGGCGTACGGCCATAGAACGTGATGGAGACTACGTAGAAAATTAGGACATGAACAAGACGTATTGGTGTATACTGTTACCAAATTCTGACTCTTAACAATAAATGTGTTCTGAGAAACAAAATGTGTGGCATTACTTATTGAATAACCCTCGTTTTAGGAGAAAGCCTTTCACAATTTTCCGTTTTGTTAATTTCGATTATTCTGCTGATATTTCGTAAATTTTTATAAATAGTACACTCCTAGTGACATTTTTTTTAAGTTTTAAAAATTTCTGCTGAACTCGGTAGTAAAATTTTGGAGGGATTCGATGGATCTTATATTCCACTTTGGTCTATTAAATCGGGTAGTGTCTATGAGCCGGAATGAGTTCCGTCAGAATGTCCCGCAAAGTATGCCACGGTATCTCAAGAAAACACTTCGGGTGTAGCCGCATCATTTTAGAAAATAGATAAAATAGCAAAGTATTATACTATTTTAGCATTTGAAGTGTTTTATAAGATGACGCAGCAGTACAACCAGAAGGAATTTAATGAGATTACCCTGGCCCGGAAACCTACGTACACTACGTGATCAAAAGTATTAATGGACATTAATACGACGTGTGGCCGCCTTTTGCCTTTCTGACGGTCGAAACTCTGCTGTTCAATGAGGAGTCTGAAAGTCTGTGGAGGAACGGCACTCCGTTCTTACCCCAAGGGCCGAAACCGGAGAAGGTAATGCTGTTGCACTCTAGGGTTCTGGAGCAAATGTTAATGTGCACAAACCTGTACCTGACATACGCCGCTACAAGAAAGATGCATTTTCGTGCTGATACGAACTGTCACAGTCCCCGAACTGTTCCTCTGCTGTACACAGCACGCAGTGCTGTAAAATGTGTCCGTACCATTCCGCATTTAGCGTTTCCTTAAGCACAATTAGGGACCACATCCTAACCACGCAGAACACCCTCGTGCCATAACACTAACTCTTCCGTACTTCACTGTTGGCACTGCACATGATAGCAGGTAACTTTCAACGAGGGTTCACCGAAGCCAAACCCTCCACCGGACTGCCACACGTTACTGTGTGATTCGTCACTCCAAATTACCCGTTTCCAATCACCCACTGTGCAGTAGTATCACCTTAAGCGACGCTTAGCATTGCCTGCAGAAAGAGGTGGCTTATGAGGACCTAGTCGGCCGTTGTACCCCATTCTTTTGAACTACCTGCGCACAGTCATTGTTCTAGCTGGACTACTGGCAGCACTTTGCAATTTGCGAGTGATTCCTTCCGGTGATGTCATCTGACTTTTTACAACCACCATCTGCAATGCTCGATGGTCCCTCTCCTTCAATACATGATGTCTGTTTGGTTTTGGATTAGCTCTGGCTCTTACTTTGCGTTTCCATTTCAAAAATATCACCAACAGTAGACTCGGATGGCTTTAGAAGGGTTAAAATGTTCCGCGTGCATTTGTTATTCAGCTGACATCCATTGACTAGTCCACATTCAGAGTCACAGTGCCCTCCTGACCGAACCGTTCTGCTTTTCTTCCGCCTCTGCTGACAACATGATGCCGCCGCCTTTTATGCCGGTTGGTCAGCCTCTCGTTACATCTGGTGGCCAGTGCCACATTAAACAGTGAGTGTCCGGGAATGTTTGATGAGATGGTGTACTGACACTGTGCTACTGTAGTTTTGCAGTTGCTTGTGGCGCGCATGACTAGTGGCAGAGGACAGCCGGTTTGGTATCGCCCACGGCGGCACCCAATTATCCACACAAAAGAGCAGCCGAAGGCGGAATGCGAGGCGCTCTGAATGGCCGGACGGCCTCTCCTAATTGATGGACGGCGTGGCCTGACGAGATCCGCGCGCTGCCGGCTCTCGTGCTCCAAGCTCAGCCCTTTCTTACGACACGCGGCGTGTTTCAGTAAACTAACACGTGATTATAATTAAACTGCAGCTACTCACAAAGGTCCAGTGTTGGCTGTAATTATCATATAGTATCGAAACTTGGCAGATATTCTAGTACGTTAACGCGGAACCGATGTCGGAGGTCGTAGGCTAGGCAGACTGGTAAAACAGGACAGGCGGCGAACTGCGGCGGAATTAACATCAGACTTCAGTGCTGGGCAGAGCACAAGTGTGTCTGAACAAGCAGTGTGCGGAACACTCCTAATGATGGGCTTCCTTAAGCCGTCGGCACACCGACCGTGCATCCGAACGTTGAGATTTGAGCGTGCCGAGTTTCTGACGTCATAGCGTGGAATAGCACGTTCGGGAGTCTTTCCGAATGTGCAGAGCAATATCTAGCATGTCAGATTTTCTGAGCGCGTGTCTGAGCGTTGACCAATGAGATGGCACAATGCCATCTACGTCACACGCACGCCATCTCCCTTTAGCATTGAGTTGTGAAGCGCCATATTGGCATTCAGTTCAAGCCTATAGGTATACATGTCGTTTCTGAGCATCAGCAAATTGAGAATCACTCGAAAACCCGTTGTTAACTGCGTGATTCGTTGCAATAAAATAATGAGAGACATCATATTCGTCGCAAAAGAATTATTGTAACTTGCGGATTATAAGATATCTCATTTGAAGGTAGCGGCACACTGAGGATCCACGAAGAATACATTATTCTTGGTACAATCTGTTATAATTAAATTTCAGCTGGTAACATAGCTACGATTAAAGCATTTAGCAAGTGAGAAAATTTGAAGTTTGACGACAGTTGAGTTTCTGTCACTGTAGCATACTAGCTAGCGTTGAAGATTTATGAGCAGATACAACAACTGATGACAGTTCGCGGCTCTCCAAGTCTAAATATTTTTTTCCTAACATCCGCGTATATATTAGGTTCTGATGCTTTATTATTAGTTTAATGTAAGTATATACTACAGTATTTGATGTTATGCAAATATAAGTTCACCCTTTTTTGAGGAGTGAGTTTGTTCGATTGGCTTAATCTACACGACAGCTTTCGCTACTTGTATAAAGATATTTTGTTCCGTTTTCTTTTGAGCTTCGTAATGTCCATGTTGTAAGGATTCTGCTACTGGGTAGGAACAGTAATCAAGTAAGAATGAAGTTAGGGTTTTACTAAAATGTGGGAAAGATAAAATAGTGCTTTCTTATGTGAAGAACTACTGCAAATTTGTGTCGCACTGTTTGTAATGAAACTTTTATAAGCCTGTGTCATTGATTGGACATGGTACTTTACTTTTTGTCTTCAGACATGTACATCGATATTGAAGTTTTTATTTGTGTATATTACATATAGAACAAAATGACGAGGATATGAACAATGGAGGAAATGTGTGTTTTAACAGAGCAAAGGTGGGAATTTTACGAGCGCCTGTTGAGTAAACAGTGTGATTTACGAACTAGAAACATCTCACAACTGCCGCTGGAGTGCGTTGCGATCCCGTATATCACACTGGGGCCCACGTACCGTATGCACAAGTCGCATATTTCCTGAGCGTTGAGCAGCACATTGAACTTGGCACGCTGAACGTTAACGTTCGACAGCACGGTTCGTGTGCCGACCGATTTAGCCGACGGCGAACGCATGTTTACTGTTAACATCACGACATCGGCAATTGCAACTAAAATGGCCACGTAACCATCGGCGCTGATGTTGGCGCAATGGCAGAGCATTGCATGGTATGATGAATCCCGCTACCGTCTTCATCGTGCCGATGGGAGCGCGCGAATCCGTCGTCTTCCAGGAGGACAGCTTCTTGACGCCGGTACCACGGGACAGAGACAAGGCAGTGGAGGCTCCACTATACTCTAGGGAAAATTCGCTTGAGCATCCATTGCAAGGCACCATGACGGCCAATGAGTATCGTACAATGTTTGCAGACCACGTACATCTCAGCATGACGATCATGTTTCCCGAAAGCACTGGCATTTTTCAGCAAGATAGTGCGCCATGTCACGAGTCCAGGAGTGTTATGGAGTGGTTCGGGGAACACAGTGGCGAGCTTCAATTGATATGCTGGCCCCCCAACTAGCCAGATCTGAACCCGATGCAACACATCTAGGATGTGATTGAACGTTGCGTCAGAGTTCATCGCCTCCCTCCCCGAAATTTATGGTACTTAGGTTGTACTGCATTCTATTGTATGATAACCGGGGACCTAGAAACGACGGAGAGGCTCCGTCCCCGCCGCAGCCGCAGTGGTCCACAACGCCACGACGACTACCGGGGTCCACTTCACCCCTCCGCCGCCCCATACCGAACCCAGGGTTATTGTGCGGTTGGGCTCCCGGTGGACCCCCCAGGGAACGTCTCACACCAGACGAGTGTAGCCCCTACGTTTGCGTGGTAGAGTAATGGCGGTGTACCCGAACGTGGAGAACTTGTTTGCGCAGCAATCGCCGACATAGTGAAGCTGAGGCGGAATAAGGGGAACCAGCCCGCATTCGGCGAGGCAGGTGGAAAACCGCCTAAAAACTATCCACAGACTGACCTGTTCACCAGGCCTCGACGCAAATCCGCCGGGCGGATTCGTGCCGGAGACCAGGCGCTCCTTTCCGCCCGGAAAGCCGTGCGTTAGACTGCACGGCCAACCGGGCGGGCGGTACTTAGGTTACTTGTGTGTGCAATGCGGTGCCAGCTCCCTCCATCAAGTTACAAACGCCTCATTGCTCCCATGCCACAACTCGGCGCCGCTGTTATCGGTGCCAAAGGGGGACATACCGGCTATTAGCTAGGCGGTCATAATGTTCTGACTGATCAGTGTATTATGAGGCTTAAGTAACACTAATAGTACAAAGAAGAGAGCAATGAATATTTCAGAATTACGTATAGTTTATCCTGTAGAGCTGCACGTGTAGCTTCTGAGAGTTCTGACCAAATGTCGCTGGGGACGCCGGAGCGGCGCCGTCAGCCTGCTGCCGTGTTCGGGCCAGTGCGGACCGCTGCTGGGCAGCACGTGCGGGACTCGCCGCGCCGCCTCGCCACTGTAATCTGTTGCATCTGCCGGCGGGCAGCGGCGCGCGCATCCGGCGGCTTGCTCGCTGCTGGCGCAACCACTCCACGCTGTACTGCCCAGCTTCTCACCGGCTGGATAACAGTCTGCTGCGGAACGTAACCAGTTGCCGGCGTCCGCGGGCGCTGGTTAATCGTTCTCCCGCTTTGAAATTCTGAACGAAGTTGTGGTTGGCGCATCCAACTACTAGTCGACCTTAATTACAATGTACGAGGGTTGGAACTGTAGTAGTGCCAACTATTTATTTACAAATGGTTCAAATAGCTCTGAGCACTATGGGACTTAACATCTACGGTCATTAGTCCCCTAGAACTTAGAACTACTTAAACCTAACTAACCTAAGGACAGCACACAACACCCAGTCATCACGAGGCAGAGAAAATCCCTGACCCCGCCGGGAATCGAACCCGGGACCCGGGCGCGGGAAGCGAGAACGCTACCGCACGACCACGAGCTGCGGACTATTTATTTACAGCTCGTACAAAATAGATTCGTGTTTCAAAGTTTTACTGACCTTCAAACTAGTCACCAGCATTGTGTATAACCCAATGCCAGCGATGTGAAAGTCGTAGGATACTCTTAGCAGTGCCAGTTGTGTTGACAGTTCGAGCGGCGCGGTCCATTGCCCGACGAATTTGTAGCAGATCTGAACCGAATGCTATGAAATATTTCCTTCAGTTTAGAAATCGAGTTGGACTTGCTAGGGCTTAAGTCAGGGGAGTGCGGTAGGTGGTATAGCACTTAGCAGACCCATCAGTCAAACAAATCAGTAACAGCTTGCACTGTGCGTGCTTGAGCATTGTCCTGCAAAATAATGGTCAGGTCCTGCAGAAAATATCATCACTTCTGTCTCCAAGCTGGTCTTAGGTTGCGTTCCAAAAATGAACAGCACGTACAGTATTCCTTAGGAATCCCAAAAAGCAGTTTCCATCACCTTACCACCTGACGAAATGGTAGTTGCCTTCTTCAGAGAATTTTCACCGTGATGTTTTGACTCTGGTGTGTAATGATGGATCCAAGGTTCGTCAACTGTCACAAATCGGCGCAAAAATTCTTGTGGATTGCAATTAAACATCGCCACACATTGTGTTGTGCTAGATGCACTTTTGGTCGACTACGAGCAATACCGACGCCCACCTCTCACGCAGCTCCTTAATAGCCAATTCTCCGTGCAGTATATTATGCACTCGCTCAATTATGCCTACAGTCTCAACAAACTCATGAATTTTAATTCGGTGATTTTGCGTTACCATATCGTGGATTTAGCCAATCAAAAATACTTTTCCATCACTCCGGTTCCCACAACTCCTGAAGATAGACATTTACAGTGGATATTGTATAACAGACACAGTTCCCTTGAGCCGTGCGGAGTGGCGCGCCGTCAGAGGCGCCATGTCACTGACTGCGCAGCCCCTCCCGCCAGAGGTTCGAGTCCTCCCTCGGGCATGGGTGTGTGTGTTGTTCTTAGCATAAGTTAGTTTAAGTAGTGTGTAAGCCTAGGGACCGATGACGTAAGCAGTTTGGTCCCTTAGAAATTCACACACCCACAGTCCCTTTGATTTGATCAGAGATGTCGCTAAACCCGCACAAAGATGTAAACAAGCACGCATGAGCAGTGCTATTAGACGGAGGGGGTCAGGCAGCCGATCATTTCCAATCATTTCACCAAGAAGTAGATACACGGCCCGCATTGTCCGTAGTTCAACCATGCCTAGACAGTCAATACCGCGGTTACATCGTGTCCGCATTGTTACTTTGTGGCAGGAAGGGCTCTCAACAAGGGAAGTGTCCAGGCGTCTCGGAGTGCACCAAAGCGATGTTGTTCGATCATGGAGGAGATACAGAGAGACAGGAACTGTCGATGACATGCCTCGCTCTGGCCGCCCAAGGGCTACAACTGCAGTGGATGATCGCTGCCTACTGATTACGGCTTGGAGAATCCCTGACAGCAACGCCACCATGTTGAATAATGCTTTTCTTGCAGCCACAGGACGTCGTGTTACGACGCAAACAGTGCGCAGTAGGCTGCATGATGCGCAACTTTACTCTCGACGTCCATGGCGAGGTCCATCTTTGCAACGACGACACCATGCGGCGCATTACAGATGGGACCAACAACATGCCGAAGGGACCGTTTAGGATTGGCATCACGTTCTCTTGACCCATGAGTGTCGCATATATCTTCAACCAGACAATCGTCGGAGACATGTTTGGAGCAACCCAGTCAGATTGAACGCCTTAGACACACTGTTCAGCGAGTGCAGCAAGGTGGAGGTTTCCTGATGTTTTGGAGTGGCATTATGTGGGGCCGGCGTACGCCGCTGGTGGTCATTGAAGGCGCCGTTACGGCTTTACGATACGTGAATGCCATCCTCTGACTGATAGTGCAACCATATCGGCAGCATATTGGCGAGGCATTCGTCTTCATGGACGACAATTCGCGCCCCCACCGTGCACATGTTGTGAATGACTTCCTCCAGGATAACGACATCGCTCGACTAGAGTGGCCAGCATGTTCTCCAGAGAAGAACGCTATCGAAGATGGCTGAGATAGATTGAAAAGGGCTGTTTATGGACGACGTGACCCACCAGCCACTCTGAGGGATCTACACCGAATCGCCGTTGAGGAGTGGGACAATCTGGACCAACAGTGTCTTGGTGAACTTGTGGATAGAATGCCACGACGCATATACGCATGCATCAGTGCAAGAGGACGTGCTACTGGATATTAGAGGTACCGGTGTGTACAACAGTCTGGACCATCACCACTGAAGATCTCGCTTATGGCGGTACAACATGCGATGTGTGGTTTTCATGAGAAAAAAAAAAAGAGTGGAAATGATGTTTATGGTAATCTCTATTCCAAATTTCTGTACAGGTTCCGGAACTCCC
Organism: Schistocerca nitens; assembly: GCF_023898315.1. Taxonomy (NCBI): domain Eukaryota; kingdom Metazoa; phylum Arthropoda; class Insecta; order Orthoptera; family Acrididae; genus Schistocerca; species Schistocerca nitens. The sequence continues at coordinate 641,358,758 of NC_064614.1, read as the reverse complement.
GGAAAGGAGGTGATGCAAAACTTTTTTTATGTGTGTAGTTAGTTTCGGGAGGATATTACTCGGTGCCACGCAGTATCTCAACTAGAGCCTTAGAGGGCATCCAAAGTCGTACAGCCACATCTCAAATCATGAGTCAGGAAATGGACTCATTTGCAGAAATACAAGTGTCCACACGTACTGAACGAGGTCGCCTGCACCACCACGGACAGTCGGCAGGGCGACTGTTGGACGCGACAGCAGAGGGCGGTGCGCTGACAGTCAGACGAGCAACAATACAGGATACGAGAGTGACGCTACGTCGCCTTTGCAGACGAGTACCGGTTTGACGCACAGCATCTCGACGGATATATTCGTGTGCGGAGACTCTGAGGAGAATCATCGTAATACAGGTCCACCACCTGTGGTAGGGGTACACAACACGATCACTAGCGTTCGCATAGCCAGTAAGCTGGACAGCAGGCAAGACATTTGTGATGCGAGAAGTTTGGTATGTGTTCCCCATTTTATAGGTCTCTGTGACGTTATCTTTTAAAAAGATAACGCAAGATGGCATGTTGCCTGAGCTGTTATGGGTCGCCTAGAGACTCGCTGGTCATCGCTCACCAGACACTACTATTGATGATCTCTGAAACTGAGGCGAATCAGCATGGCATGACGCATCCGTATCTCTCTCGTCCAAGTTTAGTTGCAGTCCATGCCCAGCCGGCTTAAAGCTGTTGCTGCCGCGAGAGTTGGCACCTGCTTGTGCTAAATTTTGCACTCTGTACAATCCCAAATCGGCTACAAATTTAATGATCGTTTTTTCAAACGTTTTCCGCCCTTCTTGGTTGTTGCTATAGTCTTGCAGATGCGGTTCGTCTGATACAATTAACTGAAAGGCTGCTTGTATTGTGCCACACGCGTTTCGCTTCTTTTTATTAGTTAAGCATCTCCTGTAGCCCTGTAACTTATATTTGTTTTGATACGTAATGATCGTGTTGCATACAGGGTGAGTCAAGAGGAAAGGTAGGTGTTTTGATAGGTGATAGCATTAGTGATTCTGAACAAAACACTTGATGTGGACATATGCCCTATTCCGAATGGTTTCCGAGATAGAACACTTTTAATGTACATTTCTATTTATTTTCTGTATTATTCTTTGTCATTGTTTACAACGCACCACAGTAGTATAGAGGCAGTTGAGATGAACATTTTCATATAGGACGCTTGTGGTCTGTCAAGTCGGAAAACTACCTCATAATGGCCTACAGAAAGTACTTAAGCTACAGCGCACGCGTGTCGAGCGAGGTTTCCAATATCCTCGCGACCTCTTCGAGCAAACTGTTAGTCCTAGACAAAAAATAAATAGGACCTTTTTTGTTGGAAATTTAATTTACTTTAGTTGTGTACTGGGACACTTTTCTTTGGAGTGAGAGGTTTTCGGGTTATTAAAGAAAAACGTACAAAAGTGATATTAAACGTGTTCTGTCTCGGAAACCATTCGCAGTAGGTCATATGTCCATAAGAAGTATTTTTGTTCATAATCACTAATACTATCGCTTCTCAAAGAATGTACCTTTCCTCCTGACTCACCCTGTATAATTACAGACTTGTTACTACATTGCAGTTTTTTTTATCCATTATTTGTTAGGTGAGAAACAACTTTTTGTAGCAAAAGTTTCGTGAGCGTAAATTACAACTGTTTTTGTTTCTGTTTACGATTTGGATGTCCTGGAGCTATACTTACAAGGGAATGTGCCCCTGTGTAAATACACTATCTTGAGATGTAATTGGGGTCACAATAATACAATGCGTATATTTTTATATGTACCAAATTTCACTTTTAAGGTGGAAAACACACCCCAGATGGGAATTTCGCGTATTAGATTTACAGGGTATATTTTCGAAACATGAAATACAAAATAGGTGTTTCATGTAAAAGTTGAAATGTAAGTAACGTTCTTGAAAACTAGATAATCAACTTTTGTAAGAATTTGAAATTTTGCGACATAACGTACCACCATTAATTACTTTTGTAAAATGAAACTTTTGTTGTAAAATAAATTAAAGAAGGTTTCATGCTACATCCAACGACGTGTAATAAAGCTGTTTTCCGAAATGCCATTTTTGAAAAATAAGTGGTACAAATGTGCTGTCGAAGCATATTTAGCTTACCTGATTAAAATATCTAAACGTTCATTATTATTCTTATTATTTGTTTTACTTATTTTTGGTTTGGTTTAAATGGTTATTTTACTTTTAAGTTCATGTCTTGTTTTCAGTTTGCCGTTTGACGTGCGTGTACATACAATTGTGATACAAAATCATTACAACAATAAACGATCTGTAAAGAAATGTTTAGAATATGACGTTGTTTTATACCACGAACATAAAATGAACAAAATTTCTTCACGTAATATACACGACGGGGAACACAATATACAACAAGAGTCAGCAGGATTCTCAAACTGTGATGGGCGATCCTCTAAAAATCCTGATTTGCACCAGGCGTGTTTCAGTACATCGAAAAACGTCAGCGAAGAGAACTGACTACAATTTAGCGATTGCAGCTTGATTGTATTGCTTCTCAAGTGGAGATTGACATCACAGTCATTTAGTAAAACTAGATCTGAAAATCTTCTCACAAAGTTCTTCCAACGCACACACACACACACACACACACACACACACACACACACACACACACACACACAGACACACACACACAACACAACACACGGGCGAGCAAAACACACACAGCGACAGTTGGCAACACTTCATATAGTAAACACAACAAAGTAAAACATAGTTAACATTGGAAGTGAGGTGTTAAGTCGAAATATGTTCGTAAAACGCCGAAAATCGGAGATCAAGGGTACTCATACCAACTAAATAATCTCCAGGACGGCACATGTGCTCCAGTGAGGTCACAAATCGTAAATGGAAACAAACATTAATTTAACTTCACGTAACTTTTAGTGCAAATTTTGTTTCTCACCTAGCAACAAGAGAATGATAAAAAATGTAACGTGGTAAAAAATCTGAAAGCTCGATTATTGTATAGAGAAACAAATATGTAATACAAGCTACTGAAGATCCTTCACAAATAAAAAGAAGTGCAGACTCTAGAAACAGCTTTTAATTTAGCCGTGGTAGACGAAACAAATTTCCAAGAAATTAATCATGTACTCTTTCTACTGTAATGCATACGAAAATAAGTAAAATTTCGGTGTGTGCTATCCTTCCTGGCGCTGTAGTTTTAATGGCCAGCAGTGCGTAACACGCATGGCATAAGACCGAAAGAGTCCCAAGTTCGCAGCTTGCCAGTCAGAGTGTTCTCAGACACCAAATGGCTGGAGATTTATGCTCTGAAGATCGCAGAGGAACGTGACGCCCATGAGACAGTGGTTCGCCGTCGCTGCATGCCGCTCACGCCGTCAATCAATAATGGTCACTAAAAGCCTTCCTACGCCCTTCTGTAGCCGTGAAAGGAGGTGGGGCGACGCCTCCTCAGTTTTATGGAAGATATTACGCGAGGTGGCCTCCACATTTTAAACTGCTCGGCGTTTTATAGGAAGGTGGGCGTTTATGAGCCGCTTTAAGCAGTCCCTTTTTTTAACAAACTCATTTGTTAATGTGTTCATCGCAATACGTAGGCTTTATTTTTTTCAACTTGCTGTTAGTGAAGTGGGCTTAACTTGGAAGGATTTACTTTTTGTCTAAAGTAATTTACTAATTGGGGAATGGATTTAGCATTCGTTCATAACTTTTTCTTATGGACTTGATTAACTTCTGGGCTACCCCTACAGTTGGAAACCCAAAGCAAGCGTGATGGAGAGTCAACATTTCTGATACCATTTACTGCCGGCCGCGGTGGTCTCGCGGTTCTAGGCGCGCAGTCCGGAACCGTGCGACTGCTACGGTCGCAGGTTCGAATCCTGCCTCGGGCATGGATGTGTGTGATGTCCTTAGGTTAGTTAGGTTTAAGTAGTTCTAAGTTCTAGGGGACTGATGACCACAGCAGTCGAGTCCCATAGTGCTCAGAGCCATTTGACCCATACCATTTACTAGGTGACACACCATTGTTACCAGAGGTAGGTCATACTTGTCTGAAGTACAGTCTTCTGTGCAGCTGTCCATCATTTCTGTAGCTTTTTTTTTTTTTTTGACCTTCCAGAACACATTCACACTTGCCTACCTCCACTCTCTCTTTCCATGTCCCTCTCTTTCCTAATAAGTAGCCAGTGTGTAGCGGAACTCTCAGAAACAAACAGCTTTATGACCAATTTGTTGATAGCACTGGTGGTAAAATTACTTGGCGTCAACGTGGTGTTTCAAAGTCTTTGCATCAAACGTCTAGCGGTGACAGGTCAAGTTATGGGGAACAGCTTTTGTTAGAAAGAAAATGTCCACGAATGTTAGGCGTTTTGTTGTATTCCCTGACTAAGGGACCATGAGATATCACTGACCTAACAGGGCCTACTAAACACATGTGGTAAGTAAATTAGTAGAGTGGTTAAAAAGAAAAAAAAAAGAAATAAAGAAAGAAAGAAACGAAGAATGAGCGTCTCTAAGCTGAGGAAGATATGGTAGAGGCGATTCAGGAACTTTACTTTGGCTGAGACTACCCTCTTTCATACAGATTATTGGCTTATAGGCAACAAACAACGATTATAAATCTGTGGAGTGCCTATACCCTCCTGTGTCTCGGATGCATAGCTACTACAAAAGGACGCCTTGTGTCTCTAGCAAGTGTTCTTTTGTCTATAACAAAAGTTGTTCCCCGTGTGACCTATCACCCATAGACGTTTGGCACAAACACTTTGAAGCACCCTGTACATGCCATGGAACGATGGTCCCTGCAGCCGCGAATGGTTGCGGTTAAAACGTTTATCCAAACTCGATCTGTCACAGAGGCTTAGCGAGCATTTCGACAGAGCAGTAACGATTGCCATTTGGCAGTACCCGAGGCAAAGTATTCTCAGGTGGGTGAGACACTGAAGGCTCACTGGCAGTATCTGAGTGGGTGTGGCAATGAAAGCTCCACTGCTAGTGTTTTGAACCGGCATTCACTAGGCCGGGGAAAAAGTGTTCGAACTTGTCAGAACCTGGAACGAATCCACAGATCAGTTAAACACTGCCCCAGCCGTTCAGCACAATGATATACGCCAAGGATACAACTGTCAACTTCCATTGGACCGCTTATTGTACGATTTGAAGTTTCATACGTATCAACAGACTCGCCAAGTGCACTGACGAATTTTCAGTGATTGACCGAGAATCACTGTTCCTCCAACAACCATTTCTTATCTTGATATTTTAATAAGCAAAACTACCGGTATCAGTATGAGGAAAATTCTTGAGACTCACATGAATAGCCCCAGGCGAGTCCAGCTGTTATGGTATGGTTTACGATTGGCGTGTGTGAAATTATTGGTCCCTACTTCTTGACGATGGCGCCGCATGTGTAGCAACAATGAATGCTGATCACTACGGCACAATGTTACAGAATTTCCTCATTCCGAAATTGCAGGTAAGAGGTATGCTGAATAACTTTTGAGCTCAGCTGGAAGGTACAACGGGTCACAAGGCAAACCAACGTACGGTAGTACTCAGACAAACGTTTCCAATGCATGCGTTAATCTGCTTTGACGATGTGATGTGGCGATCTCGTTTCCCAGATTTAACAGTTAACTTTGTGTGCGGCCGTACAGCAGGTCTTGTCATGGCGGAAGCCTCGTCAGACAGGTCCACCGCATGAGCGTCTAGGGAAGTGATTCCAGTGGTGGTTTCCCGTTGCCTTCCACTGATGATGATGAAATGTAATGAGGACAACACAACACCTAGTCCATGAGCGGAGAAAATCTCCGACCTAGCCGGGAATCGAACTCGGGCCCTTTGTCGTGACAGACCGCCACGCTGACCACTCAGCTATCGAGGTGGACATATTTAACAGTTAGAAATTGGAAATTTGTGGTAGGTTCTATGGGACCAAACTGCTGAGGTCATCGGTCCCTAGGCTTACACACTATTTAATCTAACTTAAACTATCTTACGCTATGGACAACACACACACCCATGCCCAAGGGAGGACTCGAACTTCCGACGGGGGGAGCCGCGCGAACAGTAGCAAGGCGCCTGAGACGGCAGGGCCACCCCGCGTGGCATTTAACAGTTCCGAATTACTTCTTCTGGGGTTACTTGGCCAACGATTTGCAGACAGTTAACAAACTTAAGTCTGCCATTCGACATGAAGTAGTGCCATTCCGCTCCCTTGTTTCTTGCCTGGTTAACGATATCGATTCTGCTACAAGAGATATCAACTTTATTGAGTGAAAGAAGGTGCTGATCGCGCCAATCCAAGATAAGAGGAATTCCCGGCGACTCACTTGGTACCGCCACCTAGACGCCTGAATGTCTTTGTAAGCACCATTCGGGAGCTCGGCTGACAAATCGTTCGCTGAGTGAAGATCGTTGACACCATCATCGTGACGTGCTACTATGATCCAGCTGCGCTCTCCCGAATCGGATTACGAGCCGCTATAGCTCCGATTGCTGTGCTAGTAACGATTTTCGAGTACTTACGGAGGTTTTTGAACTACTCGTCCACTACCAAGTTCGCATCCCAATCATTCAGATTTTGTGAACTTAAACGTGTTCTGTGTTGGTTTAAATGTGCGTTAATGAAAACATTGCACGTCGGTGCATAGGAACCAAACAAGAGTGTAAAAAACGGCGCATATTTTAAAGGGTGTTATGGAAGCCTTCAGCAGTGCATCCACGCAAAAGGGAGAGATTTGGAGGAAGTTATGTTCAAGGTGTAGTGAGCTCTGACGATATGTGTTGAACACTGTGGTAACTGTGGGCATCAGACTTTGGTACTGTGCATCCTAGGGGTACGATCCTACGACAACAGACACCCCAACGGTGGTGTCACGAGTAACATCGCTTGTACAAGATGGCGCTCCAGATCACTGCCGTCTTTAAGCACGGATGTAAAACACTTGTACGGACAGAACACTCCCACTTGCGTGGTGTGCTCTCGTATACGTTTGCAATCATTGGAACCTGTCAAAGATTTTTTATTTCCACCTTCCAATGGGTGTACTTGCCTTGGAACGCGTGGCCATATGATGCTTCTTGCTTGTTACCCACAAAGGAATCGTTTCCTGCTGTTTGTCCCCATTTAGAAAAATCGTCCTGTGTATTTTGTCTGTACCCCATTCCTGTAGACCCTGTTAGTGTTAGCTCATTCCAACACTACGAAAGCCCGAATCATACGAACTTATTGCTGCCCCTTTTGGACCTTAAAAGAGTGAAATCGCGCCACCCAAAGCTGCATGATGCTGCTGACATGGGTGCCAAGGATTTTAAACCTCTTGATAAATGAGAAGGTCGGTGGGAAGCAGTAATAGATGTGCGCGACATCGTTACATGTGCTAAGCTTCCACGTGGATCCCACCTACCGAGCAAGATCTGGACTGCCCTGAACACAATCAGAACGGGCCATGGCCGTTGCAGAGCTGCTCTCCTCAAGTGCAAAAAGCTGGCTAATCCAAACTGTGACTACGGATCTCCACACCAGACTATTCATCACATTGTCAATGACTGCAACATTCGAGCCAGTCTCGGTGATGAATAAGACTTCTTGCTGGCAACTACAGATGCTGTGCGCTGGATTGGACTGAATATCCAACTGGAAACACAAACATTATTTAGTTTCTCATTGTAAATATGTACAGGGTGAACATTAATAAAATTGACAAACTGTGAGTACGGATTCCTGACTGTAAATACATAGTTGTCACTAACGAATGACACTTGCTATGGCTACGTCTCGTGTGTCTCTTGTGTGTTGGCGCAACGTACGGTAAGCAGCAGAATGATCCGATATTCGTGTCGGGAACAAACAGAGATGGTGTTTGTGTTACGGACAAGCAGATGGATAGAGGCAGCAGAGCTATACCAAAACAAGTACCATTACATTTTGTGTGATCATGGGTGCTTTCAGAGTGACGAATGTCCAGGGAGGTTGCAGACTGTGCGTACAACAGATTTGGAGGACCGGATTCTACAGGATATTGAGACGAATCCTAGTACAATCTCCAGGCAAGTGGCGCCCCAGCATGGTGTAAGCCAAAGTACGACTATGTGTATCCTGCACGACAACTGCTACTATCCCTGTCACCTGCGAGCTCCTGAAAGCCCCTTTGAACATCCGTTGCGACGTGAATGAGATGCAGCTACGTAGTGTGTTCCGACCATTTGCTGTCGTTGTTGTCGTTACACGCACACGTACATTTCCGGACACATGATCGTTGGACCTTTTCTCCTCGGATTCCAATTAGGAAGCCGTCCTTACAATTCGTCTGTTTTATTAATGTTCACCCTGTATATGTATACATGAATGTGTAATCACTGATATGTCTGTACTAGCCGTAAGATAAATACACTACTGGCCATTAAAACTGCTACACCAAGAAGAAATACAGCTGATAAACGGGTATTCATTGGACAAATATATTATACTAGAACTGACATGTCATTACATTTTCACGCAATTTGGGTGCATAGATCCTGAGAAATCAGTACCCAGAATAACCAACTCTGGCCGTAATAACGGCCTTGATACGCCTGGGCATTGAGTCAAACAGAGCTTGGATGACGTGTACAGGTACAGCTGCCCATGCAGTTTCAACACGATACCACGGTTCATCAAGAGTAGTGACTGGCGTATTGTGACGAGCCAGTTGCTCGGACACCATTGACCAGACCTTTTCAATTGGCGAGAGATCTGGAGAATGTGCTGGCCAGGACAGCAGTCGAACATTTTCTCTATCCAGAAAGGCCCGTACAGGACCTGCAACATTCGGTCGTGCATTATCCTGCTGAAATGTAGGGTGTCGCAGGAATCGAATCAAGGGTAGAGCAACGGGTCGTAACACATCTGAAATGTAACGTCCACTGTTCAAAGTGCCGTCAGTGCGAACAAGAGGTGAGCGAGACGTGTAACCGATGGCACCCTATACCATCACGCCGGGTGATACGCCAGTATGGCGATGACGAATACACGCTTCCAGTGTGCGTTCACCGCGATGTCGCCAAACACGGATGCGACCATAATGATGCTGTAAACAGAACCTGGATTCATCCGAAAAAATGACGTTTTGCCATTCGTGCCCCCAGGTTCGTCGTTGAGTACACCATCGCAGGCGCTCCTGTCTCCGATGCAGCGTCAAGGGTAACCACAGCCACGGTCTCCGAGCTGATAGTCCATGCTGCTGCAAACGTCGTCGAATTGTTCGTCTAGATGGTTGTTGTCTTGCAAGCGTCCCCATCTGTTGACTCAGGAGTCGAGACGTAGCTGCACGATCCGTTACAGCCATGCTGATAAGATGCCTGTCATCTCGACTGCTAGTGATACGAGGCCGTTGGGATCCAGCACGGCGTTCCGTATTACCCTCCTGAACCCACCGATTCCATATGCTGCTAACAGTCTTTGGATCTCGACCAACGCGAGCAACAATGTCGCGATACGATAAACCGCAATCGCGATAGGCTACAATCCGACCTTTATCAAAGTCGGAAACGTGATAGTAGGCATTTCTCCTCCTTACACGAGGCATCACAACAACGTTTCACCAGGCAACGCCGGTCAACTGCCGTTTGTGTATGAGAAATCGGTTGGAAACTTTCCTCATGTCAGCACGTTGTAGGTGTCGCCAACCTTGTGTGAATTCTCTAAAAAGCTAATCATTTGCATATCACAGCATCTTCTTCCTGTCGGTTAAATTTCGCGTCTGTAGCACGTCATCTTCGTGGTGTAGCAATGTTAATGGCCAGTAGTGTAATTGCTGTTTTGACGAAGTGTCGCTTGGAACCACGACGAGGCGGTAGGTGACGGCCGCGTGATGGCTTCCTGCCGTTAACTGCTGTACGCGCGCCGCCGGAAGGCCCGGCGCCCGCAGCGTGCTAATCACGGCGACCTCCGCCCCCGCCCCCACCTGCAGCCCCGCCGCCACGGCCACCTGCGGCTCCAAACGGCCAGCCACGGCGACCGCCTGACGGCGGGGCACGGCCCGCGCTGCCACACCCCACACACAGCCGCGTGTTGTGCAGGACGCCCGGCAGCTGCCTCACACCTGCTGGCGCAGTCCGCTGCTACACAGTCAACAAGCCAGCTGTCAGTAGGGATGCCGGTTATCGCTGAATCGGTTATATCTTTTCTTTTCCACGACCGTTTAACCTGACCGCTAAAACTGCTCAAAATAACCGGTTTCTGAAACAGCCGTTTTTCGTTTTTATGTTCCCACCATTTCCTGCTGCTGTAGCGGAACAAACACTGGTAGCAGTTACTTCTGTAAAATATCTGGGAGTAGGCGTACGGAACGATTTGAAATGGAATGATCAAATAAAATTAATTGTTGGTAAGGCGGGTGCCAGGTTGAGATTCATTGGGAAAGTTCTTAGAAAATGTCGTCCATCAACAAAGGACAACAAAACACTCGTTCGACCTATACTTGAGTATTGCTCATCAGCGTGGGTTCCGTAAACCAGATCGGGTTGACAGAGGAGATAGATAAGATCCAAAGAAGAGCGGCGCGTTTCGTCACGGGGTTATTTGGTAAGCGTGATAGAGTTACGGAGATGTTTAGCAAACTCAAGTGGCAGACTCTGCAAGAGAGGCGCTCTGCAGCGCGGTGGATGAGGTATCGAATATATTGCTTCCCCCTACTTATACCTCCCGAGGAGATCACGAATGTAAAATTAGAGAGATTCGAGCGCGCACGGAGGCTTTTCGGCAGTCGTTCTTCCCGCGAACCATACGCGAGTGGAACAGGAAATGGACGTAATGACAGTGGCACGTAAAGTGCCCTCCGCCACACACCGTTGGGTGGCTTGCGGAGTATAAATGTAAATGTAAATGACATCGAACAAAGATTGACAAGTTTTGACTCATACTGTTTCAAGATACGTACAATCAAAATATTAACTTAAATTGGCAAATAAAAGAAAACGAAATCCGTCCACTATTCGCAGCTTTTCTCGAAAAGTGATAGGTGGTTGAATACTACAAAAATCAGCAGTATTCTCCTATGGTTTCTAATTTTTCCAACCTGTGCTCAAAAGTCATACCACTATTTAGGTATTACGAATAGTAAGTGCTAAAGGGTGAATACTGAGGATGAATAACTCCATTCTGGTGTTACTTTGTCCGTCTTCAAGGCCTACAAGTAGATAAAGCTACATTAGTAGACACAGTCAGTAAATCACCCACTTTATATTTTTATTGTATACTATGAATGAGGAGCGGACAGAGGTTCAGGGCAGTCTCTTGTCCTTAGTGTGGGGAACTGTCCCTAAAGGCGGAAGAATCAGCAATGCTAAACTGCATGAGGATGCAGAAGGCAATGGAAACCACTGCATTAAAGACACATAATGTTTATCCACAAGACATGTGGCCTGTACTTGAAAAGTGTCATGATGGCTCTCAATTAGCAAAAGATTCCGGAATAGTCCCCCATTCGGATTTCAGGGAGAGGACTGCCAAGGGGTAGGTCACCATGAGAAAAAGATTGAATGACAGGATAACGTTCGACGAATGGAGCGTGGAATGTCAGTGGCTTAAGTGTGGCAAGGAAGCTAGAAAATTTGAAAACGGAAATGCAAAGGCTCAATCTAGATATAGTAGGGGTCAGTGAAGTGAAATGGGGAGAAGACAAGAATTTCTTCTGAGATGAGTATAGGGCAACATCAGCAGCAGTAGAAAATGGCGTAACGGCAGTAGGATTCCTTACGAATAGTATGGTAGGGCAGAGAGTCTGTAACTATGAACATTTCAGTGATAGGGTTGTTCTTATCAGAAACGACAGCAAACCAACACCGACAACCATAGTTCAGATATACATGCCGACGTTGCAAGATGAAGATGAAGAGATAGAGAAAGTATACGACGATATTAAAATGGTAATACAGTACGTAAAGAGGGATGAAAATCTAATAGTCATAGGGGACTGGGATGCTGTCGTAGGGGAGTTACTAGAAGAAAAGGTTACAGGCAGGGGCATATGGGCTTGGGACAAGGAATGAGAGGGGAAAAAGACTAACTGAGTTCTGCAATAAATTTCAGCTAGTAATAGCGAATACTCTGTTCAGTAACCACAAGAGGAGGAAGTATACTTGGAAAAGGCCGGGTGATACGGGAAGATTTCAGTTTGATTACATCATGGTCAGGCAGAGACTTCGAAATCAGATACTGAATTGTAAGGCATCCACAGGAGCAGATGCTGAGTCAGATCACAATTTAGTAGTTATGAAGAGTAGGCTGAAGTTTAAGAGATTATCCAGGCAGAATCAATATGCAAAGAACTGAGATACGGAAGAACCAAGGAATGACGAGACGCGCTTGAAGTTCTCTAAGGATATAGATACAACAGTAAGAAATAGCTCAGTAGACGGTACAGTTCAAGAGGATTGGACATCTCTAACAAGTGCAAACACATAAGCTGCAAAGAAAAATATAGGTACAAGAAAGGGAACTGCGAAGAAACCATGTGTGACAGAAGAAATACTTCAGCTCATTGATGAAAGAAGGAAGTACAAAAATATTCAGGGACATTCAGGAAATAAATTGGAAGGGCAGGGAAGCCAAGACGAAATGGCTGCATGAAAAAATGAAGATATCGAAAAAGAAATAATAGTCGGATGGACTGACTCGGCATATAGGAAATTCAAAACCACCTTCGGTGAAATTAAAGGCAAGGGTGGTAACATTAAGAGTCCAACCGGAATTCTGTTGTTAAATCCAGAGGAGAGAACGGATAGGTGGAAAAAGTACACGAAAGCCTCTATGACGGGGAAGATTTGTCTGATGTTATATAAGAAGGAACAGTAATCAATTTGGAAGAGGTAGGGTATCCAGTATTAGAATCAGAATTTAAGAGAGCTTTGGAGGACTTAAGATCAAATAAGGCACAAGGTTCGATAACATTCTATCAGAATTTCTAAAATCATGGGGGAGGGGGGGGGGAAGTGGCAACAAAACGACTATTCACGTTGGTATGTAGAATGTATGAATCCGGCAATATACCGTTCGACTTTCGGAAAAATATCATCCACACAATTCCGAAGACTGCAAGAGCTGACAAGTGCGAGAGTTATCGCACAATCAGATTAACAGCTCATGCACCCAAGTTGCTGATAAGAATAATATACAGAAGAATGAAGATGATAATCAGTTTGGTTTTAGGAAAGGTTAAGGCAAGAGAGAGCAATTCTGACGTTGAGGTTGATAATGGAAGAAAGACTAAAGAAAAATCTAGACGCGTTCATAGGTCTTGTCGACCTGGAAAAAGCGTTCGACAATGTAAAATAGTGCAAGATGTTCGAAATTCTGAGAAAAATAGGGGTAAGCTGTAGGGAGAGACAGGTGATGTAGAGTATGTACAAGAACCAAGAGAAAATAATAAGAGTGGACGACCAAGAACGAAGTGCTCGGATTAAGCAGGGTGTAAGAAAGAGATGTAATCTTTAGCTCCTGCTGTTGAATTTATACATCGAAGAAGCAGTAACGGAAATAAAAGAAATGTTCAAGAATGGAATTACAATTCAAGGTGAAAGGACATCAATTATACGATTCGCTGATGACATTGGTATCCTGAGAAAAAGTGAAGGAGAATTACATGATGTGCTGAACGGAGTGGACACACTAATGAGTACTGAATATGGATTGAGAGTAAATCGAAGAAAGACGAAAGTAATGAGAAGTATCAGAAACGAGAACAACGAGAAAATTAACACACGAAGTAGATGAAATTAAGGAATTCTGCTACCTAGTCAGTAAAATAACCAATGATGGACGGAGCAAGAAAGGTGTCAAAAGAAGACTAGCACTGGCAAAAAAGGGCAATCCTGGCCAAGTCAAGTACACTAGCATCAAACATAGGCTTTAATTTGAGGAAGAAATTTCTGAGAATGTATCTTTGGAGTAAAGCTTTGTATGGTAGTGAAACATGGACTGTGGGAAAACCGCAATAGAGGAGAATCGAAGCATTTGAGATGTGGTGCTATACACGATTGTTGAAAATGAGATGGACTGATAGGGTAAGGAATGAGCAGGTTCTGCGCAGTATCGGAGAAGAAAGGAATATCGGAAAACACTGATAAGGAAAAGGGACAGGATGATATGACATCTATTTAAACATCAGGGAATGACTTCCATGGTATTAGATGCAGAGGGAAAAAAATGTAGAGGAAGACAGAGATTGGAACACATCCAGCAGATAATTGAGGACGTAGGTAGCAAGTGCCCCTTTGAGATGAGGAGGTTGGCACAGGAGAGGAATTCGTGGCGGGCTGCATCGAACCAGTCACAAGACTGATGAATCAAAAGAAATAAATGAGTTTTTAATGTATTACTGTTAACATAATTTCCTTCCTCTTTCAGTATTTCACAGAAATGGAACATAAATTTCTGGCCCTTTAAAGCAAATGAAGCATTGTACTGTGTCACTGCGTAAAAATATTTCCAGAATGGGGACGGTGCCAATACATTGGATGTCCGCCGACAACAGCGAGTCCGCAGCTCGTGGTCGTGCGGTAGCGTTCTCGCTTCCCGCGCCCGGGTTCCCGGGTTCGATTCCCGGCGGGGTCAGGGATATTCTCTGCCTCGTGATGACTGGGTGTTGTGTGATGTCCTCAGGTTAGTTAGGTTTAAGTAGTTCTAAGTTCTAGGGGACTGATGACCATCGCTGTTAAGTCCCATAGTGCTCAGAGCCATTTGACAACAGCGAGAAACTACTGTATAGGCCAGATGGGGCCAAGTGTTACACACTGCACTTACACGCGTATCTTAAGCCACGACTCACCATAACAGGGACATAATTGTCTCAGGAATGCCGAACCAGTTCTTATGCCATGTGTTTGCTGCTCGCTTATATCAGCATCGTTATTAAAATAGTACTGATCGCTATTTTCATTTTCTAAAATAACTCAACGTATCAGACTAATACAAATTTTACGAATTAAAGTTACTCCTTTGTTTAAGAAACTTGATTTAAAAACGAAAAATTTTGCGCTGCGGCTCTGGCTAATTGATATTTCGGATTTTTACTCGTTTATAAGTAAAAAATAAGAAACACCTGTTAGAACTCAGACCAAAAATAAACCGCGAAAATACCGGTTATTCACAACTAAAATACTGATATCGGCTTTAACTGATCGTTTTTCCCATCCCTAGCTGGCTGCCCGGATGCCCAGTGACATCACAGTCATCACTACAATCACAAGACAGAGGACGTTTTTAGCTGAAAGGACACATTCTTCGATTTAGAATTCCATCATTTTCTGCATAATCAGATATTACGAGGGGCGTTCAAAATGTATTGCAATATTGTTTTTCTTACAGCAGCCTGGCTTTGTTCAGCATTCCAATATACCATATTCTTTTGGCTACAAACCCTATTTTTCAACATGTCTCCGTTCAAGGCGACGGCCTTACGCCATCTTACTGGGAGGACCTGTATGCTCGCATGGTACCACCCTACTGGTTATTCATCGGATTTTACTGTACTTGTTAATAAACAGGGTGGTCCACTGATAGTGACCGGACCAAATATCTCACGAAATAAGCGTCAAACGAAAAAACTACAAAGAACGAAACTTGTCTAGCTTGAAGGGGGAAACCAGATGGCGCTATGGTTGGCCCGCTAGATGGCGCTACCATAGGTCAAACGGATATCAACTGCGTTTTTAAAAATAGGAACCCCCATTTTTATTACATATTCGTGTAGTACGTAAAGAAATATGAATGTTTTAGTTGGACCACTTTTTTCACTTTCTGATAGGTGGCGCTGTAATGGTCACAAACATATGGCTCACAATTTTAGACGAAGAGTTGGTAACAGGTAGATTTTTAAAATTAAAATACAGAACGTAGGAACGTTTGAACATTTTATTTCGGTTGTTCCAATGTGATACATGTACCTTTGTGAACTTATCATTTCTGAGAACGCATGCTGTTACAGCGTGATTACCTGTAAATATCACATTAATGCAATAAATGCTCAAAATTACGTCCGTCAACCTCAATGCATTAGGCAATACGTGTAACGGCATTCCTCTCAACAGCGAGAAGTTCGCCTTCCGTAATGTTCGCACATGCACTGACAATGCGCTGACGCATGTTGTCAGGCATTGTCGGTGGATCACGATAGCAAATATCCTTCAACTTTCCCCACAGAAAGAAATCCGGGGACGTCAGATCCGGTGAACGTGTGGGCCATGGTATGGTGCTTCGACGACCAATCCACCTGTCATGAAATATGCTATTCAGTACCGCTTCAACCGCACGCGAGCTATGTGCCGCACATCCATCATGCTGGAAGTTCATCGCCATTCCGTCATGCAATGAAAGGTCTTGTAGTAACATCGGTAGAACATTACGTAGGAAATCAGCATACATTGCACCATTTAGATTGCCATCGATAAAATGGGGGCCAATTATCCTTCCTCCCTTACATTAACCCGTCAAGGTCGCTGATGTTCCACTTGTCGCAGCCATCGTGGATTTTCCGTTGCCCGATAGTGCATATTACGCCGGTTTACGTTACCGCTGTTGGTGAATGACGTTCGTCGCTAAATATAACGCGTGCAAAAAATCTCTGATTGTCCCGTAATTTCTCTTGCGCCCAGTGGCAGAACTGTACACGACGTTCAAAGTCGTCGCCATGCAATTCCTGGTGCATAGAAATATGTTGTAGCATTCTCAACACTGACGTTTTGAGATTCCCGATTCTCGCGCTACTGATGTGCGGATTAGCCGCGACAGCAGCTAAAACACCTACTTGGGCATCATCATTTGTTGCAGGTCGTGGCTGATGTTACACATGTGGCTGAACACTTCCTGTTTCCTTAAATAACGTAACTGTCCGGCGAACGGTCCGGACACTTGGATAATGTCGTCCAGGATACCGAGCAGCATACATAGCGCACACCAGTTGGACATTTTGATCACAATAGCCATACATCAACACGATATCGACCTTTTCTGCAATTGTTAAACGGTCCATTTTAACACGGCTAATGTGTCACGAAGCAAATACCGTCCGCACTGTAGGAATGTTACGTGATACCACGTACTTATACATTTGTGACTATTACAGCGCAAACTATCACAAAGCGAAAAAAGTGGTCCAACTAAAACATTCATATTTCTTTACGTACTACACGAATATGTAATAAAACATAGGGGTTCCTAATTAAAAAAACGCAGTTGATATCCGTTTGTCCTATGGCATCGCCAGCTAGTGGGCCAACCATAGCGCCATCTGGTTTCCCCCTTCAAGCTAGACGAGTTTCGTTCTTTGTTCTTTGTAGTTTTTTCGTTTGATGCTTATTTCGTGAAATATTTGGCCCGGTCACTATCAATGGACCACCTTGTATAACGAGAAAACAAAAATCGTACTAGATTAATCTGTGATCGCTCTATTGAACGGGAATGTAAAATTCAGCTTTCAGAATAATTTTGTTCTTGACGAGAAACAAACCCACGCTTTCCATCGACAATTTGTGTCGCATGGAAGAGGTGATAAGCAGTATTGTTTGGGTTGACTCCCGTTACACAATGAAAAAACGAAATTGCAAATGCCTGTTAAACACCAGAGAAAGTGCGCCTAACGACTCTTAGGAGAGACACCCTGTATTGTCTGCAGACCTCTTCGAAACGCGTGACAGAGGCATTACCCGTTCCACCGCGTATTTAACCTTCTTCCCGTTCCACCTGAATCTACAGCGCGGGAAGAATGATTGCTTCATTGCCTCTGCGCTCCTACGAGAGCTGTAGGTACTGCATTGTACTATATTTCTCATTTAATACTGATTCATGAATCTGTTCAAGGAGCTTTTCGCGTGATATTCGACGTCTACTTTCGAGAGTCTGCCAGTTTAGGTTTCTTACCCTTTCCGCGCTGCTCTCCCGTAGGCCAAGGACACCTGTGACCATTCGTGCTGCTCTTCTTTGTAAACGTTCGATTTCCCTCGTTATTCTTATTTAGTATGGGCCGACTTACTTGAGCAATATAACTACAAATGAACTGAAGCATCACACTTCATATAACTACGACTATTGTATTTCATATGTCAGCAAAGTGTTACTTTCAGATATTTGTGAGTTCGTAAATTCTAACTGTGTCTTGTAGCGGGTTATTCATAAGTACTTCCAGGGTTTCAGATGACGAATACGCGAAAAATACAACACGTACAGGGAATGACACATATCAATGGATAGAGCACCTCTCCATGTTTCGACTCGTAATGAACGCCATAACGTAGTTGCACTAGGAGGCGCCCGTCTCACAGTATGTACACAAATCAGTCGCTCCTCAGTGCCGCATCAGCTTACTTTGCGCCTACAGATAGGCAACCCAGTGAACACGGTTACAAAGCGGGCATCTATCGCTCAACCGTCGTCCTCTGCAACGCAAGAGCTACTCACGCCGAGATGACAAAAGGTCATGGGGTATCGATACGCACATATGCAGATGGGGGCATTGGCGGAGCTGTTATTTGTATTCATATGATTCATGTGGAAAGGTTTCCCATGTGTTTATGGTCGCACGACTGGAATTAACAGACTTTGAACTCGGAAGGGTAGTTGGAGCTAGACGCATGGACATTCCGTTTCGGAAATAGTTAGGGAATTTAATATTCCGAGATCCACAGTGTCAAGAGCGTGCCGAGAGCACCATGTTTCAGGCATTACTTCCCACCACGGACAAGACAGTGGCCGACGGCTTTCATTTATCGACCGAGAGCGGCGACGTTTGCGTAGATTTGTCAGTGCTAACATACAAACAACACTGCCTCAAATAACCGCAGAAATCAACGTGGGACGTACGAAAATCTTTTCCATTGAGCCAGCGCGGCGAAATTTGGGGTTTATAGGTTATGGCAGCAGACGACCCACGCGAGTGCCTTTGCTAACAGCACAACAGCGCCTGCAGCGTCTCTCCTGGGTTGGTGACCATGTCGGTTGGACCCTAGACAACTGCAAAACGGTGGCCTGGTCAGATGAGTCCTGATTTCAGTTGGTAAGTGCTGATGTTAGGATTCGAGTGTGGCGCAGAGCCCCCCGAAGCTATGGACCCAAATTGTCCACAAGGCACTGTGCAATCTGGTATTGGCTCCCTATCGGTGTGGGCTGTGTTAACACGGAATGGACGGTGCCACCTGGTCCAGCTGAACCGATCATTGACTGGAAATGGTTATGTTCGGCTACCTGGAGACCATTTGCAGCCATTCATGTACTTCATGTTCCCAAACAACGATGGAATTTTTATGCATGACAATGTGCCATGTCATTGGACCACAATTGTTCACGACTGGTTTGAGGGACATTCTGGACAATTCGGGCGAATGATTTGGCCACCCAGATAACTTGACATGAATTCCATTGAACATTTGTGGGACATAATCAAGAAATAAATTCGTGCATAACGTCCTCCACCGGCAACACTTCCGCAATTATGGACGTCTACGAAGGCAGCATTGCTCAATATTCCTGCAGGGGACTTCCAACGAATTGTTGAAGCCTTGCCACGTCGAGGTGCTGCAATACGCCGCACAAAAGGAGGTCTGTCACGATATTGAGAGGCATCCCATGACTTTTGTCGCCTCACTGTATGAATAACCCTGTATTGTTAGTCACGGAACACTACGTGAACACATTTTATGAAGAGCACAACTTTACATTAATGAACATTTAAAGCCAGTCTTTGTGCCAGACTGAAATCTTATCACAATCAGAGTGAATACTTGTGCAACTTTTTTCAGATAGTACTGCGCTATAGATAAGGAAAAGAGGAGGTGGAGGTCACACGGTGCAAAATCTGGCTAACGGAATAACCTGCTTCAAAAATCAAATATTGACCGATGTAATGCAAAGTACCATCCTGCAAACTTTAAAATGGATTTAAATGTGTTGTGGCCTAATTTCACATTCAGATACACAGAAATTTTCTGTACTTCGTTTGAAACTTGCGATGATCATTGCAGCATGCTAATTTCGGTATGAAAACGGTAACTGTGAATAGAAATGAAAATTTAAAAAAGACTTCATACTGTTGTTATTATAAGAAGAGCTGCGACTCCCTCGTATCCTGGTGGGAAATGTTTATCAGATAGTTTTAGCAAGGGGAACGAACTGGCTACCTGAAAGTGTAGTGCGAATCGAAATCTCGAGTTATTTCTGTTTGCCACTCCACAGTGCAGAATGGTTCAGGTATTTCGGAAAATCAAAGGAAGGTTGTTCAAGCTGAGAAACGTAGTATATGTGTATAGCACAAGACCCAAGCGCCCCACCAATCAGCCACGCACAGTGAAGTGTGCGCGAGTGAGCCTGGAACGGCTGTGCAAATCTCGCCGGCAACGGAATTAAAGGAGACCTCGGTGGTGGTTTCTGGTTGGGGCGCGCCTCTACCCTTGCTTGATCTGAAATAGAGGAAATGTCGACGAGATGCGCAGGGAAAGAGAGCATTCGTCGATACCTCTTCCTATTGTTTCAATTGTTTGCGATACACGCAAGTAATGCAAAGTAAAAGTGAGGTTGCCTCTCAGAACAACTGGGGAACTGTTTACCATTTTTAACTATCAACAGAGTTATTCGCAAAGTAGTGAATCTTTCATCATACAATAATATTTACTGATAATACTGTAAAGAAGAGAATGGTAACATTTCCGAAATTCTTTCAACTACATGGTGGTAAGTTCCTATTGGATCAAACTGCTGAGGTTATAGGTCCCTGGCTTACACACTACTTAATCTAACCTAAACTAACTTACGCTAAGGACAACACACACACCCATGACCGAGGGAGAACTCGAAGCTCCGACGGGGGTAGCCGCGAGATCATGAAAAGGCGCCTCAGACCGCGCGGCTAGCCCACGCGGCTTCAGCTACGTCTCCACGATTCTATCATCAACAATGCCGCATTTGTTGTACTTTGGCACCACGATCGGTTCAGGTGGCTAGAATGTTCGTCCTACTGACCGAGGCATTGAAAGTGATGTCAAGAACATAGCGTGAGACTCTGGCACACACGAATCTCCTGAAACTACAACTATACCCCATAAGCCATCTTATGGTGTGTGGCGGAGGGTACTTAATGTTCCATTGTCACTTACCCCCTTTCCTGTTCCAATCGCGAATGGTCCGTGGGAAGCACGGTTGATGTTAAGCCACCAGAGAGCTAGATTCTCTCTGATTTTAACTTCGTGAGATTTACATAGGAGGGAGTAATATTATTGCTGAATCATCTGTCAACGTACGCCCTCGGTATTTTAAAGGCGAACCTCACCGTCATGCAGAGAGCCTCTCCTGTAGCGTCTGCAACTGGAGTTGGCTGAGTGTCTTCGTTACGCTTTCGGTCCTACTAAATGAACCTGTAATGAAACGCCTTACTCCGCTTTCACGAACGGATGTGGAAAACAACAAGTTCGAGAACAATTACGATATATATAAAGTTCGCATAAGCTGAAACCATGTTACATCCAGGAGAATCAGACTGGTGAGTCCATACAGAATGCGATCCAAGAGAGGAATGGCAAAGATTTGCAGCACATATATGTCTGAAAACCATAGACTTGTGACTGGCTCAATTTGTTAAGTGGACGACTTCAATCTCACTACGAAACAATGGACGGCGTTCAACCGGATACAACGTCAGTGGATCGATGGATGTAGGAAGATGATGACCGAGTGTTTGCTACATTGGTGCAATTTATGGAGCACTTATTGATGTGCGATCTACATAGGGTAGGCAGACATTTCAGAAATTTGACCAGTTTTTCCAAAAACAGCGCTCGACTAGCTACAGAAAATGTAGCGATTCAGATCCAAATGACGTCCTTTTTATTGTGCTTTACGAGACGACATGTCTGAATTTTGATGCCGAACGACAAAACAAATAATCTCTACGTTTTCTCATAATCCTCAAACTGCTTAGAAGGACGATGTCCTTTCATCTTCGGAAAGATTAATGTTGAAGATATGCTTTCTTTGACTCAATCCGATTCAATGACGATGTCTGTCCGCCCTTTTCTTAACCGTTAACCGGAACTTTCGGACACTTCACAACATCCCTAGTATAGACTGTGACACACCTACGATGAATGTGAAACGGTCATAAAATTACCACTTGCAAAATTATAACCACTACTCACCTCTCACTGTTCGGAGAACTGCTGAGTTGTACGAATTGACTACACAGTCCTTTAAAACTTAATGAAAGTAGATAACGATTGATCGTCTGACGCAAAACAGACGCGCAGGAGTTTTGCTTCAACGTTGTTAACTTCCCTAACGGTAGTGACAGAAAAAAAAGATCATTCAAAAGACAAAATGATGATCTACAAGAACTGTGATTTTATCTTGAACCGTATTTCGCCTATGTGCTATAATTTGATGATTACTGCCTGCCGTAAGCGCAGCGGAAAAAAAGCCTATAGTGTATACAACAAATAATTTCATATGTTACCATCAAAGGTACAATGCATTACCTGCCGAGAAGGTCACCAAATCTATTACTCACATTAATAGATACACGTATATAAACTTGTCATCTATTTATTTATTTTTATTTATTTATTTATTTAACCTGGCAAGATTAGGGCCATCAAGCCCTCTCTTACATCTAACCAGGCATTCTACTTATTTTACATTCATATGTTTTAGTAAGCATGTTAAACTACATCTGCTACGGTCGCGGGTTCGAATCCTGCCTCGGGCATGGATGTGTGTGACGTCGTTAGGTTAGTTAGGTTTAAGTAGTTCTGATTTCTAGGGGACTGATGACCACAGATGTTCAGTCCCATAGTGCTCAGAGCCAACTACATCTAGTACAAAAAGTGAAATAAACAATTAGAAAGGTACACCTGGAAAAATACATACATATAGAGTTTATATTCGTAGACCATAAGTACTGTTATAATTAGACATTATTGAAGAGACAGATTTTAGATAGGAGTGCTAGCAGCAGGGAGTATTAGGGAGACTCATGGTGAAGGGAGGAGAAGAATAGAGAGACATGATGAAACATAATTAAGGAAATATAAAGGAAAAGAAGATTGCGTGGCTAATAGAGATAGATGAAGAGGAAGGCATCTCAGGAGCAAGATAGGTGACGTAGCTTTGCTATTTGACAGATGAGAGGACTGGCCTTGTACATTAATTTTGTGGAGAACTTTATGAGGATGATAGTAGGAAATGCTTCAAATGGTTCAAATGGCTCTGAGCACTATGGGACTCAACTGCTATGGTCATAAGTCCCCTAGAACTTAGAACTACTTAAAACTAACTAACCTAAGGACAGCACACAACACCCAGCCATCACGAGGCAGAGAAAATCTCTGACCCCGCCGGGAATCGAACCCGGGAACCCGGGCGTGGGAAGCGGGAACGCTACCGCACGACCACGAGATGCGGGCATGGGAAATGCTTCAACTTCTTCTTAAAAGCAGCAGGAGATCGAATTTTGCGCAAGGTAAGGGGCAGTTTGTTCCAGAGGCGGACAGCGGCAACTGAGAAGGAGTTTGCAAACGTTTTTGTTTTGTGAGTGGGCACAGTTAGGATACCAAATAAGAGTGACCTCGTGTTTCGATTATGATGGCATGACAGGTTTTTAATCTCTGAAGCAAGGTACTGGGCTGCAATTTACTACAGGGAGCCTGTGTGTCAGAATTCTCATCCAGTGTGGCGCAACGGCGTTACAATAGAAAAATGAGTCTCGGAAAAGAGGGTTTGGTGGTCTGTTGGACTGATGGTAGGTTCTTATACCTATCGTCTCGGTTCGATTCCCACTTCTGTCAATGATTTTAGATAGGGAGAGAAAGATTTCATTCTCTTCTGACTACACCAAGTGAAGAAGATATAATGGCAGTGTGGTCTGAAATTCACATTAAAGATGATATTCCTTCTCTGCCAAGTAGACGTTAGGTTGAACCACAATAAAGTCTGGAGTGGTGACATGTAGAAACTCTATCACCAGTAACCTTTCTTATACTAGTTATTTATTTCTAGTGACGAAACAAACGCTATGTAGATTGGGTAGTTTGGGTTGTTTGGGGGAAGAGACCAAACAGCGAGGTCATCGGTCTCATCGGATTAGGGAAGGAAATCGGCCGTGCCCTTTCAAAGGAACCATCCCAGCATTTACCTGGAGCGATTTAGGGAAATCACGGAAAACCTAAATCAGGATGGCCGGACGCGGGATTGAACCGTCGTCCTCCCGAATGCGAGTCCAGTGTGCTAACGACTGCGCCGCCTCGCTCGGTGCTATGTAGAGTCACAGGACACTTATTCCATCTTTTATCTGAGCTTCTGTGTGTCGATAAAATTGGTTCTGAACTGAGAATGCAACTCAGACCGCTCTTAACGCGGAATTTGATCCCTTCGTGGCAATACAGCTCGGCTACAATTTGTTGTTTGTTCAAAACTGCAGATTCCTCAACATCTCCACATATTACGTGTGAATGGGTTCGAATCCTGGCCCGGCACTAAAGATTTCATTATGTATTATCAAGCTCTAGCATGAGAACACCTATCTGCTGGTGGATAATAATTTTGATTTTTAATGTTTTTTCATTCGTTGTCAACACTAACGATATCTGACGTTTTTGACTCCCAGTGGGACACAGAACTATTTGCGAGATCACTGTAAGTTGAAGATGTTATTCCGAACTGCTGGTGGAGAAAAATTCGGTAGCTGACGTCTCTTTGTGTGTAGTCAACAACGATGCGTGTGCGGCTCTATTCCCAGTGAGCACTGAACTCTTCGTCATATTATTTCTAGTTCAAACATGCTCACATGTCGCTGCTGGTGCAACAAACCCATATTTATCGTTCGTTTTCTGTAGAATATAACAGCGATAGGTGCCGGGTTGGAGTCCTGGGAAGGAAAAAATTAATGTTTCTTCTCGTCATTTCAGTTAAAACATCTAGCTACTGGCAAGGAAATCCGATATGTCACAGTTGGTTGTGTTTCGATATGAATCCGATTAGGTTCTGGGTTCGAATCCCTGTCCAACACAAAGCTTTACCTCACGGCATTTCAAGTAAGTTACTTGTGAAGAAGCAATATTTAACATCTCTCGTAGTTCGTTAACAGGGACAAGAGATGCTGGGGAGGAATTCGCGTCCGTTAAATATATTTGTGTTATGTAATTTAAAGTTGATATTTGCTAACTGGTACTGTCTAAAATCGAGGTATATCACTCTCTGTATGCCTAATCAGGAATGACTGTTAGTTTGCGTCAGTCACGAAATCTTTGCTTAGTCTGCCTGACCTGGGTTTGAATCCATATGCAGAACGAGACGGTTCGTCGTGTCATTTGAAGTTCATACATATTCTCAACCAGCTGCTCGTGGATAACTTAAATTTTTAATATCATTTTGTGTTAAATAATAAGTACTGTATGTTACTTTGAAGAGGAAATCATGAATACGACGAACTTACTACGTGCATTACCTATCTGACGTAATAATGAGAGTGGTAACATTTCAGGTATGTCATTTATTGTAATAAATGTGAGCTTACAAGCCTTAAGGACAGTCTTATTTGTGATAAGATGTTCCCTGATGTTTGTAGCATCGTGCTATTACTTTACATCATGAGTTACTGCGATACAGAGCAATGTTTTCTAGTGGTGACTTGTTGGAACCATTTTCAATAGTCAAACGACTGTACCAAAGAGCGATTAGAGGACATGCTAGACAGCTGCGTTATGCCGGTTGCATGCGAATCGGGCGAAATGCAATCCAGGTCGTTCGGACACTTTTGAGTATGACTGTACATCATATTCATTCTTTCTGTCCTTTACAAAAAATCTTTATTCATGTAACAGACACCTTCACAAGTGAACAGAGCACAGCTGAATACGAGCATCACCTGCCACACTTCAACTACGAATGTATCTGACTGCGCAGTGACAAAGCCTGTGCCACAACAAGACCAATGATTGTTTAACAGTAGCGTACCTTGCTCTCTTTCTCTCTCTCTGATCTGCATAACGATAACTTACCAAAATCAAAACGTCTTGCCCACCTTAGAATAGTAAGTGACAACAAAATATTGTACTCAATACTCGCTTGGGCTGTAATCCACAGTGCGGTTCTGGGCGCTACAGTCTGGAACCGCGCGACCGCTACGGTCGCAGGTTCGAATCCTGCCTCGGGCATGGATGTGTGTGATGTCCTTAGGTTAGTTAGGTTTAAGTAGTTCTAAGTTCTAGGGCACTGATGACTTCTGATGTTAAGTCCCATAGTGCTCAGCGCCATTTGAACCATTTTTTGTAATCCACAGTAAAATAAACACTTAACGCTGTGAGAAATAATGTCACTGAAGCACTCTGCAGTGGAGTTTTAAATTCGGTGTAGCGACAGAATTTTAGTTGAAGACCTTTCGTCTTTCTACGTGTAAGGCTTGAAGACGACTTAAAGTAAGGAACGCGCCAAAGCACAAGGATTGATGTGAGAAAAGCATGAGTGTAGAGACAGTCCTACATTAGACATGTTCTCGAGGACGCTGTCGCCATCATAGCTCATACTTCGCGTGACGGAAGACTTTTTTTGGAACGCTGCCTTTCGTCGTGCGTCAAAGGTCACAGGTAGGTGACACGCACGACGGCAGCTGTCGGCGGCAGATGGTGATGCATCCGCTTGCCTATCGCCGCTGTCATCGCTGTGGCCAATCTCATTGCTCTCGCCGCCGCTACGCCAGCCGCTGCCGTAGGCCCCACTGCGCGCCATTGGTCCCTTATCACCACGGTCTTATTCAATCATGGAACGCACCACAAATACAAGGAACAAGAAGGGTCGTGAATTTCAAAACCATACATTGAACGCTTTGCACGCAACACTCACTGCCCTTCGCTGTTTCGTGAGTATACAGGACCGATGAAATAAAAGTAGCCCATAAAATACCGGGGCTATTCGGAAAGTAAGTTCCGATCTATCGAGAATTGGAAACTACTGCGAAAATCCGATGAAGTTTTGCCCATATGTGTTGGATAGGGTCTATAGTACGCCCGTCGATTGCGGCAACTTGCTGTTTCCTATTCTGAGCGGACAGTGAACACCTAAAGACGCCTAGAAAATACACACATCAAAAAAAGTTTTGAATCACCTCGGTTCCGAGAGTTCCGGAACCTGTACAGAAAATTGGAATAGAGATCAACATAAACATCACTTCCGCCCTTTTTATTGCTCTTGAAAACCACACATTGCATGTTGTACCACCATACAGCGAGACCTTGAGGCTAGGCGCAAACTGAGACGCGTATAGCACGTGTGACGTGACACGACACTACAGCGCGACACGCACGTGCCGCACGGGTCGCGCAGGTCCAGCGCATATTGAGACGCGTACACCATACTTCGCACGCGCCGACTGGCGACGCTCTGCGCTGACAGAACCGAAGCGCGTGCAACCTGTTATCTTTCTCAAACGATTTTACAGAAACTATTCACCGAAAATATTGGATTTTTGCCTTACTTGTAGCGTTATATGTCAGCTTCGTGTCGAAGTGCCCATCATCTCGCTAATGGCCATTCTTATTGTGATATACACATTTTAGGAAGATACTAAGCAAAACTCAAAAAGTTTGCAATGAAAATTAGGGGTTGCTATGATTTTGCGTTTGGTGCGTATTACACCATATATTACTGCGTATGACATTTAGCTAACATGCTGAATTTTAGTTTAGACTTGGGAGGAGGTCTCTATTTGCCTCCGATCTCGAGAAAATGGATCCCATGTAGCGCGCTCACCTCCGATCTTACGCCGGCGAGAATGAAATACTCGCAACATCTCTCATAGCTCCTAAACCGCTCGAGACATCGAAACGAAAGTTTGGTGAATGATAGCACACAAGGAGGAGTGTGTTTTGCCAATTCTTAAACACACGGAACTTCCTTACCTATGGCGATATATCAGTACTTCCCTTTTTATTCATTTCTCGATTCCCGCCGGGGTCAGGGATTTTCTCTGCCTCGTGATGGCTGGGTGTTGTGTGCTGTCCTTAGGTTAGTTAGGTTTAAGTAGTTCTAAGTTCTAGGGGACTGATGACCATAGCTGTTAAGTCCCATAGTGCTCAGAGCCACTTTTTTTTATTCATTTCACTCCAGTGACTGTAAGTTTTTAAGAGTTATCGACAGCTAGCGAAACAAGAGCTTCCTAGTATGAAAATAAACATGAAATTTCTTCTTTTATGTTACTGCAAACCGACGCTATCAGGTTTTTCGTAAGCCATTGAGCTCTGTGACCGCCAATTACTTGTTTAATGAGGCACTCTGTTTCGAAATTCTGTCTCAATATCTGCTGTGAGATGAGTTTGGCAAAGTACACTGTGACAAAGGAAGTACAATTAAACCAGTCACCAAGAGAAATGTGGCCATTATTCACAAACAGTGATGCTTCTTCGAATGAGAAAAGGTGAACAACTCACACAAAAATAGATTGCCAATTGCGTTGGAATTTTGGTGGAATCCCCGTAACCCATCGTATTTTAACACTGAGCGACTCGAATGAAAACTTACCAAAGGATTGTATTCCTTCTCTTGATCTGAGCAGTATTAAAATAATGACGAGCGTTCCTTCAGGCGGAATGATAGGCACATGCCAGATACTTGTTACTCATCTTCGGCTTGCCGAACTGACAATGTGTGATTGCGAATAAAATAGTTGTTATTGAGAAAAACAAACAATTGATCTGTCGCACAACACAATGGTCAGTGTATTGTCAGCAGCGGAGGATAATGCGCGCGACAGGAATGCATATGTGCCTTGTGGGCTGGAGTTCGAAAAACATTGTCATTAAAGTAGATCTGCCTTTGTCAGAGGTACATTTCAACAAATTAATTATATCTAATCATAACACTCTTTTAGGATATTCCTACTTTCGTAATAATACCGACAATTTTCTTCATTTGTGTAGGCTGTTGTATAATTAGTTTATTAATGCTGATAATGTGCACTCAACAATTGAAATGCTTTTTTCATAACGGCGAACCAATTAAAACACTGTTATTTGTGACTGCTTTTCGACTGTTTCTAGCTTGCAGTGGAAATGTGATGTTCACATGCATGTAGTACAGTGTGTCGTATTACATCCATATCAGAGTAATCACAGTGAGACTTCTATACTTCAGATCTTGGACGCTTTTTACCAGGAGCACAAAGGTATCACACCTGTGGAGATTATCCCTTTCTAAATTTTTGTAACAGATCGTACAGATACCCAAGCATACTACGCAGCGAGAAGATAACCTTGTTTTACTTTCCTACCTTGACTCTTAATCACATGATTTTATAATATTCCTCGCATCCTTATTCACTACCCTCTGTCCCTTCTTGCGATCTGAAAACATCGCGGCCAATGGCTCACCAGTTACTGAAGTATGCATTTTTCTTGACGGAAGAAAAACAAAAACAAAACAATACAGATATAAATAACAGAAAATATAATGTACTAACGAAGAAAGCTGGAGCGTTTAAATGACGAAAAACGAAACACTACCCAAAGGCAATAAAATTTAGTATACAGTAAGGCAAAATTTATCGTATGTGCAATACTACCACTGCTCATATGCACCGTTCCGATGTGAGCATATGGCCGTGCTACTTCGCTCCCCGCCTCAAATTTCCCATGGTGCTAGCGAGGCACGCGCGACGCGCGTCGCGAGAAACTGTGCCTCAACCACAACGCCGCGCGACCTGGCGCAGGCGCGTGTCGCGTCCAAGTCCCGTCGCGTCGCAATTTGCGCGGTCCCATTTGAACCTGTGATGTTACAAAAACGCGCGCTGCGCTGCGTCGCGCCACGCGCGCTGCGCTGCGTCGCGCCACGCGCGCTATACGCGTCTCAATTTGCGCCTAGCCTGAGAGGTGGTGGTCCACACTGCTCTACACACCGGTACCTCTAATACCCAGTAGCACGTCCTCTTGCACTGATGCATGCCTGTATTCGTAGTGGCATACTATCCACCAATTCATCAAGGCACTATTCGTCCAGATTGTCCCACTCCTCAACGGCGATTCGGCGTAGACTCCTCACAGTGGTTGGTGGGTCACGTCGTCCATAAACAGCCCTTTCCATTCTATCCCACGCATGTTGGATAGGACACATGTCTGGAGAACATGCTGGCCACTCTAGTTGAGCGACATCGTTATCCTGAAGGACGTTATTCAGAAGATGTGCACGAAGGGGGCGCGAATTGTCGTTCATGAAGACGAATGTCTCGCCAATATGCTGCCGATATGGCTGCACTATCAGTCAGAGGATGGCATTCACGTATCGTACAGCCGTTACGGCGCCTTCCATGACCACCAGCGGCGTACGTCACCCCACATAATGCCACCCCAAAACATCAGGGAACCTCCACCTTGGTGCACTCACTGGACAGTGTGTCCAAGGCGTTCAGCCTGACCGAGTCGCCTCCAAATACGTCTCCGACGATTTTCTGTTTGAAGGCATAGCGACACTCATCGGTGAAGATGCCAGTCCTGAGCGGTCCATTCGGTATGTTGTTGGGTTCCATCTGTACCGCGCTGCATGGTGTGGTTGCAAAGATCGACCTCGCCATGGACGTCGGGAGTGAGGTCGCGCATCGTGCAGCCTATTGCGCACAGTTTTGGTCGTAAAACAATTTCCTATGGCAGCACGAAAAGCGTTATTCAACATGGTGGCGTTGCTGTCAGGGTTCCTCCGAGCCATAATCCGTAGGTAGCGGTCATCCACTGTAATAGTAACCCTTGGTCGGCCTGAGCGAGGCATGTCTTCGACAGTTCCTGTCCCTCTGTATCTACTCCATGTCCGAACAACATCGCTTTCGTTCACGCCGAGACTCCTGGACACATCCCTTGTTGAGAGCCCATCCTGGCACGAAGCAACAATGCCGACGCGATCGAATCGTAGTATTGACCGTCTAGGTATGGTTGAACTACACACAGCCGGCTGGAGTGGCCGTGCGGTTCTGGGCGCTACAGTCTGGAGCCGAGCGACCGCTACGGTCGCAGGTTCGAATCCTGCCTCGGGCATGGATGTGTGTGATGTCCTTAGGTTAGTTAGGTTTAATTAGTTCTAAGTTCTAGGTGACTGATGACCATAGCAGTTAAGTCGCATAGTGCTCCGAGCCATTTGAACTACAGACAACACGAGCCGTGTACCTCCTTCCTGGTGGAATGACTGGAACTGATCGGCTGTCGGACCCCCTCCGTATAATAGGCGCTGCTCATGTATGGTTGTTTACATCTTTGGGCGGGTTTAGTGACATCTCTGAACAGTCAGAGGGACTTTGTCAGTGATACATATCCTCAGTCAACGTCTATCTTCAGGAGTTCTGGGAACCGGGGTGATGCAAAAAAAAATTTTATATGTGTAGGACGAGGGCCTGGTGAGACATTTCGCCTGATGTCGTGCAGTCCACATAAAATATCTGTCATGCGTTTCGTTCTTCAGGACAATTTTCGGCCGCACTCTGGAGTTACAATGAAGATGCTCCTGCAGCGTTTTCAATCGGAAGTGACTATGAAGACAACATTTTGGCTTAGGAAACGAGCTGGAGACGAGAGAAGAGAATTGGTGGAAAGCACAGGCGGCTGCCTTCTATGACGAGTGTGTTGGAAAGTTGGTACAAGTCTACTACAAATGTCTCAGCCGGAGCGACGACAGAACACGGTGGCTGCAATTTGTGTTGCTTACTTTGAGATGCATGAAACATTTTCCGGGCCTGTTTAACTTTAAAACATGTATCGATAAAAATTCTACGTCAAGATCGCAAATTTTCTTTGCTGATTACCGGTTTCGGCTCATTACCGAGCTATCTTTAGATCAATTTAAAATGTTGTTCAGTGAGTGACACTCACTACCCATCGTCGTATTTTTTAGAGTTAAATCGCCCTTGTTAAAGAAAAAATCCTGAAATGAAAAACTTAATTGGTCACGTAAACAGACAACAATGTGGCTGCAGTGCTCTTTGCTACACATATGTACAAACGATCTACAGCAGCATTTCCATCACTCATGTGTGGATTTAAATAAAGTACAATTTATAAAGCTGACAGCTGTCACACAGACACTTCCTTGTTCCTTATATGAATGTTGGAAGTGATATCTTGTTTCCATCCACTCATGGGTGATGCAAGTACCATTGCTGTCTATTGTTTACATCTGTGTGGCAAAAGGGCGGTGTATGATTAAAGTTTTGAGTGTATATAACCCACTAAGATTTTCACTTCAGGAATCTTTGGTTAACTAGGGCGATTTAAGTCTAAAAAATACGACGATGGGTAATGAGTGTCACACACTGAACACCATTTTAGATTGCTCTGACGATGTCTCGGTAATGAGCCGAAACCGGTAATACTAAAGAAAATTTGCGATCCTGACCTAGGATTTTTATCCACACATGTTTTAAATCAACAGATCGCATACGTTCCCAATTGACAATGCCAAAGAATAACTATTTAAGTTTATCAACCACGTGTCGTAGAATCCGGCACAGCTAACTGTCTGATCATCAGCCTGCAGTGCTTACAACCTTTGGTTAATCTCAGCAATGTTGTTGACTGTCTGAACAGTGCCACAATCGTAAACCTTCTCTTGTAGTTCATATTTTTATGCTAGCCGCAGCTGTTGGACTAACAGCACATCAATGCGTGTCTTATAAAACTTCTCCTCTGCGGTACATCTGTACTTCTGAGCCTGTTATCTGCTCATACCACCGCCTAATTCAATTTCATTATTGTTGTCATCATCGTATAAATGAAAAGTAGGGAGCTAAATTTCAAAATTACACACAGAACCCTTTGTTCACAACAATCAGTCCCTATCGTTGTTAGATAGATATATTGCAGAATCCGACTCGGTAACCCACCTGATCGTCAGCTACATGGAGTACCCGCAAGCACCTCAAAAATCTGTCCGGTTGTCCACCCAGCTCCACAATCGCAAAACTTCTTCTTTGAGACCACAGTTTTGTGCTTGATGTGCATCCCCTCCAGTGTTGGATTTTTCAGTTGCAACCACGATTTCCTCTGTAGTCGGTCACCACGAGCACAGCAAAATTTTGGAGCAATAGAGGAGGAGAAATATAAAGCGAATACAAACGTATGTGAGAGTAACTTGAAATAGAGCCTTAACATTTCGCATTTAATGACCAGAGGACAAGGCTAGAAATACTGGAGACAAAGGTGCACCAAAAGAACCATCGTGAACAGTTGCTCAACAAGCAGACTGACATCAGTTATTCTCCACTTCATCATACGGCCAAACCTGACCGGTTACCCAATCGCAATTTTGCTACTTTGGGCCCCACTATAAGTGTATTTGTCAGTTATGTATATTAGTTTTTTATACTATGATTACATTACTTTTAATTTCATTCATAATAAACAATTTAAGTTCATTTTTATACCATTGTACATAGCAACATCTTGTCAGTTATACTTGGCACCGAGGTCGCACAAATAAATATCGGGCGAAACAAGTGGCAAAAAGTGTGGTTTTCCATATAACTGACTGACGTGTACATCACTGACGCGAGCAAGTCGTGCTGGTTTTCTCTGTGAAATGTGAGGAAGAACTTTGAAGGTCGGAATGTTTCTTGTAGCAGAAATTTGTGGTCGACTGCGCGTGACGCAGCCAAAGGGAACTTCGAAGGAGGCTACTAGATGGCCGCCCTCCGTAGGGAGTTGTCCTGCTACACCATCAAACTTCATTACGAGCGTGCAATTGGAAGGCTCCTCTGAGCAGTCCTGCGGAAAACTTCTGCTCTGTCTTATCGATCGGAATGGTACCACGGAGGCGACAGATTCCTGGCTGACTTACAGGCCAAGAAAGACAATCCTCCCAAGGGAAACAGACTGTTATTATAACAGCAAGCTAATTAACTATGAAGTCAACTTACAGGCACCTGAAAGAATGCCCCCTCTCTTTCATGGAAATCCTAGCCACCTTTCATAATACAACCCTACACACGAGTTTCTATCCTGAGCCGTAGAAAACCTCGCGAATCCTCCTTTTCATCAAACCTAATACACCTGTCACTGGCACCTCCTCCTACCGCACCAAATGGCTTATCTCAGTGATCATGCAGGTTTTTCAGTTCATTCTCTCCCGACGTATCCCTAAAACACCTACACATTCCCGTCCACGAAGATGCCTTCCGTCCAAATTTCTCCTCCAATGACCAACTCCTTTTCCTTACTCATATCCCACCAAATCAGTAACTGCAAATCCATCATTTTTGCCTCCCTTATCTGGAAGAAGCCAGTGACTGCGTATGGCATTCCGGTCTCCTCTTGAAGCTCCAGATATATGCACTTCCCATAAATTATGTCCGCTTTATCGCATCCTGTCTCTCTAACCGCCCGCCTTATGTCACCATCAACAACACCAGCTCCCATATCTTCCATCCCACTACACGTGTGCCTCGAGGATAAATCCTCTCTCCTCTCCTGTATCTCCTTACACCACCAATATGCCAATGCCTCCTGTTCATCACCTCCAGTATGCCGATGACACTGATGACATGACCGAGCGAGGTGGCGCAGTGGTTAGCACACTGGACTCGCATTCGGGAGGACGACGGTTCAATCCCGTCTCCGGCCATCCTGATTTAGGTTTTCCGTGATTTCCCTAAATCGTTTCAGGCAAATGCCGGGCTGGTTCCTTTCAAAGGGCACGGCCGAATTCCTTCCCAATCCTTCCTTAACCCGAGCTTGCGCTCCGTCTCTAATGACCTTGTTGTCGACGGGACGTTAAACACTAACCACCACCACCACTGATGACATGATAGTCATCTGACACACCCTCAATTCTATTTTCCATTCTCCTGTATATTATTCTTGTCAGCAACATGTATGCACTTGCTCTTTGGCTGATTGTGCGATAATTCTCGTACTTATCGCCTGTTACAATCTTCGAAACCGTGTGTGCATGATTTTTTTCCAAAAGTATGACGGTATGTCGCCAGTCTCTTACATTCTACCGCCGGAGATTCGAGTCCTCCCTCGGGCATGGGTGTGTGTGTTGTTCTTAGCATACGATAGTTTAAGATAGTTTAAATAGTGTGTAAGTCTAGGGACCTATGACCTCAGCAGATTCGTCCCTTAGGAATTCACACACATTTGAACATTTTGAACATCTTACATTTTATATACCACATGAATAGCCTTTTTGTTGCCACTTCCCCCAACGATTTTAGAAATTCCATGGAATGTTATCTACCCCTTCCACCTTATTTGATCTTAAATCTTCCAAAGCTCCTTTAAATTCTGATTCTAATACTGGATACCCGAACGCTTCCCTATCAACTTCTGCTTCTTCTTGTATCACTTCATATTTCTTCAGGCAAGTGCTCCCCCTCATTGAGGCCTTCACTGTACTGGTTTCACCTATTCGCTCTCTCCTCTGCTTTCTACTCTTAATGTTACCGCCCTTGCTTTTAATTTCACCGAAGGTTGTAGTTTTGACTTTCCTATATGCTTAGTCAGTCCTTCTGATAATCATTTCTTTTTCGAAATATCCACGGGTGTGCTGCCGGTCTATAGTGTCCAACGGGCACAATATTTCGGCGATCATACATGTCGCCATCATCAGGTGAACTGACGGACTGAGCTCCTGTGAACGTGCCGGCACGGAGATCCGTACGCTATGGCTGCTCAGAGGGAACTGGGTTCGGTCGCGGCGGCGGCCGATTTAAATACCCTCCGCCCGCGGCGCGCTCCCTCCGCCGTCCGCGTCCCGCGCCACGGTCGCGCGGTGGAACAGATTGCGACGGCGTCTGAGATGACGTCGGTGTGATGGCTCTGTCCGCCGTGGTCGTCACAACCATACGTTTGCTTCTCAAGGACGCAGATTTACCGGAGGGTGACGCTAAGAAATTGTTACCCCAAGGTCCGGTACCGCCTAGACTATATGGACTCCCGAAGGTTCACAAAGAGGGGGTACCATTACGCCACATTGTCAGCAACATCAGGGCACCTACATATTTGTTGGCCAAATACCTGACGGGAATATTAAGTCCTTATGTGGGTAAATGCCCTCATCACATCCGTAATTCCGTGGATTTTGTTAAACGCCTTGATAGCTTCAGGTTGGATGAGTCAGATATCATGGTGAGTTTTGACGTCGTTTCCTTGTTTACGAGGGTACCCCTGCGAGAGTCACTAGAATTGATTAGTCAAAAGTTTGACGAGAAGACCACTGAACTTTTTAGGCATGTCTTGACTTCCACGTATTTTCTTTTTAATGGAGAATACTACGAACAAACGGAGGGAGTCGCCATGGGTAGCCCACTCTCACCGGTGGTAGCGAATTTGTACATGGAGAACTTCGAGGAGGAAGCCCTGTCGTCATCCGTATGGAAACCTACTTGCTTTTTCCGTTACGTGGACGACACGTTCGTCATCTGGCCACATGGTATGGATAAACTCCTTGACTTCCTTACACATCTAAACTCCATACACCCCAACATCAAACGCACTATGGAGACTGAAACGGAGGGTAAATTACCTTTCCTTGACGTCTTGGTCAAGAGAAGGTCTGACGGCACCCTAGGTCATGGGGTGTATCAGAAGACAACGCACACTGATCTGTATTTGCATGCAGACAGCTGCCACCACCCTTCACAAAGGAATGGGGTACTTAAAACTCTAGTACATAGGGCGCGCACTATCTCTGACGCAGAGAGTCTACCCCAGGAATTGGAACATCTGAGAACTGTATTTCGAAAAAATGGGTACTCAGAGTGGCAGATTCAACGTGCTCTCTGCCCAACCACTGCAGCACAACCTGTTGAGATGGATGAAGTCACGAGGGAGGAGGTAGGCACTGCATTTATTCCATACACAGGCGCACTCTCGGGGAAAATCGCCCGCATTCTGAAGAAACACCGGGTCGGAACTGTGTTTTGTCCTCCAAATAAAACTCGTGCACTGGTGGGGAGCGCCAAAGATGACCTCGGTTTGAGGAAGGCCGGCGTGTACCAGATTCCGTGTCAATGTGGCATGTCGTATATTGGTCAGACGATGCGTACCGTCGAGGATCGATGCCGTGAACACCAGAGGCACACTCGACTGATGTATCCGAGCAAGTCGGCGGTCGCTGAACATTGTTTGTCGGAAAATCACACCATGGAGTATGACCGCACGAGGATTCTGGTACAGACGTCGAGATACTGGGACAGCGTTGTTAGAGAGGCCATCGAAATTCGCACCAATGACGACCTCATAAACCGTGACTGTGGCTATAATCTTAGCAAGGCTTGGGAACCAGCGATTGAGTTAATCAAGAGTAAATCGAGCAAACGTGTGGTTGTGACGACCACGGCGGACAGAGCCATCACACCGACGTCATCTCAGACGCCGTCGCAATCTGTTCCACCGCGCGACCGTGGCGCGGGACGCGGACGGCGGAGGGAGCGCGCCGCGGGCGGAGGGTATTTAAATCGGCCGCCGCCGCGACCGAACCCAGTTCCCTCTGAGCAGCCATAGCGTACGGATCTCCGTGCCGGCACGTTCACAGGAGCTCAGTCCGTCAGTTCACCTGATGATGGCGACATGTATGATCGCCGAAATATTGTGCCCGTTGGACACTATAGACCGGCAGCACACCCGTGGATATTTTGATTATCAAATACGCCGGGAGAAACTCAAGAATCACATTTCTTTTTCGATTTCGTCACATTTTTCACGCAGCCATTTAGTCTTAGCTTCCCTGCACTTCCTATTTATTTCATTTCTCAGCGACTTGTATTTCTGTATTCCTGAATTTCCTTGAACGTTTTTGTACTTCCTTCCTTCATCGATCAACTGAAGTATAGCTATTGTTACCCTTGGTTTCTTCGCAGCTACATTTCCTTGTACCTATGTTCTTCTTTCCAACTTCTGTGATTGTCCTTTTCAGACACGTCCATTCCTCTTCAACTATACTGTCTACTGAGCTACTCGTTATTACTGCATCTATAACCTTAGAGAAATTCAAGCGTTTCTCGTCATTCCTTAGTACTTCTGTATCCCATTTCTTTGCGTATTGATTCTTCCTGACTAATGGTTTAACCTTCATCACTACTACATTGTGATCTGAGTCTATACCTGCTCCTGGGTATGCCCTAAAATCCAGTATTTGATTTCGGAATCTATGTTCGACTATGATGTAATCCAACTGAAATATTCCCGTATCACCTGGCCTTTTCCAAATATTCCTCTTCCTCGTGATTCTTGAACAGATTATTCGCTTTAACTCAATTAGTGTTTCTTCTCTCTCATTCCTTGCCCCAAGCCCATATGCTCCTGTAACCTTTTCTTCTACTCCTTTCCCTACAACTGCATTCCAGTTCGCCATGATTATTAGATTTTCATCTCCCTTTATGTACTGTATTACCCTTTCAATGTCCTCATACACTCTCTCCATCTGTTCATCTTCAGCTCAAGATGTCGGCATGTATACCTGAACTTCGGTTGTTAGGGTTGGTTTGCTCTCGATTCTGACAAGTATAACCCTATCACTGAAGTTTCCACTGTAACACTCTCTTTGCTCTAGTTTTCTATTCATAAGGAATCCTACTCTCATTAAACCATTTTCTGCTGATGTGGTATTACCCTAGGTCTTTTTTCCATTTCACATCACTGACCCCACTATCTCTTGGGTGAACCTTAGCGTTTCCCTTTTCAGATATTTTATGATGGTAATCTTCTACATCCACGATAATAAATACTCGATCCTACCTCTCCTCTGTAGAGCATATGTAGTTTGGACTTCCACTCTTCCCTCTCTTTATCATGCCCTCCAATACGGTGACCATCATGCATTCCACCTAGCCTTTCAGATCTGCTTGCCCTCTCCCCATCAGAATTCTGTACCAACTTATAGAATTCCCCTCCCCCCGCCCCCTACCCTTTCATCCTGAACACCTCCGAGGATCCTACGGTACCCGTAAACTTTCCACTACTCACCCGCTAGTATTCTCCCTGCCACTGATCCTGGTACTCTGCCAAGCCCCTAACATCACACTCCTTCGACGCTACACCTCCACAATCACCACGTCGTCTCCCAACGAAACTATCATCGCCTTCCCTTAACCCACCATTAAATCCACATAGCTGTCCTACCATATCTACAAGAACGCACCCCTTCTCCCCTCGTTAGGTGTCCCTTCCCTTCCACCCACATCCTAAGGCTTGGTCCAAAACAGCATTGCTCTTCACTCTCTCAAATCCCTCCTCCAAACATCCGCCCACACAAAAACCCTCTTAGGCAATACCCCGACTGCTACGTTCGCATGTTACCCATATCGCTGGCAGTCCACATCAACTCCTCATTACACTCGTCTATGCTTCTGTCTTAATCAGTCAACACAACGGCTTTTTACTTTTTACTTTTGCAACTGTCTATCTGTCTCTTATATTTTGTGAAACATTTATTCATCATTCCATATGTGTCAATATTTTAATTACTCAATAAATCAGCCTTCTATACACTGATGTTCAGAAAAAATACAGAACATCTTGAACGAGCGGAGATAGGACGTTCATATTCACAGGACATGTACGTTAGTATGTTCTGCAGAAATGATCAGCATTTCACTGTTCAGCATGTGTCCTGTTGCCCAGGAGGCACAGGGCCCACCATGGGCCCTGGTAACTTGTTCGATGCGAGATGGCATTGATGCGTATAAGGCACAAACGGCGTCGTATGATTTAGCTACCCGTGCTGCATTCACCTGGTTCCAAAGCTCACCTGTGGTGGTTGGCACTGGGTCACAGCGCTGCACCCGTCATTCCACCACACACAACATATTTTCGGTCGGCGGCATGTCTGGTGAACTGGCACGCAAGGGCGAAAGGCTGACATCCTGTGACACCAAGAAGGCACGTATTCGCGCAGCAACATGTGTCTTGTAGTAAAATGCCGTATGGGTTTTGTGCAGCAGGGGTATGGCTACAGATTGTAGGATGTCATTCACGGAGGTCACACTGGTCACAGTGTCCAAGACACGCACCAACTGCAGCTGTATCCAATAGTATCCCACACCATAAGGCCTGCAGTTGGCGTTTATGTCTTGGGCGAATGCAGTCACTGTGATGCCGCTCCCCCTGTCAGTGGCGAACGAAAATTCGACCATGATTTTCAAACAAACGGAACCTGGATTCGTCCAAAAACACTATCTGATGATATCCCTGTCCCCAGTGATGTTGTTCCATACACCGTTGCCGTCTAGCATGTATCTGCACACTTGTCAAAGGCAGAAGAAGTGGACGATGCGCTCGAAACCCATGCCGTAATAGACGGCGACCGACTGTTACCCATTATAGTGTACGATGTGTTCCACTGTTGCGCCAGAGCCGAATTCGGATGAGGCGTCGATCTTCCCAGCGGGGGCGTAGGGGGGGGGGGGCGGTCTCTGGGTGATGCGACCTGACCCATACCGTCGTGCTCTACGGCCTTCCATTAACCATTCCACACACACCCGTTGCACTGTCGAAACACTTCGTCCCAAATGAGCAACAATTTCCCCGACACATGCATCACAAATCTCTCATACCAATAATGCGCCTTCTATCAAATTCACTGATCTGACGACGCGGTTCGCGCATACGTCTGCGAGGCATCCTGCACGACTGCTCCAGTCACACTGATCCATTACCTTCTGTTTATAGCCGCAGGTATCTTGAAAACAGGCTATAAGAAGAACGTCAACAAAAGTAAAAGTAATTTAGTGGAATGTAGTCGCATTGCATCAGGTGATGCTGAAAAATTACTTTAGCAAATCAGTCATTAAAAGTTGTAGATGACTTTTTGCTGTTTGGGCAGCAAAATAACTAACGACGGCCGAAATAGAGAGGACATAAAATGCATGCTGGCTATTGCAAGAAAATCATTTGTGAAGAAGTGGAATTTGGGAACGTCGAACAAATTTGTATATTAACAATTTTATTTCTGAAGGTGTTTGGAGTATAAACTCGCATGGAAGTGAATCACGGACGATAAGCAGTTCAGATAAGAAAAGAACAGAAGCTTTGAAATGTGGTCGTACAGAATAATGCTGAAGATTATATTGATAGATCGAGTAATGAGGAGATATTGAAACAAATTGAGGGAAAAGAAAGTTTATGGAACAACTTGACAAGAAGAAGGGATCGGTTGATAGGACACGTTCGAAGGCTTCAAAGAGTCGTCAGTTTGGTAAC
Organism: Schistocerca nitens; assembly: GCF_023898315.1. Lineage (NCBI taxonomy): Eukaryota > Metazoa > Arthropoda > Insecta > Orthoptera > Acrididae > Schistocerca > Schistocerca nitens. The sequence continues at coordinate 641,317,538 of NC_064614.1, read as the reverse complement.
GAGAGAAAGTTTGGTGGGTAAGAACTGTACAACTAAATCAAGGTATGAATGTAGTAAACAAGTTCAAATGGATGTAGGTTGAAGCAGTTATGCACAGTTAAAGAGGTTTCTACATCTACATCTACATTTATGCTCCGCAAGCCACCCAATGGTGTGTGGCGGAGGGCACTTTACGTGCCACTGTCATTACCTCCCTTTCCTGTTCCAGTCACGTATGGTTCGCGGGAAGACCGACTGCCGGAAAGCCTCCGTGCGCGCTCGAATCTCTCTAATTTTACATTCGTGATCTCCTCGGGAGGTATAAGTAGGGGGAAGCAATATATTCGATACCTCATCCAGAAACATACCCTCTCGAACCCTGACAGCAAGCTACACCTCGATGCACAGCGCCTCTCTTGCAGTCTGCCACTTGAGTTTGCTAAACATCTCCGTGACGCTATCACGCTTACCAAACAACACTGTGACGAAACGCGCCGCTTTTCTCTGGATCTTCTCTATCTCCTCTGTCAACCCGACCTGGTACGGATCCCACACTGATGAACAATACTCAAGTATAGGTCGAACGAGTGTTTTGTAAGCCACCTCCTTTGTTGATGGACTACATTTTCTAAGGACTCTCTCGATGAATCTCAACCTGGCACCCGCCTTACCAACAATTAATTAAATATGATCATTCCACTTCAAATCGTTCCGCACGCACACTCCCAGATATTTTACAGAAGTAACTGCTACCAGTGTTTGTTCCGCTATCATATAATCATACAATAAAGGATTCTTCTTTCTATGTATTGGCAATACATTACATTTGTCTATGTTAAGTGTCAGTTGCCACACCCTGCACCAAGGGCCTATCCGCTGCAGATCTTCTTGCATTTCGCTGCAATTTTCTAATGCTGCAACTTCTCTGTATACTGCAGCATCATCCGCGAAAAGCCGCATGGAACTTCCGACACTATCTACTAGGTCATTTATATATATTGTGAAAAGCAATGGTCCCATAACACTCCCCTGTGGCACGCCAGAGGTTACTTTAACGTCTGTAGACGTCTCTCCATTGAGAACAACATGCTGTGTTCTGTTTGCTAAAAACTCTTCAATCCAGCCACACAGCTGGTCTGATATTCCGTAGGCTCTTACTTTGTTTATCAGGCGACAGTGCGGAACTGTATCGAACGCCTTCCGGAAGTCAAGGAAAATGGCATCTACCTGTGAGCCCGTATCTAATATTTACTGGGTCTCATGAACAAATAAAGCGAGTTGGGTATCACACGATCGCTGTTTCCGGAATCCATGTTGATTCCTACAGAGTAGATTCTGGGTTTCCAGAAATGACATGATACGCGAGCAAAAAACAAGTTCTAAAATTCTAAAACAGATCGATGTCAGAGATATAGGTCTATAGTTTTGCGCATCTGCTCGACGACCCCTCATGAAGACTGGGACTACCTGTGCTCTTTTCCAATCATTTGGAACCTTCCGTTCCTCTAGAGACTTGCGGTACACGGCTGTTAGAAGGGGGGCAAGTTCTTTCGCGTACTCTGTGTAGAATCGAATTGGTATCCCGTCAGGTCCAGTGGACTTTCCTCTGTTTTGTGATTCCAGTTGCTTTTCTATTCCTTGGACACTTATTTCGATGTGAGCCATTTTTTGGTTTGTGCGAGGATTTAGAGAAGGAACTGCCGTGCGGTCTTCCTCTGTGAAACAGCTTTGGAAAAAGGTGTTTAGTATTTCAGCTTTACGCGTGTCATCCTCTGTTTCAATGCCATCATCATCCCAAAGTGTCTGGATATGCTGTTTCGGGCCACTTACTGATTTAACGTAAGACCAGAACTTTCTAGGATGTTCTGTCAAGTCGGTACATAGAATTTTACTTTCAAATTCAATGAACGCTTCACGCGTTAGTGCGGAGAGCTTTATCGAAAGAACCTTCGGGCTGAAGATAACAACAACAGTTGTTAAAATTACGACCAAGTACTTGACACTATTGAAAAGACAATAAAGCAAGCTTAGTATTTTACGTGCCGTCAAAGACGGGGCAATTGGATTTGCCACATATGGGGAAAGAAACAAGCCAAATACTTTTCAGAGGAATCACCCACGCATTGACTTCAAACGATTTACTGTAACCACTTGCAAAACCAAAATCTCTATAACCTGACAAGAATTAGAACCCTCTAACTAACGCGTGACCACTGTGTATACCACTAGGCCACACCGCTGGGAGATATTTAATTTCGTAACCACTAGTGTCGAACATTTTTGCAAGGTGTTGGATATCTCTCTCCTCGAGACACTTTTGAAGTTTGGATTTTTAACTAGTAGCTCTGGTATCCAAATTCGGAAGTAGGCGACCCGCGATATCGGCAAACTTAGCCTTTTGCGGAGCAAACTGTGTTAATCACAGTTTTTATATCACCGTTATGTGAGTCCACTACGTGTTAACTGAGCCGACGCCCCACCATTGTTTATTGCCAACGTTATTGCCCCCTGTAAGCGTATGGGGTACAGACAGAAAACTCGTATGGTATCAGGCACGATGAATAGAAGTTTAACTAGAATTTCTATTATACATCGAGTATTCTGGGATGATTCCTCACTTAGTCAAAAGAGATTCATTACACAAAATAACGTATTTCGAACTGCTTGCGGGGTACAGGCACGTAAATCCTGCAGGCATCTATTTAAGGATCTAGGTATATTAACTACAACTTTACAGTACATGTATTCATTTATTACCAAAACTATATATGTGATGGAGATTAACAGAGATATTCACGACACTAGAAGAAAAAACGATCTGCGTCACCCTTTAATGAATCTAGCTTTGGCACAGAAAAGGGTGAACATTTTGCTCTAAAACTTTTTGACAATCTATCTTGGAATTAAATGTCTGACAGACAGCAGAAATATTATCAAAAGTAGATTAAACAAGTTCCTCCTTACCAGGAACTAGTAAATGTAGACAAATAGACATTTTTATCTGTGAATGATGAGCTTGTTCGCATATAAGTATTTTTTCAATATATAAGAAATGTTTTCTTTGTTTGTTGTGTTACTACGTTCCATATCATAACGTTCATCGTGAATACGATCTATGGCAGAAGCAATTAGCACAGACAGACATTTATCCCTTGCTCCGTAAGTGAACGGAATAAGAATGGGATGACCAATATTGGCGTGAAGTACCCACCGTCATAAGCTGTTGATATGATTTTAGAGAAAAAATGTACGCTTTAAGAAAAAATTATAAAGCGATGCACCACGAAGAAATTTGTCCGGATGGGACGGGAATCGGTAGTTTTGATGTACATGGGCAGACAAACAAATGATGGAAACTTCAGAAAGAAAGTGGATGATTTATTCAAGAGAAAGTGCTTCACAAACTGAGCAAGTCAACAACGCGCTGTTTCACCTCTGACCCTTATGCAAGCAGTTATTCGGCTTAGCATTGATTTGTAGAGTTGTTGGATGTGCTCATTAGGAATACCGTGCCATATTCTGTGCAATTGGTGCGTAAGATGGTCAGAATCCCGAGCTGGTTGGAGGGTCCTGACCATAATGTTCCAAACGTTCTCAATGAGGAAGAGATCCGGTGACTTTGCTGGCCGAGGTGGAGTTTGTCAAGCACGCGGACAAGCAATAGAAACCCTCGCGTGTGCGGGCACGCATTATCTTCCTAAAATTTAAGCCCAGGATCGCTTGCCGTGGAGGGTAACAAAACAGGGAGTAGAATATCGTTGAAATACCGTTGAACTGTAAGGGTGGCGCAGGTGGTAACTAAAGGGGTCGTGCTATGGAAAGAAATGGCACCCCAGACAATCGCTCCTGGCTGTCGGGATGTACAGCGGGCTACGGTCAGATTGGTAGCCCACCTCTGTCCAGGGTGTCTCCAGGCACATCTTCACTGGTCATATGTGTTGATTCCAAACAGGACTCTTCACTGAAGACAGTTCTATTCCAGTCAATGGCATTCCAAGGCGAAGATGTGTCTGGACACGGCCGGGACAGCTGTGGGATACCAACTTTAATTGTGAACCAGGAGAGATGATCTGGGGTGCCATTTCTATATCTTACGCCCCGTTCTTTTGCCGTGCATGATAAGCCATCCTGGGGCTTCATTTCAAGAACACAAGGCCCGCTCGCACACGGCGAGTGTTTCTCCTGACTGTCTTCGTGGTTTCCTAGCCCCACATTGACCAGAAAATTCGGCGGATCTCTCCCCAACTGAGAACATTTGGAACATTATGGGTAGGGACCTACAGACAACTCGGGATTCTGACGATCTAAATCACCAGTTGGACAGAATTTCGCACGATATCCCTCGTGAGGATATCCATCAATTCTATCAATCAATGACAAGCCGAATAACTGCTTTCATAAGAGCCAGAGCGGTATTGACATGCTCAATGTGTGAAGCTCATTCTCTTGAATAAATCATCCTATTGTTCCGAAATGGTAATCATTTGTTTGTTGCACTTGTACATCATATCTACCGATTTCCGTTCCGTTCGGGTAATTCCTTCGTGGTGCGTCGTTTCCTTCGTCTTAGAGTGTTTGGAAATTATCGTTACAAACTTCTAGGACTTTTAGAGGGGAGTGAGTACATCATATCTTGAATAGGAACCCATGTCCGGAGACGTACCTTTTCCGTTCTACGACGGTTACAATTCAAATGTTTAACTCATCCAGGTCTGCTTGAAGAACTGAATTAGGCGTGACCCAGTACATTTACTACGAAACAATTCGGATGGAAACATAACGAAATATACATTTATAACTTAACTACATTTTTGTATTAACACTTAAACATTACGTGCTTATATTAATAAAACAAACAAACAAACAAACTATACGTACAGAACAGTACTGATGCATTACATCAGCGGCTCGATGTGGCGACCACTAAGTTGTTACAGACGTGTACTTACAAGGCATGGTCTGGTACACACTCTTCACTCCACCTGGTGCCTCTTCAATTTCTAGTGCGGTGGCCAGAACTCATGCTAGCAATGCTTCATCTGACTCTCCAGGAGTCTTTTAAATTAAATTATGCGTACAGTCCCACAAGAGGAAGTCCATAGGAGCTAATTTCAACGATTGCGGCGGCCATGTGGTTGGACCACCTCGGCCTATCCATCTTTCAACATATTATCTGTTGAAATGTCTCCGAACAGCAGGTGAGAAGTAAGGTGGTGCACCATCAAGCTGGGACAACATTTCCTGACGGACATTCAGTGGCAGCAATACACTTCATCCTGTCTAGCCTGTTGCATCCCAGGACAAGCAACTCTGAGACTTCTCTGTCCCTCAGTAGAGGTTGACGCTTTGCACAACTGCACTGAAAGCATCGTAAACGGAAACAGTACGTTTCCGGACTGATTCCTATTCAACAAATTATGTACTCACTTCTCTCTCCAAGTCCTGGAAGTTCGTAACGGGAATTTCCGAAAACCGTTTATGTAAATAGACACATGAGCAGAGATGTCTACCAGTAGCTTACTGCTAAGCACATAGCTACAGCGTAGGGACGGATCTGGAAATTCTCGTCGTTCCCCAGTAATCGTCAAGCAGTGTACACAGCACGTATCTGCAGGCCTTGGAACTGAGTTCCGAGGCCGGAAGTTTACGCTACTGTTTCAGATGCAGTCTGTTATCCGTCACACGGTCTGAACACAAAGTAGCTGTGTCGTACTTCTACTTCAGCGGTCACATGTTACGAATGTAGTTCTCCAAAGCGAACACTCAGTAGAGTCACGTGAAGGACAATAGAGATAAAACGGTAAGTTCCAATTTTTCAAAGACTTTACTAACTCATTTGTCAGGTTCTGTGGCTTGTAACGTGACTGTACCCACTGAAGTGCTTTGAGGGCCATCTGATCCAGATGTGAAATGCCTCAGTGTTACTTACGCCAACTCATCAAACCTCTACGTTATGACTTTCACTGTATGAACGGGTCGCTCCCTTGGGCTAATTATAAACATCAGCTTCAAAATATCAATGGTGGCATGTACAGAAGAGTGCTGTAAGGTATTGCTTTTCCGAATGATTACAACTATCACTTCGGAGATTCTTTACATTTTCGAAAAAAAAAGTAGCGGGAACAGCTAAGCTTTAATGTTTAAAGTTAATTTATGCAGTTACATTTATCAACTGTGAAATACTTATTCACCTGAGAGCAATTAATTTGCAATTAATGAGAAATAAAGTGAGCACATATATCAGCTGTAGGAATGTAAGTAGAATGCATTACAATCGTTTTGTTTCCTCAAAGTATATCTGTTTTGGAATGCAGCTACAGCGATAGTTACTGCCTATTAGAAAGCTCATTCTGACACAATTCATGTCTTTCCTTCACATACTACAATAAGGAAAACAATTATCTGCCCATTGTGTTAGTGTCTATTCCAGGGCCATTTTTTTCTGGGTTTTAGTTACTGCTCTCACACAAATAATACTTGGGCAGGAGGAGTGTTACTGGAGCATTTTAGTGTATGACATTACCAGACAATGAATGTCGATGAGCTGACTTTGAGAGGCTGGTGATATACTGTGCAAGGTGGATTTACGGACAGTGGGCTGGAATAGGCGGCAGGAGCAAGTGGACCAGTTCTGTGGCACTAGTTTCAGTGAGTCGCACTGATTGTCAGAAGTAGAGTCATCACTGCCCTTCGACCAATAATTGAAACGCGCTATATCAGCCCCCGCAGCAGTCTGTTCCAAATTGGGATGATCCCCCATTAACATTCAGCAAAACTTTTCGACAGGTATTTCCACACATCTGACTGGCCAGTATGTGAACTTCACGTCGCGTGTCGAATTATTTGTTATCGATTTTCATTGCGGTGGTGTAACGGCTACTTGTCCCACAACCGTTCGCCATGAATTCTCCTTTCTAGAACAGTCCCGTGTAAGCTTAGGTAAAGTTTGCCAACATTGGCAAACCTCTGTGTCCTATTGAATCATCGATTTGCTAGATTCCCCTCGTCAGGTCCCTCTGACCAGCAAGTATAGTGGCATTCCGGAAGATGTTTGCATTGTTATTACCTACCGAGGTGTACCTGCTTGGTGTGCTTTTGGCCTGTAGAAGAACTTTCTTTCCCTGCGTCTCAGTAAGATGATTCTCTCTGTGGATGCTCTCGTAATCTGGATGATTCTTGACCAGTTGGTATAGTTAGTCGTCATCAGTATAGGTTTCTTTCTCATCTCAGAGCGTGGTAATTGTTAATTTTCTATGCGAGAAGAATTTACTGACTTTAAAATTCGTCATAAAACACGGTTCGTAGTGGAACTGAATATTTCGTTATATGTTTCTCTCTCTAACTTCGATGGATTAATCAATGAGTAAAGACGATATCTTTAAGCAAGCCCTGTCAAAATTAATTTTGTGCTCTTGCAAAATCACGTCAAAAGTTATTTTTGCAAGCTATAAAGTCGGTGTTCATTAATGTTGGCAGTCAAAGATCCTATTCTTATGTTAACTTTCGTTCGATTTGATGAAAAAATGACGATCGCTGCCCTGCGTCACGCAATGTAGCGATCGAAAATAATTGAAGTTCTCATAGGTTAAGCTTTGAATTCATTCCTGTCCGCTGAAACTCCCTATCTCACTGCCCTGTATTCACTTAAAAAAATTAAGTATCAGTTCTTTATAATAATAAAACTTTTCCCTCTAACAAAGATAATTACTTTCAGATAAGGTGGAAGGTAAGTCTGAAATTAAAGTTTTGAATACTTTCACTCTATATATTTTCACAACTGAGCGCTCACTCGAGCTAACACAACACAAACAACGTGAGACACGATGAGCTCAGACAAATTGACAAAATGAGAGCGACTCTCTGACGTCTCGGCTATAAATAGACTTACACAAAAGCTATCTAACTATAAATTCTTACGCCTAGAAGTTCTTAGTACAATTTTTGAAACGACTACTCAAAATAATTTACAGTTATTTAAAAATATTAACGAAATTATTTAAAATCATGGCTGATCGCCCTATAAGAGTGGCTTCATCCTCAACAGAGACACTACGGTATACATCACTGAAGTAAACCTTTATAAGGTTTGCTTCTCTAAGGGTATATCCGGCCGTTCTTTTCACAAATTTCTTTTCTTCTGTTCCAGTAGCTTTCTTCTTTTTCTTTAGAGTCCAACTGTCACAACTACACAACATAGATGCCGTCATCATTTAACAGAATTCTACTTGCGTGTCCTTCATTCACTTTAAATAGGTTTTCTGTGTATAACGCTACACATCAATTGGAATTTATTCAGTTTATTTCTCAGATCTATTATATGCGGAAGCTTAAATTTACAAATAATACAACGGCCTCCAATACGCTTTTCGTATCTCCTCGTGCAATTACGTTTAGCTCCATGCCATTGTGCGCTTTTATGAGGATAGCTCTATTCTTAATGAGTTGTAGATTATGTGGTACCTTATGGCTAGAGGTTGTAGTAGTTCGTTATGCTGAAAGACTACGCCAAGACTTGCACCGGGAATAATCTCTTCCAATAACAATTACAGCTCATTTTGCAGAGGGTCCCAATACATTAGTGTTGTAAGACGATTTGCTAACCCAACATATCCAATTACTGCGTTGTCGATAACACTACACCAAAGATTTAAATATAAGCGATGTTTAAAATGTCTCTTCACAACGTTATGTGTAGTAATTTGAGCTACAATCATAGTTGATGCCGACACGAGTGAAAATATCTTAATCAATGCATAATTAGAATGGAATTAATCGGCGATTAACATTAGTCATCAACAGCAATTATACATAAACGAAAATTAAATGATTAACGAATAAAATTAGGCTGCAACTGAAGATCCTTGAGCAGCATTAATATTATAAGACAGCGACAGCGCCGCGATGCAATATGGATATAAGTACCAACACACAATGAAACAAAATTGTTATTAGTTATAATTTTACAACTGTTAACAAAGCGTATTTTCCAGCAGAAGATGGCCACAGAGCTGAAACAGACCTGTTGCTACTGTACAATAATAAAAAACATCAATTATAACAGCAGTCTGGTTCAATACTTATTACAGTGTCATTACAAAACATCTGCTGCGGGCCGGAGAGAAAACAAAAAGAAATTTCAGTCGCCGAATACCGTCACCTGTTTGAAATTTTTTAATAGGATACAAGGCATTGCGATGTGATTTTTAATACGCTTTTGTGTATGAATCACATTTATTTACTCCGGTGATCCCCGTAGTACTACGTTCCACCGATACTATATCTTCACTTGGGAGCTGTGCGGTTGAAATGATCGTTCATCCATCCGCAATTACATTTTTCTGAGATCCTAAATGAACGCCGCGATGTTTCCATGGAAAGGAGCACGACAGATTTCCTTCCTTATCATTGGTTCAAATGGCTCTGAGCACTATGGGACTCAACAGCTGTGGTCATCAGTCCCCTAGAACTTAGAACTACTTAAACCTAACTAACCTAAGGACATCACACACATCCATGCCCGAGGCAGGATTCGAACCTGCGACCGTAGCAGTCGCGCGGTTCCTGACTGAGCGCCTAGAACCGCTAGACCACCGCGGCCGGCCTTATCATTGCCCAACAGGGACAGTGCTCAGTTTCCGGTGATCTCGATATCGAGAGGATGTTAATTCTAACTAACCTTCCCATTACGTAGCCGAGGTAGGTGACAATTTGAAGGGAATTTACGCAAAGAGCGGAGCTCAGTCAGTGCAGAAAGGGCGTGGCGGTGAGTACGCATTGTAACCGTCAATTTGTTTTCACGTATACGTGACGGTAGCACGACAGATAACTGGGTGCGTGTGTCCTGCGTGCTCCGGAACAAACGAGACGACACTGGACGCGACTAACGCACATGACCCGCGAGAGCAAGGTCAGCGATTGCGAGTCACAGCTACACATACATTGACATGGTTCTACCTACAGTTACCACGCTATGTTACAAACAGTGTACTCAACGCTCGTCAGATTGGAATAACAAAAAGTGATAGCCCAAAACAAAATAAAATCTGCGGAAAATACAACAGGAGCATGTAGATGAACAGAAACTTGCATTCCCTCCGTTTATCTTCGAGAGCTGACGTGTGAAATTGGAACGTACTGTTGTAGTGACAGTAACGGTGCAGTACTCTTCACATAATGATGTGTTCGCAAAAAAATGTATACGGCAAAGGGTCTGTCTGACAGCTGTTACACTACCTGAGTTGACCAAAAAGGAGGCAATGTAAGCGATTTACAGACTTATGGAAGTAAATGACAAATTTACATGTATGAAAATCATATTTTAGCGCGACGATCATCAGCGGTGAATTACGAAATCGGTATTAAAAGCAACGAGTCTTCAACGTTTAGCAATCCATACTTCCATAAATGCGAAAGTAACTCTCTCTTCCTGTTACGTTCTCACGATCAAACCGCTAAACCCATTTTGATGAAATTTGGCATGGAGGCGGCTTGAACACTGAGGAAGAACATAGGCTAATTTAGAAAGTAAACAAATGATCGACCTCTAAGAAGGTGAAGTAGGAAATGGAAAGAAAAATCCAGGAATTCGTCACAGTTGTCACATAGTAATATAAATTAAATCGTAAATCATTAACTGTGCAAGACAGCGGACTTTTTCATTCGTTCCTAGCGCTAATGCTGAGCGTTGATGTAGCATGTCAGTGTCTGGTACAGTTCATGATAAACGATGTAAATTTCATTTCTATGTGACAACAGTGACAAATTCATGGATTTTATTTGATTAGCTGACGTCACTGATTTGATAACCTCTAACAACATGTTCTAAATGCTTTTCTGAACCCGGTTCTAGTCTGAGGACCGTAACTGGTTGTTAAATAAAGAAATTTGATCAGCAGTTCTAGGCTTAATGATGAAGTCTTCAAACACGACATATTCAACATCCCCTCAAAATTTGGGAAGTAATTAAAAAATATTTATCTTTAATGTTTTATGTTGAAAGAGTGGAGATCGGAGCAACGCGACTTCTTATACTTCGTCGGGAGCAGACTATCTCCAGGCCGGCCAGCATGACACATTAAGACAACGGGCAACGATCGTGACAAGACACGGACGTTTTGTTCCGTTTCCTGAGACCATCAGTTGTTTATGGTATATTGAGAAACCTTACAACTGATGACGACAGTACTGTATTTGTAACTGTGAATGCATACAGTCGCAAAGTGAAGAAAATAAATATTTTATTAGTGTCGTGGAAATAAACTACATTATCTGAGGAATTGATTTTGACAGGTATCTCACATTTTACTGCCAGTCTTAAATGACGGTCGAACAGAAAAAAGTATCTTACGCACAGTTACGAGATGCTAAATAGTCAGAGACGTTATCAATTATTTAATAATGTATGTGGGAGGATATAACGCCTGAAAGAATTATAAGGTTTCAAATACTAATAACCCGAGGTGAAAGAAAGCAAGAAAGGTCGTTAAATATATAGAAGAATATGAAAATTAATGTAAGGAATATATGCTTTGAATAGTATTTCCAGTGTCGAGTATCGAAGTCCATTTCTGGTTCACACTACGTCAAAGAAAAAACTAATCCAAATATCGATAACATACGCCACGAACAAACTGCCATAATGTCTGGATATCAATAAAAATGTTCTCAGCAAATCTGTGACTACAGAGAAAATACATACTCTGAAGCACCAAACAAAACTGGAATAGGGATGCGTATTCAAATACAGAAATATGTAAACAGGTGGAATACGACGCTGGGGCCGGCAACACCTATACACCAGTTGGGACACCTTCGTTCTGGAAATCTGTCTCGATACAAACGTACCGCGCCACGGCTATTGCCCCTTGCTAATCCATACATCAAATGGGCATCTGCCAACTCCGCATTTGTAAACATTGCACTGACTGCAAAACCACGTTCGTGATGAACAATATAATCTGTTGACGCTACGTACTGATGTGCTTGATGCTAGTACTGTAGAGCAATGATTCGCATGTCAACACAAGCACCGAAGTCAACATTACCTTCCTTCAATTGGGCCAACTGGCGGTGAATCGAGGAAGTACAGTACATACTGACGAAACTAAAATGAGCTCTAACATGGAAAGTAAGCGTTTCCGGACACATGTCCGCATGGCATCTTTTCTTTATTTGTGTGTGAGGAATGTTTCCTGAAACTTTGGCCGTACCTTTTTGTAACACCCTGTATAAGACAATTACTGTCTGGCGCAGTTGTTAGATCGGTTAATGTTCCTACGATTGCAGGTTATCAAGATTTAAGTGAGTTTGAACGTGCTATTATAGTCGGCTCATGAGCATTGGGGCACGGCATCTTCGAGGTAGCGATGAAGTGGGAATTTTCCCGTACGACCATTTCACGAGCGTACTGTGAATATCACGAATCCGGTAAAACATCAAACATCCGACATCGCTGTGGCCGGAAAAAGATCCTGCAATAACGAGGCCATCGATGACTGAAGAGCATCGTTCAACGTGACGGAAGTGCAACCCTTTCGCAAATTGCTGCAGATTTCAATGCTGGGTCTTCAACAAGTGTCAGCGTCCGAACCATTCAACGAAATATCGACGATGTGAACTTTCGGCGCCGATGGCTCACTCATGTACCCTTGGTGATTGCACGACACAAAGCTTTACGCGTCGTCTGGGCCCGTCAACACCGACATTGGGCTGTTGATGACTGGAAACATGTTGCCTGGTCGGACGACTCTCGTTTCAGATTGTATCGAACGGATGGGCGTGAACGAGTAGGGAGACAACTTCATGACTCCATGGACCCTGAATGTCAGTAGAGGATTGTTCAAGCTGGAGGCGGCTCTCTGATAGTGTGGGGCGTGTGCAGTTGGAGTGAGATAAGGCACTAACTAATGATAGGCATATTTAGCAACTGAAAGATTTTAATAGAGATCAAAAAATGTTTTTACCTTAACAATGTTCAAAAGTCATCATATATAGCGTTACGCGCTGTTCACATCCAACTGTTCAAGACTACAATAGCGAATATTCCAAGAATGCCAACCAGCCACAGACTGCACACAGCACAGTCACTGATTTTCATACAGAGTGCTACGTGGCGTTACCACCATAAAAACCTAAACAGCCTACTTACAATACGTCTAGATACGACTCAGACAGGTGACACGTACGTAAGCATCCTGTCTGATCACCTGCATCCATTCATGTCCATTGTGCATTACAACAGACTTGGGCAATTCCAGCAGGAAAATGCGACACCCTACACGTCCAGAATCGCTACAGACTCTCCAGGAGCACTCTTCTCAGTTTAAAAACTTCCGCTGGCCACCAAACTCCCCAGACATGAACATTATTGAGAATACCTGGGATGTCTTGCAACATGCTGTTCAGAAGGGATCTCTATCCTCATGTACTATTGCGGATTTATGGACATGCCTGCAGGATTCGTGGTGTCAGTTGCCTCCAGCACTACTACAGACATTAGTCGAGTCCATGCCAAGACGGGTTGCGTCACTTCTGCGTGCTGGCGGGGGCCCTACACGGTGTTAGGCAGCTCTACCAGTTTCTTTCGCTCTTCATTGTACAACAGAGCTATATATTTACATATGTAGTAATATCAAATGTGATGTCTGTGGTACGCAAGCACACGGTCACGTTCCATGGAGGCGTATCACGGTAAGACGTCTGGCGACAGACTGCGCGTCGTGAACACAGCTCCCTGCTTGTTGACCTCGGCGTACCAAGGACGGAGCTGGGCGCCGTGTATATCTTCTTTACGGCGTGAGTCACTGGCGACGGCCACCGTCCCGCCACCAAAGGGGCAAAGTAAATTAGCCGCGGCTCTTTACGCGATAGTTACAAGCCAAACAAGGTAAGTAACAACTGACACACTACATATGCCGAGTACAGTGACGGTAAACAGTACTCATAATGTTCATTCGGAAGTTTTAATTTCTTCTTACTTTACGTGAACAATTAACACTCAGCCGTCAATCACCAACATTTTCCAGAACGTACCGTGACAATCTCATCTCGTACGAGGGGCGTTCAGTAAGTAACGCAGCACTGTTTTTATGAAACCAGGTCAGTTTTATTCAGGAACCCGTCAGGTTAGCCGAGAGCGCTAACTCGCTGCTTCCTGGACTCGGGTAGGCGCCCCGGCCTCGGATCGAATCCGACCGGCGGACTAACGACGAGGGCCGATGTGCCAGCGAGCCTGAATGTGGTTTTTAGGCGGTTTTCCACATCCCCCTAGGTGAATACCGGGCTCATCTGCACACTTTCGCACTATTCCATGGATTACACTAGTCGCAGACAGTTGGGGTACACTAATTCCTTCCCAGGGGGTACGGGGTGGTGGCAGGAAGGGCATCCGACCATCCCTTAAACTAACTTTGCCACATCCGATTAACCATGCCGACCCTGCGTCTCCGCGGGAAAACAGCCACAAGCAAAAGAAAAGAAAGATAAAAAAGGTCAGTTTTATTCAGGATTCCAGTACATCATATTATTACCCACTCCTTGGGCTACAAAACCCTATTCTTCAATATAACCTTCGCTCAATGCGACGGCCTTACACTATCTTACTGTTACAGCCTGTATGACCGCACAGTACCACTCTACTGGTCGACGTCGGATCCAACGTCTTGCCGCACCAATAACCTCCCTGCCATCCACGTACTGCTTCCCGAGGAGTGCATCGACCATTGGGCCAAACGGCTAGAAGGCACAAGGTAGAAGATAGGCTGTCAGGTGGATGTGGAACAACAAATGGCTCTGAGCACTATGGGACTTAACATCTGTGGTCATCAGTCCCCTAGTACTTAGAACTACTTAAACCTAACTAAACTAAGGACATCACACACATCCATTCCCGAGGCAGGATTCGAACCTGCGACCGTAGCAGTCGCGCGGGCCCCGACTGAGCGCCTAGAACCGCTAGACCACCGCGGCCGGCGGATGTGGAACAACAGTCCAGTGAGGTTTTGTGAGCTACTCTCGATTGTGTAGACTAGTGTGAAGCCTTGGGTTGTCGCAGAGGAGGAGAAGCACGTTTACATTTCTGTGGTGACGAGCCAGCCTCGGTAGCCGAGCGGTTCTAGGCGCTTCAGTCGGGAACCGCGTGACTGCTACAGTCGCAGGTTCGAATCCTGCCTCGGGCATGGATGTGTATGATGTCCTTAGGTTAGTTAGGTTTAAGGACCTCAGAGGTAAGCTCCTATAGTGCTCAGAGCCATTTGAACCATTTGTGGTGACGAACATACTAAAGTCGTATCTTCAGTTTCCTGAGGGCAGCGCAGTACACTTCCCAGTTGATCGATGCACCATGAGAAAGGACATCAAACAGAGGAATCCGTGCAGACTCCTAGAAGACCGCCGCCATGACTTTACGGGCTGAGGAAGTGGCTTTGAACTTTTTTTGGGGCAGAGGTATTGCGGCGCCGCTCCATTGATTGGCGTTTTGTTTACAGTTCGAAATGATGAACCTATTTTTCATCGCCTGTGACGATATTTGACGAAAAAATTGTC
The DNA here is from genome assembly GCF_023898315.1 of Schistocerca nitens. Lineage (NCBI taxonomy): Eukaryota > Metazoa > Arthropoda > Insecta > Orthoptera > Acrididae > Schistocerca > Schistocerca nitens. Next base: position 641,302,016 of record NC_064614.1, on the reverse strand, counting down.
ACGATCAGCCTTGTAACGTGCAAGAAATCCCGCACAGATAGTCCTTCGTTGTTTTGTATGGTCTTCTCTTAGGCGGCGAGGAAGCCAGTGGGCTCACCCCTTTCACCACCCTGTCTGATGGACGAGTATGTCAGCACTTCCAACAGAGACGTCCAGTTGTGCAGTGACGTGCTTGATTGAGATCCGTCGATCACCTCGAATGAGAGTGTCCGCACGTTCCAACATTGCAGGGGTCACAGCTGTGTGCGGCCAGCCGGCACGAGAGATCGCACAAGTTTGCGCGACTTTGCTGCGATGATGACAGACGCCTCACCCAACCACTCAGCACGATTTTGTTCACTGTCAGGTCTCCTTAAACATGCTGCAATCGCCTGCGCTGCTTTGATTTTTCGCCCAAAGAAACTCAATGACAGCTCTCTGCTTGGAACGTACCTCCGTTTCAGACGCCACTTTGAAGCCTAAGTACAGTACCACCACTTATCGGAACTCCGTGTAACTATAGCGGCTGAAGAAGGGATGTTCCACGACGTCCCACAACAAATTTCACAGTTTTTAAACTAAACTGGCCGAAAAAAAAAATGTGTTGCATTACCTCTTGGACGCCCCTCGTAAAACTCCGTTGGGAAGGTCATACTGGAATACGATCAGTCCTGTCAGGACGATGAACCCATGTAACCGAAGGATAGTCGAAGTTTTAATTGTCACATTAGAAAACTGAAGTTATGCAATAAAAAATTTTATTTGTTTTTGGATATAGCTAGTTAACGATGTCCTAAACAATTTTATGGGGGACGTGGCGAGTGGACAAAGGGGAGTGGACAAAGCTATAACTCACTGACAAGGGAATTCTCATTCAGGGCGTTCAGGACATTCGTGGTATACTTTGAAATGCCCGCGCCAAACTGTCCTAACACGCCGAAAAAGGAGCAAAAAGAGAATGGTGCACCCCATTGCTAAAGTGCAGTATCGTGCAGTAATTCGTTTTTGCCGGCAGCGAAAATGCTTCAGTTGTGTCATTCAGACGGTTGAAGTAGTCAGATTTTTTCCCCCTTGCGGCGTGTTACTGCATTGTGAGGCGGGGATTTCAGCTTGTACCGGGATTGCGGGTATGTGTCTGCAAACACGCAAAAAATTATGTTCCTTTTTTCGTGGTAATAGTTAAAACTTTGTGAGCTCTGCCAAAATACGTAGTAGGCATCGTCGGCTGGCGCTGGAGTGAAATTATCACTGTTTCGTGCGTTGCGAAACGCCTTCTTGATGAGTGGGATTCAATCCGCTATTCCTAATTTACACTCATTGTGATTCCTAATAGGACAGATTCCTTCTACATCCTACCGTAAGTGAGCCTCTAGTACATCCTACCGTAAGTGAGCCTGTAGTACACCGAGCGAGGTGGCGCAGTGGTTAGACACTGGACTCGCATTCGGGAGGACGACGGTTCAATCCCGCGTCCGGCCATCCTGATTTAGGTTTTCCGTGATTTCCCTAAATCACTCCAGGCAAATGCCGGGATGGTTCCTCTGAAAGGGCACGGCCGACTTCCTTCCCCGTCCTTCCCTAATCCGATGAGACTGATGACCACGCTGTCTGGTCTCCTTCCCCAAACCAACCAACCAACCAACCAACCTGTAGTACATCTCAAATGAATACCGTCCTGTAGGAGGCGTTGCCCTACAATCTGCTTCTTCTTCCTCTCAGACGTTTGCTCTTAGTAAGTTTCGCGGCCAGTGTCAATTTTCATAAAGTCCTTCTGAGTTGCAGTTCTCGCTCTTTTGTAAAATACATGCGACTCTCAATCGTTCCTGTATGTGTATGTTATGAGGGTGTGTAATGCCGTTCTTCTATGAATTATGCTCGCATCTGCTTTCGCGATACTACTCCCGTTTGACGGGGCTCTATTTACTAAGCGTGGCTTAATACTGAACTTTCCGAACATTTAAGAGATGTGCCCTTAATCTCACTGCGGTGTGGATCGCTTGTACGTACTTCTACAAATTCTCTGAGTTTCAATTAGTCAGCTTCTCGAGGACATGTAAAGACCAAAACCCTGAAAACTTCATGGAGGAAATCACGTAACACGTTACGTTTAAAAGTTTTCAGTAATGGCTGCAACGGGTCGCTTTTTGTGATGGAAGACTGTTATTTCCCCATTTCCGGTTTCAAGTCGCCTAGCGATTCGCCATTCGATGGTACAGTCTTGTAATTCGTTCAAAACAATGTGTAGGTCGTTGTGACAAAACAAAAAATGATGTAGACAAGTAAGCAGCGAGTATGGGGGACAAACCCGCCCGGCTAACGGCGAGGTCGACCGCGCTGCTTCCCGAGCGAAAATGCGTGCTGGCCCCGGCACGAAGCCGCCCGGCGGGTCAGTGTCGAGGTCTGGTGTGCCAGCCAGCCTGTGGATGATTTTTAAGGCTGTTTTCCATCTGCCTCGGTGAATGTTGGCTGCTTCCCCTTATCCCGCCTCAGTTACACTATGGCAATTGCTGCGCAAACAGTCTCCATGTACGCGTACACCATAATTACTCTACCACGCAAACATTTAGGGTTACACTCCTCTGGTATGAGACGTTCCGGGGGGGGGGGGGGGAGGGGGGGAGGTTCACTGTGAGCCGAACCGCACCTTGTGTTCGGTGTGGGGCGGCGGTGGGGTGTGTGGACTGCTGTGGGGTTGTGAACCACTGTGGGCTGCGGCGGTACGAAGCCTCTCCGTCGTTTCTAGGTCCCCAGTTCAACACACATACACAATGGGGAGCCACCTGGAGTTATTTACATCATAAAATCGTAGCACTACTTACATGTGTTTGAGTCTACGACGTATATATGCAGACTAAAGCGACAAATGAAAATTTGTACTAAGACCGGGATTCGAACCCTTGTCTACTGCTCACTAAGCAAATGCGCTAATCAGTACACTACCCTGGCACAGTGGGTTTGCAGAAGTGCACGCACTGCCGTAGCTCTTCTTCTTCTGTAGTGGTCAATCCAAGGATTGGTTTGCAACAGCTACAATGACAGCTTGTCTCCATTCTGTGCGTCTTTCAGCTTTTCTCTTCATTTCTTTATAGGTGTTACGTCCCACATCTTTCACGATTTGATCCATGAACCTCAGTCGTGGTCTTCCTCTTGGTCTTTTTCCCTCGACATATCCCTCTATGATTGTGTTCAGGAGTCCTTTATGTCTTAATAGATGGCCTGTAAATTGCACTCTTCTTTTAACAATGAAACTCCAGAAGCTTCCCTCCTCATCTGCTCTTTCCAGAACCACTTCGTTTGTGACCTTGTCGATACATTTTATTTTGAGCATGCGTCTATAGCACCACATTTCAAAAGAATTTAGCTTCTGGTCTTCCTCTGACCCGAGAGTCCATGTTTCACACCCATAGCATGCCACACCGAGCGAGGTGGCGCAGTGGTTAGACACTGGACTCGCATTCGGGAGGACGACGGTTCAATCCCGCGTCCGGCCATCCTGATTTAGGTTTTCCGTGATTTCCCTAAATCACTCCAGGCAAATGCCGGGATGGTTCCTCTGAAAGGGCACGGCCGAATTCCTTCCCTAATCCGATGAGACCGATGACCTCGCTGTCTGGTCTCCTTCCCCGAAACCAACCAACCACCCAACCATGCCACACTCCACACATATGATTTCAAAAATCTTTTCCTGATTTCAAGGCTGATGCTCTTAGATGGTCAGATGTTTTTCTTCTTGTTAAAAGCAGCCTTTGCTTGAGCAATTCTACTTCTCACTTCTGCCTTGCTCCTTCCATCCCTGGTAATATTACTGCCCAGATAAGTAAATTTATCAACTTGTTCAAGTAGTTCACTGCCTACATTAACTTGGACTTTCATTTGATCTTTTTTGTCGCATGCCATGACTTTTGTTTTTGCTTTATTAATTCTCATATTATATTCTTCCCCCATGACTTTATCCATTCTATTCAATAGGACTACAAGATCTTTTTCACTTTCAGCCAGGACAGCTATATCATCGGCATATCTTATCATATCTATTCGTTGGCCATGAGTTACTACACCTGTCTGTGAATTTTCCCTTACTTTTTTTAGCGCCTCTTCAATGTATAGGTTAAAGATAACAGGGGATAGTGCGCAACCTTGCCGGACACCTTTCCGTATCTGAACCTCTTCTTGTTTTGTCCGTCCACGGATAACTGCTGTCTCGTTTTTGTACAGGTTCCATATCATTTTTCTATCTTTACAGTCTATTCCTACTTTTTTGACTACCTCAAACACGTTATCCCATTTAACATGATCAAAGGCTTTCTCTACGTCTACGAAAGCTATGTATGTTGTCAGGTTCTTATCTAGTCGTTTCTCTATTATTAGTTTTAGAGCAAATACTGCTTCTCTGGTTCCTCTATCTTTCCGGAATCCAAACTGGTCTTCGGAGAGTGTGGCTTCGACTTTTTGTTCTATGCGTAGCTCTACTCCCTTCTTAATACATATTCCTATTCACGCCTCACACATTGTTTATATTCGCTGGCCACGTACTAAACTCACTAAACTCGATCAGCATTGAATGGTAATTTGGACTGAGAAGGGAGGGGAGCTAGGGCAGTCCGTGCAGTTGTGCAAATCCACTGTATCAGTCTGGCGTATTCGTTAGCGTATCTGCCTAGCGGGCACAAGACCGAGGTTCAGATCCTCGCCTTGCTAGAAATTTTCATTCGTTGCTTCAGTCTGCATACGTACATTATTGATGTTTCAGACCTGAAAATATATCTGGAACCATATACACACATGGAAATGGAAAAAAGAATACATTGACACCGGTGTGTCAGACCCACCATACTTGCTCCGGACACTGCGAGAGGGCTGTACAAGCAATGATCACACGCACGGCACAGCGGACACACCAGGAACCGCGGTGTTGGCCGTCGAATGGCGCTAGCTGCGCAGCATTTGTGCACCGCCGCCGTCAGTGTCAGCCAGTTTGCCGTGGCATACGGAGCTCCATCGCAGTCTTTAACACTGGTAGCATGCCGCGACAGCGTGGACGTGGACCGTATGTGCAGCTGCCGGACTTTGAGCGAGGGCGTATGGTGGGCATGCGGGAGGCCGGGTGGACGTACCGCCGAATTGCTCAACACGTGGGCGTGAGGTCTCCACAGTACATCGATGTTGTCGCCAGTGGTCGGCGGAAGGTGCACGTGCCCGTCGACCTGGGACCGGACCGCAGCGACGCACGGATGCACGCCAAGACCGTAGGATCCTACGCAGTGCCGTAGGGGACCGCAACGCCACTTCCCAGCAAATTAGGGACACTGTTGCTCCTGGGGTATCGGCGAGGACCATTCGCAACCGTCTCCATGAAGCTGGGCTACGGTCCCGCACACCGTTAGGCCGTCTTCCGCTCACGCCCCAACATCGCGCAGCCCGTCTCCAGTGGTGTCGCGACAGGCGTGAATGGAGGGACGAATGGAGACGTGTCGTCTTCAGCGATGAGAGTCGCTTCTGCCTTGGTGCCAATGATGGTCGTATGCGTGTTTGGCGCCGTGCAGGTGAGCGCCACAATCAGGACTGCATACGACCGAGGCACACAGGGCCAACACCCGGCATCATGGTGTGGGGAGCGATCTCCTACACTGGCCGTACACCACTGGTGATCGTCGAGGGGACACTGGATAGTGCACGGTACATCCAAACCGTCATCGAACCCATCGTTCTACCATTCCTAGACCGGCAAGGGAACTTGCTGTTCCAACAGGACAATGCACGTCCGCATGTATCCCGTGCCACCCAACGTGCTCTAGAAGGTGTAAGTCAACTACCCTGGCCAGCAAGATCTCCGGATCTGTCCCCCATTGAGCATGTTTGGGACTGGATGAAGCGTCGTCTCACGCGGTCTGCACGTCCAGCACGAACGCTGGTCCAACTGAGGCGCCAGGTGGAAATGGCATGGCAAGCCGTTCCACAGGACTACATCCAGCATCTCTACGATCGTCTCCATGGGAGAATAGCAGCCTGCATTGCTGCGAAAGGTGGATATACACTGTACTAGTGCCGACATTGTGCATGCTCTGTTGCCTGTGTCTATGTGCCTGTGGTTCTGTCAGTGTGATCATGTGATGTATCTGACCCCAGGAATGTGTCAATAAAGTTTCCCCTTCCTGGGACAATGAATTAACGGTGTTCTTATTTCAATTTCCAGGAGTGTAGTTTCATCTAATTATCTGATTCTGCACTACAACCCCTGCTGTAAAACTTCCTCATGAAATCATTGTTTCGGTCGCTGGCTGCTTAAATTAGATAACATTACGTACACTTTGCCACAGCTAGCAGCTTCCACGTGCTTGACAGGATATAACCACAAGCCAAACTGTGCTACAATCTAAAGTTTTTGCATTGGATCAAATATTTACTTCGTCTAACTGACAGGGTCTTGAGACGTATAACAGGTCTTGTCAATGACAATTGATTTCAGGTCCGACAGGAATTTATGTAATGCCAACATTTTGTTGCTAAAAGGGCCAGCAACTTGAATTTTATTATTATTCTGAGGTTTCTGTCACTGCTGCCGTAGAATTTCATGGTTGTGACTAGTTTCGAAAGTTAATGCTGGGCTTAGAATGAAATCACAAGTCACCACCAAGAAATTGTACGCAGCTGTGACAGAAACACGAATCTCTATATACAAAGAAGAATATCCGTTTGTTCATTTATAATTCACACAAATCTACAGTTTTATTCTGATCTTGATGAAATTGTCCATACTTCGCCTTCAGGACAAGAGGAAGATCACCGTCTACCTAAGATATCGTAATCTGTCTTGAAACATACGTGTACATAATACTATACGAGTATATAAAAGGGAAAGGTCGTTACCAAAAATCTCTAAAAGTTCTTGGCAGGTTTAGTTCAGATTTCTACACCACCCCCTAATTAACATGTCCGAAAGAACAGATACCATCTTCAACGGTGACTTGTTGGCTGTTGTTGCCGGCAGTGTGCTGTCGCTACGGGAGGGACACAGTACGGAGTCAGATGTCGCAGCGCGGCCACCCACCGCTGGCCAGAGCGGGCGCGCACCGGATGCCGCCCATCCCGTCATCGAACGGCCGCCGTGGGTGCGGGCGGCCCTGGCCTTGGCGCGCATTTGCCGAATTAATAAGCGGCGAGTGCGGCGGCGGAGACCTAGCGCTATCGGCCGCGGCACCTCATTAGGAACCAGCCGGGGGACAGCGCACGCGAGCTCACGCCTTATCAGCACGCGACGCGCCGGGCGCCGCTCTCGGACGCGTACGCGTGACGTCGCATTAGTCTCTGTCCAGCTGGCCGGGCTGTCAGTTTACACAGCGAGAACCAGGCTTGCCAGAGTCACTGTTTCGCTACACGGCGAGGTGACAGAAACCACGGGACACCTGTCGGATCTCCTTTTGCCCGGCGTAGTGCAGCAACTCGAAGCAGCACGGACTCAACAAGTCGCTGGAAGTCCCTTGGAGGAATACCGAGCCATGCTGCGTCTGCAGCCGTCCATAGTTACGAAAGTGTTCTCAGTGCTGGATTTTGTGCCCGAACTGACCTCTCCATTATGTCCCGTAAGTGTTCGACGGGATTCATGTAGGGCGATGTGAATGACCAAATCATTCACTCGGATTGTCCAGACTTTCTTCAAACAAATCGAGAACAATTGTGATGCAGTCACATGTTTGGGAACGTGAAATCCACGAATGGCTCCAAATGATCTCCAAATAGCCGAACATAAACTTTTTCCAGTCAGTGATCGATTGAGCTGGACCAGCGGACCCAATCCATTCCTTGTAAACACAGCCCACACCATTATCGTGCTACCACCAGCTTGCACACTGCCTTGTTGACATGGCCTCACGGGGTCTGCGCCACACTCGAACCCTCCCATCAGCTCTTACCAACTGAAATCGGGACTCATCTGACCACGCCACGGTTTTCCAGTCGTCTATGGCCCAATTGATACGGTCACCAGCCCAGGAGAGGCGCTGCGGGCGATGTCATGCTGTTAACAAAGGCACTCGCGTCGGTCGTCTGTGGCCATAGTCCATTAACGCTAAATTTTGCCGCACTTCTACGTAAATGCCGCTGCTCTTGCTCGTTAAGTTAAAGCTGTCAGGCACTGCGTTGTCCTTGGTGAGAGGTAATTCCTGAAATGTCGTATTCTCGGCGCAGTCTTGAGATTATGGCTCTCGGAATATTGAATTCCCTAACGGTTTGCGAAATGGAATGTACCATGACTCAAGCTTCAACTCCCATTCCGCGTTCAAAGTCTGTTAATTCCCCTCGTGCGGCCATAATCACGTCAGAAATCTTTTCGTATGAATCACCTCACTACACATGGCAGCTCCGGCAATGCGCTGCCTTTTATACCTTGTGTATGCAATACTACCACCATCTTCATATGTGCATATCGCTATTCCATGGCTTTTGTCACGACAGTCTGTGTCCTGGACGGCGAGTGTTTATCAATGACAAGGGTATCCTCATTCATAACCCAGGAAGATGTGGCAGAACAGCTTCTGTGCTCTATACAGCAACATTGACACATGTGTGAATCTTTGTTGTGAAGTTTAAAAATGTTCCTGTGTAGAGAGAGCCAGTCATTGATTCCTAAGTGCTGGCTGACAGGCGTCCTTGTGACACCCCTTTAGATTTCGCATGCGGCCAGCAGGCGCTATTTCAACGAAATAGTGTCGCTCAGTTCAGGGGTGTCGAAATGGTTACCTCTCATGCTGGCACCTAGAAATCAATGACTGGTCGTCTCTGTAAAGCTACATTCTTCAAGTGCTTTACAAAGATGAGTTGATGGTACCTCTGGTATTGTCAAGTTGAGAGCTCTCTGAGGTACCCTTCACCGTTTTATTCCACGCATGTGTCAATGTCGCACCCCTTCGTGATCACGCCACAGGAGGGACGGAAACAGGAGGACTGGGAAAGCGTGAAAATACTTTGCCGCTTCGGATCACGTTCAAATTTCGACGCATGGTTTTGATTGGTCCCTAGCTGTTCCTATACAGACGCCAGAGCTAAAGTTGCTGTCGCGTTACAGTCCAAATGGGTGTGATGACGTTCAGTAGGGTTGCAGAGTCACGATGTCGTTAGAGAAGGGTACAATTTTCCGGGAACATCAGCAATGTGTCAGGTTCTCAAGAACGCCATCCTACGGCTCATCGCACTGCAATTTGTCATTTTCGACATCAAAATGTGCAGGAATAACCGTTTCGAGAGAAGGGTGGTTTCATTGACGCTCTTTATGCCACTCCAGAGGCCTTCTCGTGCCGATATTAAGCCGCGGTGAGTCTGAAATGCTTTCCTCGGCCAGCCATAAGGAAACCGCGAGATTTCAACGCTAGGCGTCGCGGTTCTGACCTCGCTCACAGAGGTGTCAAAAGAAGGGGTGAAATGTGGGTAAGAGGGGGTCTGATACATCGACGGTGGTGCTGAGCAGAATTTTAGTGAAATTTGATGCCATCGTGGTATCATAAGCCCACCTTACACATCACACGATCTTCTGAGACTTGGTCTTTTTTTTATTTTTTATTTTATTTTTTTTTTTTTTTCCGCATATGTCGATCCCTTCCTGTTTGAAATGTCGCCGAGCCTGAAGGTTGAGTCGCAGAGCTCCACGATTTTGCACCATTACAGAGGACGTTTGTAGGCATCTTTGAGCCCAATTTGAAACTTACTATTCTCAATGAGACCCTTTTACGTGGTTTCGAAAGCATGACCTTTTATTTTTGTTGTGTAGTGTTTTAACATAATACGTTAAACAAAGGCTTGTGATAAAATTCAAAGACAATTTTATAATTTCCACCCCCGACTACAGTGTTTTCTGCTGAGGTCCTCTTGGCGTTCTTTTATGAGGACAGCAGTGTTTGTAGCCCGGACGACCAGTTAGTCTCTTGTTTTTACATTTTCTATGTAGATTACGCCTTTCAGCCATCACCAGGAAAAAAATTCTGACACTGCATAGTGTGGGACCCACAGTAACCAAGAAAGTGACCAATTTGCCGATCTGTCTTCCGGGGAATGTTAGCTTCAGATGATGTGTCGCCGGACAACTAGAATGGGCGGGAACCCACTCACGCTGGAAGAACATACTATTATTGCAACTCAAGGAACCTCTTCCAGTAATATCCGAAACTTATTTTCAGGGAAGTCTAGATAAGAGGGGGAGGGGGGCGTGTAAGAAGATAAGGTAACACAACAGGTTCAGTCAACTGATTGTCGATTGTACCAAGCCACATCGATAAATTAAACCAATAGTATTTGAGTGGCAGTATTCGAAATAAAAGCTTATCTCTGTAACCAGCTGTATCTCTGTAACCTATACAAACAGGGAACATGTTACGTCGCATGTTTCGCTCGAGTTAGTCTATAATACCACTCCTAAAATATTTATTTTTCCTCCTGAAACAACCTGTCTACATAAACGATCTGACCGACAGGGTGAGCAGCAATCAACGACCATCTACTGATGACGCTGCAACCTATGCGAAAGTTTCTCAGTTGACTGTAGGAGATACAAGACGATTTGGAATTTCTCTTTGGTATTATGAATGGTATCAGAAAAATGTAAGCTAATGCACATGAGCAACAAAAACAATCGTGTAGTGTTAGAATACGGTATTAGTGGTGTGCTGCTTGACGTAGTCACGTCTATTAAATACCTAGGCGCAGCGTTGCACAGCGATGTGAAATGGAACGAGCACATGACGTCGGTTGTAGGGAAGACGAATGGTCGACCCTGGACCAGAGGGAGACTTCTGTGAAAGCATATCTTATCTATGAAGGAAATTGCACTCGAGTGTTTGGGATTCCCACCAGGTCGGATTAAAGAAGGCATCGAAGTAATATAGGAAGGAAAGATTAGCGTCTAACGTTCCGTCTACATCGATATCATTAGAGACAGACCACAAACTCGGGCTGATCCGAGGATGGGGAAGTAAGTCGGCCGTATCCTTTCAAAGGAACCATCTCAGCATTTGCCTGGAGCAAATTAGGGAAATCGCGGAAAAGTCAGCATGGCCGGACGCATATTTGGACAGTCTTGCACCCTAATGCGTGTCCAGCACGCTAACCACCACACTTCGCTCGTAAGCAATTCACAGACATGCTGCTAGGCTTGTTACCGGTAGGTTCAGATGTTCAAAATGTTAAAATGTGTCTGAAATCTTATGGGACTTAACTACTAAGGTCAGCAGTCCCTAAGCTTACACACTACTTAACGTAAATTATCCTAAGAACAAACACACAGGCCCGCATCTCGTGGTCGTGCGGTAGCGTTCTCGCTTCCCACGCCCGGGTTCCCGGGTTCGATTCCCGGCGGGGTCAGGGATTTTCTCTGCCTCGTGACGGCTGGGTGTTGTGTGCTGTCCTTAGGTTAGTTAGGTTTAAGTAGTTCTAAGTTCTAGGGGACTTATGACCACAGCAGTTGAGTCCCATTGTGCTCAGAGCCAACAAACACACACACCCATGCCCGAGGGAGGACTCGAACCTCCGCCGGGACCAGCCGGTAGATTCGATCAACATGGGAGTATTAAGGAAATGCTCCATGAACTCAGGTGGAAATCCCTGGAGGGCTGACGACGACTTTCTCTCCGCGAAACACTATCGAGAAAATTTAGAGACCCGGCGATTGCTAAAGATTGAAGAACCATACTAATGCCGCCACCGTATATTTCGTGTAAGGATCAAGGAGAAAAAACAGATTATGTCTCGTAAGGATGTGTATAGACAGTCGATATTCCTTCGCTCTTTTTGCTACTGGAACAGGAGATGAGCATTTCAAGGATGCTCGATACAACTTACAGGATGAGCACAATAGTTACGTACTATGTTATGCACATCAAATTGTGCGCTACATACATTACAGTGATTTGAAGGGAAACAGTGGATGGTCGAAGAACTTCAAGCAGTGTTGCAGAGTTGGAAGACGTAAGGTAACTATATTTCAAACGAAGTGTCATCTTGTCGATGCACAGCAAACTGCAGAATCGGTCCGAAAATTTGTAGATAAGGGTAATAGATGTATCGAGTCGTTCAATAAGGAATTTATTTTCAACTCCAACCAATCGGGATTTGAAGAGGAAATGCATGTTAAAGGTACCCTGGAAATTACAAGTACCAGTAGAGTTTTATCAAGGTCAACTAACATCTATGCCTCATCGCATTTCTTTCTTATGTGCGTGAACCTGAAGGGGTAGTAGGGAATACCACAGCAATCGAAAGTGGTAAAGTGGGCGTAAGAGAACTACAACCTGGTATGAGCACTGCTTTTGGCCAATAGCTCCTCGAAACAACTTGCTTTCGCTTCATTCCTAGTCTGGGTATAAAAGTCATACTCCTTTACAGCAAACTATCTCTCCTGAAAGCTGTGTGACATTGCATTTCATACCACCTGGAACCACTGGTCAAATTCAGCCTCTGGGCGTTTGCTTTTTCCGTGTCTGTAAAACATATTGTCTCACTATCTGCAGCTACTCCTCGACGGATAGCCAGTTTAACTATAAGATCCACGACAGTCAGTTACATGCTGTCACATTCCGTCAGTAGTCACCCGGTTACACCAATATGATTCTATACGCATTGTGCAACAGTGGGTACCTGTACCGTTTATAATTCACAAGGAGTTCGCCTTCGTTGTTGATGGTGCGAACCTTTCTGATCAATGTAGTGGGCAATTTTTCATTCGGTATTGATAGTGCAAGTTAATGATGTCTTTTGAGATTTTCTTGGATGTCGACGATATCCATTTTGTGAAGTATAACACATACATCTTATAGAAGGTTGATCTCTGCACCTCCCAGACACTCATTTTCTGTCACCTTCCTGATGCACGTAGTGAGTCATTAACAGCTAACACTTTTCCTGTCATATTTGTTAACATAACACATGAGGCTTACTAAAGATTGAACTTGCGACCTAGCACTCAAGGCGTTCCTTTGAGACAGTAACAAACGTTTAACTCCATTCCACCCTAACCAACCGATGCGCTGAATATTTTCACCATTATGTGCGTGTGGACGAGTAGATTCAATGCTGCAGAAGGACGCCGCCGAAGCTCGTCCACCAAGTCACCCTCCTCACTTGTCTTTTGTGCTTGTTCTCCCCAGGGTCTCTTTTGAAAAGCATCTCCCACGAATGAGCAAAGCGTTCGACTGGTGCTAGTCAATGGTGTAATTTTTCTGCTGTTAATTTCTCCCATTAGAGACTGCGTAAAAATTGCCCTTTAATAGTCTGTCCTCCTGCTCGCACTGTTCTAAGAATAACAGGGAAGTGGGCCTACGTCAGAGGCTCGTTTCTTTAACTACCAACACGCTGTCTCCTCTGAAAAAAATTTTGAAACCAATCAGTGAATTTATTTTCTTACCTCAGAACATTCAAGTCGTAGCTTTCATGACCGTGGAATACAAAAGTTTCCCTCATCCTACCTGCCTGCTGCGAACCTGCTGGCCAACGCACAACGCCCTCTGCAGCAAGTACGTTGTCGGAAGAGACACGTAATACGTACACTATTACGGGTGCCAAGTCACCATAGACTATACTTGTCTTGTAAATAAAACCGCCTTTTCTTGCTGCAACTTAATTTATTTTTCCCAGACGCGTTTCGCCTTTTTCTTGCTCTAAGGCATCATCAGTGGGATCTACAACGATACAGTTTTGTTATTTTTAGATTATCCAACAGTTCACTTTGCGACTTTCATTTAAATAAATAATTACTTGCGGTTTGCTATGTAACACTTGTGAAGTCAGCTACATAGGATAAACAGGTTGAACATTTGCTGTCAGATACAAAGAACACAAGAAAGTCTGAAAATATGGGACGGCCGCGCGGGATTAGCCGAGCGGTCTCAGGCGCTGCACTCATGGACTGCGCGGCTGGTCCTGGCGGAGGTTCGAGTCCTCCCTCGGGCATGGGTTTGTGTGTTTGTCCTTAGGATAATTTAGGTTAAGTAGTGTGTAAGCTTAGGGACTGATGACCTTAGTAGTTACGTCCCATAAGATTTCACACACATTTGAACATTTTTTGAAATATGGGACGAACCACTCCCATTCGCAGAACACCTAAGAGAACATAACCACAAACCAACCACTAGAGAGAAAGACATGAAAAAATTAGAATCAACAATAAAGAACACCTCCTAAACCTGAAAGTCAATTACCAATACAGAAAATAAAAGCAGAAAGAAAAACCCTGTAGAATGATCAAGTACACATGCCAAACAATTCATTGTTTACACTAATAGATAAAATAATAGAACAACGCTCCGAAAGAGGATTAATACAGTAATACCACCCACTGTATAATGATACAACCCAACATCTTTGGACTCACTTATCCACTAATCCCTCCACAGAACATTGAAACGAATAGTCAAATGAGCTGTCACCAAAGCTTTCAACCACTCGCCAACAGCTAGTACATTCACATTCAACACTTTTTAACTCAAACCACCAACGCCCTCCCACCCACCCACCCACCCACCCACCCACACACACACAAAAAAGAAACCATACACATATTCTTCAGCTCTCTCTCTCTCTCTATCTCTCTCTCTCTCTCTCTCTCTCTCTCACACACACACATACACACACACACATACACAAACACATGCACACGATATAAAATTCATGAATAGAAGTTGGTTTGAACGTATAGTTCGTTAGCTTGACAACATGTAGGTAAATAAACCAAAGTGGGGGAAACACGCGAAGAAGTTACAATATTTACGTTGCTAAAAGCACAGTGTCCGAAAAAATAGCTATATCGAGTGGCAAAGGAACAATAGTACACCACAAAAAAGAAGGAGAAACATGGTGAACAGCGTGAAAAAATTCGGAATGCAAAATTGTGCATATGTGTCGGTAATAAAGTTGTTCAAATGGCTCTGAGCACTATGCGACTTAACTTCTGAGGTCATCAGTCGCCTAGAACTTAGAACTAATTAAACCTGACTAACCTAAGGACATCACACACATCCATGCCCGAGACAGGATTCGAACCTGCGACCGTAGCGGTCGCCCGGTTCCAGACTGTAGCGCCCAGAACCGCTCGGCCACACCGGCCGGCAATAAAGTTGTTGTGCGACCTCCAGACAAGATGAGAGGAAACGCAGATCACAGCGAACCGTAAGTAATTACATATTTACATAAAAAATCGCGATGTGAACTGTTTGATAATCCAGAAATAACAAAACAGTATCGGTATAGATTCCACTGATGATGCCTTAGAACAAGAAAAAGGCGACACGCGTCTGGGAAAAGTGAATTAAGCTGCGGCAAGAAAAGGCGATTTCAGTTACAAAACAAGTACTTCGGTGCTTGCTGCGGAGGATGGCCACGCAAACAAACTTGTTACCATAGACTATCTTTTTAGTTTGTCCGTTTGTTCCACGTGCTACTCTGAGCTTCCCAAATTTCTCAGAAGAAGACTGCTGCATCCTCGGACATGGATGTGTGTGACTTCCTTAGGTTAGTTAGGTTTAAGTAGTTCTAAGTTTTAGGGGACTGATGACCTCAGATGTTAAGTCCCATAGTGCTCAGAGTCATTTGAACCATTTGCTGCGTTCGAAAGTCGGTGCCAAAAGGACAGTGCCGTTGCCGAGCAACTGCCTTGAGCGGCCAGGAGCGCCGCTGCCCTCAGTCGGCCTGCAGCTTTTAAGTTTGCCCAAGAGTCCCTAGGAAGCAGAACGGCAGGGCGTGCCAGTCAATGTCTCTCGTTTACTGTTGGCACTGGCCGTTCGCGGTCCGAGCTTGTAAGCGAAAGTACTGCTTTAATCTACCGGTTACCAATGACCAGATAGAAAAGAGATTCTTCCAATGTTATCGGGTGTACTGCCAGATGCAATCGCTGAAGGTCCACGATATTTCGGTACGACCGTTTGCTGGCAACGTATCGTCCAAAATTGGAGGACTACTGCGAAAACACAATATAACTACAATGTTCCGCCCTCTAGCTAAAACACGAACCCTCTTAGGGTCGGTTAAAGACGAACTACATCACCAAAAAAGCTGGGATGTACCAAGTTTCGTATGAATGTGGGAAAACCTATACTGGTCAAGGAATCCGCACTATTGAAGATCGCTGCAAAGAACACGAGCGCCACACCTGCTCACTGCAGCCCAGCAAGTCGGCAGCAGGAGGACACTGCTTTGAGAATGAACATTTAATGAACTATCAGCGAACGAAAGTCTTGGCCAACACGAAAAAATTTTGGAACTCCATTTTTGAAGAAGCTATTGAAATATATGTGATGGGTAATTTAATTAACAGGGTCACTGGTTCCAACTAACTAGCGTGAGATGCGATGCAAACGGCTGACGGCAGACATCTGAGGCTCTGCCCCCACCGCCGCAGCCACATGTCCCCCCCCCCCCCCCCCACACACACACCTCCCCCACTCTTCCCCGAGCACGGTGCGGAGCCTGCGAGGCCAGAAATCTGTACTCGCAGGTATTGGGAGCGCATCGCAGACCTCTCATTCCATCAGTACTACCTGATGCTGGCGGAACGGTTGTTCGCCGAAATATCGTGGACCTTCGACGATTGCATCCGATAGTACACCCGAGAACCTTGAAAGCAACGTATACGTCGGGAAAAACTCAGATCGCAATAAAGAGATTGATAAAGTGGGTTGACGTATACAGTCACTGTCATAATCCTCATAATTCGAATAAAAAATAATGAGTTGATCGGCCTACATGTGATTGGCATACCCCAAAACATAAAAATGTCAGACTGGAAATGACATGACACTGTTCATTTTGTACAAGGAACCCATGGTCTCAGGTGATTTGTTTCAAAGTACTTACGTAGTTATCCTTTATTCAGTTTGTTACCACAATTATCTTTCTTTCTTTGAAAATACTTTCACTATAGTGAAAAAGCTTGTAATGTTTAGTCATCAAAATGCAGAACACAAAACACAGGATATGAAACACCCTTCAGATGACACCCGAACACAGCACAATGTAGAGCCATTGTGGTGCTCTTCTATTGCATTCAATAAATACATACACGAGGTGCTTATCGGACAAATTCTTGTTAGTAAATCTATCCGTAGTGTTGTACAACTAACACTACCGGGAAAACAAACACTAGACAAGTCCTTGGTAAATTTCAGGAGATAAATGCCACCAAATGCCTACGCACAAGTCACGCAGTTGTCGTAAATTTCTGGACGGTGGATTATGGGCGTGAAACTAGCTCGATGTACCATCGGGGTCGTAACAGGCGAATTCGGTGGGAAGATAGCAATGTGAGTTTACTAATACGCCCCTCAAATCGATCCTGAGCTTGTGACACGGCCAATTATTTTGCTAGACGATGTAATCGCCGTCGAGGAAGACATTATGCATGAAGGTAGCAGATGGTCTGCAATAATGTTCTCGCAGTCTCCACTTGTCATGGTTTTTCGCTTACTACGACAAGTTCCACGGACGCCCAGCTGAACGTCCCTCACAGCATAATACTGCGCCCACAGACCTGGGGATCCGTGCTCGGTGCGTGTTTCGAGCAGTCGTTCACCTGGTTTATGGCGTATCCAGTGCGCGACCATCAACCTGGTGTAATAAGAAACGTGATTCATCCGATCACGCGACACTGTTCCGTGGCACTATGTTACAATCTCGATGTTCTACTGTGCACTGCAGACGTAATTGGCGATGTCGTTGGATCAACATGGGATCACTTATGGGTCGACCGCCGCGGGGTCCCATGTTCAACAATGTGCGCTAAACGGTGGGCTCCGAAACACTTTTGCCTGCACCAGCATTGTACCTTGTTGTCAGATCTACCTCAGTGCTTCACTGAGTGCGCTAGCCTCCGCCATCGATGTTCTGCGAAGAGGCGCGGGCGCCCAACACCCTGTCGCCTACCGGTGGTTTCACGTCCTTCAGCCGCTTCCCACTGACTCTGACGACAGCAGCGCGCGAACAGCCGATCATCTTCGTCGTTCCTGAGATGCTCGTTCCCAGGCGCCGACCCATAACAGTTTTCGCTTTGTGAAAGTCAATTACGTCTGTTGTTTTCCCCTTTTGGGAGCCGTATCATCGCCAGAGTGATTCCGAATCTGTCTGTACTTCGTTTATGAGCCATGCCAGCACGTCTCTCGCAATTGATATGGGAGATGCTTACCGCAAGTCGGCTGTGGCGCTTTTTATCTTTTATCTGTGACCGAGGATGAAGTGAGCCAGCGTTGACTCGTATGGGCTCTCAGTCACGAGTTTGCCTATGAATGAGGAAGAGAACACACACAGTCCGTATCCCAGGTTCTCGGGTGTCCAGCCGGATCCGATCGGAAAGACTCAGATCACATAACACACAGTCCATTGGTGGGCCTTCGGTAGTAGCCAGCCTGTCTGTTGGAGTTGTGGTCGCAGCCCCTAACCACAAGAGTTGCCCTCAGCTGTGTACTTCGAGTGCAGCCTGTTTGTCTGCCACTTCTCCGAGCCGCGCACTGAGGACGGTGTCCGCGTGATTGTTGTGCAGTAACGGACATCGAGTGCAGGCAGATGGTCTGTCACCACCTCAGCGCCGTGTACTGGGTACGAAGCCCGGGTGGATGCTGCGGAGTTACCACCTCCGAATGTAAGCTGGCGACCGGCCAATTTCGCGCTGTGTAACGTTCCCTGGCAAATTCACACTATTTTTAAACTAAAATTTAATTGTACCATATACGCTGCTATGAGCAATTTGTAAATACTGTAATTATTTAACAAAAAATATCATTTAATTTTGTGTAAAGGACATTCGTCATTATTGTAATATTTTTTTGTAGTAATATTCTCTCTGTATTTAGGATGGTAATATTTCTATATTCATAATATAATTGTGAAATGTGTAAATATCTGCGATAACAAAATGTAAAATTCAGCCACAGACGAAAATAATGTTATGGGATTGCAAAGAAAAGTTAATAGTCAGCAGTAGTATAAAAGCACCACGTACTGTGGATTCTTTGGTCATCTCCCTGTAGAGCTGAAAGCGAGAGGAAGCTGTGACGAAGTATTTTATGAATGGGTAGACTTCTTTTGTATGTATCGAGATTTAGCCGCCATTAGAGCAGAAATTACAAACTAATGTAAGTTGAATTATTGTTGTGGTATAAATACATCATAATTTATCAAAAGTGTGTATTATTAATGTAAATTAGCTTGCCCATGTCATCTATAATATTTATTTAAAGAATTTTCAGCATTTTTACCGGTGTTGCTGGGCTGTGCCGCGACCGAACGATTTGCAGCGGCGGCACATTTAAAAAATTGTTCCGCTAAGAAAAATTAACCAAACCCGTAGATCGGGAACAGATAAAAATTAGCAATGAATTAAGGAAATGTTCTTCTTTTACAGCGATCCTGAGGCTGACGAATTTTAAATTATTTACACATTTGTGCATTCATAGGCGGATAGTTAATGTTGAAATTTAACAATTTTCGTTCTTTCAAATAACTTAAATGTATAGTGAAGTGTGTTTTATCAGTGATAATTAAACGTCGGCTTGGCAATATTTAACCATTTTCTGCTAATAGAGACAGTCTTGTGTTCAAAAGCTAACGCCGGGAAAGAATTCAGTAAATGTTTTAAAAAAACCCACTGCATTTAGAAAATGTGTGCCAAGGCCGAATTATGTAAAGGATTTAATTCTCAACTAAATGTACTTATTTCTCTTGCAAATGAATATTTTATAACCACACGTAAATAAGAGGTTCTACAACAAAGTTCGTACGTACAGAAAGAAAAGGAAAGATAAAAATTTACTAGAAAAGCAAATTAAAAAAAAAGATTACTACTTTTATAATTTAATGAAATTTCAAAATTTCATTAAATTGGCGCCCAACGTGGGGCTCGAATATGCAGTGGCCACTAAATACCCATGAGATAACTAGGGAATTATTGTAGTCGAACTTTGTTGGAGAACAATTAATAATTTTTTCATGTATTGAATGTATTGCCTAACCAATATTGTGTGGTAATACCTGAATATGATTTTTTGCATGAGAACACTATATACCCAGAGGCAAGCTGAAGAAGAGAGCTCATTATATCGAAAAATTAATTACCTACCACAATACCAGGGGGCAGCTGCACCCAAGATAGATCACCAAAAGGTAAAGCTACAGCGTAGTTGTCCTGTGGGTAGTAAAGTAGCCTCAGTGCAGTGTTCTCGGGTCATTAGTGGTGTGCTTGTTGTTAGTGCTTTTTTTTTAAAAAAATAACAGGAAATTTGAGTAGTTAGTCACTGTAGTATATAATAAGTGTGTTTCAACAAATGACCATTTCTTGTGTGATTATGTCAGTGAAACCAGAGTGTTAGGATATTTAGTTCAGATTTTGTTTCTTTTGTTGACTATGGTTAGATTGCGTAGTCAGAAAGATATCAACATGGATAATGAACAACAGTTAGCAAGTAGTGATACCGAGTTAGAAAGTGGGACACAAAGTAATGTTAGTGGAGTAGTTCAGGAAGTACAATGTGAGAATCTGGGGGCAGAAGGGCAACAAATGTTGCCACTGCCAGCCAATGATTCAGTTGAAAGTAGAAATACTGTACCACCCACAAGCACTAGACACGGACCAGAGAGTGGTGAGGTGTCAGAAGTGCAATCATTAAGAGTTATGTTCGAGTGCATGCTCAATTTCCAAGCTACGTTTATGCATGAACAAGCAGAGCGTGATCAACGCCAGCATGAGAGAGATTTGCAGTTAATGCAATCTTTGGAAGCTATGCAAAGTGAGATTGTTAGTTTAAAACAAAACTATGAAACCATACCCAAAGCGGTGCAAGAACTGAGCGAAAGAGTAGATAATATCCAAGTGGCTAACGCCAGTATCGTGGGTGAAATTAGTGTACTGGCTAACAGGTTGGAACAATTAGAAATTGACACAAGTCAAGTAATTGAGCACAAAATGTCCGAACAAGTGCACGAAATGGAAAACGAATTTATAAAAAAAATAGATGAGAAAGTGCACGCCGCGATTGAAGCCCAAGATGTGAGCTCCAATGCGGAAATGCAGGACCTAAAACAGGCGGTACACCGCTGTGGCAGCGGAATGTCAACCGTCGTCTTGCCGAGCTAGAAATCAGCTTGCTGCACGGCGACGCACAGGCGTGTGTCACGCCAGCCAGGTCCAACAATGATAGGCATATAAATACAGCAGTAAAAAATTGCGACTGCGAGACAGAACAGGCAACCAATGTTAGCGAAACAAATAAATGTCACTCCAAAATAGTGATTGAAGAAAGCCTGATTAGAAACCGACAGTTTCAGATCTTTACAACGGAGAAGAAATCTGTTCACCCTGTAGTGTTTATCAAGGGATTTAGAAACATTTTGCCTAGCGTTTGGAGTCATACACAGAAAATACAGTTCGTTATGTCTTACGTACAAGGAGATGCTGCATTATGGGCAACCGAAGCAGCTGACAGTTGCGACACATATGAGCAATTTGAAAAAGCATTCTTGGCCAAATATTGGTCAACATGTATTCAGGAGAGATTACGGAAAGAGGTATATAATCCAGAGCCGTATTCTCCACGATTAGGCAATTTGCGAAAATATTTTGAGAAGTACATTAATAAGACCCGTTACTGGGACGAGCAGATTTCATCCCGGGATTTGATCAGACTTTTGAAATCACGCTTGCCGATACACGTAAAGGAAAAACTTATACACGTACCGGAGAACGACATAGAACATTTCTTATCTGTTCTGGACTCAATTGACCTGATTCAGGAGGATGTTAAGGCAGCCTCTGAACAGGCTAGAAGTAACGGAAACGGTTACAGAAATGGTCGAAATAACACGCCTCCACCAAATAATGGAAACGGCGGAGGTAACAATAGGAGACAAGATTATGTACAAAACGGGAATAGAGGTAGAGACCGGAACGGCAATAGTCCGCCGGTGAATAATGACCGGAAAAGGAGGTTCGATGACGGATATGAAACAGGCCCACCAAGCAATAGTAGATGGAAAAATGCCAGGGGGCCGTGGAACACTAATACCTATAACGATGCAAACCGAACTTGGCCACAGAACCAAAGGCCCAGTCCGGACCGGCAAAACAGTGAAAGATATGACAATAACCGACCGCCACCACAAAATGCGCCAATTGCGCAACCGTGGCCGCCGACGCAACACAACTTACACATAGTGGAGGTCAGTGACACAGAGCAGCCACACCCATCCACCTGTAATAATTCAACAAACTAGATTCAGCCGAGATATGCTCTCCATCGTCGGCTGAGGGTTGGAGTGAGAGCAGCCCGACACAGAACAAAACATCGGGAATCTGTATTCTCAGGTATAATGACGGGGTATAGATGGGACATGAATTAATAACTGAACCACCCATGTGCATAAAGGAGCACAAAGACAAAGTACAAGCGATAATAGAGATCAAAATTAACAATATTGATGTGCAAGCAATCGTAGATACAGGTGCTACTGTCAGTGTCATGAGTATGGACTTATTCAGAGTACTGGGGAAAGAAAAGCGTATGCTGACTTTTCCTGTGAATAATTGCAAAGTCACTGGAGCCATCAGTGCACAGCGACAAATAATTAAACTCCAAGTGCGGGTAGAGATGTATATAGGGGAAGAAGCCATAGCGTGCTCATTCCTGGTAGTAAAGGGTTTAAAGGTAGCCTGCATTTTGGGGGTAGATTTTTTGAGAGAAAGGGACGCAGTAATCGACCTTTCTCGGGGAAAATTTAGTTTGATGAACGCGGGTAGGAGGATAGAATTGTCCATGCTCAGATCTGAAGAGGTACCTGTGCCTAATTGTAATGTTATTAATATAAAATGTAGGAATCAGTGGATACTACATTTAGACAATCATTGTCTAGGACAAAATCTCTATTATCCAGAGGTACAAAGTGCTCAATTAAAAGCAAATGTGGACGCACTTGTGAACAAAGTATCACAGTCCGAAAATTTGAACTCAATGCAACAGCAGGATTTGGTACAGTTATTATCTAATTATGTAGATGTATTTTTAGAACGACCAGGAATTGTTAAGGGATATCAGTACAATATCGAGGTGAAGCCTCACAAAACCTACTGTCGAGCCTCATACTCCATTCCTTAGTCCAAGAAGGAAATAGTAGCTATCTCTTAGCAGATCCCCACTCACGGAGAGTACGGGGACTGTATCCGCGTAAGGATGTAAAAATATTCCTACAGTAAATGACTATAGTCCTATGTGTTATGTGTGAAAAAAAAGGGACACCATTCTTTTGAAAATGAATGAACATTAATGATGTGTGATCTGTAGAGATAATGTACTAATGTAGAAGTATTTAGTTATAAGAATATGATTGACTTTCTCTTTTGTTTATGAATATTTGTGTTATGTCTTCTTTTAATTAGTGTTAGCTTAAACATGCTCTAAATGTCTGCACAGATAACCTGATTAGTGCAATTATTTGTAGTGTTAAATTGTGACAGAGATCAACCAAGAGGAACATTTTAGTAATGATTAGTTTGTGTACTGCATAATATTCTATATGTGTGTCAAACTTGAAATATTTCTTGGTACAATCTTTTCTGTTATATGTATATATGTGTAGCTGTCAGACTGACAGATTCGAACCCAGAATAATATCAGTAATATGAGACCCTGAGAACTTTATTTTCAAACCAGTGTTATCAAAGAGAATAATGCACCCAGTAGTGACCCGAGGGCACCATGGGAGGCAAACTTATTGCAAATTTAAGTAACGCAAAGTTACGCACAAAGAAGCTTCAATTGAAGCATGTGCAGATTCAATCAGTAAAAAAGAGCTAGCCTGATACAGTCCGAGTCAATTTTAGCCTACAGAGACTACACTGTAGTTACGTAGGACCTTGATAGTAAAATGAGACATGATTTCAAAGGAGTTATTGAACAATATGCCTGAATCCGGCTGGAATGCACAAATAAAATCTACGCGAACATAAATATAGATGATGTTTGGGCAAACTAATACGAAATTTTAATATTTGTTACCATGTACGCAATTATCACACACCTTGGTAAAGAGCGAACAAAGAAGTTACGAATGTGCTGTTACAAAAATTGCACAACGAACATTGTAAATGAAAAAACTTAAACAAAAGTGCAGTATTGTGTGGCAGAGACAGACAGTGACTGTTAAACCTGCAGCAATACGTCACGAGGTTGTTTTGAACAAGCAATAAGAAACTGTATCATCGCCGTGTGTGCAAGTGGACAAGGAACTAGCACGACACGAACAGTGAGCCGATAACGGACGGTGGACCAAGTTAGTGTCAAACTATAACTCTTTGTGTGTCAAGGGACGCTAGGAAAGCGCATTGACTACAGGGATACATTTTGTCCTAAGGTGAAAACTTGCGTGTGACTAATGACAAGTCATGACATGGTGAAAAAATATTGTGTGCCCATAAAACGTGTTACTGTGACAACGAAACATTGTGCAAACCGGACTATTGAAGGCCTACTGAATAATAACCGCCAATAACTGTGTGCGTTTTTTCCCACAGCAGGAAAAATGCCCTTAAGGATAGTACACTGTTTGTGAACTTGTTGCATGTTTGCTGGAGCACTGCAAGAAGATGTCTCACGGGCGAGCTGATACACAACGCGCATCCGGCTACCTCAGCCATGCAGCGGCCGCTGCAGCCCGTAGCAGACCAGACAGCCACACGCCTCTCCGCTCCGTAGCTGTCAACACCGGGGGCGGTGACCTACACGGAGCCGACGCGCCGCGCCGAGCGCCGCTCAACAATCACTCCGCACCGCTCACCAACTACAGCATTATTGATATATTCCAAAATATTTACACAAACTGCATAACATGTCAATGACTCCATTTTTGATAAACATTGAACATTTATTATGTATATCCGTAAACTGATAAGAGAAAATGAACACTAACAAGTGTAGAAGATGGATTTGTAACACGTAGGTAGTGGAAACATTATGAAAAGTGACGTTGTGCTAAATTATTTCAAAAAACTAAGTGATTTATCCTAGGACAAGTGACCTTGCAGTATATCGCAAAATTAATGATAACGAGTTGTTAATCACACACAAAAAACTTTCGTTGAACTGTATGTGACTGTGATATTATGTAACCGTTGATGACAAACTGATAAATCAATTCAAAAGAATGACTGTTAAAGAGACAAGATTAATCACGAACCAACTGGGATGGCTGGGCTCCGGCACAGTTTTGCCCAGGTTTCCTGTCTGCCTTCTCCCAAATGGGGGAGCCATGAACATATATAACCCTGGGACTAATTAAAAGAGCCATTCCATAAAAAATACAGAATTGTAAAGAACGTTACTGGCACCATTGTGTCAAAGTATAGAAACTCTTTGCCAAATGCTGCCAGGGGACAATGTAACGTTCCCTGGCAAACTCACACTATTTTTAAACTAAAATTTAATTGTACCATATACGCTGCTATGAGCAATTTGTAAATACTGTAATTATTTAACAAAAAATATCATTTAATTTTGTGTAAAGGACATTTGTCATTATTGTAATATTTTTTTGTAGTAATATTCTCTCTGTATTTAGGATGGTAATATTTCTATATTCATAATATAATTGTGAAATGTGTAAATATCTGCGATAACAAAATGCAAAATTCAGCCCCAGACGAAAATAATGTTATGGGATTGCAAAGAAATGTTAATAGTCAGCAGTAGTATAAAAGCACCACGTACTGTGGATTCTTTGGTCATCTCCCTGTAGAGCTGAAAGCGAGAGGAAGCTGTGACGAAGTATTTTATGAATGGGTAGACTTCTTTTGTATGTATCGAGATTTAGCCGCCATTAGAGCAGAAATTACAAACTAATGTAAGTTGAATTATTGTTGTGGTATAAATACATCATAATTTATCAAAAGTGTGTATTATTAATGTAAATTAGCTTGCCCATGTCATCTATAATATTTATTTAAAGAATTTTCAGCATTTTTACCGGTGTTGCTGGGCTGTGCCGCGACCGAACGATTTGCAGCGGCGGCACATTTAAAAAATTGCTCCGCTAAGAAAAATTAACCAAACCCGTAGATCGGGAACAGATAAAAATTAGCAATGAATTAAGGAAATGTTCTTCTTTTACAGCGATCCTGAGGCTGACGAATTTTAAATTATTTACACATTTGTGCATTCATAGGCGGATAGTTAATGTTGAACTTTAACAATTTTCGTTCTTTCAAATAACTTAAATGTATAGTGAAGTGTGTTTTATCAGTGATAATTAAACGTCGGCTTGGCAATATTTAACCATTTTCTGCTAATAGAGACAGTCTTGTGTTCAAACGCTAACGCCGGGAAAGAATTCAGTAAATGTTTTAAAAAAACCCACTGCATTTAGAAAATGTGTGCCAAGGCCGAATTATGTAAAGGATTTAATTCTCAACTAAATGTACTTATTTCTCTTGCAAATGAATATTTTATTACCACACGTAAATAAGAGGTTCTACAACAAAGTTCGTACGTACAGAAAGAAAAGGAAAGATAAAAATTTACTAGAAAATCAAATTTAAAAAAAAAAAAGATTACTACTTTTATTCTTTAATGAAATTTCAAAATTTCATTAAAGCTGCTGTGTGTGAGAGTTGTAGGCGTTGCTTCTTTTGTCGCGCTCAGTTTCTGGTGCCGCCTGCGGACTGAAAATACTTTGTAATATCACATCGTCAGTCGGCGTTTCTTGGCTAGCTAAATTTCTTATGTGTACTGGACTATTGCGTCTACCGGATTATCGAATGCCAAATTACCGCGGTCTTACTGTAGCCGTAATAATTCTGGTGCCTTGGCTGTTATATCGTAAGTAAATTGAAGGTGGAGGGACGGGGAAAGAGGGAGAAAAGGAAAGAGAAGGGATTACTGATGTCAGCTGCATCGGGACTTTACGTGCAAGCAGTAGCGGCGAGTGAAGATGGGCCGGGGTTCGAACCGAACATCTCCTGCTTACTAGACAAGTGTGTTGACCACTGTGGCATCCGGGACATGGCGTCACTGCAGCTGCATTGGTTATCTCGGCACTCCTTACAGCCAACCCACATTCCCATCGAGTACTACCTGTTCGGAGTCTCTGTCCATTTATTCAATGCTCGCTACTGTGAGATCCCCACAGGAGGTCGGGCGTACTTTTGAATCCACACTGAAGAACGTGGATCCATTGCCCACCTAGGCGAATCAGTTATATGAGTGCACGGTTTCTGTTCTTTTGGACATGTCCGAAGGAACATACACAGCGTGGAATCCGCAGCTGTGATAAATTATATATAAATTGAAGGTGGAGGGGTGAGAAAGAAAAGGACGGGGAAGCGATTATTGATGTCGGCTGCATCGGGATATTATGTGGAATCAGCGGCGACGAGTGAAAATGTGTACCGGACTGGGATTTGAACCTTGGATCTCCCATTTAGTAGGGAGGTGTGTTAAGAACTGCGCCATCTGAGACGCAGTGTAATCACAACTGGTGGTTCATCCCGGCACGCCGCGCGGCCGACCCGCATTGCCGCCGGGCATCACCTATCCACAGACCCTGCCATTTCCTTCATTCTCCCTACTCTGAGATTCCAGCAGGAGAAGAAGTGGACTCATTGTCGACCCAGGTGAATCAATTATACGCGTGTGTGGCTTCTGTTCTCTCGGAAATGTACAAAAGAAGAGGCACCACGCAGAATCTGCAGCTGCGATACATTAGATGTAAACTGAAGTCGGATCAGAGCTGGGGAAACGAAAGGAAAGGTGAGGGATTACAGATTACAGATGTCAGCTGCATCGGTTCATTAAGCGGAATCAGCGGCGACGAGTGAAAATGTGTATTTGGCCTGGGTTGGAATACAGAATCTCCTGCTTACTAGGCACATGTGTTAAACTCTGTGCCATCCTGGACACAGTGTAATCGCAACTGCGCATCCTATTTCGTTGCGACTCTCGCCTGACTCGCTTTCCCACCCAGCGCCACCTGTCCGCATTCCCTGTCCATTTCCTCCATACTCGCTACTCTGAGATTCCCTCAGGAAGTCTCACACACTTATGCATCCGCACTGAAAAGTTGGATCCGTTGCTCATCAAGACGAATCAATTATATAAAAGCCTTCTGTCGTTTCTTTCGGACACATCTTCACTCCTCGCCGCTGATTTGTACATATCCGAAAGAACAGACACCACGCATTCGTATAACTGAATCAGCTAGATGGCAATGGATCCATCTTCCTCAGTGCGAATGAAGAAGTCCATCAGGACCGCTTAGAAAGTCCGAGCAGTTACACTAACACCGTCTCCCGGATGGCACAGTGGTTATCGCACCTGCATGGTAAGCAGGAGAACCCGATTGGAATCCCGGTCCGGTACTCATTTTCACTCGTTGCTGCTGATTCCGCGTAATGTCCCGATGCAACTGACAGCAGTAATCCGTTCCTTTCTCCCACCCCCCCCCTCCCCCTGCACCAACCATTTACATATAATGTATCACAGCAGCGGATTCCACGTGGTATCTGTTCTTTTGGAACATGTATTGGACAGATGGCTGAGCCGGCCGGGGTGGCAGAGTGGTTCTAGGCGCTACAGTCTGAAACCGCCCAACCGCTACGGTCGCAGGTTCGAATCCTGTCTCGGGTATGGATGTGTGTGATGTCCTTAAGTTAGTTCGGTTTAATTAGTTCTAAGTTCTAGGGGACTGATGACCTTAGAAGTTAAGTCCCATAGTGCTCAGAGCCATTTGAATAGATGGCTGTTCAGATCCCCAAATGGCTTCCTGATTTGCTTTCTTCGTGGGTTTTCTAAATCACACGGCCTAAGCACTGGGATTATTCCATGAAAAAAATGGCCAAGATTAATCCATGAACAGCTGAGTCAATATTTAGTCTGTAATGATTTCTTTGTCAACGAGACATTTTCCTCTTATTTGCCTTGGTTCTACGTCAAGAATTAGATATATATCTATTTCAGAAGCTGACAGTTCGTTATCGGTTTATGAAAAGTTCTTTCGTCACAATGTTTCTGTTTTAACTGCCGGTTGGTGGGAAAATTCGTTTACCTGTAGACGCTATTGACAACTAATGACTTTAGCTAAAGAATAGTGATGGTGAATCAATTTAATTGCTTTGCGCCACCACACTACTATTCCTGCAATCAGTTACCGTTGTCATCTGCGTTGGAAGCACGCTGGAACGTGCTCTGGAAATCCGGAGAAACGAGGAGTGATATATGGATCCTCTAGCTGGTCAGGGAAATTTATTCTCCTCAAAAAGTTCTGTCATGATAAGACAAACGGACATGGCGAAGCCTCCGATGTATTTCCGGAACAGGAACTGTCGTCCAATACATTTGTTTCCGTATTTCGCTGTACCTTGTTGGTGACAATTCCCCATCAACTGTCGTAATGCTGAATCCACTCCGGAACATTTATTATTATTATTATTTAGAGTCCGATGTCGTTAAGTGAAAATGAGGAAGATTTGAATCTACCAAACAAAAGTAAGTACTGCACAAATTTTCTCCTTCAAGTGATAGAATTTCTACTTTAAGTACCGTTTAGGATATTGAGAGTTCACAGTTCAAGGTCTGGTAGTACACAAAGTAATCTAGAACAGATCCAATAGTAAAAAACTACGTCTTTTATTTCCGGTGACTAGTTTCGGACACAATGCCTGTTATCATAACATCGCCTAAAACACAATCACAACAGTTGTTAGAAACTTTCTTTATAATGAACATTTTCTGTTTGTATTCAAACAGTTTCATTCCTTCATCGTAAGTATTGAAATATAATACAGCCAGTTCACTTGCAGATAACCGCAATCGGCAGCCATACAAAGCATATACAAAATCATCTACAACATATCATCAGCGCTACTCGCCACACAGCACCACGACAACTGATACATAAAGCTACAGCAGCTTGAAGGTAAATGCACCAAAGGGCCCCAGTAGTAGCACGAGAACCTGTGCTCGCTCTCAGACGCGAACTGCCAACTGTCTTCAAAATGGTATTACTACGCAGCGTTAACCGAGCAATAGATTTAGTTCTTAAAGCATACAACTAATTACAGCCTTCTAATGAAACATAAATTTCTCACAAAAGTATCATAAAAACAATAACGGGATTAAATATACAGTATCATACTGCAGCGCAACTGTAATCATATAAAAGAAAGTTTAAAACATACTGACCAGCGTTATGAGGTAAAACAAAAAAGGTTATACAGAAATTTGATAAGAAATGGAAAATGAGGATGGAACGCCACAATATGACGTCCTCTCTAATCCCAGAAAGAAGCCAATAATTTGCTCGAGAAAAAAAAATTATGATTTAACTGTGACTGAAGATACAATTTATGTGTCTATGTTTCTGGATGGAAACAGAATGTAAGGCTGATAATTCCTCTACCACTCCCTTGACTATAAGAAAAGTATCATCCACATAACACTTCTGTTGGATCGAGACCTATAAGAGTAAGATTAAAGAGCCGGATAAGTTGCTTAATGAAGACCGACTTAAATTATTGGATACTTTGCTTTTTCCAAAGAACTAGCCTAACGTGGCTAATGTCTCCCGGAGGTAGTGGCCGGTTAGATTGTAAGTCTAGATTGTAAGTGACAATGTATGTATAATTTAGATTTTTGGTGACTCACTGTTTGTGGAGAATTTATGAATGAAATAAGGATGAAAATCTATTCTACTTACAACACATAAGAGAAAAATATAAAACAATAATAAATAAAATCGTTCATTATTCAGTAGGTCTGCGTTATGTGGCCACTGCTATTTGATACCAGGCTAATAAAATTATTGTAGTAATGTTGTTATACAGGTTTGAGGTTTTGATTTGTAATTTTATTCCTGTTTTACAATTTGGACCATGGGCTTATTCAGTTTGTTATATAAACAAAGGATACTGGCTACAGGGATGTTCCCTCATTAGTGTAAGGTTGTGCGTATAGAAAACTGACGTCTAGTGTTGATACATGCGTCACGCCATTAATCGTTCATTTTTATAAGTAAACTACGATGACGATTAACCACGGTTTTTAATCCGATTAATAGGTTTCTTTCTAGTATTACAGATAAAGCCGTAATGTGACGTTTCATCGCTATTTCGGATTTCTTATGACATTTCTGTAGATAAACTTTCTGTTTTATTATATGACGCTGGTAAAGTACATATTTTTTCTTTATTGTGATTTCATCCCCAGTCGCCGCATCAGTGTCAAACCCGCTCTTCAGCCATTGGGCTACACATACTTAGGTGCTAGTATTGTAAACGTGAAAACTTCCAGTAAATTTTAAACGTACTGTTATATAATTACAGTTGCGCCGTAGTATGGCGCAGTATATTTAATCCGATTATTGTTTTTGACTCTCCGCGTTATGAGAATTTTATTTTTTGCGAGAGGCTTGTAATTAGTTGTATGCTTTAAGAACTAAATCTATTACTCTGTCAACGCTGTGTAGTAATACCATTTTGAAGATTTGCAGTTCGCGTCTCAGAGCGAGAACAGGTTCTCACTCTACTACTGGTGCTCTCTGGTGCATTTACCTTTAAGCTGTTGTAACTTCATGTATCAGTTGTCGTGGTGCCCCTACGTGGCAGGTCCGGCAGCCTTGGTGCAAGTCTTATTACATTCGACGCCACATTGGGCGACCTGCGCGCCGGATGGGGATGAAATGATGATGAAGACAACACAACACCCAGTCCCTGAGCGGAGAAAATCCCCAACCCAACCGGGAATCGAACCCGGGCCCCTTAGGACGGCAGTCCGTCACGCTGACAATTAAGCTGTCGGGGCGAACAATACTTACGATGAAGGTATGTAACTGTTTAGATATAAAAGCAAGAACTATACTCTCTGTATGTGAGAAAATGTTCATTACAAAGAAAGTTTGTAACAACTATTGCAA
The DNA here is from genome assembly GCF_023898315.1 of Schistocerca nitens. NCBI lineage: Eukaryota > Metazoa > Arthropoda > Insecta > Orthoptera > Acrididae > Schistocerca > Schistocerca nitens. The sequence continues at coordinate 641,270,126 of NC_064614.1, read as the reverse complement.
TCTGTTTATAGGCGATGGTTTGATGATGGATGTTGTGTCCAAAACTAGTCACCGCCAATAGAGGATGTTTCTCATTGCAAGTTTGACAGAATTACAAACTGTAGTTTTAATAAACGTTGAGTTGCTGACCTGTTGTTCTGAAATAAGACTGAAGGTTCATAAAGATCAAATAGTTAACAGGTAGTTAATCCATGTTCTTTACTAGAAAAGTTTGCACCGAAGAACCATGTATTCAGTTCGCTTTCTCAGACCAATTGCAGGTACATTAATTCTTTTTTCTCACTGATTAGAGTTCCTTGTAAGAGAGGGTATGCCAATTCATCGAGTATTAATATCAATATAAAAGATTACCAAATCGAATTCTTACCATATCTAGAATTTTATCACTTAAGGAACTGCGTGCGAATGTTCCTCTCTTAGCTCCCTTTGGTGGTTGACATAATCTAATTAATGGACTTGTTAAACATTTTCTATCATTAATTTTGTAGAACTGTTTCAGCTTTGTTACCCAGTTGATTACTTGTTTCGTGGTCGAGGACGCAAAAGCGCGTAGTAGCACCCAACCAGGAGATAACCGATTCCAATCCCGGCGCTGACAGAAATTAGCAGCCACGACCGGAAGAGATGTCGATATTCAAATTGCCTTTATTCCTATTCTACTCCGAATCTGAGATTGCTAATTTCCGACAGGACGGTGGTCTTCCACGCGGAGGTGTTTCATATCTATTAATGGAATAAACTTCATCATAGATATTTGGCAGACAGCATGAGGTACTCATTGAACATACTGTTCTTTGTCTCCTGTTGTGAAATGAATGAGAAAATTTTTTTTAATGTGATTCGTCGTAAAGTAAATTTTACCCTAGTTGCTGTCCTTGAAGACTAAGCTATGTGTCGCTATCGCGTATCTACTCTTTCGATTCCTTCCTCACGCCCATTGATAAGTACACAAACAAACCGATGTACTTATCGTGTAGTCTTTGTATTCAGCTACTCCACGCTCTCAAGCATCTGACACGTCGTACTGGTACGTGACACGCAACGACAAAAAGACTCTGTCCCTTACACAATAAGAAGACGGAATTACAGCAATGCTGCCAAGCTATACACATCAGGAACACAGACTGTAAGTCGGCATAATTGTATACGATTCGTTAAGGCATTGATGTCAGTTGATCTTGATACAACTCTCTTGGTACCTCCAATTTCCAGAGTTGCTTTCATATGCATTTCCTCTCCAATCCCGGTAGGTCGGAGTTGAAAACAAATTCCTTACTGAACGATTGGACAAGTTTCTGGCCGATTTCGCAGTTTGCTGTGCATCGCCAAGCTGACACTTAGTTTAAAGTTTCGTTGTCTTACGTCTTCCAATTCTGTAGCGCTGCTTGAATTTATGCAACTATCCACCGCTTCCGTTGAAATCACTGTATCTATGTCGCGTGCAACTTAAGGTACATAACGTGGTATTGCACAATCATGCGTATCCTGTAATTTGTATCGAGCACCCTTGAAACTCGCAAAAAGCAGTTTTGTAACAAGTGCGCCTTTTCCTCCTCGAATACTAGTAGTTTTTCCTATGAAGTACACCGTCATCATGCTGCGGGCTTATTCGAAATCTGTTCATAATTTTTTTTTTTTTTTTTTTTTTTTTACTGTGATGCGGATGATCTGTCATGTACAAAATTATGTTTCGTAACCGCTCCTTGGACAACGACTGTCTTTACTACGTTTCAGTGGAGATGGCATTTGTGGCCGCCTGTCCGACAAGGATGATGAACTGCTTCGCTCGACACCAGTTTTAATATCACTTTTACTTGTTAAGCACGTATCGTCATCATTGTACTGCTCACGTACATTGTTCGCAAAGTCGAGTGTATACAATACCACACGTTTCACTGACTCATCCTGCAGAAGCGCTTCGTTCACGCCCTGCGAAATTCTCTGGGTTCCTATCTGACGATGTGTCAACTTCGGCAACTGGTGTTGTGTTCTGTGGAAACACTTGCTGATTGTCGAATTTAGATAATTTATGCTAATTACCACCCAGTTATTACTATCGTACACATCAAAGTGAATACTGAGCTCGTTAACTAGGCGTTTTATTATCTTTCTCACCATTGTCTGTCAGAATGAAGCAAATATAAACATTGAGACGAATGAACAAAAAATTTAGGGTGTGTTAAACACTGTACCAATAATAAATGCTAAAGACTGTAGAGAGATGACATATACATAGTGCCTTGTTTTAAGAAGTATTGAACATAGCTTCACCACCCGCTGCTGTGAGCAATGTCGTCTTCAAGATGGCGGACATAAACAACTCATCGAAATCCAATATCCCTTTCGTACTCCGATTCGTTGACTTCGCCGGCTCACAACAAAACTGTCGTGTTCCAACCTAACGTAAACCGCAGGCTCGCAACACGTCAGTCTGCCGTCACAATCTACATTAAAAAAAAAAAATACGGAAGCAAAACAAAAGTTGTCATTGTTCTGTTCGATATCCGTCTGTGCCACGTGCATCACAAAACTACGTCACGGGTCAAAAACAACGTCCGTTGTCAGTAGGCTCAACCTGTCTATGAAAGCATATAACGGTCAGCGTCAAGCAGTGCAATATCAGTGGAAGAGTGAATTCGAACGAGGCAGAAATGATCAATTCACAGAGCACTGGTTTGTTGTACCGAGAAAATATTTCGGCTTGTAAAGGGGATGCTGCTAAAGCAGTGGCCTGTGTGTGGAACCACTGTACAAAAACTCAAAAGGAAGGTGTTCCTTAACAGAGGGTATTGGACCGTGAACACGATCACAGAATAGGACGGCCACCATCTTGTCTCGATAGCTGTAGCGGGAAGTTTAATGTCGTACAGGGAGGGTGTTGGCTCGATACGTAATGAATGGACATTCTGACGTTGCCTGGTGACGACGGATGGTGACGTGCGTGGCACTGAGCCGGCTTGCAGTGTCCAGAAATCAGAAACCCCTCTCACTGCAGCGGGAAAGTGAACACTGCAAACGTCGTGCTAAGTGGTAGAATTCATGTTTTCGGATAAACCAGCTTGCTGAGTGACGAAATGTAGCTCTACGTACAAGTCGACTTCAAACTCGTGCAGACAACATCATGTTGATTGTATTGTGTCAGACTGCACTGCTGAACGGCGTAGCGCATAGACTGATCCTATGATTTGGGGAGCTATTGGTTACTCGCGTCATCTCATCTCTTACGAGTTGAAGTGCTTATCACACAGGACTCGCGTTCGGGAGGACGACGGTTTAAATCCGCCACCCAGATTTAGGTTTTCCGTGATTTCGTTGAATCGCTCCTGAAAAATTCCAGGATAGATCATTGGAAAGGGCACGCTCGATTTCCTTCCCCATCCGTGAAATAATCCGAGCCTGTGCTCCCTCTGTAGTAACCTCGTCGTCGATGGGTCGATAGAGCCTAATCTTCCTGCTTTCTTACGAACTGAGGACACACCACTAAAACCGGAGATAAACTCAGCCGAAATTTTTTTTGAAGAACCTAACGGTGTTCCGAAAGGTGGTGGCGTGTTTGTTGCTGTTAGAAGTAGTTCATCTTGTCGCGAAATTGAAGTGGATAGTTCCTGTGAGTTAGTATGGGCAGAGGTCATTGTTGGTAACCACAATAAAATAATAATTGGATCCCTTTGCCGACCTCCCAATTAAGATGATACAATTGCTGAAATGTTCAAAGAAAAATTGAGTTTGATTGCAAACACGTACCCTACTCATGCGATTATAGTTGGCGGAGACTTTAATTTACCCTCGATATGTTGGCGAAAATACATGTTTAATTCCGGAGGTACGCATAAAACATCATTCGAAATAGTGCTAAACACATTCTCTGAAAATTATTTTGAGCAGTTAGTTCATGAGCCCACGCGAATAGTAAACGGTTATGAAAACACACTTGACCTCTTAGCAACAAATAATCCTGAATTAATAACGAGCATCAAAACGGATACAGGCATTAGTGAACAAAGAGTTGTCGCAGCGAGATTGAGTATTATAACCCCCAAATCATGCAAAAATAAACGAGAAACATACCTGTTGAAAAAATCTGATAAAAATTCACTTGGCGCCTTCCTGAGACACGATCTCCACTCCTTCCAAATCAACAATATAAGTATAGAGCAGATGTGGCTTGAATTCAAAGAAATAGTTCGGCAACAATTGAGATATTTATACCAAATAAATTAACAAACGACGGAGCTGATCCTCCTTGGTACACAAAACTGGTCAGTACACTGTTGCAGAAACAACGAAACAAACATGACCAATTTAAACAGACGCAAAATCCCCAAGATTGGTGATCTTTCCCAGAAGCTCGCAATTTAGCCCAGACTTCAATGCGAGATGCTTATAATAATTTCCACAACGAAACTATGTCTATAAGCGTGCCAGAAAATCCAAAGAGATTCTGGTCGTAAGTGAAGTATGCTAGCGGCAAGACCCAATCAATGGCTGGCCGCGGTGGCCATGCGGTTCTAGGCGCTTCAGTCCGGAACCGCGTTGCTGCTACGGTCGCAGGTTCGAATCCTGCCTCGGGCATGGATGTGTGTGATGTCCTTAGGTTAGTTAGGTTTAAGTAGTTCTAAGTTCTAAGGGACTGATGACCTCAGGTGTTAAGTCCCATAGTGCTCAGAGCCATTTGAACCATTTGAAACCCAATCAATGCCCTCTCTGCGTGATAGCAATTGAGATACATACGTCAAAAAAGTTTAGCGTCAGCCCGATTCCCAGAACTCCTGAAGACAGACGTTGACTGTGGATATTCTATCACAGACACAGTCCTTCTAACTGTTCAGAAATGTCACTAAACCCCCCCAAAGATGTAAAGAACTACGCACCAGCAGCACCTATTAGATAGAGGAGGACCGACAGCCGATCAGTTCTAGTCATTCCACCAGGAAGAACGTACACGGCTCGTGTTGTCTGTAGTTCAACCATGCCAAGACGGTCAATACCGCGTTCGATCGCGTCCGCATTGTTACTTTGTGCCAGGAAGGGTCCTCATCAAGGGAAGTGTCCTGGCGTCTCGGAGCGAACCAATGCGATGTTGTTCGGACATGGAGGAGATAACGAAAGACAGGAACTGTCAATGACATGCCTCAATCAGGCAGCCCAAGGGCTACTACTGCAATGTATGACCGCTACCTACGGATTGTGGCTCGGAGGGACCCTGATAACAACGCCACCATGTTGAATAATGCTTTTCGTACAGCCACAGGGCATCGTGTTACGACTGAAAGTGTGCAGAATAGGCTGCACGGTGTGCAACTTCACTCCTAAAGCCATGGCGAGGTCCATCCTTGCAACCACGACACCATGCAGCGCGGTACAGATTGGCCCAACAACATGCCGAATGGACCGCTCAGGATTGGCATCACGTTCTCTTCACCCTTGAGTGTCGCATATGCCCTCAACCAGACAATCGTCGGAGACGTGTTTGGAGGGAACCCTGCCAGGCTGAACGCCTTACACACAATGTCCGGCGAGTGCAGCAAGGTGGAGGTTCCCTGGTGTTTTGGGGTGGCGTTATGAGGGGCCGACCTACGCTGCTGGTGGTAATGGAAGGCGCCGTAACGGCTGTACGATACGTGAATGCCATCCTCCGACCGATAGTACAACCATATTGGCAACATATTAGCGAGGCATTCGTCTTCATGGACGACAACACGCGCCCCATCGTGTTCATCTTGTGAATGACTTCCTTCGGGATAACGACGTCGCTCGACTAGAGTGGCCAGCATATTTCCAGACATGAACCCTACCGAACATGCCTGGGATAGATTGAAAAGGGCTGTTTATGGACGACGTGACTCACCAACCACTCTGAGGGATCTACGCCGGATCGCCATTGAGGAGTAGGACAACCTGGACCAACACTACCTTGATTAACTTGGGGATAGTATGCGGCGACGAATACAGTCTTGCATCAATGAAAGAGGACGTACTACTGGGTATTAGAGGTACCGGTGTGTACAGCAATCTAAACCACCACCTCTGACGGTCTCTCTGTATGGTGATACAACATGCAATGTGTGGTTTTCATGAGAAATGAAAAGGGCGGAAATGATGTTTATATTGAACTCGATTGCAATTTCCTGTACAGGTTTCGGAACTCTCGGATCCGAGGTGATGCAAAACTTTTTTTTAAGTGTGTACTATCAATGACAGTGCTGCCAAAGGAGAGTTACTAACACAGCCTTTCGAAATGCCTTCACAAAAGAAGACGAAATAAATATTCTACAATTCGAATTACGAACAGCTGCGAACATGAGTAACGAGGAAGTAAATATCCCTGGAGTAGTGAAGCAACTTAAATCACTTAATAAAAGCAAATCTTCCGGTCCAGACTGCATACCAATTAGGTTCCTTTCAGAGTATGCTGATGCAATAGCTCCTCACTTAACAATCATATACAACCATTCGCTCGACGAAAGATCCGTACCCAAAGACGGGAATGTTGCACAGTCACACCAATATTCAGGAAAGGTAGTAGGAGTAATCCACTAAATTACAGGCCCATATCATTAACGTCAATATGCAGAGGGATTTTTAAATATATATTGTGTTGGAACATTATGAATTATCTCGAAGAAAACGGACTATTGACCCACAGTCAACAAGGATTTAGAAAACAACGTTTTTGTGAAACACAACTAGCTCTTTACTCGCTTGAAGTGTTGAGTGCTATTGACAAGGAATTTGTGACTGACTCCGTATTTCTGGATTTCCGGATGGCTTTTGACCCTGTACCACACAAGCTGATTGTAGTGAAACTGCGTGCTTATGGAATATCGTGTCAGCTATGTGACTGGACTCGTGATTTCCTGTCAGAGTGGTCACAGTTCGTAGTAATTGACGGAAAGTCATAGAGTAAAACAGAAGTGATCTCTGGCGTTCCGCAAGGTAGTGTTATCGGCCCTTTGCTGTTCCTTATCTATAGAAACGATTTGGGAGACAATCTAAGCAGCCGTCTTCGGTTGTCTGGTTTCGTTTACCGACTAATAAAGTCAACGGAAAATCAAAACAAGTTGCGAAACGACTTAGAAAAGATATCTGTATGATGCGAAAATTGGCAATTGACCCTAAAAAACGGTGAGGTCATCTACATGAGTGCTAAAAGGAATCCGTTAACTTCGGTTACACGATAAGTGAGTCAAATCTAAAGGCCGTAAATTCAACTATATACCTAGGAATTACAATTACGAACAACTTAAAATGGAAGGAGCACATAGAAAATGTTGTGGGGAAGGCTAGCCAAAGACTGCGTTTTATTGGCAGGATACTTAGAAAAAGTAACAGATCTACCAAGGAGACTGCCTACACTAAGCTTGTCCGCCCACTTTTAAAATAATGCTGCGTTGTGTGGGATTCTTAGCAGATAAGATTGACGGAGTACATCGAAAAAGTTCAGAGAAGGGCAATAGGTTTTGAATTATCGTGAAATAATGGAGAGTGAGTCACTGAAATGGTGCAGGATTTGGACTGGACATCATTAAAAGAAAGGCGTTTTTCGTTGCGGCGGTATCTTCTCACGAAATTCCAATCAGCAACTTTCTCCTTTGAATGCGAAAATATTTTGTTGACACCGACCTACATAGGGAGAAACGATCACCATGATAAAATATGGGAAATCAGAGCTCGTACGGAAAGATATAGGTGTTCGTTCTTCCCACGCGCTATACGAGATTGAAATAATAGAGAATTGTGAAGGCGGTTCGATGAACCCTCTGCCAGGCACTTAAGTGTGATTTGCAGAGTATCCATGTAGATGTAGATGTAGATGTAGTTGTCCCGCTAAAAAGCTGTTATGGGGAGCCTTTAGAGCCCGAGAACCACCGATATCACTGCCTCTTTAGTCTCCATGTTTGCTCATGTATTGCCCACCGAACATTACTGAGGTACAACTCTCGTACATCCACTTTCTGTAGGGAATGGGACGACTGCTGGTCAGTTTGTGGGAACTGATGATACCACCTCCACTGTGTGTATTTAAAAATCTCTTTATTCAATTCGACTGGTGCATAGAGCTCGCTATGCACATCAGACAGCAACAACTACTAATGTGGGCCTAAAGAACCCTTCTAACATGAACAGATCTGAAAAAACTAGTTTAATTTTATCGCTTTTAATGTCACGGTTCTATGCGCTTTAGTCCGGAACCGCGCTGCTGCTACGGTCGCAGGTTCGAATCCTGCCTCGGGCATGGTGTGTGTGATGTCCTTAGATTAATTAGGTTTCGGTAGTTCTAAGTCTAGGGGACTGATGACCTCAGATGTTAAGTTCTATAGTGCTTAGAGCCATTTGAACCATTTTTTTAATATTAGGGTGGATAGTTGGTGTAGATCCAATTATTGCCTATTGTGGACCTGATTTGAAGGTACAGTGTAGCACCGAAACCGGTCGCACTGAAAAAGAAATTTTAAAAACACAAGGCAGAAGGTGAAAACCATCAATCCTCATTTACTGAGATACTGCTGATAGGTGGAAAGTTAGCCGTGGTTTTCCAGCAAGCACTGTTGATTTTTTGAAGACGTAATTCCATGGTACGGGGTTTAGATGTTGGATTGCAACACATGGGCTATACATATACTATGAACGTAATCAGGCGGAAGTAATATTTTACGATTTCCGAAAAATATTTGACTAGGTACGACACCAATATTTACTAACGGAAGTACAATCATGTGGGGTATCAAACAAAATGTGAACTGGACTGAGAATTTCGTGGTAGGATTGACGCACCGTGATATCTTTGATGAAGAAAGAAGCAGAAGTAATTTCAGGCGTGCCTTAGGGAAGTGTACTGGGACCTTTGTTGAACATGTTACGTGTTGATGACCGTGGAGGCAAGATTAACAGTAACATCAGGCTTGATGTAGATGATGCTGCACTTATCTGTTGCGAAGTACTAGCTGAGATTTCCATAAATATGAGTCGGATATTGGTAAGATTTAAAATCGACTTGCTTTAAATATGCAGGACTGTAAAATGAATGCTTCACCAAACACAGCAAAGTAGTGTTCTATGACTGCAACATCACTGAGTCTACTCATACAAATAACGAAGTGCAACAGTTTGTAGGGATGTAAAATGGAATGCTCACATAGGCTCAGTCGTAGACAAGCCAGGTGGCAGACTTCAGTTCATTGTCAGTCAGTCTACAAAGGAAGTGGTTACATTAATCCATGAGACCCTTTTTAGAGAATTTCTCAATTGTACAGATAGAATTAACATGTGATTTTGTACGTGTGCAGAAAAGGGCGAATATCAGGCAAATGCTGAAGAACCTGAACTTGCAGATGCCTGAAGGTAAATGCCAATCATCCTACGAGAGCCCATTCATTAGTTATGTAGAGCCAGTATTAAGCCATCTACAGGTATTTTTCAGCCCACAACGTATTGCCACCGCTGGAGCCTTGAAGACAAGACTAGACAAAATTGCAGCACCACAGGGGTGCAGTCTTCTTTTCCAGTTCCATTCACTACTGGGATAAAAAGAAACCCTAACATTTGATGCAACACTAAATGCACTCTGCCATGCACTTCACTGTAGTTTGCAGGTTATGCATTTATGAGGATTGGAACTTTAATAGTGGCAACTATTTATTTGGCTCAAATGGCTCTGAGCACTATGGGACTCAACTTCTGAGGTCATCACTCCCCTAGAACTTAGAACTACTTAAACCTAACTAACCTAAGGACATCACACACATCCATGCCCGAGGCAGGATTCGAACCTGCGACCGTAGCGGTCGCGCGGATCCAGACTGTAGCGCCTAGAACCGCTCGGCCACTCCGGCCGGCAACTATTTATTTAATACTCGTACAAAATAGATACGTATTTCAAAGTTTTACTGACCTTCGAAATAGTTACCAGCGTTGTGTATAACCTGTTGCCAGCGATGTGGAAGTCGTAGGATACTCTTAGCAGTGGCAGTTGTGTTGACAGTTCGTGAGTCGCGGTCTATTCAAATATGGTTCAAATGGCTCTGAGCACTATGGGACTTAACTTCTGAGGTCATCAGTCCCCTAGAATTTAGAACTACTTAAACGTAACTAACCTAAGGACATCACACACATCTATGCCCGAGGCAGGATTCGAACCTGCGACCGTAGCGGTCGCGCGGTTCCAGACTGTAGCGCCTAGAACCACTCGGCCACTCTGGCCGGCCGCGGTCTATTGACCGACGAATTTGTAGCAGTTCTGAAGCGAATGCCATGAAGTGTTTCCTTCATTTTATAAATCGAGTTGAACTTACGAGGGCTTAAGTCAGGGGAGTGCAGTAGGTAGAGTAACACTTAGCAGTCTCATCAGTCAAATAAATCAGTAACAGCATTGTCCTGCAAAATGATGGTAATGTCCTGTAGAAAGTGTCATCACTTCCGTCTCTATGCTGCACATTTTTTGGAACACAACCTACGACCAGCTTAGAGACAGAAGTGATGACACTTTCTGCAGGACCTGACCATCATTTTGCAGGGTAATGCTAAAGCACATGCAGTGCAAGCTGTTACTGATTTGTTTGACTGATGGGGCTGCTAAGTGCTATATCACCTACTGCACTCCCTTGACTTAACCCCTCGTAAGTTCAACTCGATTTCTAAACTAAAGGAAACACTTCAGAACTGCTACAAATTCGTCGGGCTATTAACAGCGCCGCTCGAACTGTCAACACAACTGCCACTTCCAAGAGTATCCTTCGACTTCCACATCGCTGGCATCCGGTTATACACAATGCTGGTGACTACTCTGAAGGTCAGTAAAACTTTGAAACATGTATCTATTTTGTACGAGCTGTAAATAAATAAATAGTTGCCACTATTAATGTTCCAACCCTAGTAGATACAGAATTCTTTCAGCGAGAAATCAAGTACACTGATGAACCAAAGCACTATGACTACCTGCTCAATAGCTTGTTTGTTCGTCTTTGGAACGGAATCCGCCACTGATTCTACGCATCAGCGATCTGACAGTCTGATGGTAGGTTTGTTGAAGTATGTGGTATTAGGTGTCTACACACATGTCATGTAATTCACGTAAATAACGGGCTGCTAATTTGTGTACGCAGTGATGACGTCCGATGGCAATCCAAATGGCTCCCACAGGATTTACAACAGACGAATTTGGTCACCGAGACATCAATGTGAGTTCACTATAAGGCTCCTCAAACCTTTGTAGCACGGTTCTGGTTCCAAGACATGAAGAATTGCCGGCCGGAGTGGCCGAGCGGTTCTAGGCGCTTCAGTCTGGAACCGCGCCACCGCTACGTCGCAGATTCGAATCCTGCCTCGGGCATGGATGTGTGTGATGTCCTTAGGTTAGTTATGTTTAAGTAGTTCTAAGGTCTAGAGGACTGATGACCTCAGAAGTTAAGTCCCACAGTGCTCAGGGCCATTTGAACCATTTTTGAACATGAACAATTATACTGCTGAAAGAGGACGTCGCCGTCAGGGAAGAAAACAAGGATGAGGGGATGCAGTTGGTTCACAGCTGTCAGGATGTCTTCGATTACTACCACAGGTCCCATGCGCAGGAGAATGTCTTCCATAGCATTATACTGCTTCCACCAGCCTGCATCTGTGGTACGCTCCACGTTTCGAGCCTCCGTTCACTTCGATGACGGCGTTTGTGGAGACGATGTGATTAACGCGAAAAGCCGACACATATGTATTCATCTACGGTCGAATCCCGATGGTGACACGCCCACTGCAATCGTAATTGACGATGTCGTTGTGTCACTATGTGAACACGGAGGGGTGGTCGGCTGCGGACCTGCTTGTTCAACAATGTACGATAAACGGTGTGCTCCGAAACACTTGTGCTTCCACCGCATTCTGCTCTTTCAGCAGAGACGCCACAGATCAAGCCGCTGAACCCCACATTCTGTGACAAGTCGTGGACATCCAACCGTTTGGTACCTAGTGGTAGTTTCACTGTCCTTCTGCTTCTTTCCGTAGACGCTCATGATAGTAACACGTGAACATTCGACCAGCTTCACCGTTTTCGAAATTCTCATTCACAGTCTCTGCGTAATAATAATCTGCGCTTTGTCATAGTCGCTTTTGTCAACAGATTTCCCCATTTTCAGCCCGTATCTTCGCTAGAGTGATCCCACATCCGTGTCTTCCCAGCCTACATACTTTTGTTACCGCGTCATGTTCCCGCAACGTCACCAGAAGTCATCCAACGCCGCGGTGATCATAATGCTTTGGCTTATCAGAGTACATTTCTGTAGTGATAGTCATCTGTATATCGTCACGTAGACAAGTTTTTGGTATGAAATTCGTTCAGTCATTCCTGTCGTAATTTTCCCAAAGATAGCGCATATTTCAGCTTTTCCGGCATCTCTGATGTAAGAGTGAGAATTTCGCAGTGCTGCTCTGCCTTATAAAGAACGTGACGTGATCACAGAGTCGTCTGTTACACACTATCACTGACTACTATGTTTTGAAACTTAACACGATCGTTCCGGTGAAAAAAAGAAGGGTATAACTCTTTTTGCTTCATTCTTAACGACAGTAAACTCATTTGTATTTTGAGCCGACGCATGCCATTTATCAAACACACTCGAGTACCAAGAAGAAACCTGATTCATCGCAACCGCTGCGTACAGTATAGCGAAGCGCCGCAGTGCGTGTACGTCCGCCAGACAGCTTGACACACTACTACTTCAGTGTCAAAGCAGTAATGAAGCTGCCTTTGTGTGAAAATTTCTGACTTATCGTTCAATTACGTATGAACACTGTTTTCAAGGATAGCGCCTTTGAGTCCAACCATTGCATTTCGGTCGTAGTTACATAGCTTGACAACTGCTATATTTCTTGAAGCAAGGAATATAGAAACGAGCAGTGTACAAAGCGTACTCAGTTGTATGATATTTTGCCGAAAACTGACATTTTGAGACCGTGGCTACGAATAAAATAGAAACTAATTCCTACTGAGAAGAAAACAGTAACCAGCCACTTTCTATAATGCTGTTTATGGCATAAATAGCACCGTTGCCGGTTCGGAATCGACAGTCCCATCAGCAGACGATTGTTCACGTTAAGGAACAAACAACAGCAACACGTTTGTATTCTAACGGGAACAGCCGTCTGATGATGAACCTGTCTGTTCGGAACCGGTAACGGCGCAATTTATGCGAGTAAATAGCGTTATAAAAAGTGGCTGGTTGCTGTTTTCTTCTCAGCAAGAAACAGCCTACATTACTCAGACGTATAAACGCATTTTACCCTTGGCTACAGTGTCGCAGAATAACTTTTTATAATTTAATTTTTATTATTGATGTCATAATAAACGTGATGCCATCCATATAGGCCGCCGTAACACTCTTCCGCTGCTCGGTGATCATCATGTCGATCGAAACTGGTGGCAGAGAAAGGTTTGTTTTAGCAACAGCTCTCGGTGTTACTTAAAAATTACTTGCCTTAAGTGTGTTTTTCAATTAATCTAAGTTCATTCGACAGAACAGCATTTGAAATACGTATTTAAAGACGATTTTCCCGATGCTTGCGTTCGGTGACGGCACTAAACAAGCTTTGTCAGAAGCATTAAGCAACACACAAAAGTCATTTCTATTCGAATCAGACATGTTACCGAACATAGAAGGAAGTGTGATGTTACACTTTTGAAAAAAAAAAAAAAAAAAGGTTCAAATGGCTCTGAGCACTATGGGACTTAACATCTGAGGTCATCAGTCCCCTAGAACTTAGAACTACTTAAACCTAACTAACCTAAGGACATCACACACATCCATGCCCGAGGCAGGATTCGAACCTGCGACCGTAGCGGTCGCGCGGTTCCAGACTGTAGCGCCTATAACCGCTCGGCCACTCAGGCCGGCTACACTTTTGAAGACGTGACCGAATTTTGTTACATATATCCAAGAAGATACTTTACAGACATTCTGAAACTGTACACGTCTACTAATTGTGTGGTATTCAACGCAAAAAGAAGCCACAAATCTACTTACGGAATTTTTATCGCACCAAACGTAGGAATCAGCAATTCGGCAATGTTTTTCTATAATTTTCGAAATTTCGACGCTTCTTTAACAGATCATGGGTCTTGTTCACAACAAACCGTTTGAATGTCCACAACTACTTCATATTAAATGCTGACGGCTTCATAGTATGACGAATAAAGCACGACTCCGATCTATGGGCCTCGATACTCAAAACAAGAAAAGGAGTAAAATGTTATTTAAAATGATTAGTTGCTATACCAATTCTCCAGTCCTTATTCTTTGTAAGCTAAACTCCTCCCGAACAGTCTATGAAGGTCCAACGGTACCGACCGGCCGCCGTGCCATTCTCAGCCCATAGGCGTCACTGGGTGCGGATATGGAGGGGCATGTGGTCAGCACACCGCTCTCCCGGCCGTATGTCAGCTTCCGAGACCGGAGCCGCTACTTCTCAATCAAGTATCTCCTCAGTTTGCCTCACAAGAGCCGAGTGCACCCCGCTTGCTACCAGCGCACGGCAGACCGGATGGTCATCCATCCAAGTGCTAGCCCAGCCCGACAGCGCTTAACTTCGGTGATCTGACGGGTAGCTTATTCTTCCGCACTACGAAAATATGCGGAAGGGGTTCGTCGTGACGTAAGGTGCTGCACTTCAGCAGAAATCGATAGTGTATGCTTCACTTTCTGATTTACATGTGACATATTTCACTGAGTCCAGTTTTACAGATGTAAAGAGAGATGAGCAAGGACGCCATTTAAAGGTGGACGTAGTGGGACACACGGTGTGTGAATATTTTTCTGCAAGAATTCAAGACACGCTGGAAGACGATTTGTCGCCTTGACCAAATGGGATAAATCACTTCACAGTCAAAGAAATTACTAGCTAGATAATATATCTTCAGTGATTATAAGGGATGTATCAAAAAGAATCATCTGATTTGGCACATCTGTATTTCTCAAACTAATAAACATACACAATCAGTTTTGTTTCTTGATGAATCAGTTATTTTCATCCCTTTTCTTGGGTATTCAATATGTTCCCCTTGAGATTCACGGCATATGTCAATGTTGTATTCAAATTGTTCCGAGACTGCAGCGAGCATGTCTTGAGTGACAGCTTCCGCAACTGATGTTATGCGGTATCTCAGTTCATTCATTGTTGCTGGTAACGGAGGTACGTAAACAGAGTCTTTTATAAACCCCCACAAGGAATAATCACGTACAGTCAGCTACGGTGACCTTGCGGGCCAGTAGTGTAAGGCTGAATCATTTGGTGCAGTGCGACAGATCCATCATTCAGTAATTCTTTGATTTAAAAATTCCCGCACTTCCAGATGCCCCGTCCACTTGGTAAATGAAGTCGTTTGAATCAGTCTCCAACTGTGAGAAAAGAAAGTTCTCAAGCATATCGAGATATGTGCTTTCTGTAACTGTGGCGGATGAATTCGACATCTGTCTTAAACACTCCGGGACGACTCGGCGATTTGCCTTTACACGAACAACCTGTTTCTCGAAATTATACATGCCATCGTCTAATGCTCTGTGCTGCAGGAGGATCCACATCATGCGTGGTACGAAAGTCACGGTGAACAGTTATTACTGACCCGCACTGCGCAAAACGTAGAACACAAAACGCTTTCTGTTGTCCCGGCACTATTTTTACTCCAATTGAAGTGGGCGCAAATTGCTGCTACCTAGCGGGAACCACGTGCAACGCGAGAGTTTGCTCTTCTCAGCAATACGTTGTTCACGCACATATCTCAAGTAACATAAAAGTTATAATTTTTTTTAAATCGGATGATTTTTTTTATACACCCCACATTTGGCAACAGAACTTATTTAACTGGTCGCACCTAGAGTACCGCGACTTTGAAGCTACACCGACAATAAATCGAATAAAGGTGTGAACATTTTGATACGCTCAGAGCATTTTGTTCGGCTCTTCACTTTGCGCTGCGTTGAATACTTCATTAGAGAGGTTCAAACGCCGCTGATGAGGCGGTGCCGAGTGCAAATGAATGGTACTGACGAGTGACCTCAAAAGGCTAATCAAACGCAGGTAATGGCTACAGCCAAAATACCCCTCAGATTTTTACTGCTGGTAATGCACACGGGTGAGGCGAGCGACAGATTGGCGGCGGTGCTGACAGTTTGCTTCAGCATACCTGTCTATCCCAAAGGTTTGAGGAGAAAGTTGTGTTTGCAGTGTAACATAGGCTAAAATGGAATACCTCCGACGAGATATTAAGTCTAATACAAAGGTGTGCTGAGATGCATGAAATCTCAGTTAATTGCAGAGATTCGTAAGACGCGTGTCAAATAATAACAATAATAGTAGGCCCCATGTCATAATAAACCTCTCATAGCTGCGAATTAAATTAACCAGTTTAGTTCCATAAGTCTCAATAGCGTCTGCGTTTTTTTTTTTCGTTTTGATGTATCGGGCGACTGATTAAGAGCTCCATTAAGTAATTATACCTCTGCTGGCGCCTGAGTTTCATTTGTCGCAGTAACGTGAACAAAACATCTGAAAGCGATCTGTTTAGTTATTAGCGTCGCTACTGACAGTAGAACAAACGCCACTGTGAGCACTCAGACTAAATTTTGAAAAAAAAATAGTTATGTTTAATCAAAAGTAAATTTATAAAATAATTATTCAGCTTCAACCAGTTCCAGAAGCATACTGCTATCATCAGTTGCTTGACAGTTACATGTATATTAATTTTTACTCACATTCCTTAGGAGTGCGATAAGGTTCACTTGTTTGGTGTGCCAATGAGGTTATGCACGAAATTTGCCTGTGCAGAAGAACTTAATTATTTTAATGCGCACCATTAAGTGCGTTGAATATCTAAATAATCGCAGTGATGACTTTAGTTACATTTGTGGCGAATATATCCTGGCCTGACACACAATATTAGGACAAACACTTCACCATAGCTTTACCGTTGTTCACAATTCAAAGATTCGTCTCTGCTAAGATAAAACTCTTTTCAGTTGTTAAAATACCACTTACACAAAGAACACAAACTTCTTTGTATGGCACATGTTATACAGTATTATTAAATTAAGTTAGTCTCTGAAATATTAACGAAACAAGCATTCCACATTGGATTTCTTTTTCGTTTCCAACCTGTCATTTAGCAACTGTTACTACCTACTGAGCCAGGGATGAAAATGTCTAAAACTTTATATAAACCCATTTGCTCATTTTACGAAATACATGAAGACCATTCGCGATATCCTGGAATGGGTAGCCATTGTTCTTAATGTGGATGGCTATAGCAGATTTCGTGTAACTATTTGTTTGGTAGACATTTATGTGTTAACTATACCTACCACACAAAAAGCCTATGTTTTTAGCGTATTTACTGTGTTAGAGCGTTTTATCTCAGCAGTTACCTTTGGATTGTAAATAACTATAGTTGAAAGTTTGAAGTGATGGGGCTGTGTTCATTCTTGTGATCTGCGTGTCAGACAAGAATATATTGACCAAAAGTGTAGTACACACATCACTGAGGTTACTTAAACAAACAATGCACTTAACTTAACACACTAAAACAATTAACTCCTTCTAGACGGGGAAATATTTCGGTGTTACATCCAACTTATTACATGCCTTATCACACTCCAAATGACTCTATAAGTAACGATTGAGGTACATGTAACTATAAAGGATCTGATGATGGCAGCTGGATGATCTGTGTTCCATATTGGCATCTATGTTGTATATCCGAAATTAGCCTGGGGTGGGCCAAAGATTTGCAGGCTTGTACGTCATTGCGGGCAGACGTAGTGCCCCGTTTCTGCTGAGTGCGGCTCCTTAGGGACAGCCGTTAAGCAGGAACTACCAGCTCCATGAGGCTGGCGTGATTGAACTAGTTAAGACAAGTGCTTGGGCCACGCCCCTGGTAGTCATCAAGAAACCCAATGGCTCCCTCCGGCTATGCAGAATTTTTAAATCAGCAATAAACGTCAAGGCACAAGTGTATACCACACACAGAAAACCTCCCAACAAAAGCTTGAGAAGAAGGAGAACATTTTTCTAATATACCGGGTGATCAAAAAGTCAGTATAAATTTGAAATTTTAATAAACCACGGAATAATGTAGACAGATAGGTAAAAAGTGACACACACACTTGGAATGACATGGGGTTCTATTAGAACCAAAAAAAACGAAGTTCAAAATATCCGACAGATGCGCTGGACAGCAAAACGTCAGTGACTGCGCATGACAATCGCGTTACAGAATCGCATCATCCCCAGCCTGGCTGATAAACACCTGCTGGAACGTACGATGTTTATGCCGGATGGCGCTCCAACCCATATTGCTAGACACGTGAAAGATCTCTTGCGCGTGTCGTTTGGTGATGATCGTGTGCTCAGCCGCCACTTTCGTCATGCTTGGCCTCCCAGGTCTCCAGACCTCAGTCCGTGCGATTATTGGCTTTGGGGTTACCTGAAGTCGTAAGTGTATCGTGATCGACCGACATATCTAGGGATGCTGAAAGACAACATCCGACGCCAATGCCTCACCATAACTCCGGACATGCTTTACAGTGCTGTTCACAACATTATTCCTCGACTACAGCTATTGTTGAGGAATGGTGGTGGACATATTGAGCATTTCCTGTAAAGAGCATCATCTTTGCTTTGTCTTACTTCGTTATGCTAATTATTGCTATTTTAATCAGATGAAGCGCCATCTGTCGGACATTTTTTGAACGTTTGCATTTTTTTGGTTCTAATAAAACCCCATGTCATTCCAAGCACATGTGTCAATTTGTACCTCTCTATCTACATTACTCCGTGATTTATTCAGTTTTCAAATTTATACTGACTTTTTGATCACCTGGTACATCTTTCCGACGTGTATTTGTATATACTGCTGGATGAGGAGTCGCAAAACATCGTGGTTATCGCCACTTCCTTCATGTTATGTAAAAACAAGCGCTTGGCTTTTGCGATCTCTTCCGCTCCTACAATCTTCCTGAGGTACATGAACTGTTAACGAAGTCTGCACCCGCTTACAATAGTGCAAGTTGCACTAACTATCTACACGACCTAAATGTTGCGGGTGCTATGCGTGAGGAACACTTGCGAACCTTTTCATTTTATTTACTAAATTTCGTGACGCGGCGCTAAAGTGCCGCTTAGATATATGCCAGTTTTCCTAAGAGCAAGTGGAACACTTCGTGCGCTTGCTAAACAAAGAAGGGATCCAAGCAACTGATGGACTCTCTATCCCGACCCCGAAAGCTACAGGCGATGCAAAGTTTTTTGAGGAAAGTCAGTTGTCAGTTGTTGTTCAAAGTTCCTCTCACAAGCAGCACATATCATGCATCAACTGAACCAGTTGAAGAAAAGTGTTCAGTACAGGCAGACGGCAGCCTGTGAGAGCACCTTCACACAGTTGAGGTGTATGTTGCTCTTTACACTACCTTATACCATTTTCACCATCACGTCCACTTGTTCTGGTTGTAGATGCCTCCCATAGGGTCTCAGTGCAGTGTTAGCACATAGGAACGAAGAGGTTACGAGACAACCTATGGCCTGTGCGGCCAAGCTCCTCAATTGGAGAAAACTGTGAATGCGCCTCCATCTCCAGGCGCTACAGCCCCGAGAGTCCCGGATCCAGCATTCAGGGCGATACACAGTGGGCAAAGCAGTGCCAGTACGCCCGTGCGAAGTAAGGGACATGTAGACTCCTACAACAATGATTAACATCCATGAGCAGCACAATGCCTCAGCTGACACACCAGAGGGTTTGGAATGCCGTCATACATATCTACTCTGTCCACGCCTACCACCAGTGGCCCGCCTTAGCCTAGAAAGCCCATAATTGGCAGTCCCAAAACCTCGTACACTCACGGCATATACCTCGTCGCACATACAACCGCTCCGCACATCGACTCCGTGCATCAGCAATGGAGTAACATACTGACCTGAAAATAGCCTATCCTTGACTGAAACTTATTACCAAAAGAATAAGCACCATTTCCGATCTAGCTGACCGTTTGTTCTTATCACAGATATCTCAAGAGCTCCAGAAAAACAGTGGCGATTGCACTGTACACAGACAGGGAGGCAGAGGCCACCAGCAGCGGACAAACACAACCAACGACAACCACATCGCCACGTTCTAGCACGAAGCCGGGTGGTCCCATTCCTCACACCTGTTGGAGGGCTAAACTGTCGGGGCACCGACCATACCACCATTCACCCTCCGAAACATCGTCGAGGACATTTCCTGCTATACGTGCCACATGGGGGGGGGGGGGGGGGGGTGTTCTCTTATTGCGCCCTGGCGACTTCGAAGAGAACATTGAACAGGATCTCGGGAGCTAGACAGAGCTATTACATCCGCAAGCATCGCCTTGTTGCGGTGACACACACCATCCCGTCAGACAATTGGACCTCGCAGCCACCATTTAAGTATGGTGTGTAGTGAAACAGGCCCGCCCGGTTAGCTGTGCGGTCTACCGCGGATTAGTGTCGAGGTCCGGTGTGCCGATCAGTCTGTGGATGGTTGTTAAGGCGGTTTTCCGTCTGCCTCGGCGAATGCGGGTTGGTTCCCCTTATTCCGCCTCAGTTACACTATGTCGATGATTGCTGCGCAAACACTATCTCCAAGTACGCATACGCCATAATTACCATAATTACTAAACCACGCAAACATTGGGGTTACTCTCGGCTTGTGTGAGGCGCTCCCGCGGGGGGGGGGGGATAGTGAACCACTGAAGTGTACGGCAGGGACGAAGCATCTCCGCCGTTTCTAGGACCTCAGTACCATACAATACAATACGATAGTGAAACAGGGTTCAGTGGGGTATTCTTTTCGCTGTAGTCTTGTTGTCGTAACACACTGTTGGTTCTTGGTCTCCGCTTTCGCTACGTAGTAGGTTTTCTCTCTTCGGATTACTCATTGGACTACGTTTATCTGTGGGTCCATCTCCACTTGTCTGTTTTCTCTATATCTGTTTTCCGATCGCTCTCACCGATCCACTTTTGACAGCTCCACAACGTTGAATCCAGCCTTAGTAGATTTCTTTTGAATCGTTCTCGACATTCTGTCGAATCCCAGTTAGTTTGCACCTAAACTAACTGGGAACAAATAGTTAACCCCTTACATTGTGAGGCAGTTATGGGCCTATTTCCATGGAGCTTCAAGTGAACTGAACTCATCTGCACAGGTAAGTTCCTTAGAGAACCTGTAAGTTTTTAATTTCATAATGATTTTCTCCGTTCTTGTAGTAAAAGTAACTTCTTCGATGAAGTTCATATACACTACTGGCCATTAAAATTGCTACACCAAAAAGAAATGCAGATGATAAACGGGTATTCATTGGACAAATATATTATACTAGAACTGACATGTGATTACATTTTCACACAATTTGGGTGCATAGATCCTGAGAAATCAGTACCCACAACAACCACCTCTGGCCGTAATAACGGCCTTGATACGCCTGGGCATTGAGTCAAACAGAGCTTGGATGGCGTCTACATGTACAGCTGCCCATGCAGATTCAACACGATACCACAGTTCATCAAGAGTAGCGACTGGCAGTATTGTGACGAGCCAGTTGCTCGGCAACCATTGACCAGACGTTTACAGTTGGTGAGAGATATGGAAAATGTGCTGGCCGGGGCAGCAGTCGAACATTTTCTGTATCCAGAAAGGCCCGTACAGGACCTGCAACATGCGGTCGTGCATTATTCTGCTGAAATGTAGGGTTTCGCATGAATCCAATGAAGGGTAGAGCCACGGGTCGTAACACGTCTGAAATGTTACGTCCACTGTTCAAAGTGCCGTCAATGCGAACAAGAGGTGATCGAGACGTGTAACCCATGGCACCCCATACCATCACGTCGGGTGATACGCCAGTATGGCGATTACGAATATACGCTTACAATGTGCGTTCACCACGATGTCGCCAAACACGGATGCGACCATCATGATGCTGTAAACAGAACCTGGATTCATCCGAAAAAATGACGTTTTGCCATTCTGCACCCAGGTTCGTCGTTGAGTACACCATCGCAGGCGCTCCTGTCTGTGAAGCAGCGTCAAGGGTAACCGCAGCCATGGTCTCCGAGCTGATAGTCCATGCTGCTGCAAACGTCGTCGAACTGTTCGTTGATGGTTGTTGTCTTGCAAACGTCCCCATTGACTCAGGGATCGAGACGTGGCTGCACGATCCGTTACAGCCATGCGGATAAGATGCCCGTCATCTCGACTGCTAGTGATACGAGGCCGTTGGGATCCAGCACGGCGTTCCGTATTACCTTCCTGAACCCACCGATTCCATATTCTGCTAATAGTCATTGGATCTCAACCAAAGGCAAGGCAATATCGCGATACGATAAACCGCAATCGCGATAGGCTACAATCCGATCTTCATCAAAGTCGGAAACGTGATGGTACGCATTTCTCCTGCTTACACGAGGCATCACAACAACGTTTCAGCAGGCAACGCCGGTCAACTGCTGTTTGTGTATGAGAAATCGGTTGGAAGCTTTCCTCGTGTCAGCACGTTGTAGGTGTCGCCACCGGCGCCAACCTTGTGTAAATGCTCTGAAAAGCTAATCATCTGCATATCACAGCATCTTCTTCCTGTCGGTTAAATTTCGCGTCTGTAGCACGTCATCTTCGTTGTGTAGCAATTGTAATGACCAGTAGTGTAGTATCACTTGTATACTTCAAACATAGCGGCTCTTTTAGGCAAATACAAAAATTTTAATTGGGAGAATATTCCTTATCTGTAACGAGAAAATAAAATCCAAAGACAAAGAAAAAAGTAATCATTATTTTACCTGAAGAGCGCTACACAAGGTACGAACTGAATAATCCGAAAAAAGGAGACCAAAAAACTGGAGATATTTTGCATCAGCTTCGCGAAGACTGCGGGCAAGTTCTGATGATTAGCAATCGTCTGTGGCCGGTTTCGTGCCGCTACTAGTAAACCTTCATGTTGGATAGGAACGGTTGGAAGTAATCAGAAGCGCTAGTCGAACGCGATTTTTGCGCTATATCTGCACGTGGTTATTTGGGATTGCTATTCAAACAGAGAAATAAATTTGAAGTGCTTGCCACGTACACAAAAAAAGAAATGGTTGTTAAAAACGTTACATTGACACATACGAGACGTTATTAAGTAATAAAATAAGAATGCTGTTCATGCAATCAACGGTATTAAGCCTGTACCATCTAAGCTAAGAGCGACGAGACAAATACCTAGACAAATGACACAGCACGCTACATAGAGGGATGATAGATAACGCCGACACAATAACCATTCTATAATAGTAATGGGCTTGGTATTACTGAAAATATAAAGCAAAGTTCCTGTATAAAGACATCTAGTTTTATTAAACCAGATGCCATTTCATAAGATGACAAAACCCGTAGACGCAGTCAACCTAAATTCAAATAATTTTTTGTTGTTGACAAGAGATTCAGATGACATTTAGTCAGTCTGAAATAAAGTGAACAGAAAGGGTCTGGACTAGCAAGTCTGTTTCGGAACTGGAAATTAATGAAATTAATGCTCAGACTAGGGAAAAAAGCGTTGATTCACATCTCGTGCAGAGTGGTGTGGCGCTTGCATCACACCCTGATTGTTGGACGATTCCATCCGTTTATCTTAAGAAACACAGCAACCAGCCACTTTTTAATATATACTTATTTATGCCAATACGCGTTTCGGGCTTTCACACATATTCAATTGCCGAATACATACTCACTCTTCAGTTGTATATCGTTAAAACATCGACAGAAATTTGAATGCTGCAGCTGGCCTGTGCAAACTAACAATTTTGTTTAGCTACTACACTTCATCAGTTATATGTTTATGACATATTACCGGTTAAATGTACTTGCTTTCTACTCTTCTTCTTGTTGTTTCGATTTTTACCTTTGTAATCGTCGGGCACATATTTGTATTTTGCACAAAAGTAATGCAGTATCCGCCGTGTTGGCGACTTTTGGCTTTGTTTACATCGGAGAATTATATCTATGGTCAAAGTTATATTTTACTTACAAGTTCTGAAAGCACACTTCTGTATGAATAAAAAACTGTAATTGCCTGGCATGAATGTGCTGACGTATGGTTATTTAATGAACGCAGCAGTGACTGGTTAATTAAACTACATCGATAATTATAAAAGTAATACAGTACATATTTTATAAAAGAATTAATATTACATATTTTACTCACTGTTGGAGCGACATTTAGAAAC
The DNA here is from genome assembly GCF_023898315.1 of Schistocerca nitens. Taxonomy (NCBI): domain Eukaryota; kingdom Metazoa; phylum Arthropoda; class Insecta; order Orthoptera; family Acrididae; genus Schistocerca; species Schistocerca nitens. Next base: position 641,245,886 of record NC_064614.1, on the reverse strand, counting down.
AACAAAAGGCAGAACAACTGACTTACTTGGTGCAGAATTGCTATATGCATTGGATGGGCTCATATATAACTGTACTTAGAGTATGGCTGATAGGCAAAATATGAAAATTCCTTAGAAAAATTTTGTTCGGTAGGTCTGTTTGCCCATTTAGGATATCTTTTGGGGATGCACACCTGTGAGAATAAATTTCAGTTTCTTAAAGTAAGTTCACTTCTTATCTTTAAATGTCAACATTTTAGGTTATGCTTTACCGTGACTGTTATTGATATTAAATGAAACAACAAGTTTACTGTTACCAGTCATTGTTTATTTACCTCCACGAAGCGTTTCAAAGGTTTAAACCTCCATCATCAGGTGGATTTACGTTTGTTAATATGACTTTTGTGTGTGTGTTGTGTTACGATTTTTTGGAGGAACTTGTGTCACTGTCTAGTGTTTCTCCACTAGACAGTGCCACAAGTTCCTCCACCTGATGATGGAGGTTTAAACCTTTGAAACGCGTCGTGGAGATAAATAAACAGTGCCTGGTAACAGTAAACTTATTGTTTCATTTAATCAAGCTTTATCCTTTGTCAGCCAGGTTGAGCATTTGTAGGTTTTTATCTATGTCTGTCACTTCATGTTAATCCTTGCGAATCAGTTTAATTTTTTTTTTTTTTTACGATTAACGATTAACGAAGGGGACCCGTGAGTTCCCAGAAATGTATAACGTAATTTCTTCGTATTTTGCCAATGTACATCGTCGAAAATGACTGCAGTTAAGTCTGTATATTCCTGTCCGACCGTATAGCTTACTGTTATTTTTAATGCTATGGATAGCTTCGTATTTTATTTTGTTGTTTATGTAGGAACCGATTCTGACAATTGTGCTACGGAAATAGTTTACTATGTTATACGACAGCTTTCCTATCTTTCTGTTAACTGTGATTTGACGTTAGCTAGAGTTAGTTTGTGTTCTTGGTTATGTGGGAATTTATTTGTCTATTTAGCTCATCTATTAAATTTTGGACTGTAGCCATTATTGTAAGCAGTTTCTTTAATGAAGTTAAGTTCATTAGTTTGGTTAGCTGTTTCTTATGGGATTTTGTGTCTGAAGCCATTTTTTTGCTTATCTACATAGCACTATGTTTTAGTGATTGTGGCGTCTGTGTATGTAGGTTTCCTGTATATTTGAAACCTATATCTGTTGTTGGAGCTACTTATGGACAGATCCAGAAAATTTAAATTTGTGGTGTTCAAAAGTGAAGGTGATATTCGAATGCATTTTATTCATTTCTCTTGCAAGGTCCACTATCTGTTCTGTTGTACCATCAAATAAGATTATATAATCAACATATCTTTAGTAAAATAGTTTTATGTTTACTATCTGAGAGTTTTCCTTAAAGACTTTACATTCTAAGTTGTTGAAAAAAACATCAACAAGTCAACTGGCAAGGCAGCTGCCAATGTCTAGCCCATGTCTTGTTCCAAAGCGGTAGTTGGCTCAGTTGACTGTCTTCTGCCGACCTGTGTACTTCGAGCATTCTTGTTGCTATCTGTTTACTACAGCCGGCCGCGGTGGTCTAGCGGTTCTGGCGCTGCAGTCCGGAACCGCTGGACTGCTACGGTCGCAGGTTCGAATCCGGCCTCGGGCATGGGTGTTGTGTGATGTCCTTAGGTTAGTTAGGTTTAAGTAGTTCTAAGTTCTAGGGGACTTATGACCTAAGATGTTGAGTCCCACAGTGCTCAGAGCCATTTGAACCATTTTGTTTGCTACACAACTTTGCATCGCAGCCTTCAGCACTCTATGTGCAGGAATAGTTCTTGATAATTATTATGATTATGTGAATTGCCATTAAATTTTTGTCACAAGAGGCAAGCGAGGAAACAAAATCTCATTAAAAGCGTGCTTGGGTGGGCTGCAGAATCCTCCACTATTCCAGTCCCACACCAAAGAGGAAAACATAGTTATAAGTACTACCTAAAGCTTCACTGCTTTGGGATGACGTGGAAGAAGGAAAAGAAAAAATTGCTGTTAGGTAATATTTCCAAAAGCTTGTCGGAAGTCTGGCACATAGTTTCCACATAACGTGCTGTATTTATTTTTTATTTATCTATTTACTTATTTATTTACTTATTGCATTATCAGTGATGTAGTAAGCGAACCTGGCAGCACAGTGTAACTCACAATTCGCTAGCTTGCGAGACAAGAAGCTGCTGATCGAATCCTTGCCTTGCGTTACCGTCCGCGGCTACTGCAGCTGCCAGCCTGAGCGAGGTTTCTAGTTAGTTTCCCACATTTTTTAGGGAAATTGTTGGCTGGCCCTCACCTTTGACCTATGAAAATACTGGGTGGATGTAATGAAACTGAAGGTGTTCTGAGTGTTGCAGTGCGGGCCGTATACATTGCAGGACGCTGAAACGCCGTAGATATGTTCATTAATCGGTGTGCTGTCGTATTACGCCGAAATAATAATAGTTGCACTTTCTGCGCCCAGGTGAAAATGTGAGGCTGTAAGCAGTCAGAATGTGGTGTGGGTGCAGGAAAATGGGAGGAACAACCAAACACAGGATAACAGTGGTTCTGGCGTGTTTATTAGGATATTGTCACAAGCAACAACACGTGTTCAGTGTGGTCTCCCGATTCAGCAACTTGCTGCATCCGTAACACAGCATGGTCGACAGTTGCCCTCAGTATATCCGGTTAATGAGAGCAATATGTCATCGTATGCTATCCTTCAGATCAGTAAGTGTCAGCATACATCCCTCACAGACACAATCAGAAGTCACATGGATTAGGCTGGGGTCTGAAAGACGGCACTTCTTGAAATTTCCGCCGTTACAGAAGGATTCTTGAAGCAAATTTTTCACATGGTAAGCGACATGCGGTGTCGCCCCACCCTATATGAAAATTCTGATGTGGAATTCTTGCAAAGCTAGAATCACGTGTTGCACAGGGAAGTCCTTAAAACGAACAGATGTCACTGTACACCTAACAGGCCCGAGTGTTATCATGTCATCGAAGAAAAACGGATCGAGAATCTAAGAGCTAAGTGCAGTGGATGGATGTTCCTGCACAACATGCGGAGGAGCAGAACCCCACATCCGATAGTTCTGCACATTCACAGCACGTTGCTGAGTAAAATGTGCGTCTTTCGTCCAAAGAATATTCCCCTGTCATATGTCATCCGTTTCCCTGCATCGCAAAAACAAAGAGCAAAGTCACGGCGTTGTAGCCTGTCTTGAAGCTCCACTCACTTTCTGAATCCTGTAGGGGCGCCAGTGTAAAATGCGCCGCAAAAGCTTTTGTTCTGTTGACCAGGGGAGAGACAGTTCCCACGACACAGCTCGAGCCATTCGGTGGACATTCTGATTCTTGTAGGGATATCAGTGTCAATTGCGCCGTAAAACCTTTTGAACTGTTGTTCCCATGACACGGCTCCAGCGTTGCCTGCAGAATCTGAGGCATGCGCTGCACTATCGGCTACAGCCATAGCAGCTTCATCAATACCTGCCATGGGACGGATCACCTCCCTCTTCCTGCTGCATCCCCTAATTGATCTGTTTCTTCGAATTTTTTGATGAAATTCTTTAGCCCATTTCTTGACATAAGGCCACTTCACAGGTGTGTCTCTAGCCGATATTCCCACAATGCGCCGCTGCTACTGGTGCCATTCTGATAAAACAACGTTACTAACAGTGCACGGTCTTTCTTCTAAACAGCCACTGCGTTTCGTATGGAGAACTTCAACCGTCTTAACTCTTTACACCAACGGTCACTCCACAGGAAAACTCAACAAACGTCGCCAAGCGACAAACAGCATACTGATGTCGAAACAGAGAACATTTCCCATTGTGACTGCTTACAACGCCATATTTTCACCTGATGGCAGAAAGCGGAACTATCATTTTTTTCAGCATACTTCACGAGCACATCAATTAATGAACATATCTACGATGTTTGAGCGACCTGTGATATATACAGATCACATTGTAGCGCTCGGAGCACCTCCAGTTTAATTATAACCGCCTGCTACGGTACTCAGACAGATAAAATACTATCACACTCACAGTAAAGTTAACTCAGCTCACAGACAACTCACTCACACTGTGGTGACAGTAAGGGCATCCAGCCACAAAGTCAAATCTAATAAATTTTCCAAAACTTGAACGCAGCAGAGCCCATACATGACGGGGCAAAAGCTAACGAAAAGGAGAAGAACTAGTGTAGTAAATAACATTTTCCGTTAAAAAAAATGGCTCTGAGCACTATGGGACTTAACTTCTAAGGTCATCAGTCCCCTAGAACTTAGAACTAGTTAAACCTAACTAACCTAAGGACAACACACACATCCATGCCCGAGGCAGGATTCGAACCTGCGACCGTAGCGGTCGCGCGGTTCCAGACTGTAGCACCTTTAACCGCTTGGCCACCCCGGCCGGCTATTTTCCGTTACTGAGCCCATTTTATCCCTTATTTGTTTTACGAGGTTTCCTTCTGGCAGTACGTGATTAGATTAATTTTGCTTTGATTGATCCTTTGTTTATCCGACTATTTCATTTTAGGTTCTCTGGTGAGCAGACCTTGACTTTAAATGTATGTAATACGATCGTTTAGTAGCTGTAGCTTACAAGCTACGTGAGGTATGAATTTCTGCCAAGGCTTTAGCCGTCGTAGTGCACCTCTCCTATCACGCGGTGTGGTTCACAACACAGCCTCCACCACTGCCTCCATCCCCTCTGTTACCGCGACGTCAGCGCGACTTTGGGCGGAGTCGTTTTTTTGCGTACTCGTCTTGTGGTGTAAAGCTGCAATGTCCTTCTCGCACAATATCGAGTGCATGGCTGGTTTGTGGACAGAGCGACACAGGCGGTAACTTGGGGCGCCAAACTGAGATGGCTGACAAAGGTGCTATGTGTACAATGCGTGAACAGGGTGTATGCCTATCGTAATTAACGGTAAAGAATCACAGGGTTGAAAGTATACGATAACAGAAGCAAAAAATTTCCAGTGAAAATGTATCTTAAAACGAACCAATTGCGAGGTGGCTGCGAATGTTTGGTTACGAGCCACCACTGGCTGCAGTATCAACTTGTGTCCTCGATAGTACAAACGTATTTCAAGTGTAAACTTTTAGAGTAACTAACCGTCTAATTCAGTTCAAATTTCGCAACTGGCTTACCTTACCAAAAAATAAAATACTTACGATGATTCTCATTATTAAGTAGATTCCACGTTTCGGTCGCTCTGTATCATCTTCAGATCTAAGCAGTTACGTCAGTAACTAGGCTTGTCTACTCAGGAGCACCAATCGCAATACTGAAAGGTACTTTGATATGTGGTTCTGAGTAGACAAGATGGGCTGGTAATGCAACTACTTTGCACTGACAGGTACTCTGATGTGTGGTTATGAGTAGACAAGACGGGCTGCTGACGCAACTGCTTAGTACTGAGAGGTATTCTGATTTGTAGTTTTGAGTAGACAAGGTGGATTGCTGGCGCAACTACTTAGATCTGCACATGATCCAGAGCGATCGAAATATATAATGTAATAAAAATTTGCAACTTAGGTGGAACAATAAATGAGAAATATATTAAGTATCTACACAGTTGCTGAATATCTCAAGACGATTGTATCGACTGTAATTAAAATAAAATTCTACTTCAGTACGCTACATGTTACAATGTACTCTACACGTGCACATGTTAACGGATGTGTTGCACGTACAATTTGTGTTTCTGTGCCACTTTTTCCGCTGAAACTGAAACAACTTTCAATTATAAACTTAATAAGTTCCGTTATTAAACTAAAACAATGACAGAAATTTCATATTATCTTCTTTTCACTCAGTTTCACAGATAGTACGCTTTTTATTGAACTGGAATAATACTATAGTTCCAGTACTTTCTGCTTTCAGTAAAAGCTTTCAAAGATCTCAGGAATTACATTAAACGGAAATTTATTACCTCTTCATTTAATATTTAGCACTGGAATAAGATATAGCAGTTTATTTCTTTATGCATTCCTGACATCGTCAGTCTGGGGGCTAAGAGCTACGCTCTAATCATCGGATGTTACACAGGGCTATTACAAATGATTGAAGCGATTTCATAAATTCACTGTAGCTCCATTCATTGACATATGGTCACGACACACTACAGATACGTAGCCCGCATCTCGTGGTCGTGCGGTAGCGTTCTCGCTTCCCACGCCCGGGTTCCCGGGTTCGATTCCCGGCGGGGTCAGGGATTTTCTCTGCCTCGTGATGACTGGGTGTTGTGTGATGTCCTTAGGTTAGTTAGGTTTAAGTAGTTCTAAGTTCTAGGGTCTGATGACCATAGCTGTTAAGTCCCATAATGCTCAGAGCCATTTGAACCATTTGATTTGAACAGATACGTAGAAAAACTCAAAGTTTTGTTCGGCTGAAGCCGCACTTCAGGTTTCTGCCGCCAGAGCGCTCGAGAGCGCAGTGAGACAAAATGGCGACAGGAGCCGAGAAAGCGTATGTCGTGCTTGAAATGCACTCACATCAGTCAGTCATAACAGTGCAACGACACTTCAGGACGAAGTTCAACAAAGATCCACCAACTGCTAACTCCATTCGGCGATGGTATGCGCAATTTAAAGCTTCTGGATGCTTCTGTAAGGGGAAATCAATGGGTCGGCCTGCAGTGAGCGCCGAGTGTGGGAGGAACTTGATTATCGGCTTGATGTCTGCCGAATCACTAAAGGGGCACATATCGAACATTTGTGAATGCCTAAAAAAACTTTTTGAGTTTTTGTATGTGTGTGCAAAGCATTGTGAAAATATCTCAAATAATAAAGTTATTGTAGAGCTGTGAAATCGCTTCAATCGTTTGTAATAACCCTGTATATTAAAATTTTTTGCAATATGTTGCAAAAATTTTAAATCATAAAATACTATGATGACAGCATCCAATAACATTGTTTTTAAATAAAATAGACGGTATTTCCTTGATCGCTAGATTTAGATTTATTTTTAAATGTCTTACTGAGGTCCCGTCCACCCCCAGAACTGAGTAGTCAGCACGACTTACTGACATATGGGGAACCCGGATTCGATCCGCAGTACTGTCAAGGATTTTTTCCTTGGTGGAAGGATTGGAACAGGGTGGACTAAGTCTCGTGATGACAACTGAGCATCTACTTGACCGACTAGCAGCAGCACCAGGTCAGCTAACCTGGAAGTGGGACAGCAGTGTGCTGATCCCACGCCCCTCCTTACAGCATTGAGGACCTAATTCCAAGAGCGTAACAACACCAGTGTATGTGTGCTACGGCTTCTGACCAATCGTCGAGTTTGTGTTTGTTCACATCACGTTTATTCTTATGATAAACGGATTATAGCTGCCTGTCTGTTCTTCATTCCTAATGACCGAAGCTGGGGACGACACGACGGTCGGTCGGGCTCAGTCGGATTTCCAGGAGCTCACAGAAGGCAACTGATGTCTCGGAAATGGAGGGGAAGAGGCAACTGTAAGTCGCTTGTGTGAGAAAATGTTATTGAAGCGGCTGTAACTGAGTGACACAGGATTACGGAAGAGTGGCGCGCGTACTCACTGAGCGAGGTGCGCGTGCGCATGTGCCTGGAGTAGACGAGCGGGTGCAGGATGGCCCAGTAGCGGTCGAGCGAGACGGCGACCAGGCTGAGGATGGAGGAGGTGCACAGCGCCAGCAGCAGCGACAGCGTCGACAGGCAGGCGCGCAGGTTGCGAGGCTGCCCCACCGCCGCCAGCAGCGCGCACGGCACGCCTGCAACACGGCCAGTCCCGGCGTCACGAGCCGAAACGCGTACAGTCACAGGTTTCACTTCTGCAACACCGACAACACCGTTACACAGGATTTGCAGAAAAGAAAAGGTCTTACCACATCTGTAGACACAGGCATCACATCAGCAGCACCAGCACTTGACTGTGACTATGTAGTTCACAACTAACCTAACCACAAAAAAGTCCTCCATGGGAGATATCCTGCTAGCACTTTTACCACCTCTTCTATCCTTGATAATGAGATCGCTTTGGTGAGGAAAAGATTACGTTATATCTATCTGACTGGTCCCGCAGAGATACCAAACTGTAGGGACACTGATTTCTAGGTTTCATCTCCTGGTCTAAGTACGTCCAACGTTTACTATCTGTTTAAGACCATCTACACATACATACACACTCTGCAAGCCACCTTACAGTGTATCGTGGAAGATACCTTGAACCACTACTAGTCATAACCTTTCTTCCTCCCACAAACAGAGCGAGGGAAAAATGACTCTGTGCCTCGATATGCCGCTAATTTCTCTTACTTTCCGTTGTGGTTCAAATGTTCAAATGTGTATAAGATCTTATGGGACATAACTGCTAAGGTCATCAGTCCCTAAGCATACACACTGTTTAACCTAAACTATCCTAAGGACAAACACACACACACTCCCATGCCCGAGGGAGGACTCGAACCTCCGCCGGGACCAGCTGCACAGTCCATGACTGCAGTGCCTTAGACCGCTCCATTGTGGTCCTTACGCGATATTTACATTGGACACTGGACTCGAATTCGGTAGGACGACGGTTCAAACCTGCGTCAGGCGATCCTGAATTACGTTTCCGTGATTTCTCTAAATCGATTCAAGCAAATGCCGGGATGGTTCTTTTGAAAGAGCACGGCCGACTTCCTTCATCGTCCTTCCCTAATCCGATGGGACTAATGACCTCGCTGTTTGGTCCCGTCCTCTCAAATCACCAGGCCGCCCGGTGTGGCCGAGCGGTTCTAGGCGCGTCAGTCCGGAACCGCGCTACTGCTACGGTCGCAGGTTCGAATCCTGCCGCGGGCATGGATGTGTGTGATGTCCTTAGGTTAGTTAGGTTTAAGTAGTTCTAAGTTCTAGGGGACTGATTACCTCAGATGTTAAGTCCCATACTGCTCCGAGCCATTTGAACCATCAAATCAACAACAATTTACGTTGGTGGCAGTAGACTCCTACTGCAGTGAGCTGCAAATGCCGGTTGTCTATATCTTCTCAATAGTGTTTCGAGAAACGAATGTCGGTTTTCCTCCACGGATTTCTATCTGAATTCACGGAGAATTTCCATGATACTCGGGTGTTGATCGTACCTACTGCTAACAAACCCAGCAGGACGCCTCTGATTTCCTTCGATGTCTTTCTTTAATCCGACATTGTGGGGTCACAAATTCGCGATCGTTACTCATGAATGACTCGCACAAGCATTCTATATGCGTTCTCCTTTATAGATGAGTAATACCTTCTTAGAATTCTCACAAGAAACCAAACTCGAGCATTCGCCTTCGCTACTACCGACCTTGTGAGTTCGTTCCATTTCATATTTCTCTGTAAAATTACGCTTAGACGTGACTGTGTCAAGCACCATACCACCATACCATTGCATTAAGGATTGTTTTTCCTATTCATCTAAATTAACATATATTTTTCTACATTTAGAGTTAACTGCCATTCGTCACACCAACCAGAAATTTTGTCCAAGTCATCTTGTACCTTCCTACGGTAAACAGTAACTCAACAACATCATCTTCCCATAGACCACAGCATCATCAGAAAGCAACCGTAGATTCCTCCTCATCCTGCTCGCCAGATCATTTATGTATACGGAAAGTAATCATACTTCCCTGGGGCATTCTTGACGGTACCCTCGCTTCTGATGAACACTCGCCGTTCACGACAACGTACTGCGTTCTGTAACTTAAGAAATTTTCACTTATCCGACAACCAATTCCGTATGCTTGGATCTTCGTTAACGGTCTGTAGTGCTGCACTGTGTCAAACGCTTTCCGGAAATCTAGGAATACGAAATCTGCCTTTTGTCCTTCATCACTCGTTCGCAGGGTATCGGAAGGAGAAAGGGCAAATTGAGTGGGCGTCAAATCAGAAATGTCTCTATACAGCCCTGTGCGCAAGGCTGTTCTCATCTTGGAAGATGAAAGGACTCAAAAACTACTCATAATGAAGATGCAGAAGGAAGGGCAACATCTAGTCATCGAGAATATTGAAGTAAACGTCCTAGTTTATGTTCACAGTGACGTGAATGCGTGGGAACATTAATGGTAGAAAAATACCCGCAATAAATCATAGGATACTGTCCTGCCTGAACTTCACCGTCCATACACAGTGGGTTAAACGCCTGATTGGACTGTCGGTACAATCGACCCCTTGCATCATTCGATAGGAGCGAAATTCGGGACGCGACGGACCACAGTACACGCCTCCAGTCACCTTCCAATGTTCTTTGGCACATTGCAGACGTGCAGCATTATATTCTGCTGAGAGTAATGATTATTTTAGAGGTACCCCACTCAAAATGTTCATTTCTGCAGTTTCTTTCACAATTTTTGTTCAGAAATTGGTTGAGATGGACGTGCATACAATGAAGGCAGCAGTTGCTGCCGGCATTGTCAATCACAAGAGGCGACGTTCATCTTCGGTCCCTCTCTTTTCATGACGACTGTTCTTGGCCCGTGTTTCACGGTTTAAGAGATACACCATAGCTTTGTAGATACGTAGGACCGTCCACATTCACACTTCAACAAATCGCGGAGAGAGTGCTCCTCTACACGTGATGCTGAGGCACACCCATGGACAGCAAAATCCCCTCCGCGCCATTGCCGGTATCCAGCATATCAAGAACCAGCTACAACTGTCGTAGGCTAGTTTGCTTCGGGAGAGGATACTGTGGCTTTTTAACTCCCTTCCTGACTGAATCGGTGCATGCTTCCAGGCCCGAGGGGCGGAACGCCATGCTGATAAAAGGGCTCATACTGCCAAATTGTTTGTCATATAGTTCGATTTTATAATCGTTGAAACAACATTGCATTTACTCTTATCCCGTGAAGCTTCATTTCGCTTCCTCGTCCCCGTCTGGGTACTTCATTTCTTTGCTGTAATCCATCATTAACACTCAGTAATTTTGACCAGTACCCTACCAATAAATACTAGCCTTAGAAATACTAGCCTTAAAAACTAATCACAAAGATAAAGTAAGTGATACAGTAACATAACCTGATTCTGAACATACTTGTGTGTCTGTATGCGGAGGAGACAGAGCTGGTTGCGTCCACACAGCCTCATTCAGCTAGAAACTATTAAACTGTTTACATTGTCGTTCAGTGACAGTTTGGTGATTCATTATTATCCAAAACTCTAAATACTAATCTCCAACTGCCTCCGTTTTACTTACGGAACTTGAGTTGTTGTATACGCGTTTCACAATGGCATACATTAAAGGTAACAAAAAAGGTCCTTGTTTTGGCTCAGGGACCTCTTAGGATAGGTTCAGCCAATTACAAGAAAAAATTATTTTCCTTTATCACACAGATTGGCACTTTGGCTTTGCGAAATGTGTACGTGTTGGCCTCAGCTGCGCACAAAAATTTGTGGTAAGGTCTTATGCGACCAAACTACTTAGGTCGTCGGTCCTTAAGCCTACACACTACTTAATCTAACTTAAACTAACTTACGCTAAGGACAACACACACACCCATACCCGAGGGAGGACTCGAACCTCCGACGGGGGAAGCCTCACGGACCCTGGCAGGACGCAACAGACTGTGCGGCTACCCCGCGCGGTAGCTGCGCACATTAAATAAAGGACAGATGTTGGACCTGCTTGAGGAATTAGAAATCCTACTGCATTCTACAGACATGAAACTTCGATTGGTCAGGTTACGAACGAGTAGCATAACGTGTTTCAATTTACAATAAAGATTCGGTAAAAAATCTTCAGTGATATTTATGGAATAGACAGCCAGACAGAAAACTGCACAGAAAAATGTGGACACTTTTTGATAGTCAATCTTGATGGAAAAAATGACATACCGTCACAATTCTTGCGCGGGTGATAAGGTTATTATACACTCCTGGAAATTGAAATAAGAACACCGTGAATTCATTGTCCCAGGAAGGGGAAACTTTATTGACACATTCCTGGGGTCAGATACATCACATGATCACACTGACAGAACCACAGGCACATAGACACAGGCAACAGAGCATGCACAATGTCGGCACTAGTACAGTGTATATCCACCTTTCGCAGCAATGCAGGCTGCTATTCTCCCATGGAGACGATCGTAGAGATGCTGGATGTAGTCCTGTGGAACGGCTTGCCATGCCATTTCCACCTGGCGCCTCAGTTGGACCAGCGTTCGTGCTGGACGTGCAGACCGCGTGAGACGACGCTTCATCCAGTCTCAAACATGCTCAATGGGGGACAGATCCGGAGATCTTGCTGGCCAGGGTAGTTGACTTACACCTTCTAGAGCACGTTGGGTGGCACGGGATACATGCGGACGTGCATTGTCCTGTTGGAACAGCAAGTTCCCTTGCCGGTCTAGGAATGGTAGAACGATGGGTTCGATGATGGTTTGGATGTACCGTGCACTATTCAGTGTCCCCTCGACGATCACCAGTGGTGTACGGCCAGTGTAGGAGATCGCTCCCCACACCATGATGCCGGGTGTTGGCCCTGTGTGCCTCGGTCGTATGCAGTCCTGATTGTTGCGCTCACCTGCACGGCGCTAAACACGCATACGGCCATCATTGGCACCAAGGCAGAAGCGACTCTCATCGCTGAAGACGACACGTCTCCATTCGTCCCTCCATTCACGCCTGTCGCGACACCACTGGAGGCGGGCTGCACGATGTTGGGGCGTGAGCGGAAGACGGCCTAACGGTGTGCGGGACCGTAGCCCAGCTTCATGGAGACGGTTGCGAATGGTCCTCGCCGATACCCCAGGAGAAACAGTGTCCCTAATTTGCTGGGAAGTGGCGGTGCGGTCCCCTACGGCACTGCGTAGGATCCTACGGTCTTGGCGTGCATCCGTGCGTCGCTGCGGTCCGGTCCCAGGTCGACGGGCACGTGCACCTTCCGCCGACCACTGGCGACAACATCGATGTACTGTGGAGACCTCACGCCCCACGTGTTGAGCAATTCGGCGGTACGTCCACCCGGCCTCCCGCATGCCCACTATACGCCCTCGCTCAAAGTCCGTCAACTGCACATACGGTTCACGTCCACGCTGTCGCGGCATGCTACCAGTGTTAAAGACTGCGATGGAGCTCCGTATGCCACGGCAAACTGGCTGACACTGACGGCGGCGGTGCACAAATGCTGCGCAGCTACCGCCATTCGACGGCCAACACCGCGGTTCCTGGTGTGACCGCTGTGCCGTGCGTGTGATCGTTGCTTGTACAGCCCTCTCGCAGTGTCCGGAGCAAGTATGGTGGGTCTGACACACCGGTGTCAATGTGTTCTTTTTTCCATTTCCAGGAGTGTATGTGTTCAACGAAACCCCGTTAGCAGCCAGACAACGTCGATGTCGCTGGACTGTTGATCGAACTACTGTTGACAGTGTTGCCGGTGTGGCAACAGCGCAGGACGCCTCGCTGGTTTCTCGCGGCTCGTTCACGGTAGCTGGCTTCTGTTGATAAATTTCATTTTTCAAGGGCCCACGTAGGTAGAAGTAACGGGTTGTAAGGTCTGGAGAACGTGGTGCGTAACCAACAGCTTCTCATCTCAGTCGTCCAGGTAGATTTTCATCCAAGTAGGTCTGACATCTCTATGGTACTGAGGCAGAGCGCCATCTTGTTGTAGGTAAGATCTCTCATTTCCAAACACCTCTCTGGTGGCAGGTAAAATCGACGTTTGCAGCATATGAAGATACACCTCACCAGTTACTGTACCTTCAAAGAAGAATGGGTCAATGGCACGATGAGAGACTGCGCCACACACATATACACCCAGTAGATTAACATGTTTGTCCAGGGGAATGTGAGGTGCCCAGAACACGGAGTTTTGGCGGTTTGCAGTACCGTTCAGTTTGAACTGCGCCTCGTCAGACCAGACAACCATCCCTGCAAACTGCTTATCCACGCGAAGCACGGCTTCAAACCACTCGCAGTATTCCATTCTTCGATCCGGGTCCTCTTTCATAGCGTGCAGCGATCTTGAAAGGTACACTTCCCACGTTTCAGCCTTCAGAATTCGTCGTACGCTTGATCGGCATACCCTGGTTTCATGTGCACCCTGCTTCACAGATTTATGAGGCGAACTAATAAAATGTTGCAACGCAGCACCGCTGGAAGCTGGATTTGTTGACATTTTGGTGGACCAGACCTTTCCTTATGCACGTCCTGAATAGTACCGACAGCTTCAAATTTATCCTGTATACGCTAAATTGCTGTACGTGTTGGTGGCTGAGTCCCGTTGTATTTCCATCATGTTTTCGTGCTTTCTCTACTACTTCAAAAACGGCCTTGCGTTCTTACTTCATTCATTGTTTAACTGTCATCTGCTGGAAAACACGCGCCAAGATCTGCTGAAAAAATAATGGACTATGCTACCGCGCAAAGCTCCAATGATATGTAATTTTGTTCCGAAGATATTAACTATCAAAGAGTGTCTACATTTTTCTGGACCCCTCTGTATTTAAATTATTACGTTGTTTTAGTAATTCACTTACCAATATACACGGAAATGATACTCTGAAATCCAACGATCGTTTTAAGCTGTATGTGAAGACCAGTAGCTGATACAATAATAGCAAGTGGCTTTGTAGGTTACTTGGTTCAAATGGCTCTGAGCACTATGGGACTTAACATCTGAGGTCATCAGTCCCCTAGAACTTAGAACTACTTAAACTAGCAGGCCGAAGTGGCTGAGTGGTTCTAGGCGCTACAGTCTGGAACCGCGCGACCGCTACGGGCACAGGTTCGAATCCTGCCTCGGGCATAGATGTGTGTGATGTCCTTAGGTTAGTTAGGTTTAAGTAGTTCTAAGTTCTAGGGGACTGATGACCTCAGAAGTTAAGTGCCATAGTGCTCAGAGCCATTTGAACTTAAACCTAACTAACCTAAGGACATCACACACGGCCATGCCCAAGGCAGGATTCGAACCTGCGACCGTAGCGGTCGTGCGGTACCAGGCTGAAGCGCCTAGAACCGCGCGGCCACAACGGCCGGCTGTAGGCTACTGAGACGCTCTACGGCAGGAGGCCAGTACGCCGTACCGTTGATGCGAATGTAAACACATCGCATCGCTCACGAGGGCTGTGTGTACTACTTGACCCCGACATTATTGCGCTTGGCCTTCCGTGGCCGTTATCGGAAACAATCCGTGACGTTATCGTAAACAAGTACAGTGGTGACTAACAAGGGAAACTCCCCATCACATTCAGTGGTAAGAGAGCCCATTTGAACAGCTCGTCGCAAACTGAACACAGATCAAGCATGAAAACAGGAAGAAGGTGTACTGAACGGTGAAAAAAAAGCAAAATAGAATCAGTGAACGGTTCAAGCTCAACAAGTGCAACTCAGAGCAGCAGCGAAGAGAAACGGCGTCGTCGTCAAGTAGTAATGGTATTAGACTGTAAAGCGGGCGAGCCTGATTAAAAGCTCCTTCGTCCAAATATTTTTTTTTTTTCGCTGCTCGCTGTATTCAAATGTGTGTCCGTTACCAACAGCGAGGTAGCTAGCGTTCCTACCTCTGTATCACGGAGTCCCGGGTTCGATTCCCGGCCTTGTTGGGGATTTTCTCTGCCCGGGGACTGGGTGTTTGTGTTGTCCTCATCATTTCACCATAATCATCATTCGTGATAGTGGCTAGATTGGACCGTGTAAAAAATTGGACTGTGTAAAAACTGAGACTCTGTACGGACCCTGATGACCACGCAGTTGAGCGAGGTGTAAAGGACCTATAATGGAAGTTGGTTCTGCACAGCTACTCTAAAAAAATGGTTCAAATGGCTCTGAGCACTATGGGACTTAACATCTGAGGTCATCAGTCCCCTAGAAATTAGAACTACTTAAACCTAACTAACCTAAGGACATCACACACATCCATGCCCGAGGCAGGATTCGAGCCTGCGCCCGTAGCGGTCGCGCAGTTCAGGACTGAAGCGCCTAGAACCGCTCGACCACAGTGGCCGGCCAGCTACTCTGTTAACTGCCGAAAGGAAGTGCCTTTCGAATGAGAACCGCAAACATTTTATGACAAGGCGACAGGTCATCCGAATCCTCCACTGGGAAACATCTCTGGAGTGTCACATACGGCATTACCGACAGTAGGTACGTCATATGATAGGAATCTCTTATTGACACATCTAACACGTACGCCTGGTGAGTGAGTGATGTGTGCCTCATTGCCCGATTTAGGTGTTGGTGTGAATGTCACTGTGATTACTGCCAAAGGAAATGATGAAAAAATAATAGTTTGTCACATAATCTGCAACAAATGAACGCAGTCAATCACGCAGTTTTCCCTGCGCTCTGTCAAAACATATTTTTAACGTTTTTGAAGTTGCGTTCGGTTTTGGACGCTTTGACCCTTGAATTCCTTTGTTGTAACATAGGTCACGCACGCTTATTTGTTGTTTTCATTCCTGTGAGACGCCTGTTTGGTATCTCGCCTGCTCCCACTGTTCGTCACATTTACTTGCGACGGTAGTGTACACTTACCACATGACTCATATTCTATAACCAATGTCTAGTATGACAACTGCCAAGACAACAGAAAGAGAACAAACATTTCGATGACCGGACACACAGTTCATAATTTTGGGGAGAAATAAATTAAAAAGACACAGAGGAGTTTTGAACTCGCGTCATCCTGGTAGATGTCCAGTACCGTGTTCACTTAACCACAACACCAGAGCTCTTGACGTGCGCTCGATCTTGTTATTGTTGGCCTTGAACGATTCACTATTTCTATTTTGCTTTTTTTTTCATACTTCAGTACACTTTCTTCCTGTTTTCATGTTTGACCTGTCTGCAGTTTTTTACGGGCTATCCACTGTTCCGTATTACTACTAAATCTGAGGGGTATGCGAATTCCTAAGGGACCAAACTGCTGAGGTCATCGATCCCTAGATTTAGACACTACTTAAACTAACTTATACTAAGAACAACACACACACTCACATGCCAGAGGGAGGACTCGAACCTCCGGCGGGAGAGACCGCGCAATCCGTAACATGACGCCTCAAACCGCGCGGCCACTCCGCGCTGCTGGGGAGTTTCCCTTGTAAGGAAAACACATTTCACTGTAAATGATTTCAAGACAGCTGTGCATATACTATCGAGTGGTTCAGTGTGTCCTCGTGAAATATCAGGTCAAAAACTCACTATAAGCCGACTCCCAGGTGCAATAATATTGAGGTCGACTAATATATGCCGGGTGGCAGAGGAGAATACTCTACAGCGTAAAGTTAGCATGTGGGTTCGGCAGAGTCAATGGTGCAAGAATAAGATCCGTTTTACCATATGAGGGAGACAATTTAGCTCGACGTTTTAACTGTTTTTAACGTTTCTAGTGTTGTAATTTTGTGAAGCTTTTTTAATTACGTGAATGTTCCTAAGACTGACTTGTTCCTCTCGAACCTCATCAACTGAAATGTGGTTGTATAACTCTAAACTTGTAAACTGTGCCCGATATCGCTGGCATTGCATTAAACGCCTTTTACACAATCAACTCTCTTGTCCCTATTGGCTGCTCAGGACAAGTGAGTCTACAGCAGCGCCCCTGGCGTTTTACGTCTCTACTAAATCTCGTCTGTTTCGAGTGGTCACTTTCGTTTAGACGTCAGTGCCAAAATTTCGGGTGGTGTGAGAGCTGTCTGCTGTGCGGTGAAAGTGTTGTTAAGAGGGTCTATCTTTTTACGAAAAAATCGAAATATAGTAAGAAAATATAGGAATAAGCAATGATAATAGAGTTTATTGAGTTTATTAGTGGCCAATATTGAATTCGTAGTGAAAGTTCTTGTCAAAGGAGATTCTTTCCACTCCTGAGAAAATAAAGAATTCGAAAAGTGTCATCCAAACAGTTCAGAACATAAACATTTATTTGCTCGAGAAAACATATACTTGCAATCACGTCAATCAATATCCAGGACACATTAAATAGCGCCATTTTAGGTTATCTTTTCCTTTATCTTGTTTTCTGGCTAAAGTACCAAATAACATCGAAACCAATATTTCTCATCAAATGAATCTGACTCTTTGAATGTTGAAATGATTTTCATTAAAACGTTGTTGTCTATTTACGTTCTTATTTGTGCATGGTGTAGGATTTTTATTTCTAAAGCAAAGATACCTTTTTGTTTTCATGTATTTCGTCTCCCTTGTTGGAGAACACTAGTAGGAAAAATAGCGAGACCTCGTGCAATCTTTTCATTGCGTCACACGAAAACAAAACAAAAAACACAGTAAAGATTAAGATAACACGAAAGTACAACTTTCGTTTTTATCGCAGGAGTGCGCTTGGCCAGAATAGGTTAACTTCCGCTGTAGTACCTCGTTCCTTCGCGTTCGCAATTTGCAACATATTCAGAAACTTACAGCTCCCTCTCTACACGGTCTACAGATCATTGACGTCATTGAAACAATTGCGTCGTGATTGGTTTCTGATTTACATGCAGGCACGAAAAAGCACGCATACGTCAAGTACTGGAGTCTAACCACAAAGTCGCTCGCGCTTTACGGGCTTCAAGATAAAACCGACGTCCCTGTGTGATGTTGAGAAGAATATCGCTGACAGATGGTAAAATTGTTGTTTTGTTGACGTTGTATCGATGAAACAACAATTTTACCAGCTGTTTGCAGAATTCTTCTTGACATCATGCAGCAGGAACGAAGTAGAATCTTTATTGTCCAAAAGCTGAATGCTATCGCCAACGGCCGAAGGCCAAGACCTCGCCTGGTGAGCGCGTCAGCCGCAGCTGGCCAAATACCGGCGAGAGACGCGCCCAGAATAAGGGCGTTCAGAAAGCAGTCTGCTTACAGCTTTTCAGCATTGCGTACGTCTGTTTATCACATTAACCGGAGCACGCTACACATCTTTAGCGTTTTACCGCTGTAAATTCCCAACAATCTGGGATTCAGTTCCGCAAGAAACTTGGCGCACGGCACCGTTAACACTACACACGCAACTGGGCGTATAAATTTAGTAATAATTTGTAAGGTATCATCAATTGGACACGTAAAATTCCAGATTCTATTACCGTCAACCGCACTGGGACTCGGAATCAAACCCAGACACTGTGCTCCATGCTCACGTCTCCCGTTCCAACTGGCAACACTGCTCTTCCGTATGTCTGACTGAAACTAAGTCAATTCATGAGACAACGTGGATAATAAAGCTTGTAAGAATTTTGTTCGCCAACAGCAAAAGTCCAGGTTAGGCAAACAGTTGTAATGTTAAGGAAGTTTCATAACAAGACGGACTGTGGATTAAATATTAGGCCTCGCATAAGTTCGTAGCGTTTTTCTTTTGCATGTTGGTATTTCGGCTGCTCTTGGTTTATTTATCGATTGCCTTTTTTATTTGTAGTTGCTATTTAAGTTTACTTATTGTCATTTTGTCACTATGAGAAAAAGTTGAAAAAGAGAGAGGGATAGAGGGTGATATATGTGAACGTGTGATAAACCCCTTCCCCTGAAAATTTCCCTCCTTCGTACCTCTTCTGTGTTACCACAGATGATGTGTCATTATGCTGCACGGGGTAGTCACTCGGTCTATGGCGCCTTGCCACGGTTCGCATGGTTCCCCCCGTTGGAAGCTCGAGTCGTCCCTCAGGCATGTGTGTGTGTGTGTGTGTGTGTGTGTGTGTGTGTGTGTGTGTGTGTGTGTGTGTGTGTTGTCCTTAGCGTCAGTTAGTTTCAGTTCGATTAAGTAGTGTGTAAGCCTAGGGACCGATGACCTCAGCAGTTTGGTCCCATAGGAACTTACCACCACCACGTGTCACTGATTTCATTTGTACTAAGATTGCAGTACACGTTAGGTGCCTATTAGCTTCCACCGCCCTGAGTGAATGCGTAGGCTCTAATTAACGTTCATCAACCTGCAGTCTTCTATAGACGTTGTACCCTGTGCAGAAAACAGCACATAGGTCATGAATCCGTTATCTTGAGGCTGTAATAAATTCTTGACGAGGAACTGATATTTTATAAATAGTTAAATTTCCAATTACTCTGTTTGCACGGGATGCCACTCGCTTTTTATTAGCAGAATACGAGAAACTGCACAATTATATTCCACTTTATGAAATACAAATAATCTGCTTATTTGCGTAATTACTATCAAATTGTTCTCAGCCACATGCGCACATAACCATACATTGCTAATATACTCTTAACCTGACGCGGACCGCGGCAGACAACATGTCTGTCCTCCGAGACTGCCAGTCCAGCTCTGATCTTGCAGCCGAACACTTCGCCCGCCATCCAATTTAGGCGCGATCTGAAGATCTCCGAAGTGCTTCGTCTGCGTTTTCGTACAGCAGACTTTATTATTCTGCCGGTTATTAATAGTTGTGAAATAATAGAATGATAGCACGCTACTGAGAGACTTTTTAATATGAAACGCAAGTAAATACGCTGTTCAGTTTTTCTTGTATAAATAACAGAAGATTATATTTTGGCGCGCTACTTCCGAACGCAGCAGCCAGTCACGGATGAGGACCGCAATGTAGGTAAATTAACAGAAGGCATTTGTTCTCCTGCACTTAGAGTTTTTTTTCGCATCAGTCGATCTTTTTTTCCCTTGAGGCTGTTGTGGGTTTCCCACATTTGGACGAACTAATGACGACACTCCTATTTTGCCACCAACTCATCCACCGTTTATAGTTTCCTCGGTCCAAGAGAGATTCCGTAGACTGTTCGCTATAATTCTACAGAAAGGGTTACAGCGTATTGCAGTGTACACGAGTGGTTTATTTCTCAATTTTATGTTTATCTGTAGCGTAAGTAAAAAAAAATAAAAATAAAAATAACTGAAAATAAAAGAAGGGTTTTGACTCCACCACCACTGGATTACCTTTCTGTACTTCTTCCGCTGCGCCAACCACTGCCTGGTGACTATGCAATATAAATGGTTCGTGCCTCGCACGACCCGCGCCGAAAGTGCTATTTTCTCTAAACCCTTGGCGGTCTGGAATTCCAACTTCTGTCACTTTCATTTCCGGCCGAATTCTACGAATACCAGAAATTTGGACGAAATCGGTCCCCTTGTCAGTTTAAAATGATGTGAATGCAGGTCGGACAGTCTGTACTTTATCGGTTACCGCTTTTCACTGCCTGTGCAGTATGCTTCACCACACGACAGGCGATGTTTTCTTGTTTGCGCCTGCGTGGCGGGCCTCAGCCGAGCTGCTTGAAGCCGCCGCTCTGTCGGCCCGCTGAGTGCTGCTGCTACGTGTATGCCAGCAGTCACCGTCGCGCGGGAACTTCCACCTGTCTCTTTCGCAGTTTTCTTTCTTTATTCCCAGACGCGGCATTTTCTTAATACTTTTCTTGTTTCTCATTCATAACTGCTACTTCATCAGACATTTACACATTACGATTAACTACATTTTTCTTATCGCATTGCCATTTTCCATTTTCTCCAGTAATCTTTGCGTACCTTGTGGAAGTACCGGAGTTGTCTCTTTTTGTTTGCTAACATATACCGATATTTCTCAAATTTCAAAGGAAGAATTCCAGAGTTTAATGTATCTTCCATGCCGAGGTCTCTAAAAACGCAGCAAGAGCACGAAATACAGCAGAATGAGAGGAACAAAACCTTCCGAGTCCTTGTGTCAGGAAACATCATAGCGTTCGGAGGAAGCATGGGAATCAAAGGATCTCAGAGGAATTTGAGTCACCGGCCGTGGTGGCCGAGCGGTTCTAGGCGCTACAGTCTGGAACCGCGAGACCGCTACGGTCGCAGTTTCGAATCCTGCCTCGGGCATGGATGTCTGTGATGTCCTTAGATTAGTTAGGTTTACGTAGTTCTAAGTTCTAGGGGACTGATGACCTTAGAAGTTAAGTCCCATAGTGCTCAGAGCCATCTGAACAATTTTTTTTTTAATTTGAGTCCTAGGCTGCCGATTATGTACAGGAAATGTATTTCCAATTACGAATATGAGCCACCATCTATCGTATATTGATAAGAAGACAATGGAAATTTTGTACCGGACTCCAGATTTCGTACCGGAACCCAGATTTCCAGCTTTTTGCGAGCAGTCGCCTTAACCGCTTCGGCTATCTGTGCACGAATCACAGCCAGGCCCAAACTACCCTATGTCGTACGTTACGCATATTCCCGTCCAGGAAGGAGATACAATGGTTCCAAACTAGAAGCAACAAACCGCTATTTCCCTGTCCTGTGTCTAAGTCAGGATACAATCATACAAACTGTCAAGAGATGTCCGTACGATCGTGTTCTGCACGGAGGATGGCATTTCGCTCAACGGAAAATCACGCCAACGATGCCGTCATGGCACCTATCAAACGGGGTACTGTTTTCCAGGTAGACCCGCATCCACAAGCGCTGTGTACACAGTCATAAACGGTGCAGTATGGCAAAGAAAAAACGCGTACCAGACTCTATGCGGTGGAGAGGCATAGGAAGAATGGAAGCAGGACAGTCGCAAACTCATGTGGCCCGATGGCTTAATGTGAATCGTTCTGTTGTTTCTCGAATGTGGAGGGAGTCTGTAGAGACCGAAACCGTATCAGAAACACGAGAGAAAGGCCGACGACGTGTGACATCAGAAGGAGAAGACCATTATTGGACTATAAGGATACTGCACGGCAACTGACATCTGACCTCGCAGCATCCATTGGACGTGTTGCATAGAGGCTAACGGCGTACAGAAGGCTTCGGCACGGTGACTTTTGCCGTCGGAAACCTGTTGTATGTGTAGCTCTCACGCGTCTTCATAGAAGGGAACGTCTAGAGTGGAGTTATCAACATGCCACTTTGACGGTCAAACAGTGGGCCAGTGTTGTTCTTACAGATGAATCCCGATTTGATCTCGAAAGTGATTCTCCGCGGATTCGCATCTGGAGTAAACATGGAACACTCGAATGGCTCTTCATGAAATTGTACGGGTAAACCGGCAAGGTGTAAGTGTGGTCAGGTATCGTGACGAAATCTTGGGACCTCAAGTGTGGTCGTTGCGAGATGCCGTGGGCACAGACTTTGTACTGATGGGTGATGACGCTCGAAATCATAGAGCACGTGTGGTTGATGTTTTCTTGGAAACGAAAGATACTGTACGCGCTGTGTGGCCTGCTCGCTCTCCTGATTTGAATCCCATAGAGAACGTCTTGGAGCCTCGGAGAGACGGACTGCATCACGCCAGCATTCACCAACCACTCTCCCAGTCTTGCGAACAAGCCGGCCGTGGTGTCGAGCGGCTCTATGCGCTACAGCCTGGAACCGCGCGGTCGCTACGGTCGCAGGTTCGAATCCTGCCTCGGGCATGGATGTGTGTGATGTCCTTAGGTTAGTTAGATTTAAGTAGTTCTAATTTCTAGGGGACTGATGACCTCAGAAGTTAAGTCCCATAGTGCTGAGAGCCATTTGAACCATTTGAACTTGCAAACAGCTCTGCAGGAAAAATGGAGGTTACTCAACACGAGATTCATGACGTCATTCACAAAGTGCCCCTTCGTTGTCAGGCCTGTATTGCTGTCAGAGGTGGTCACACCCCACACTGAGGTCATTAACCAGTCATCGGAATGTGTGCGCAAATCCGTTAAGTTGGAAAAGCGAAGAACACTTTTGTCTACCGTTATACGTGTTGCAGTTGTTTATCTTCTGTATTCTTTACATTGTGTATAGTTTACAGTCATCCGTTGTTTTTAGCTTTAATTTTGGACACCAGTGTATTTACTGAGAGTCGAGAGCCTGGTATTGGCGAATAAATGCTGGACGCCTCTCTTGGTAATGCTAAAACACTCATCCACTAGTTTATTTGTTTTCTTTTTTTATTTTCAGTGACTTAATGGCTTCCTGCGAATTTATTTTTATTATTAACGACGCATCACTGATGATTCCATGTAGTCTCCAATAAAAATTTTTATTTATAAAAGATTTATGCTATGACACTTTCCGTGAATATGTTCAGCACATACTATCACATTTATTGCCAGATAGTCAAATGTATCTCGCATATGTTCTCCGTTTCTGCAGAGGTTCCATAATTATGAGCAACTCATGCCGTTGTATAAAAATGACTTATTTTAAATATTTACTAATTTTGAGACACTGCCTACAAAAAATATATTGCAACTGTAACTACTTAAAGCAGCCTGAAAGTTTTAAGGAAACAAAGTGAATATTCATAGTCTCTCAAACCATCGTTCGATTGTGGACCTTTCCTTTCATGACACTCATGTAATATTTACTGTTCCTAAAGTCTGTGTACTATGAATCAGAGTTTCCAGAAATGAAGCTAGCAGTTTCCCAAATACTTACATTCTCCACTCAATCTGGGAGGAGAATAGAATGATGGCCTTATTTATAGAAACCAAGAAAATTGAGCAAAACACCCACCCGCAGCCAGCTAGAGTTATCTACAAAACATCTCGTTATCTCCTGTCTTTCCCTCCTACAGCCATGAATCAACAACTTTAATTAGTGGAACGGTTAAAGATACAACAACGCCTGTAACGATAGGTGGACAGTATCAGCTGCACACATTTTGTTGCATCGGCACCGAGCAGTATGTAATATAAATGAAGGCACTGCACAAGGCACAATATCTACGTAAACACCGAACAGTAGCGCTGTAGATTTGTAGAACGTATACATACACCACTAGACAATATAAAAACACCATGCTAAGATAAAGAAAGAAAACATGGTACTTTTGTCTGGTCACTTGAAGTGTGGTGGTAGAACACACTGTTTTATACAATTTTAACACAGACACAGTGTGCTGAAATAGAGCAGGGTCGGATCGAAAGAGGTCTGTAAGCATAATATCTGTTCCTGTAAGTGATGACCTTTGTACGTGTCCGTACACATGTGTTTGACACTTAGCAATCTGTCATTAGTCCCTATTGCTCAGATGTCTTCTTCATATCAGCAGGAATAGAATACAGAAAAGAAATCCTCTTCAAAGATTGTGATAATGTATAGAAGGACATTAGTAATAAAATACTAATTATAGAAATACGGTCGACATACTATCAGGCTGTTAACGGCGTTGTAGAAACAAATAAGAGGCCAAACGCTATAGGTCTGTCCGACTGACTTTGCAAACGCTGTAGAGACATATGGGCACGAATACAGGAGCAGGTAGCATTTCTCAGAAGAAATAACGGTAGATTCATCACCACAGAAGAGCTAACCGCTCCGGAAGTGACGCACTTTCCGAAAATCCACTTGGGGTACTGAAGGGTGTGTGCTATAGCCCTGCAACAGTGTGGCTTATCAGCGTGATCTGCACGCGCCTGTATTGTGCGAGTGAAAGCGCTAATACGCTAAGGCGAACGTTGGCGGAAGATTACCGGTACTAATAACAGCCGCAATTTTTTTGGAAATTTCCTAAGGGACCAAACTGCTGTCCCTAGGCTTACTGTCAGTCCCTAGGCTTACACACTAGTTAATGTAACTTATACTAACTTGCGCTAACGACAACACACACACACCATGCCCGAGGGAGGAGTCGTGCCTCTGACGGGAGGATCCGAGCGAACCGTGACAAAATGCCTAAGACCGCGCGGCTACCCAGCGCGGCAGTGACAACGCATGTACACGCTGCTGCGATACGCTTGCTGAGCACCTGACACGGGAGAAATTCGTGCGAATGACGAATAACGAATACAGGCAGAAATCTTCTTCTGCTTTTGCTTGTGCCTTTATCCCGCGATTGTGCAGGGTCGGCATGGTTAGGAGCGGATTTGGTAAGGTTGATAATAAGGGGTGGCCGGATGCCGTTCCCATCGCCACACCGTACCCCCTGGGAAGGAGTGAGTATACCCTAGATGTCTGCATCTAGTGTAATCCATGGAATAGTGCGAACGTGTTCAGATGTCTGCGAGTCGTGTAACTGAGGCGGACGTTGGGACCAGCCCGGTATTCACCTTATGGGATGTGGAAAACCGCCTAAAAACCACATCCAGGCTGGCCGGCACACCGGCCTTCATCGTTAATCCGCCGGACGGATTCGATCCGAGGCCGGCGTGCCTACCCGAGTCCAGGAAGCAGCACGTTAGCGCTCTCGGCTAACCTGACGGGTCGAATACAGACAGAAATCATTATCCGTTATTCGTGAATAACAAATGTTATTCTAAACATTATCCACATGCACAAATAAAAACTCATATTCGCCATACATGAGTAAAAAGCGCCAAGAATAATAAAAAAAATCTGAAATATAATTGCATTTACAGCTCTAGTTCTTTATCATTTATTAAATGAGTGTACTTTTCGTTTATTTTACATTAGGTTTCAGAATAACTCTTTTTTTCGAAACGTCTCATCAGAAACTTTGTTTGATTTGTGGAGATGTACCGTTGTGGCATAAAAGGAAAACTTTCTACACATGTAATGCACTCTGAATTCGTCATTTATCCTAACTTCGATGTATGACTTCCAGCAAAAATTGAGAAATCATCAATACGTCTGTAGTTTTTGGTAAATAATTCGTTGTGATTCAACTTTAACTTCACTTCTCAAATCACATTCCAAATAAACTCTTCTTTTTACGTCATAATGTCATTCTAAAGTCGTAACCCGATTTTTTTGACATTTGTTTGGCTGTTGTATGTCTGAAGTTTGTTGTTAGCTTCCCTTGCTCATGGACAGCAATAGAGGTGAACTACTTGTTTTCAAATCGTGGGGAAGACTTTGCTGCAATAACGTCAGTTGGCATAGAAAGAAGAGAAACGTCTTCCAATCGTCCCTTAACACTTTCGCGATACACAAGTTGAAAGTGTACTGAAATATTACGAAAGCTTTTATGTACTCGAAGCCAGTGGCTCTTCCGAAATTTTTGTTTCTCAGAGCTCTGAGTATTTGTATAGATGGATGTCAAATCGAAAAATTATTCCATATTTTAACGGCAAGCTCAATCATAGTTAATTCTAAAACACTTTGGATGACTCTGGACTTCCAGCTGCATTTCATAAACGTTTTAGGAGATTTTAGTTTAAAAGTCTAGTGATGTTAATCGTTGGGAACCACTAAGGTCTTGCTTGGTTCACTCATTTTGTAGCACTAATTAATTGAATAATTACACTAAGGAGACACGCAGATCCGATAGCTTTAGCAATGTAAGAAAGGTTTTCAAGATAGAGAGTTTTGTCGGCTGCATTCCCGTCGTTGGTTGCTTACTTAGAATTCTTGCGCCATATTAGCAGTGGGAGGAGGAGGCGTATTGGCAGGTGCAAAGACAGATGAAGGGCGTCGAGTCGATAATGTAGTAGGGCTGCAACGCATTAGGCTGCGTTCACAGTGGCTCCGACAACGGTCGTCGGACACCATCGCCTGAGGTCGCTCCATAACATCGGCCGACAGCGTGGTCATAGTGCGTCTGATCTCCTCCGACAGTTTTTGGCAGCGTCAAGAAGGTTAGGTTGAGTTAGATCAATTCTATGTACGAAGTAGGTTAGATTTTAACCTCTTAGGCTGGGGTGAATACCACGACGCCTCTGTGCTTGGATACGAGTGCTGCATAGCGGCTTCTGCTATTAAAGGGACGCCGAATGCATGCGAATGAGCTTTCCAGTCTCGCAAAGAACGTGGGGCGTACTATGCACTCTGTCCTCAGTTATCGGAATAACCAGACAAGTTTTACGAATATACGAGATAGGAGAGAAACATTCTATTAAATACTCGAGATAATTCGTGCTGACCTTGAAAAGCAGGACATAAACACTCTGTGTCGCTGTAATTATTTTAAGTTGTGCAGACGTACGTCAATTCAATGATTGTCATTTAACACACGAGTGAAAGTCAAGCATAAAGTATAGCATAAGATACTCTGAAAACCTAAAGCACTTAAAAGTTGAAATACATACCGTACACCACATTTGCAACCACTTCATGTTAACAGAATCACTACCCTTCTTGCATAAAACGTAAGTAAGCAAAAATACTAATTCGTAGACAACTAACGACTACATACCACAAAAAAGATCAAGTACAGTAGCTATAAGCATGTAAGATACGCAACCATTTTCACTTAAACAAATTATAGGTTGATTGATTTGGGGGAGTAGGCCACACAGGGAAGGATGGGGAAGGAATCAACCGCGCCCCTTCAAAGGAACCATCCCAGCATATGCCTGAAGAAATTTAGGGAAATCACGGAAAACCTAAATCAGGATGGCCGGAAGTGGGTTTGAACCGTCGTCCTCCCGAAAGTGAGTCCAGTGTGCTAACCACTACGCCACCTCGCTCGGTAATAAATCCTTTTTTAAGGTTATAATCTATGCCTAAAATTTCCAGTAAGGATTTTGCCTATTTAATATTTCGAATAAACCTGCGGTTTCAGTCCATAGATTCCGAGCTATAACCCGATTATGATATTTTCATCCTCAGGATGCCACGAACTCACTCTTTCTTGGACTGAACTTATCAGTTTCACAGGATCCTAATTTCGTGTGCGAGAACGTCGGTTGATTTGACCGAAGAAAACAAACTGATCTGAATTTCACCGATTGTCGTCCGAAGTCTGTACGTTCGAGAGATGACATCGGCTATAGTGTGACCGCGCACGTAGTGGCGTACTGATTTGAAAAGGTCGGACGTCTTCGGCCGATGTCGGTCGTAATCGTAATCCTCCGATATCGGAGCCACTGTGACCGCAGCCTTAGGCAGGCAGACTGCTGCAGCCAATAAAAAAATGACGAGTGTTGTAATCCGCGCACTGGGCTGCTGCGATAGCCAGCTGGCTGTTCGTTGCCAGTTCTGAGCAGGCCGTGTGTGGCTGCCTTCAGTGTCCGTGCACTTGTCGAAGCAGCCTGACCTCCCTTGCACCCTGAAACAAATTTCGTGGTGGCTTTCGACAGTTTGTAGGACTTTGGGGACTTCCTAGTTCTTGGAGGTATGTGCAGTATGTCTTACGATTTATATCCATCTCCTTGTGATACATTAATTTGTAAAACACAGCAAGCATTTATTACAGAAATTACAAATTTAACGCGAACTTTCATTGGGTAATGAAAAATTCTCCGTTATCCATTTATTTGCCAGAGTGTATTCTATAAACTGCCAAGTTAGTCCAAGACAGCCTTTTTTAAAGATTCTTTTATTGTTTGTTAAAATCCTTCCTCCTTAAGGACACATTAAATTTTCAGATATACCAAACGCCTCGTCTCCGTCAAAGACGCACAGACTCGGTACTCCCTTGTTTGTTATGGGATTTTTCTCCGATAGTAGTAAATTTTGCTAACGAGATTTCATTCAAAACTGATTGCATGAAAATAGATGAGTGGCTATATTTTCCGTATGCTCAAACATCTATGTAAGTGAACTTATAATCCATAGCACGTAAAGCAAGTAAAACGACATAAAAATAACTTTGATAATTATAAGAAAGTACCTTTGTTATGAGAAAAAAGGCATAACATATTCAACGCCCATCCCGCTCGGCTGATCGGTCACAACTGACAGCTGACTGACTAAATTGGCTGCTTAACATTGCGGGTGCTTAGTGCGTTATAGGTAATACTGCTGTGGCCGTCCGCTTAGAAGCATTTTTATATTTCGTTTGTTAATCTGTAAATCAAGTAAAGCTGTGCTCAGCTTGAAGGGTGGTTTCGGTACTGCAGTGCTTTACTAGGCTTGGTGGTGTGCCCCAGACTTCCTCCCACGTCTGAACAGACTTATACAGCCAGTTACAGCGGTTCTACGTTTCAACATGTACACCGAAAAAACGTACTACCCCATTGCCCAAGTTTTAAGGTAAGTAACCTGTTCCGGTATGTAGATGCCCAATGAAGTCTGAACTATCATTTATTGCGCAACGACTTTTGTAATGGTAACTTATGGCCCTGCAGACTCAAAAGGGCGGTGGAATAGTGACACTGTAATTTAATTTTGCGATCAGGTGATATACGTATTTAATGAAAGTCAAGTTACCGTAAGTTCTATTCTTTGTTACATACTCACAAGAAAAGAGTGCAATATTTGCACTGAAGTATAACACGAACATGTTTAATAACATCCTGTTCACTGACAAATTATCACAAGAACATGAAACGTTTACAAGTAACTAAGGTTGGCGGAGATTCAAGACCAGCAACCGATAGGTAGGTTACTACATTAGTAGCACACTGGTACGTTTCCGTGATCTGACGAGGGTGACTCCCGAAATTTGAGCTCGTAAACTTATGCATGCCATAAGGGCATCTTCTTCCTTCTCATTAACACATTAACGTTTACTGAGTACTTTGCGACCTACAGACTTCGAAGCCGATTGCAGATCTTACTATCTTTTTTTTTTATTATTTAAGGAAGCAGCGTCGTCTTGTTGTCCGCCAGTGCTCCTGTCGGCGGCCGCGGTGTCGGACGATGCCTGCGAATCCCAGAAAGCTACCTAAAGGTAACTTTACATCATGATCCCAGGTGGAACTACAAAGTAAAATGACTACTTCTTACACAGAATTTTTGGAACAGAATTCAAAGTGATTCGCTCCCTAGCAGCGGACGAAGTCCTTAGATTAGAGATTAGATTAGATTAGTTTTTCGTTCCATAGATCCATGCTGGAGAGATCCTCGTGGATGCGGAACATGTCAACTTTTTTTTTTTTAGTCCTCCCATCTTTCCTCGTAATATTCGCCCCTTCTTTGAGAGCCAATCCTAGCCTCTCACGAGAAGTCATCCTATCATAGACTAAGTGTCAAATCTCCTAAAGTGTCCTCCCACTTCTCAATAATTTTGTAGATCTACTATGTCAGACCAGGCTGACCGATGAAATTCCCGCATTTTCGCGAGGCCTACATCTAAAGAAATGAATGTGTTTTAGCGCTGTCCTGCGGGCTCCGCAAAGTGGCGTGTTAACACCTTGTTCCTCCGAGCCTCCTAAGATTCCTATCTGCTTTATATAAATGAGGGGCCAGCTACAGATATTTTTATGATGAGAGAGTTGCAGTCTCACGCTTACAGAAAACTCACAGATGGCGTGCCATGTTATGTTGAGAGCATAGAGCCACAGATACCCGTAGCTTTCACAGGGCCTGCGTAGTGTCCAACGGCATATTGCTCTCCTATCGGCAGACTGGCGCCGTCTTGTCTACATTCTCCGCCCAAGGCTCATTGTTGCCCGCCTTCCGGGGCCTTTATTGTACTTTACAACGCCCTCATCACAGCAAAAAGCTTTAGGACCGTTGGAGCGGCGGTCATTTCGTACAGAATTTCAACGATGGTTTTACCTGCTGTTAGCACTGTGTGGGCTCGGGATCTGCGCCAGCTCACCCTGTCCAGTGCACACAACAGCCTTCGCCGAACGCTGTCCAGCGTGGCTTCGGCTTCACCCTTCCAGCCTGCCAAGCTTCAGTTAATGGAGCTCATCGACCCTCTTTGATCTGCTATCTGTCTGCGAAACCGCTAGCCCAGCCAAACGCAAGTTTCAAAAATAAGAAATAAAAAAATCATACAAGTATTTCATGTATTGGCAATCATTATACGATAATCTTTAATAAAAGTAAAATTTTCAAATTCAATTAATTTGATCTACATATCACTCTACATAATTTGCATCTCAAATATAGATAATGTGAAAGTCAACGAAAACGTCAGTTTCGCCGTCTTTCACGACGGTGGAACTTGACTTGGCATTATCGTTATTGTTATAGGTGAAAGGAGCAGTAAGAAGATAGTAAATCGTAGGACCAGCTAGGGATCGAACTCTAAGCCTAAGTTTTGTAGTCTGGAACTTCGGCTAGCGAGCCACAAAGGGACATTTCTGGACAAACTATTAATACGTTATTTATAAAACGGAAACCTAACCGAGCCAAGGGAACAAACCCCAATTCTGTACAAGAAGTAAACAAAGGAAATGCAGTGGTATTATGAGTAATTCGTTTTTTTAATTTACAGATGATTTATTGCCGAATAAATTTGTTTGAATAATCTACTTATATGAACAATTACCCAGATAGAAATCTATTCGAATAATACCCGTCTCTTTTCGTTAGCCGGCCGGGGTGGCCGAGCGGTTATAGGCGCTACAGTCTGGAACGGCGCGACCGCTACGGTCGCAGGTTCGAATCCTGCCTCGGGCATTGATGTGTGTGATGTCCTTAGGTTAGTTAGGCTTAAGTAGTTCTAAGTTCTAGGGGACTGATGACCTCAGATGTTAAGTCCCATAGTGCTCAGAGCCATTTTTCTTTTTGTTACTACACCTTATGCTTCCTTTTCTTTCTGTTGTCATTATCAAATGTAACGACTTCTGCTAGTCCGTTTACTCGAGTTACCCGTGAAATCTTATGGTGTAGCTGGACAGAGGTTTGTTGTTAATTATAAACAAAGTTGACAATTATAGTCTGTAGTCATACTCACAACGTAAATCTTTTTAATTTGTTCTGTACAATATATATATATAAGTGTCAGTGTGGTTTTAGGAGCTGACTCAAAGTGAGCATCGACTCCTGAGCTATCATTTCACAGAAATACACAGACCCATAACGGAAGCAATGACCTTCCATAACATTCAATATTCGATTATCACCTTTTTTTATATACCATGGTAACTCTAAGTGAATCTCAGGTATGTAGCACACACCGTCTCCATAGAAAAACGGAAAATGGACAGCTAAAATGAAATTATTATTCTAAATACATTTGAATGCTTGTCGGGCCCATTAGTGCCGATATGTTGTGTCGAAGCTCTATAGGTAGAGTCAATGTTTCCGTTTACCCATGTGGCAAGGCCATGAAGCTCTTGCCCTTCAATCTATGAGTGAGCGCCACGTAATACCGAGTAAGTGCACGTGCATATTGAGTGATGTAGAAGAGCGCTATTCACACGGATGCGGAAAATTATAAAGAGCAACGAACGACTATCTGTGCTTGCGTGTTATGGAGCTGATTGTAACAACACCGTCACAGGCGATGAAACATGGGTTCATCACTTCGAAGTGGAAGCAAAACAGCAATCTATGGAGTGGTGCCACTCCACCTCTTCTCCGAGGAAAGAGTTCAAAGTCGCACACTGAGCTGGTAAAGTCACGGCAACGTTCTCTGTGACTCTGAAGGAGTTATTCTGTTTGGTGTCCTCCCTCATGGTGCAACGATCAACTTTGAAGTGTATTGTGCTACCCTCAGGAAACTGAAGAAAAGAGTTCGGCGTTTTCGTGGCCGCAAAACTACAAACGAACTTCTCCTTTTCCATGACGACGCAAGGCCTCACACAAGCCTGCGCACCCGACAGGAGCTCAGAAAACTTCGCTGGACTATTCTTACTCATCCGAACTGCAGCCCAGGTCTTGAACATTTCGACCCCCCTCTGTTTGGCGCAATTAAGTATGCACTCCATGGGAAGCATTACGTGGGTGACGGGGGAGGGGGGGGGGATTATTGAGGCAGCAAGACTTTGGCTCTGACATCGCCCAGTAAAGGAGTGCCATGTGGACATACAGGCCCTCACAGTAAGCTGGCGTAAGGCTGTCGTACTGAAGACTCAAATGGCTCAAATGGCTCTGAACACTATGGGACTTAAAATCTGAGGCCATCAGTCTCCTATAACTTAGAACTACTTAAACCTAACTAACCTAAGGACATCACACACATCCATGCCCGAGGCAGGATTCGAACCTGCGACCGTAGTGGTCGCGCGGTTCCAGACTGAAGCGCCTAGAACCGCTCGGCCACTCCGGCCGGCACTAGAAGAAGGGATCAGTTGGTAGGGCACATTCTGAGACAACAAGAGATCATCAATTTAGTATTGGAGGGAAGCGCGAGGATAAAAATCGTCGAGGGACACCAAGGTATGAATACACTAAACAGATTCAGAAGGATGTGGGTTGCAGTAGTTACTCAGAGATGAAGACGCATGCACAGGATAGAGTTCATGGAAAGGTGTATCAAACCAATCTCGGGACTGAAGACCGCAGCAACAACAATCAATATTGTATGCAGGTTCACGAATGGAATTAAAATTCAAGGTGAAAGGACATCAGTGATACGATTCGCTGATAACATTGCTATCCTGATTGAAAGTGAAGAAGAATTACATGAACTGCTGAATGGAATGAACAGTCTAACGAGTACAGAATAATGGACTGAGAATGAATCGAAGAAAGATAAAAGTAACGAGAAGCAGCAGAAATGAGAATAGCGAGAAACTTAACATAAGGGTTGATTGTCACGAAGCAATTGAAGCTAAGGAATTCTGCTCTCTAGGCCACAAAAAACCAATGACGAAAGGAGAAAGGAGGACATCAAAGACATACTTAGTACTGGCAAAAAGGGCATTCCTGGCCTAGAGAAGTCTACCAGTTGCATGGGGACTTAATTATTTATAATGCAAGTATTTTTAATTTTAGGAGCTGTCTGTCCGGTTACGCAGTCTCGTAACCGGTTGGCCCTGACTAGTATTAGTACGCAATATGACTGCATAGAATAACAACAAAGAATGAAAGGAAATTTCCTTTAACACAATTAATTAATTAAGTCCCCAGCAACTATAAAAGCTACGAAACAAAAACTCCGCAACAACAAAGCACAAGTGTATCTGTTCTCTGTGTGGAAGTATGATTCAACGTACACATCTGGCACGGTTCTTCCTCAATAAGACAAGATATTTTAAGCACCATTTACACTGAAGTAATTAAAAAAACCAGAAATACTATAATTGCACATAGAAACCAGAATTACACTCTAATACATGAACACAAGCCGGATGCTTTGTTGACTGAACCTGTGACCAAGAGACATTGTTAGTTAGGAAATTTGAAATTAAAAAAAAATGTTTTTTTTACCTTCATATATATTGACGAAATATACACTGATCATTACAACATCCCCATTCGAACAGCATCGGCTGTCTAGCCCATCAGAACAACTGCACACAACATGCTCACAACTAGTACTGCTATCGACATCCTCTCAACGGGCACTGACTGCGGCAACCTCAGAACTACTACTGCCCACAGCAACTTCTGAACAAGCACTGCCAGTGGAGGCGGCGGAATAAAACTCTTTGGCGCAATCTCTGGCGCAGTGACTCAGTGTAGCCACCTTTCACAGTATCAAACATAGACCTTAGTTTGAGGAAAAAATTTCTGAGAATGTACGTTTGGAGCACAGCGTTCTGTGGTAGTGAAACATGGACTGTAGGAATACCGGAGCAGAAGAGAATCGAAGAATTTGAGATGTGGTATTACAGACGAATGTTGAAAATTATGTGGACTGATAAAGTAAGGAATGTGGATGTTCTGCGCAGAATGTGAATGGAAAGGAATATGTGGAAAACAGTGACAAGGAGAAGCGACACGATGATAGGACATTTGTTAAGACGTCAGGCAATAACTTCCATGGTACTAGAGGGAGCTGTAGAGGACAAAAACTGTAGAGGAAAACAGAGATTGTAATACATTCAACAAATAATTGAGGACGTAGGTTGCAAGTGCCACTCTGAGATGAAGAGGCTGGCACAGGAGAGGAATTCGTGACGGGCCACATTAAACCAGTCAGCGGGTAAACACTGTTTTCTTTTCTAACAATAGGAACCCTCAATACGTCTCTCTATGACACAGTAGAAGCTCCGCGGGGTGAAGGAAGGGCGAAAATAACAGGACATCTATTTTGGTTTAGCCACCGGTACTCAATAGTTCCCGAAAAAAAGACAGTTTCGCTGCCACCTCATCAGCTCGCTTGCGCGGCATATACGGATCAAACCAGATGTGAGTATCACATCTCCAGTA
Source organism: Schistocerca nitens (assembly GCF_023898315.1). NCBI lineage: Eukaryota > Metazoa > Arthropoda > Insecta > Orthoptera > Acrididae > Schistocerca > Schistocerca nitens. The sequence continues at coordinate 641,210,224 of NC_064614.1, read as the reverse complement.
CAAGGAACTTTATTGTTTCGAGGTGAGATATATATGGAAATAGCTGTCGGCCAGTTGAATAACCTGATGCACTTGTACAACACCTCCCCGGGAAGGATTAATATTTTCCCCGAAAACTGTTACAAACAGCTTATGTTTGTCTCGTAAAAGTCAATGGCAATTACAGTCCCCGATTCTGATAATACGTATACCCTATCAGCAACTATAATTAACTGGCGGTGTCAGGACTGCGCTCTCTTGATCAGTGTAAGAAAACTTCCAAAATAGAAGTTTCATAGCTCAGACCGCAGTTGACACATACCCTAATTCCTAGTTTCAGCATAGTTATATTGCCATCTTCAGATCGGCGAGAGTTACAGTCATGTAACAAACTTTGTCAAACGTAATTCAGAAAAAAACGTTAACTAAGTTTTATATACCATCGGGTACGTCAGTTATAAAGCCACTACATTTGGTACATTGCCATCTAGGCATAGAAAACACGGAGGTAAACCGTGATATTGAAAATATTACGGAAAAGTATTGGAGGGCAGCGTGGAGGGTAAAAATCGTAGAGGGGAGACCAAGAGATGAATACACTAAGCAGATTCAGAAGGATGTAGGCTGCAGTACATACTGGGAGATGAAGAAGCTTGCACAGGATAGAGTAGCATGGAGAGCTGCATCAAACCATTCTCAGGACTGAAGACCACAACAACAACAACAACGGAAAAGAAACTGATAAAGTTTTTCCTGACTCAATCGTCACAGACTAAAGTAAAGTAACCTCACGATAACAAACACGCTTGAGCACTAAGTACACTAAAATAAAAGCCATAACTGTATCAGCGAGTTAATCCTGAAGGACGAGACTGTGCAACAGGCAGTTAGATCTTCTTCACACGACAGCTCACGGTGTTTTACGAAACGAGTACCTTCAACCAGAGACGTCGGAGCAATGATTGCTGCAATGTTCAGGGCGCTTTTGCCTGATTGGCATACAGATTGTGCACCGTACGGCCTTCGAACGGAAAGTTTTTAAATCGCCCTTTATCGCAATCTGGACAGACCACTGTAACATAGTCATTAGATACTCTGCTACTGGTCTCGTATCACCAGAGCTTTGTATAAGGATTCGGTTATACGAGATAGAATATGCCTTTCGCTTGTTATTTTGGATAATCTAACACCATTGTGCTCGTTTTCTCTCCGTATCCTCCCCATTCTTCAGTTTATCTCTGTTTTCATTGAGTTACAAGAGGCACAGATTTATTAATAATATCAACATATAAATTAGGAATTATTAGATTCCTAATAATGGATTTGTTACTGTCACTTTGCCGATACTCCAGTTCACATTGTCGACCTCTGTACTCCGAGAACAACCATTTATAAATTTATCATAGCATTCCGGGACCTGCATGTTCTCAGATACAAAGTTTTGTGCAGCAAACGGCTAAACTAACTGAATTTCGCCCTGCGCTGACTTTACAATAAAGACAATCGGCACTTGGTTTCGACGTTTGGCGAGGCTCTGTCAAACGCGAAGTTCCGTATCTTACATCTTTCGACCACGCTTGCAGTGACTGCAGCTACTCATGTTTCGTCTGACACGACAGATGATCCCCCTGAACGGGAGTTTCTCTCGTCATCACTGAAGGACAACTGTCGTTGTCAGAAAACTGCAGAGAGCAATGATTTATAATTGTTTGCCATCAAAAACGCACGATATTCTGGGCTCAGCCAATGCCCAAATGCTTCCGCATACGATAAGACCCGGATATAGAATGACTCGTGAGCTGAGTGAGTTCCTCTTCAAATCTCGACACAAACTTTCCCGTATTCCCCGAGAGACTAGCAGTCATCGAATGGGAACTACTGAAAGAAATTTCTTAGTCACATGCAAAGCGAGATTCGAGAATTATAGTTCTGCTCTGGTGATGAATGCATTGCAGCTAAGGACAGGTACTTTTAGTTTAACTGTGCTGGCTTGTTCCAGTGGTCTTCTTAAGTTACATTATCGAAGAAAGGTATGCGAGATCTATCTTCCATGTAGTGCTAAAGTGGAACTTGTCACAGATGCTGAACATGGTGAATACATCAGCAGAACATGCCAGTCTAGTCTCTTTAGAACTCACTTTGGGTGTTCCTATCCGACCTCGCGTTACTGACGTCTTGCGACGTGTAAACTGAAGAATGAAGAGTAATGATCAGGTCGAAGTTAAGGTCTTAGAGATGTTCACTGCATGTAATAGAAGTGTTGATTACTTAGATTACGTTGTAAATCGTGTATTCTGTCCACATTTTGCAAGAGCAACGAACACGCGCATCTGGTAGAATGGCCACACCTTAAATATTTAATACCAGAATTTTTGTTACACAGCAAGTCAAAAGCGAAACAATGTTTTCTGAAGTGGACATTTTCTTGAACACAGTTTATTCAAGAAAGAACAACGGTACTTAAGTAGAAGAATTTCATCTGACATAGACGCTCGGTGCCCAGAGTACTACGTTGAATACAACAAATTACATATACCACGTATTTCTGTTATAATATGTTGTCTGTCTTGAGCTGACTGCAATGTAATTAAAAAGAACTACACCGACGCGTTTCGCTTTTATTTACAAAGCATCTTCTGTGGTATTCTATAAATTGGATACACACGTTAGTACATTAATTTTTTAATTCTTTTAGGTTAAAAACAGCGTTTTCTTTATAAAGTTGGTATGCAAGCTACTTGGCAACGGCCTTGCCACAGTGGATACACCGGTTCCCGTGAGATCACCGAAGTTAAGCGCTGTCGGGCGTGGCCGGCGCTTGGATGGGTCACCATCCCGCCGCCACGTGCTGTTGCCATTTTTCGGGGTGCACTCAGCCTCGTGATGCCAATTGAGGAGCTACTCGACCGAATAGTAGCGGCTCCGGTCAAAGAAAACCGTCATAACGACCGGGAGAGCGGTGTGCTGACCCCATGCCCCTCCTATCCGCATCCTCACCTGAGGATGATACGGCGGTCGGATGGTCCCGATGGGTCGCTTGCGGCCTGTAGACGGAGTTAGTTATGCAAGCTACTTACGGCGTTTCTTTACATAATTTGCTCCTTCCCCTCTTGTTAGTAGTGGTTGATGTAGGCAGGCATCATTTCAGATCTTCAGTTTTTGGCATTTTGCGTTATTTCCTGCGCTGCACTATTTATGATTGACTTCTTAACTGTTTTTCATTCATCATTGCCACAGTGCTTACGCCTATTCGTTTGTTTTCGTTCACGTTGGGAGTGTTGCCGACTTATGAGACGGGGGAGGAACGACTGGGATGGATTAGACAGTGATTATGGGGCAGACCTGAGAAGAAATGCTAGTGGTAAATGGAGCTCCTTTTACCACTACGGAAGCACCCACCATATGGCGCCAGCGGTTTGCCCACGTTCGACTTCACGTAGCTCAGACATAATGCACTCATTACACAGAACACTGTTCTGACCACGATTGACACCTAAACGCGTTGAGGACATTGCAGAAGTGCCGTAAAATACAACAGCGCAACCTGAATATATGGCTACCATTGCATTTGTGTTCAAGCATGCGTTTCTCGCGGTGTTTTCATATTTTTGACGACCCCCAAGGTGACCAATACATAATAGTGAATATATGGACTTCAAGAAATGTTAGTCTTATTTACAGCGTGTTAAGCAGTTTTTCATTATGCTCTCTTCGAATATGAGGTATGACATCTAACAGAAAGATATGGCAGCAATACAGAAGTGAAAAGTAACGATAGTTTAAAATGTGGCAAAAATGCTGGTTCCCTGTCGTACAGAAAGAAAGCAGCTGCTACAGGACAGGGAAGCTACGCCGATCTGGTACTGCAGTTAAGGAATCATAATTCGTTTTATGCGTGTTAAGAGGGCTACTGAAGATGCCAGTGACTAAGAAAACATTGGTGTAAACAGAACGCGTGGAAAACACTCCCCTGTTCGATCCTATCCAGTCTAACGTAGCACAGGACTGATGTGAACAAACAACCTAATGTTACACACACGTACAATGAAGAACCAAAGAAACTGGTACACCTGCCTAATATCGGATGGGGACCCCGCGAGCACCCAGAAGCGCCCCAACACGACGTGGCATGGACTCGATTAATGTCTGAAGTAGTTCTGGAGGGAATTTACGCCATGAATCCTGCAGGGCTGTCCATACATCCGTAAGAGTATGAGGGCATAGAGATCTCTTCTGAACAGCACCTTGCAAGGCATCCCACACATGCTCAATAATGTTCATGTCTGGGGAGTTTGATGGCCAGCGGAAGTGTTTAAAGTCAGAAGAGTGTTCCTGGAGACACTCTGTAGTAATTCTGGACATGTGGGGTGTCGCATTGTCCTGCTGCAATTGCCCAAGTCCGTCGGAACGCACAATGGACATGAATGGATGCAGGTGTTCAGACAAGATGCTTACGTACGTGTCACCTGTCACAGCCGTATGTAGACGTATCAGGCGTCACATATCACTCCAACTGCACACGCCCCACACCATTGCAGAGCCTCCACCAGCTTTAATCGTCCATTGCTGACATGCTGGTACCATGGATCAATGAGGTTGTCTCCATACCCGTACTCGTTCATCCGCTCGACACAATTTGAAACGAGACTCGTCCGACAGGCAACATGTTTCCAGTCATCAACAGTCCAATGTCGGTGTTGACGGGCTCAGGCCAGGTGTAAAGTTTTGTGTCGTGCAGTCATCAAGGGTACACGAATGGGCCTTCGGCTCCGAAAGTCCAAAAATATGATGTTTCTTTGAATGGTACGCACGCTGACAATTGTTGATGGCCCAGCATTGAAATATGCATCAATCTGCGGAAGGTTCAAATGGCTCTGAGCACAATGGGACTGCCGGCCGCGGTGGCCGTGCGGTTCTAGGCGCTACAGTCCGGAACCGCGGGACTGCTACGGTCGCAGGTTCGAATCCTGCCTCGGGCGTGGATGTGAGTGATGTCCTTAGGTTAGTTAGGTTTAAGTAGTTCTAAGTTCTAGGGGACTGATGACCTAAGATGTTAAGTCCCATAGTGCTCAGAGGCATTTGAACCATTTGAACCACAATGGGACTTAACATCTGAGGTCATCAGTCCCCTAGAACTTAAAACTATTTAAACATAACTAACCTAAGGACATCACACACATCCATGCCCGAGGCAGGATTCGAACCTGCGACCGTAGCAGTCGCGCGGTTCCGGACTGAAGCGCCTAGAACCGCTCGGCCAACGCGGCCGGCTTTGCGGAAGTATTGCACTTCTGTCACGTTGAACGATTCTTTTCAGTCGTTGTTGGCCCCGTTCTTGCAGGATTTTTTTTTTCCGGCCGCAGCGATGTCGGATGTTTGATGTTTTACCGGATTCTGGATATTCACGGTACACTCGAGAAATGACCGTACGGGAAAATCCCCAGTTCACCGCTACCTTGGAGATACTGTGTCTCATAGCTCGTGCGCCGACTATAACACCACGTTCAAACTCAGCAGCAGTAACCGATCTAACAACTGCGCCAAACACTTGTTGTATTATATAGGTGTTGCCGACCGCAGCGCCGTATTCTGCCTGTTTACATATCTCTGTACTTGAAGACGAACGCCTATACCAGTTTCTTTGGCTCTTCAGTGTATTTCACGCAAGCGTTCATAACTAGCTTGAATCATTTGGAGTTTTCATTGTTTTCCCCATGCTGAACTACTCACTGTAGCAAAGATGTGGCTGGACTAAAAGCTAGACCAATTTTTGGTAGAGTTAGAAATATTTTTCTGAACTTTTGGACCGCATATCGGCAAAGATTTTCTGCGTCCTTCCCAGTTTAGATGTCCATCCACAATTATGCCGAGACCTTCCAATGTTTCTGATAGGACATTTTGACACAGTTCTATAAATGTTAGAACAAGTGTAGTGCAAAAACGTCCGCTGATCGTCTTCTGGTATGATATTAGTCACTAGATGATTATCTCTATGTATTTTTTCCGTATATGGCAATCAGTGACGTCTAAGTTGGTAATTTTGTATGTAGCAATGAAGCTGCAGCCCTGCAACTGAGTTCAGTGAGAATCTCGGGTAGCTATAGTAATAAATAAAGAACTTCATTTGAACGTATCGCTTTAGGTTATCTGAAACAGTAAACAAAATTCTTACTACACAGTATATGATACACACATATTCTATCTACATCTGCATCTACATTCAGCAAACTACCTTAAGGTGTGTGGCCGAGGGTGTTCTGTGTACTAGTAACACTTCCCCACTTTTCTCTTCCAATCGCGAATGATTTGCGTGAAGAATGAGATTGCTAGTAAGCCACTGTGTGGGTTCGAATCTCTCAATTTTATGTCCACAGTCCTTTCGAGAGATATACGTAGGAGGAAGTAAAAATTAGTTGACTCTTCTATGGACGTACGCTCTCGGAACTTCAACAGTAAACCACACCTTGATGCAGAACGCCTCTCTCACAGCATCTGCCATTGGAGTTGGCTGAGCATCCCTTCCGTGCTTACTAAGTGAACCAGTAACGAAACACGCTGCTCTTCTTTGAATATTCTCTATTTTTTATGACAACCATATCTGGTACGGATTCCAGACTGCCGAGCGGTATTCAAGTATTCGTCGAACGAGGATTTTGTAAGCTACCTCCTTTGTTGATGAACTACATTCCCTGAGGATTCTTTCAATGAATCTCGCATCTGCCTTACCCGCGATTACTTTTATTTGGTAATTCCACTTAAATCGCTCCATACACATACCCCTAGATATTGTATGGAAGTAATTTCTTCCAGTCACACAATAATGCGTCTTTCTGTCTATGTATGCTTCGTTTATGGTGAGAGTCAACTGCCACTCCCTGCAACAAATGTCGATCCTCTGCAGGTCTTCCTGCATTCGCCACAATTTTCCAGCGTTGTGACTTCTCTGTATTCAACAGCGTCATCCGCGAAAAGTCTCCTCGACGCAGACCTTACGTTTTCTCTTGGGGAGGTGGAACACGCAGAGTACAACAAGTATGTTTGCATTGGATGTACTTTGGACGTTTTTCGCGTGGAGCGTGGAGCTTCGGACGTTACCTGTTAGGTCATTTATATATGTATTGTAAAATTAATGATCCTATTACGCTCTCTTGTGGCACTGCCGGCCGCGGTGGTCTCGCGGTTCTAGGCGCGCAGTCCGGAACCGTGCGACTGCTACGGTCGCAGGTTCGAATCCTGCCTCGGGCATGGATGTGTGTGATGTCCTTAGGTTAGTTAGGTTTAAGTAGTTCTAAGTTCTAGGGGACTTATGACCACAGCAGTTGAGTCCCATAGTGCTCAGAGCCATTTGAACCATTTGAATCTTGTGGCACTCCCCAAGTTAGTTTTACGCCTGAAGACTTCTCTCCGTTCAAAATGACATTCTGTGTTTTGTCTAATGAAACTCTTCAGTCCAATCATACAGTTGGTCTGATAAGTCAAGGAACACAGCATCTACCTGGGCGGCTGTATCTACTGGTTTCTGGGTCTCGTTGACGAACACACGACCGTTGTTTGCGGAACCTGCGATGATTCCTACAGATTTTCGGATATGTCATAATACACAAATTTTACAACAGATTGGCATTAGAAATAAAGGTCTATAGTTTTGTGCGTCTGTTCGACTACCTTCTTGAAAAAGGGAACGATCTGTGCTTTTCCCAATCATTAAGAACCCTTCACTCCTCCAGCGACCTAGGTTCACTGCTGTTAGAAGATAGCAAGGTCTTTCGCATAATCTATGTAGAATCGGATTGGTATACGGTTATGTACGGTGGCCTTTTCTCTGTTGAGCGCTTTCAATTGATTTCCTATCCCTTGGTCACTTTTTTCAATGTAGTCGTTCTGTCGTTGTTGCGCCGATTTAAAGGAGGAACTACGGTGCGATCTTCCTCCGTGAAACAGTTTTGGAAAAATACGTTTAGTACTTCGACCGTTTCTGTGTTATCCTGTTTTTCAGTGTCGTTATGGTCACAGAGCGTCTGGACAGATGGCTTCAATCCGTTTAGTGATGCAACGTAAGACCAAAATTTCTTAGGAATTTCTTCCAGGTCGATAGACAGAATTTTACTTCCGAATTCATTGAACGTTTCGTGCATCGTTCTCCTTACCACTTTACGAGTAGGACTTTGGCTAGTTTAATTTAGCTGTGAAGCTCTTCTTTTTTTCTTTTACCATCTTTATAATCATTCTAACACGATGTTGAACCACGGCAGGCCTCTTCTATCCCTCACAACAAGGATTGCCATGTTTTTCTGAGATAAATCGGAATTTTTGGGGAACCTAGACAACACACACATGGAGTTAAAATTCGAAACACGTTTTTACATTACTGATATTTCTTCTCGCCTTTCAATCTCTTTGGTAGGATCTCACACCTTTTTCCCCGTCCAGAAAACGACTAAACTGTGGGCCTGTAAATGAGTAATTCATCTTCACCATTAATTCTGCTCCTAATGTAGCCATTTGACAAGCTGTTTCTCTCAGCTCGCAAGTGCCCATCATGAGGCTGAAAATTCCTTCTGGAGCAGCATGGTAGTGAAGTATAGAAAATACGAAACAGATAACTTTGAAAGGGTCTTCTCAGGTTTCATGACAAAAAAAATTTCATCCTCTCATCATCAGATTTCAGCTTAAAAATTCTTTCTTGAGAAAGGTGTTTATTTGTACACATTCTTCGAACAACAAAGCCTCGTCTATACAAAGTTCATATTGGGAAGTCACTTCCATGAATTCTGAATCGAAGCACTGCTCTCCTATTAATGAAAAATGGTTTGAAAGCTTTGTACATGCTCTTTTCAAAGTCAAATGCTTTGTCAGATTGTCTGCACCACACCACAAGTAATAGGTTTTGAATTTTGACACGATCATCCTTTACTGGATTCAAGATGACCAAGGATGCCACAGAGGAAGGATACTGTACAGCACTAGGTACTTGGTTTCTTCAGAGAATGGTCAAGCAGTCATGATCCACTTCTGACTGCTCGTACTAATCGAAAATAATGACTGTTCAGTCAGGTTTGCCAAATCGGCTTTCTGCCAGAACTAAAAGCAGAATTTTAAGGATGAATAACTTTTACAAGACTTCCCCTCAATTTTAAATCCATAATGAGCAATTTAAAGTGAAGGCCATAATGGGATATGAAACATTGTCCACTTTTGTGTGGTCGTGATTTTTACCTATCACAACAAGGTTTAATCGAGAGTGGGGTTATCAGATAGAGATTCGAACAAAAAAAATGGTTCAGATGGCTCTGAGCACTATGGGACTTAACATCGGAGGTCATCCGTCCCCTAGAACTTAAACCTAACTAACCTAAGGACATCACACACATCCATTCCCGAGGCAGGATTCGAACCTGCGACCGTAGCAGTCGCGCGGTTCCGGACTGAAGCGCCTAGAACCGCTCGGCCACACCGGCCGGCTAACAAATTTGGCCTAAATCGTGATACCTGCCAGTACTGCCCACAACATTGCTCGGCACGTACCAGTTCAAAAACGAATTGTACAATGCTCTTGAACTTTCTTTATTGTTGCTCAGCATTGTTAGTGCTGGAGATGAAGTTATCACGTTGACCTGTCAGATAATCTGAAATCTTTCACTTATCGCTCTTGCTAAACGGAAAGATGTTCTTACTTTTCTATGTATTCCAATTTACAGCCGTACTTCGGTAAGGTTGTAATGGTCTTATGATGACTAATTCCTTGTTCTACGCTGAATCGAAAAGTTGGGGTCTGTTTATCAGCAGCAGGTACAAGATGTTACCTTTACGAATTAGTTCTCTGATTAACTGCCCAAGGTAATTTTCTGATAAGGCACTTCAGAGCAGCTCCACACGATTCCCTATCTGTAGCCTACTGTGAGCCCTAATCACGTGGCTCTCCCACTCTGTAGCTGGTAATACTATAATGTAGAGCCTGTGTTTTTATGATGTAGGCCTACTTTGCATATATGCATGTCTGAAGGTCCGTGCAGAGAACACTGTAAAATCACAGATCCTGCAGTATAGTATTTCTTGGCAAGACTAGGCGAGGATAATACTCATAAGTCTCTCCCTGCGCGGGAACTACAAATATTGTGCGAGAAGAGGGCGTAGACACACCGCGACACGTGGAGGTTTGGGTCGATCCTGCAGGCGTGCTCGGATCGCCGAGGCAATTAAGGCGACAGCTTGCATAAAACAGAAAATCCGGATTCTAGTATCGGTCTGGCACAGATTTTCGTTGTCACGCGATACATTGTGCAGCTGTAGTCTGATCATATTAGCAATTACGAATATATTTCTTTTCCTTCTATTAGCTGGTAAGCTGTAATCTCTGCCTAACTTACAACACGTCCAAGAGGTTTACGCGAAATATTCTCCAAGTTTTCCCTCGTCTATTTCCGCACTACTGCTGCTGAGACAGAGGGCTATAAAACATCCGATGACCATGTGTGATCAACATTTACCACTTACCTTCACCCAGATTTCGTGGCATTCTGATTCTGTTCTCATGTCGCTAGATGTTGCATTTGTTATGGCTATAAACGCGCCTCCCCGACTACCGTTCAACATATCTTTGTGCAAACCGACTTTAAAATTTCACTGCTGTTAACATCTGGTTTCAGCCAACTATCTGACCCTAGTGTTATGTCGGCAATGTTACCGTTTACAAGCGAGACTAGCTCCTGGTCTTTTCCATAGACAACCCAGCAGTTATACTATATTAATGTTTTCTTTCTTCGATCTGCTATAACGAATGCTACCCTGTCTGGAATCAGAGCCCATTTTATCGGGCCCGTGGAGGAATTCCTCTGTTCTACAAAACATACATGTTCACTCCACACGTACTCCGCTGCCCTTGTAGTCGTCTTTTATGCGCGTAGTGCGCGCTGACCTATTAAGGGGGTCCTACATTTCTCCATCCGATAGCAGAGGTCGAGAAATCCGCATCCAAGATCGTCACAGAAGCGCCTGGCCTCTGGTTCAATCCTTCGTTTCGGCTCCAGAACAGGGGGCCCCGATTGGTCTCTGGAACGATGCTGCGAAAACGCTAGCTCTGCTTCCACCCCTGAGCCAACGTAGCTTTCTTAATCAAATCAGCTATATCCACCTGTAGGAACCATTGAAGGTCTCCGTACCCAGGCGGCAGGCAGCAGGCAGCAGGCGTCGTTCGTTCCGATATGAACTACTACGCTGGTGTCCAAAATTTAGGTAACAAAAAGAAATTTTGCAAAGTTGCGTTTATTTTGCCTGAAAACAGTATGAACAGGTAACAGTAAAGTAGAAACATTGTAAAGGACGCAAAACGTAAACAACTGCAACATGCGTAAAGCTAGAGAAATATATTCTTCGTTTTTTCCAACTTAACGGATTTAGACATACATTTCGACAGCTGGTTATGTGTTCAGTTTGGTGTGTGGCCACTTCTGCCATCAATACAGGCCTGACAGCGATGGGCCGTGCTGTCTATAATGCCATCAATCTCATGTTGAGGCAATAACGTCCATTCTCCTTGCAGAGCTGCTAGCAAGTCTTCCAATGTGGTTGGTGGGTGCTAAAGTGATGCAACCAGTGTCCCTAGTGCAACCCAGACTTGCTCAATGCGATTCAAATCGGGAGAGCGATCAGGCCACGCCATGTGTGCAAATTCTTCCGTTTCCAAGAAAATGTCAACCACCCGTGCTCTATGAGGTCGAACATTATCGTCTATCAGTACGAAGTCTGAGCCCACAGCACATTGCAAAAACCGCACATAAGGTCCCAAGATCTCGTCACGATACCTGACGCAAGTTAAACTTTGCTAATTCAACCGTATAAGTTCATGAAAAGGTGTTGGAGTGGATCGTAAATTAGACACAGGAAAATAGTGGTTTGTTGCTTTAATTTTGGACGCCAGTGTATTTGCTTCCGAATGCACCAAGTGCGGTTAATTGCTGCCGACAGAGTCTCTGATGGTTCAAATGGCTCTGAGCACTATGGGACTTAACATCTGAGGTCCTCAGTCGCCTAGAACTTAAATCCAGCTAACCTAAGGACATCACACACATCCATGCCCGAGGCAGGATTAGAACCTGCGACCGTAGCAGTCGCGCGATTCCGGACTGATGCGCCTAGAATCGCTCGGCCACAACGGCCGGCGACAGTCTCCTGTACATCTTGGGCGAGACACCCTGGCGAACAGAGTGCACACTTCCCGACCTGCCTGCTATTTACCTCAGAGGCACCATCACCTGCATGACATTGGATCTCCCAATGCTACACTTGTCCAGACCTCTCAGGAACATCGGCAGCGATGCCAATAGCTGAGGCATCACGTGCTGGCTCGTAAGTTCTTTCAGCTGTGGACAACAGAGATGAGCAAACTCGTTCATCCTTGGGAACTAGTTCACTGATGATCGCTCTTTTTTGGTAACCGTTCAGTTTTATTCGTTCACCGTTCATTTCTGCATGGTATATAGTTCTTACGAAAAATTTAAAATTAATAGCGAAGGTGACTGAAGATGGAAGGCGCCACGAGGAGGCACTTGCCTCACCGCTGGAGTACAGATTTTTTATTCATTACAGAATTCTCACACACTTGTAGAAGAAATCTCCGTGATTCTGCAAAACCTCTCGTTTAGCCAACTGTAGCGTTATGTGGCTGATCGCAGTAAAATAATATAAGGTGGCGCACGAAAAACCGGCCCCGAGCACAGACTGCTCGCCAATTACGCACGATTTGTTGACCGCTACGAGCAGAATAAATGAACATGTAATAATTAGGCATTAAAGAAATAATAAATAAGCTAATTCAGTCAACAGCTTCGAAACAATAGATGCAGACTGGTGGGCGACAGTGAGCAGTCTAGTATTCGGGCCGATTTTTCGTGCGCCACCCTGTGCCACAAGATAATATTGTGGAAGTTATCATATTCTCTTTACGAAGTATGAGACCAGACACTATTACGGAGCGCGGGCTTCATTCGACTGTAAGTCGGTCTGCCTTCCATAACAATGAACATGCTGTCTTATCATCGATCCAAAAAAAGACGGAAAGTAGGCACTCGTGTGTGCCGCGCCGACTTCCTTTGTACGTGTAATAATAAAAAAAACTTGCCTCTTTATGTCCTTGCTATTTAGCGAAATAATGAAGTAAGCTGATGTGCCCCTTTGTTACCAGCAAAGATGTATGTATTACATAAAAGAAATTTTTATGTAATTTACGTAATTATGAAACACATTTTAATTACCGGTCTTGGACGCTGAATAGAGTACGAAAAGAACCGGAAGTCCAGAGTTCAGGAAAGTCTTGAAACAGATCTAGAATGGGCGTGCGCAGTGAACGAAACTAACAACTCGATACTGAATTAACTAGGAGCAGTGGAACTGCGACGAGTGGCCACGTGAAGAAGGACGAGTCCGGCCGAGAGAGACCGAGACAGATGGGAACGGGACCGAGGCTGGAACGAGACCGGCCGACGTGTCGTTGCGGGAACGAGACCGACCGTTTCTCGCTCCCGGGAACTATAAGTAGAAAGCCGCGACCAAAGTGAACTATGAAAGACCGTTCCTCAGAGTTCGTTCCTCACTCCATCCGTTCATCTTGGTGAACAGTTCCTTTGGACCAGATAGTTTGCGAACGACCCATCTCTAGTGGACAATGCCTCAAATCTGTTTGTAAACCGTAAGGGGGCAGCCGTGTGGTCAGTACCTACTTTCTTTTTATGCCCAGAGGTTCGGGAGGCCGCCATTTTTCGTCAGTCACCGCTAGGCAAGTACCGCCCGGGCGGAATGTCGGAATCAGAAGGCGCTGCGGCACCAGGGATCCCAGGCGGAAACATACGCTGCAGAGGTGCCAAAGAATTCGTCTCAAGCGCCTCATCGCCCTGCGACGTAGGGCAGCAGCCTGAAGCATGTCGAAAGTGGCCAGCATAGCTGCATCCTGGTTACGGACAGTGGCCACTTCGCTCTATATCTGTACACGATGCAATGCTAATCCAATAAGTCGCTGGGTGCAGTCAAAGTTCTACTACTATGCACTTTTGCTTTATAATACACTCCAAAGTAGGCTCACATAAACCTAATGCATTACAATTTACGCAAAATACTTAGAGTAAGTTAGTAAGCTCCAGTATACACAGTGAAACACATAGGTTCAATTCACTTCTTCGCAGAAGTGCTTGAAAACAAACTAAACTAAATACCGTGTGTAAAACAGAAACGGATACTGCTCCAGGTGCGTCCGCTCTGTATGTATGTCCTATATGAGCATATGTCATGAAAGAAACCAACAATTTTATTGCATCAATGAAACAACAGTTCTGTTCTCCCTTTTAAATTACATGACTTCTAAGGCATGTTAATGGATTCAGATGTATGGCATTATTAGGAATTATTAGGCTGCAAATACAGGTGTTCTTGACGTAAAATAAAGCGGTAAGAGGTGGTTGATCAAAACCCAACAGAAGGGAGCTCATATTCAACAGAAGGGATCTTATGTTCAACACGCGAATGCCTTCTGTAGTCCAATCAGTCTACTGCACATACACCCATTGCCCTTTAAGAGGAATGAAATTACTCAGCTAATTCTGCACGAAGGGAGCATAAGTGGGAAGTGTATTCTTTCTGGATGAAAGAGGGATCTGGCTGCAATCTGCACATCACAACGAAGGTGAGATCACACAGAAAGTTAGAATCTAGTCAGCACTGTAAAAGCCTGTTCTTCATTCAGTCCGTAATTTTTGAGATGTGTAAATTATTTTTCAAGACGTAATTCTTTGTACTGTACTTATTAGTATCCCAAATCATAATTCCTATCCTAGATTCCAGAGTGACGTAAATTTGGAACACTGAATATTATTAACCTTGCATAGCACTAAAGTAGCATGTGATTGTAACTGGCGGTATTAAGTTAACCGATTTGCTGTTATTTAACTGCTACTCCTGTACAATTCGGTGCAATTATACTTTCAGACTCGATTCGTTTGAGATATCGAGAACAGCACGTTGAGTGGTATCTTGTAAAGATTTCTTTAATAACATGTTTTCATTTGAGAATGAACTTGGTGCGACATGAATGCTCGTGTGAATGTCTTTTATTTTTACCTTTCTATAAAAGACAAAGCAGTAATTGTCATTGTTTGATATAGAGTTCAACTTGACCAATTTAAAATAGTACAATGATTAGAACAGTTGGTTGACTGTCCAAGTAATTTTTGGTTAATAAATTATCTTCTCTGGAAACAGACGTTCCATAGCTACAGTATTTTATAAGAAATTTCTATTTGATAAGTAATGGACAAGCTCATGGGTGATAAAGATCGGCTCTAGTCAGGGTCAGTTACGTTTTTTTGTGTATTATTACTTTATATTGCTTTAATTTTTGAATGGTTTCAGAAATTACTACAATGATAGTAGCAAAGCTGTGGACAGTTCTTCTCGTGATAGAACAGTTAAACTATTGGAGAAAACACTTAGCAGAGTTGAGTTTTGAAGATGCCTAAATTACTAACAGTATTTGTCTGTCCATTTTTAGCTCAGCAACGATCATACGTGCCATTACATTGCTGAGTGGCATGTAGCAAGGAGTGTAGTATAAAGAAATCGCTGAAGACTGAACAGGTTGTGAATATGTGACTCCAGAGTAATTTCGCTTCTAATTATGAATAATATTAAAGTCATGAGTACTTTGCTGCGTTTTTTGATTCACCAGGTATAAGAATGTAAACGCAAATGTCGTATGGTATTGTTGGTTGCGAAATCTCACAGGGTGGATTCAGCTGCCTGTTGGAAAAGGTGTTCTTCCTCCGCGCTTGTTGACCCCTTTCCTTGCGAATATGTGACAGTTGCGTCTTATGTGTACTTGGGCGTGTAATGTGAGTGTAATGGATTCGTGTATAGTGTAGTGTTATATTTGTGTTTTATGATGATGAGTGAAGAGAGAGAGAGAGAGAGAAACCTTGTGCTGGCACATAGCCTGCGCCTACCCAATAGCATCTAGAGGACCGCCGAGTTTAACGTCCCCATGTGACGCATGGGTCAGCATCAACACTGTCATATCGCCTTACTTCAGAAGACAATGCGGAGAGACTTTGAATTTAATCACGAACATTGGTGTAAAGACTGGAGAATCACGAACTTTACGCCAACACCTCTCCTCCCCTTGCCGGCCAAGCGCACTAAGGTGACAAAAGTCATATACAGCTGGCAGTAATATCGCATGCACAAGATACAAAAGGGCAGTGTTTTGGCAAAGCTGTCGTTTGCATTCAGGTGAATTATGTGGAAAGGTTTCCGACGTGATTATGGCCGCACGACCGGAATTAACAGATTTTGAGCACGGGATGGTAACTGGAGCTAGACACAAGGAACATTCCATTTCGGAAATCGTTAGGCAATTCAATCTTCCGCGATCCGCAGTGTCAAGAGTGTGCCGAGAATACCAAGTTTCAGGCATTACGTCTCATCCCGGACGACGCAGTGCCAGACAGTCTTCACTTATCGACCGAGAGAAGCGCTTTTGCGTAGAGTTGTCAGAGCAACATTGCGTCGAATAACCGCAGAAATCAATGTGGGACGTATGGCGAACGTATCCGTTTGGACAGTGCGGCTAAATTTGGCGTTAACTTCGCCTGCAGCGCCTCTCCTGGGCTCGTGACCGTATTGGTGAGCGCAAATTTCAGTTGGTTAGAGCTGGTGGTAGGATTCGAATGTGGCGCAGACTCCACGACGGCATAGACTGAAGTTGTCAACAAGGCAGTGTGCAGTCTGGTGGTGACTCCATAATGGTATGGGCTGTGTTTACATGGAATGGACTAGGTTCTCTGGTTCAACTGGACCAATCATTGACTGAAAATGATTATTTTCGGCTGCTTGGCCACCATTTGTTCCCAAACAACGATGGAATTTTTGTGGATGACTATGCGCCTTGTCACTGGGGCACAATTGTTCGCGATTGGTTTGATGGACATTCTTGACACATCGAACGAATGATTTGACCAGCCATCAAATATTCACGGGACGTAATCGAGAGGTCAGTTCGTACTTAAAATCCTGCACCAGGAACATTCTCGCAGTTATGGAAGGCTATAGAGACAGCACGGCTCAATATTTCTGCATGGGTCTTCCAACGACTTGTTGACACCATGCCACGAGGAGTTGTTGCACAACGCCAGACACAATATTAGGAGGTATCCCACGACGTTTGTCACCTCAGTGTACAGGCAGTGAAAATTTCATCTACCAGCACGATTCTAACTGGTTTCCGTCAGAGTCGGGCGCTAACACGTAGGCGTGCGTTAGCGACTTCGCCCACGAAGTAGGGTAGGCATCAAAATGCAAAGAAATTAAATGGTAATTGCTACAATAGGCTTATAAGTTGTCAAGTTATATATGACAACTTGGAGAACTGCTCTTCAGAATATCTCCAGCGTTGTAATAAAGCCATACACGCGGGCCGGTCTCTGTGGCCGAGCGGTTCTAGGCGCTTCAGTCCGGAACCGCGGGACTGCTACGGTCGCAGGTTCGAATCCTGCCTCGGGCATGGCTGTGTGTGATGTCCTTAGGTTAATTAGGTTTAACTAGTTCTAAGTCTAGAGGACTGATGACATCAGATGTTAAATCCATTAGTGCTTACAAGGGAACCTCCCCATCGCACCCCCCTCAGATTTAGTTATAAATTGACACAGTGGATAGGCCTTGAAAAACTGAACACAGATCAATCAAGAAAACAGGAAGAAGTTGTGTGGAACTATGAAAAATAAGCAAATTATACAATCTGAGTAGTCCAAGTGTAAGATATGCAACATCAAGGACTGTGTGAGCTGAGGAGCGCCGTGGTTCCGTGGTTAGGGTGAGTAACTGCGGAACGAGAAGTCCTTGGTTCGAGTCCTCCCTCGAGTAAAAATTTTACTTATTTATTTTCGCAAAGTTACGATCTGACCGTTCATTCATTGACGTCTCTGTTCACTGTAATAAGTTCAGTGTCTGTGTTTTGCGACCGCACCGCAAAGCCGTGCGATTAGTAGACGAAAGGACGTGCCTCTCCAATAGGAACCGAAAACATTTGATCGCAAATTCATAGGTCAACCGATTCCTCCACAGGAAAACACGTCTGAAATATTCTATACGACACTGGTGACGGCATGTGCTTCACATTACAGGAATATGTTGTCGACCCACCTAACTTGCACACTTGGCGAATGGGTAAAAAGTTTCTTCTACCTTGCCCGATTTAGGTTTTCTTGTGGATGTGATAATCACTCCCAAAAAAGTGATGAAAACATAAGAGTTTGTCACATAAACGGCAACAAATGAATGCAAGTTTCACAGTCGCACAGTTTTCCCTGTGCTCTGTCAAAACATACGTTTTTAACGTTTTCAAGTTTTTCCGTGTGTAGACCGTCAAATCCTGCATGTGTCCAAGCAAATCTGAACATGTCCTGGAATTTTGGAGAGCGACGTTGATCATGTCTGAGTGCATGAACTTTGATAATTGTCTGAAAATAAAAAATTAAAACTTTTCACTCGAGAGAGGATTGAACCAGGGACCTTCCGTTCTGTAGCTGCTCGCGGTAACCACGGGACCACGGTGCTCATCAGGGTACATGTACCTTGATGTGGCTTATCTTGGACACGGACAACTCAGTTTGTATATTTTGCTTATTTTTTTCATAGTTCCATACAACTTCTTCCTGTTTTCTCGATTGATCTGTGTTCAGTTTTTCATGGCCTATCCCTGTGCCAACTTATAACTAAATCTGAGGGGGGTGCGATGGGGAGGTTCCCTTGTTAGAGCCATTTGAACCATACACGCGGAATATTACAATACAAACCTGTCATATTACGTATCTGCTTTATTCTTTCGTTTGATAGAGCGAACTGACCAGTCGACCCTGCAGCCGTTAATACAAGGCACGAGCACATTCGAGTAGGATGACAGAGATGAGTATGTTTTTGCTGATGAGTTTGCGAGAGTTCTTTTACAGGAAATCTTCCGAGCCGAATCAGGCAGCGAGTAGATGAGGCGGCGGTGTCGCCCTATCAGCAACAGACAAACTGCGGAAGGCGGCGGCGTACGAAAGAGAGGCCGTAAACAGCGAATGAAGACCCATAAAAAAGGAACCAACGGCAGCAGCAGCAACAACTAGCAGCGCTCACAGAGCATGAAGGGAACTGCTCCCCTATAAACAGTGCGACGTCGTCTACGGCTTGTCTGAAGTCGACAGAGGGCCACCATCAAGTGTAGTGCCTGTCTCAGCCCGTACTGCTAATACTTCCAGTAGAACACTGAAAGGGTGTTGTATACGGTGCTGTTGGAAGACAAACTATTTCGTCCGATATCCTAACCCAACTGAGCTAGCACCCAGTTTCTGATTATCTCTGTGGCCACTGAACACAAACTCTCCACCTTTCTACTGTAGTTTATACCCGCCACGTGCGCAGATGTAGTTCCGTGTTGCACTTGGTTAGCACAGACGTCGTGGAAAAGTGCAACTGTAGTAATACGTATTTTACAAACCAAAAATTTACGAGATATAGACAATGATCCAGAAGGGCAGTCCTTTAGCGAAGAGCTGCGTTTTATTCTTGACCTCAGAATGGCGATAACGTTGCATGGTACAAGAGAAGAAGGGAACTCCAAGCCTGGTCAAAGCATTATACGTGCAGAACGAATGTGCAACAACATATTTCCATTTACGAAACATTTTACTTGTATTAATGGAAATGCCGTGTGGCTAGGTCCTCCCGTCGGGTAGACCGTTCGCCTGGTGCAAGTCTTTCCAGTTGACACCACTTCGGCGACTTGCTTGTCGATGGGGATGAAATGATGATGATAAGGACAACACAACACCCAGTCCCTGAGAGGAGAAAATCTCCGACCCAGCCGGGAATCTACCCCGGGCCGTTAGGTATGACATTCCATCGCGCTGACCATTCAACTACGGGCGGACTACTTGTATTAATCATACCACAATGAACCTTGAGTGAGAGGGACAGGGAAGAACACGGGTCACTGGCAAGAGACGAAGTACCTTGGTGCGTGAACAGCTACATTACTATACAGGCTGTCCCAGGACTAATGGTCAGTATTCAGCGGTATGACAGCAACGACGATACGAAGCAAAAAAATCCGTAAACGTGAGCCCTAAAATTCTATGAGCATTCCTTCAGTAGCCAGCAATAGCGAAGATGAACAGGTGCTCATAGCTTTTCAGTTATGCAGTTTAGAGTTCATGTTTATTGGAGTTTTTTCCTTGTTTCAGTCCATACTACCACCTCCCGAAATAAGGAAAGCAAAGAATTTTGTTTCACAGTATCAGAGACAAAGTGCTCGTAGCCCTTACGATGCGCATTTTAGAGCCGGTGTTTATTAGACTATTTTGCTGCGAATGATCGTTCCTGTCACATCCCCGAATGTTGAACATTTATTATGGGACACGCTGTATACTCCGCAAGCCAGTGTACTTTCGGTGGTGGAGGATACTTCGTCTAAATATTCCAGTATTAGTGCGTTTTCAACTTACTCTTATTTTCTTAGCATATTCCCATGATCCTTACGCGACATATACGATAGTGGACGCAGAATTGTCGCACTCTTCAACAGACGCCACTTTTCTACATTTAGCCAGTATGATTTCCCTGGAGAAACGTCGTCATCACCCAGAGATTCCCATATAATTTCCCTGAGCTTCTGTGTTACACTTTCATATAGGCTATGCCGACCAGTAGAAGAAGAATGAGTAGCTTTGCGGGATGAAATAGTGAAGGCAGCAGAGGGTCAAATAGGTAAAAAGACGAGGCCTAGCAGAAACCCTTGGGTAACAGAAGAAATATTGAATTTAATTGATGAAAGGAGAAAATATAAAAGTGCAGTAAATGACGCAGGCAAAAAGGAGTACAAACGTCTCAAAAATGAGATCGACAGGAAGTGCAAAATGGCTAAGCAGGGATGGCTAGAGGACAAATTAAGGATGTAGAGGCTTACCTCACGAGGGGTAAGATAGATACTGCCTACAGGAAAATTAAAGAGTCCTTTGGAGAAAGGAGAACCACTTGCATAAATATCAAGAGCTTTGATGTAAACCCACTTCTAAGCAAAGAAGGGAAAGCAGAAAGGTGGAACGAGCATATAGAGGGTCTATACAAGGGCGATGTACTTGAGGACAATATTATGGAAATTGAAGAGGATGTAGATGAAGATGAAATGGGAGATATGATATTGCGTGAAGAGTTTGACAGAGCACTGAAAGACCTGAGTCGAAACAACGACCCCGGAGTAGACAACATTCCATTAGAACTACTGACAGCCTTGGGAGAGCCAGTCCTGACAAAACTCTACCATCTGGTGGGCAAGATGTATGAGACAGGCGAAATACCCTCTGACTTCAAGAAGAATATAATAATTCCAATCCCAAAGAATGCAGGTGTTGACAGATGTGAAAATTACCGAACTATCAGTTTAATAAGTCACGGCTGCAAAATACTAACGCGAATTCTTTACAGACGAATGTATAAACTGGTAGAAGCCGACCTCGGCGAAGATCAGTTTGGATTCCGTAGAAATGTTGGAACACGTGAGCCAATACTGACCCTACGACTTATCTTAGAAAATAGATTAAGGAAAGGCAAACCTACATTTCTAGCATTTGTGGAGTTAGAGAAAGCTTTTGACAATGTTGACTGGAATACTCTCTTTCAAATTCTAAAGATGGCAGGGGTAAAATGCAGGGAGCGAAAGGCTATTTACAATTTGTACAGAAACCAGATGGCAGTTATAAGAGTTGAGGTGCACGAAAGGGAAGCAGAGGTTGGGAAGGGAGTGAGACAGTGTTGTAGCCTCTACCCGATGCTATTCAATCTGTATATTGAGCAAGCAGTAAAGGAAACAAAAGGGAAATTCGGAGTAGGTATAAAGTCCATGGAGAAGAAATAAAAAGTTTGAGGTTCGCCGATGACATTGTGTTTCTGTCAGAGACAGCAAAGGACTTGGAAGAGCAGTTGAACGGAATGGACAGTGTCTTGAAAGGAGGGTATAAGATGAACATCAACAAAAGCAAAACGAGGATAATGGAATGTAGTCGAATTAAGTCGTGGATGCTGAGGGAATTAGATTAGGAAATGAGACACTTAAAGTAGTAAAGGAGTTTTGCTATTTGGGGAGCAAAATAACTGATGATGGTCACAGTAGAGAGGATATAAAATGTAGACTGGCAATGGCAAGGAAATCGTTTCTGAAGAAGAGAAATTTGTTAACATCGAGTATAGATTTAAGTGTCAGGAAGTCGTTTCTGAAAGTATATGTATTGAGTGTAGCCACGTATGGAAGCGAAACATGGGCGATAAATAGTTTCGACAAGAAGAGAATAGAAGCTTTTGAAATGTGATGCTACAGAAGAATGCTGTAGATTAGATGGGTAGATCACGTAACTAATGAGGAGGTATTGAATAGAATTGGGGAGAAGAGGAGTTTGTGGCACAACTTGACAAGAAGAAGGGATCGGGTGATAGGACATGTTCTGAGGCATCAAGGGATCACAAATTTAGCATTGGAGGGCAGCGTGGAGGGTAAAAATCGTAGAGGGAGACCAAGAGATGAATACACTAAGCAGATTCAGAAGGATGTAGGCTGCAGTACGTACTGGGAGATGAAGAAGCTTGCACAGGATAGAGTAGCATGGAGAGCTGCATCAAACCAGTCTCAGGACTGAAGACCACAACAACAACATACCGACCTATTACAATTCTATCAACACGTCTATGAATTCTTCCGAAATGTGCTGTCATGTCTGCTTGGAAAAGCCGGAAAAGTTCTAGAAATGGTCGTAATAGCAATATCCATGACAGATGCAGTGCTATTTCCCAGAGCCCTTCCGACAAATATTTCATTCGTCTTCTCGAATACTGATACATATCAAATCACTGTCTATTATTACGTCTAAATACACTGCCCAACAAAATTAAAGGGTCACTATTTCGAAACCTCGTAACTGCCTTGTACTGCAATACGTGAGCTTCAAAGTTAGCTGAAAAGTGTGTGCAAGCTTCCTCTCTAATGATACGAAAGCGTGGCGCCCTACGACTTCACCCTTGGGCTCGGCCATGTTTCAAACAGTAAGGTGTCAACACTTCTGGAGAAAAGGCCACAGCTCATAATTTCATGCGAGCTGTAAGGTTGGTTAATGATGTTACATTGGCACCGAATTTCAACACAAGTCTCCAAGACGCCACCGTGGACATGTCACACGATAGGAAGGTCGTCACAGCCCGTCCTACTCTCATTTCAGCCCTTCTTTAGACGTCTCTGCGATAGAGGTCAAAAACGCGATACGTAGCGTTGAAATCCTGCGAATTTCTAATGAGTGATCGAGGAAAATGTTTCAGACGTACCGCTGCTAAGAATCGACAAGCAAAAGCCTCGGAGGACGCCATAAAGGGCGCCATGTCCATATAGTATTGTTGAAACACCAAGCGGGTGGCAGCAGTGGCCAGATCTGTCAAGAACGTGGACTTGTTGCTCAACACACTGCGAAAAGTCGTTTTCGGCCGAGAAATGTATCGGAATCAACGCCCCAAGCGAAGGGGTGGTTTCATTGACGTCCGTTATGCCACTGCCTGAAGCCTTTACTTGTCGATTCTGAGTGGCGGTGTGACTGAAATGTTTTCCTTGGACACCTACTAAAAACCGCGCGATTTCAACGATGGGTGTTGCGCTTCTGACCTCCGTCGCAGAGGCGTCTAAACGAGGGTGAAATGAGGGTTAGAAGAGCTGTGACGACCTTCCTATGGTGTGACACGTCCACGGTTGAGAAGAACAGAATTGTAGTGAATTCCGGTGCTAATTTGGCATCATTAACCCACCTTAAGGCTCACATGAAACTCTGAGCTGTGGCCTTTTTTCGCATATGTTAACACCATGCTGTTTGAAGCGTCTCCGAGTCCGAGGGTGAAGTAGCCGGGCGTCATGCTTTTGCACCATTACAGAGAAATTTTGTAGGTACCTTTGTGCCAAATTTGAAACTTACGTGTTGCAATGGGAGGCATTTATGGGGTTTCAAAAAAGTGATGCTTTAATTTTGTTCTGCACTGTATCTAAACGATGTGTAAAATACGGGAATTGAAAGATTATTTACAGTTTGTAGAGAAATTATATTGCAGTTGTAAGAATCGAAAGACATGAAAGAGAAGGGAGTGAGACAGGGCTGTAGCCTTTCCTCGACGTTACTCAATTCGTACCTTGAGCAAGCAGTAAGGAAACTAAGAGAAAAACTGAAAGGGATTTTAAGCTCAGGGAGAAAGAATAGAAACTTTGAGCTTTGCCCGATGACATTGTAATTTCGATAGAGACAACAAAGGATTTGGAAGATCAGTATTAACACAATGGATACTGTTCTGAGATTATCTACATCTACATCTACGTGATTACTCTGCTATCAATAAAGTGCCTGGCAGAGGGTTCAATGAACCTCCTTCATGCTGTCTCTCTACCGTTCCACTCTCGAACGGCACGCGGGAAAAACGAGCACTTAATTTTTTTCCGTGCGAGCCCTGATTTGTCTTATTTTATTGTGATGATCATTTCTCCCTATGCAGGTGGGTGCCAACAGGATGTTTTCGCAATCGGAGGAGAAAACTGGTCATTGAAATTTCATGAGAAGATCCCGTCGCAACGACAAACGCCTTTGTTTTAATGAATGCCATTCCAATTCACGTATCATGTCTGTGACACTATCTCCACTATTTCGCGATAATACAAAACCAGGTGCCCTTCTTTGTACTTTTTCGATGTCATTCGTCAGTCCCACCTGATGCGGATCCCACACTGCACAGCAGTATTCCAGAATATGGCGGACAAGCGTAGTGTAAGCAGTGTCTTTGGTATACCTGTTGCACCTTCTAAGTGTTCTGCCAATGAATCGCAGTCTTTGGTTTGCTCTACCCACAATATTATCTATGTGATAGTTCCAATTTAGGTTATTTGTAATTGTAATCCCTAAGTATTTTCTTGAATTTACAGCCCTCAGATTTGTGTGACTTATCGCATAATCGATATTTAGCTGATTTCTTTTAGTACTCATGTGTGTAACTTCGCACTTTTCTTTATTCATGGTCAATTGCCACTTTTCGCACCATACAGATATCTTATCTAAAGCATGTTGCAAGTCGTTTTGATCATCTGATGACTTTACAAGAAGGTAAATGACAGCATCATCTGCAAACAGTCTAAGAAGGCTACTCAGATTGTCTCCTATGTCGTTAATATAGATCAGGAACAATAGAGGGCCTATAACACTTCCTTGGGGAACGCCGGATATTACTTCTGTTTTACTCGATGACTTTCCGACTACCACTACGAACTGTGTGTGACCTTTCTGACAGGAAATCACGAATCCAGTCGCACAACTGAGGCGATACTACGTAGGCACGCAATTTGATTAGAAGACGCTTGTGAGTAACGGTGTCGAAAGCCTTCTGGAAATCTAAAAATATGGAATCAATTTGACATCCCCTGTCGATAGCACTTATTACTTCATGAGTATAAAGAGGTAGTTGTGTTTCACAAGAACGATATTTTCTGAATCTGTGCTGACTATATGTCAATAAATCGTTTTCTTTGAGGTACTTCATAATGTTCGAATACAGTATATGTTCTAAATATATTCTATTATAAGATTAACAGCAACAGAATTAAAAATAGGGTAATGGAATGTAATACAATTAAATAAGGCGATGCTGTGGGAAGTAAATTGGGAAATGAGGCTCTAAAACTAATACATGAGTTTTGCTAGTTGGGTAGCAAAATAACTAATGGCTACCAGAAGAAAAGCATTTACGAAAAAAAAATGAATTTGATACTATCTTCTACCTTCTTTTCTACAAATACATAAATGGAAGTCGCTTGCCGTGGTTATGTCCGTATTCGGACTAATCTTAAGAAATACCGTATGAATTTTGATACAGCTCTCAGTAATGAATAGACTGATCACGAGGAAAGTTTTTTGTGCATAGTTCACAAATACGATACAGTCATAGTGAAACTGAGGACACACCAACGCCCCTATTCGTTTCATGTGCAAACAACATGTTGAATGTGTTTCGTTCATCAAGGTGCAGTCAGTGTGGACGCGACTCAATGTATGGAGATATTATTTATTTGCTCACTTTAACATTATACATGTAAATGAATTTCCGATAGGGCGAAAGGGGTTCAGAACTGCTACGATCATAAAAAATATTTCGGTGGCCTATGTTAGCTGCATTTCGTGTATAGGAAGTGCACCAGCCGAAAAGTACACTGGCAGCATTGCTCATAAACGTTGGAGCATTAGTGAGAGTCTAAAAGAACGAAACAGACATCGGCACGAACTTCTTGACATTTTAAAACATCCTCGCCGATAACTACAGAAAATTCGGAAGGACTTCTGCAGATTTTTGTGGGATGCATTTCAAAGCAAGACGACAATCTCATACTGTTAATTTCTTCTTCCTTCACATTTGCAATCGCAATTCGCAGTCATAATTCGATGCAGATTCTTCCAGCAACGGGGAGTGAGTTAGTTAACTCGAAATATCATAAGCAATTGTTTGAGAACGCAGTAAAAGAACATGGGATTCCAAAATTTATGGTTTTCAATTTTTTATGCAAAAATTAAAAGGTTAAAGCAAGGAATGCAGCTTTTATCCCTTTATACATTGAAGAGCCAAAGAGACTGGTATAGGCATGCGTATTCAAATACAGATGTATGTAAACAGGCATAATACAGCGCTGCGGTCGGCAACGCCTACATGGAGCAGTTATCAGATCGGTTACTGTTGCTGCAATGGCACGTTATTCAGATTTAAGTGAGTTTGATGGTGATGTTACAGTCGACTCACGAACGATGGGACACAGCATCTTCGAGGTAGCGATGAAATGGGGATTTTCCCGTACGACCATTTCACGAGTGTACCGTGAATATCAGGAATGCGGTAAAACTTCAAACCTCCGACATCACTGCGGTCGGAAAAAGTGCCTGCAAGAACGGGACCAACGACGACTGAAGAGAAACTTTCAGCTTGACAGAAGTGCAACCCTTCGGCAAATTGCTGCAGATTTCAATGCTAGGCCCTCAACAAGTGTCAGTGTGCGAACCATTCAACGAAACGTCATCGATATGGGATTTCGGACCCGAAGGCCCACTCGTATACACTTAATGCTTCGCCTGGGCACGTCAACACCGACATTGGTCTGTTGATGACTGAAAACATGTTGCCTTGCCGGACGACTCTCGTTTCAAATTGTATCGAGTGGATGGACGTGTACGGGTATGGAGACAACCTCATGAATCCATGGACCCTACATGTCAACAGGAGACTGTTCAAGATAGTGTAGGCTCCGTAATGGTGTGGGGCGTGTGCAATTGAAGTGATATGGAACCCCTAACACATTTAGATACAACTCTGACAGGTGACACGTATGTAAGCATCCTGTCTGATCACCTGCATACATTCGAGTCCATCGTGCATTCCGACATACTTGGTCAATTCCAGGAGGACAAAGCGAGATCCCACACGTCCAGAATTGCTACAGAGTGGCTCCAGGGACACTCTTCTGAGTTAAACACTTCCGCTGACCACCAAACTCCCCAGACATGAACATTATTGACCAGATCTGGGATGTCTTGCAACGTGCTGTTCAGAAGAGATTTTCACCCCCTCATACTCTTACGGATTTATGGACAGCCCTACACGATTCATGGAGTCAATTCCCTCTAGCACTACTTCAGACATTAGTTGAGTCCATGGCACGTCGTGTTGTGGCACTTCTGCGAGCTCGCGGGACTCCACATGATATCAGGCAGGTGTATCAGTTTCTTAGGCTCTTCAGTGTATAATTCAGTGAAATGCGCAAAAATATCTGTAAAACGATATGTGTAACCATCTGTAACTATATTTACAAAAAGAGTTCCGATAAGGCTTCCGTTGGCAACATGTTCTCTGAACTGCAGGACACCTGCCGAGGAAACATTTCCCGTCGGGAGTGTGACAACCTAACAACATTAAGTTACCTAGCGTCTGCTAGAGCACTATCTCCCGTCACACCAATTTAGCACAGTAAACGGCAATTATTTGTTGATGCGCGTAATGAATTAAAAGTCTGCGCACCAGATTCCAGGAGGGAGCAAATTTCCCCTCTGGCTACTCCTCTCCGGACGTCTATGGGGGCAAGTAACTCTTGTGAATCGATCAGTGATGACACGCTACAACGTGATTGAATGTGCCGTCCCCTAATCAATAAAAGTTTGAGTTTCTCCATTTAACATGAATTTCGAGAAAGAGTTTAATTGCACTCGAGATAAGTACCAAAACATCAAATTGGCTCTTGCTTGCAAAGTGGACGATCTCGAAATTAAATTTTTGAAACGAGGTGATTTAATTACGGGATATAATTCCATTTACAGTAGAATAAATAGCTCTGAGCGCTATGGGACTTAACTTCTGAGGTCATCAGTCCCCTAGAACTTAGAACTACTTAAACCTAACTAACCTAAGGACATGCCCGAAGCAGGATTCGAACCTGCGACCGTAGCAGCAGACTCTAGCGCCTAGAACCGCTCGGCCACCCCGATCGGCTTGCATGAATCATTCAGCACAATTACAGCTGTACACGAAATCGCACTATTTAAGATGAGTGGATGCAGAGTGACTGCAGTTTTATTTCAGAAGGATCAATAAACCGCAGTTCGACATACTCAATGTTGTTCGATTTTCTCCACGGAAGACCAATCTTTTGAACTTTGAATGCCAGTACACTACATAATGAAATTTTCACTCTACAGCGGAGTGTTCGCTGATATGAAACTTCCTGGCAGATTAAAACTGCGTGCCGGACCGAGAGCCCGCATCTCGTGGTCATGCGGTAGCGTTCTCGCTTCCCACGCCCGGGTTCCCGGGTTCGATTCCCGGCGGGGTCAGGGATTTCCTCTGCCTCGTGATGGCTGGGTGTTGTGTGCTGTCCTTAGGTTAGTTAGGTTTAAGTAGTTCCAAGTTCTAGGGGACTTATGACCACAGCAGTTGAGTCCCATAGTGCTCAGAGCCATTTGAACCATTTTGAACCGGACCGAGACTCGAACTCAGGTCCTTTGCCTTTCGCGGGCAAGTGCTCTACCAACTGAGCTACCCAAGCGCGACTCACGCCCGTCCTCACAGCTTCACTTTTGCCAGTACCTCGTCTCCTACCTTCCAAACTTTACAGAAGCTCTCCTTGCGAACCTTGCAGAACTAGCACTCCTGAAAGAAAGGATATTGCGGAGACATGGCTTAGCCACAGCCTTGGGGATGTTTCCAGAATTAGATTTTCACTCTGCAGCGGAGTGTGCGCTGATATGAAACTTCCTGGCAGATTGAAACTGTGTGCTGGACCGAGACTCGAACTCGGGACCTTTGCCCGCGAAAGGCAAAGGTCCCGAGTTCGAGTTTCGGTCCGGCACACAGTTTTAATCTGCCAGGAAGTTTCAGTACACTACATACCTGTCGGAATTTTGTCACGCTTGCCGAAACTCTGCGTGCCGTTCTTCCCCGCTCCTTCCCTGAGACGAGCAAGCCGGAAGACAAGAAGACACGACGCCAAGCTGTTCACGTGGTGATGCGAGAGAAGGAGGGGAAAAAACGGTTCAACGCGCAGGTGGTCAGCTGGTGGAGCGCTGGGCGCTCGTCCGCAGTGAATGGAGCGGCCATGCTGAGGCCGAGCTCGCACACGTAAGGCGCCGGCCGTCTGCTGCTGTTGCGCCGTCAGCGGCGCCGCGGCCCTGACAGATCCCCTTACGGGACCGCAGCTCACCACGCCACGCCACGCCACGCCACACCACACCACACCGAGGCAAGCCCGGCGCGACCGTCTCCAGGGAGACACGCCGTCCGTTCCATCCTGTCCCTCTCGCCAAGACGGACTTCCAAGAACGAGAACACGTTCACATCGTAAAAATAAAGCAGTGGATCCCAACCTTTCTCAGACGATTATCCCTGACACCCAAAGCTCCAGATGTCAGACACTCTAATCGGTACCAAACGTTGTATGAGGATAGATCATGAACCAAAACACCGATTTAGTTCGTGCTCTGTGCTTTCGGCGAATACAACATGCGCAAACGGTAATTAAAAATATCACCAGAGCTAAGCAGTAGAGGAAAGGTGTGTCTGTGAGTGATTGTATTGTATATATCGGGCGGATGACAACGTAGAGCGATCGGTTGTCGTACCAAATGTCCCGCGTCCAAATCCCACTGATATTTTTTTTTAACTGTTTACGCGTGAAACTGTTACATGGATTAACATTTTCCTGATATGTAAAAGAACTTTTCGGACTTTGGAGCAATATTCTTTTGGCAGCCTGCTTTCGCTTCGTCAATTGAATGTTATATACTTATTATTGATTTTACTATTTTGTTTATTATTACTTATTATTATTACTATCACTTTCGCATGTGTGATGCAATTGTTTCTTTGTTTTTCATTTACATCTGCATCATACTCTGCAAGCCACCTATAGTGTGTGGCGGAGGGTACTTTCGGTACCACTATCTGATACCTCAAACCCTGTTCTACTGGCGAATAGTGTGTGGGAAGAATGACTGTCGGTAAGCCTCTGTATTGGTTCTAATTTCTCGAATTTTCTCCTCGTGGACAGTATGCGAGATGTATGTGGGGGGAGTTGGTTTAAATGGCTCTGAGCACTATGGGACCTAACTTCTGAAGTCATCAGTCCCCTAGAACTTAGAACTACTTAAACGTAACTAACCTAAGGACATCACACACATCCATGCCTCAGGCAGGATTCGAACCTGCGACCGCAGCTGTCGCGCGGTTCCAGACTGTAGCGCCTAGAACCGTTTGGCCACTCCGGCTGGAGTGGGGGGAGTAATATGCTGTCTGACTCCTCCTAATTTTGCCGGCCGGGGTGGCTGAGCGGTTCTAGGCGCTACAGTCTGGAACGGCGCGACCGCTACGGTCGCAGGTTTGAATCCTGCCTCGAGCATGCATGTGTGTGATGTCCTTAGGTTAGTTACGTTTAAGTAGTTACAAGTTCTAGGGGACTGATGACCCCAGAAGCTATGTCCCATAGTGCTCAGAGTCATTTTAACCAGTTGAACTCCTGCTGAAAAGCGCTGTCCCGAAATTTCAATACTAAATCTCTCCGTGATGCACAACGACTCTTTTGGAGCGTCTGCCAATGGAGCTTGTTTAGTTCTCCGTAACGCTCTCTTGCCAGCTAAGCGATCCCGTGATGAAACGCGCCGTTCTTCGTTGTATCTTCTCTATCTTCTCTATCTGTCCTACCTGATAGGGATCCCAGATAGATGAACAATACTCAAGAATCGGGCGAACAAGCGCCTTATAAGCCACTTCGCTCGTGGATGAGTTACATTTCATTAAGATTCTTCCGATGAATCGGAGCCTGGAGTCAGCTTTTCCCACTATCTGTTTTATATGGTCATTCCACTTAAGGTCGCTCTGGATAGTTACCCATAGATATTTTACGGCATACGCTGTCTCCAGCTGTTTGTCATCAATAGTGTAGCTGTACAGTAGTGGATTTATTTTCCTATGTATGCGCAATATGTTACATTTATTTACGTTCAGTGTCAACTGCCAGAATCTGCACCATTCATCGATTCTCTGCAGTTCGTTCTGCAGATTTTTACTATTTTCTGGCGTTGCTACTTTGGTATAAACAACTGCATCATCTGCGAACAGCCTTAAAGAGCATCTACCAGTTCATTTATATATATATATATATATATATATATATATATATATATATATATATGTGTGTGTGTGTGTGTGTGTGTGTGTGTGTGTGTGTGTGTGTGTGTGTGTATGTATATTGTATACAGCAACGGTCCTATCACACTTCCCTGTGGTACTCCGCATATTACCTGTACATCTGTCGATTTAGTTTCATTAAGAGCGACGTGTTGAGTTCTATCTGCAAGAAAGTCTTTAATCTAATCGCAGGTCTGCTCTGATACTCCGTAAGCTCGTACTTTTTGCATTAAACGGCAATGCTGGACGGTGTCAAATGCCTTCCTGAAATCAAGGAACACGGCATCAACCTGAGCGCCGTTGTCCACAGCTCTGTGGATCTCATGCAGGAACAGAGCGAGCTGAGTTTCGTAGGATCTGTGTTTCCGGAATCCATGTTGATTTTTATAGAGGAGATGTTCATTTTCCAAGAACGTCATAATTCTTGAGCATAAAACATGTTCCATAATCCTACAGCAGATTGAGGTCAACGATATAGGTCTATAATTGTGTGGATCTAGCATACGGCCTTTCTTAAAAACGGAAATGACCTGCGTTTTTTTCCAGTCGTTGAGTACCTTTCGTTGCTCAAGAGATCTACGATATATTACTGCTGTTCTGATAGTATATTCTGTGAAACCGCAAATGTATTCTATAGGTTTACTACTTTTAAAGAAACGAAGCGGAAGCAGACTGGCAGCAGAACATTGCTGTAAACTCCAAACAGCCCTTTTACGTGTCATAAGCACGTTCTCCCGTACAACACTTTCATGCATAATACAGGAAAAAGATTTATCGTCATTGGGCTTGAACCCGGGACCCATGGTATCGTAGATGTAACTCTCTGCCAACTTCCCGACAGAACCAGTTTGTCTAATTTACTTAAAAATGGTTGAAATGGCTCTGAGCACTATGGGACTTAACATATGAGGTCATCAGTCCCCTATACTTATAACTACTTAAACCTAACTATCCTGAGGACATCACACGCATCCATTCTCGAGGCAGGATTCGAACCTGCGACCGTAGCATTCGCGCGGTTCCGGACTGAAGCGCCTAAAACCGCTCGGTCACAGAGGCCGACCATTTACTTACAGTTACGCTTTTGATGTGCTACGTAGTTTAATTGTTACTTTTAATTAACGTTTACGCCCGTTCTGCTGGGCGACAGCACATAGTACAAACTAAATCGGAGTTTTGATTGATACTTTATCAACATACAAAGTTTGGTACCGATCTGAGTGTCTGACATATAGAGGTTTGGGTGTAAGTCTTTAGCAACTAACTATACTGGATAATGAAAGACTTTTCTTCCAACACCCTTATTTTTAAAGTGATGAAAGGTGAATGATATTTATGTGTCCGGTGTGTGTGTGGGGGGGGGGGGGGGGAGGGGGGGGAGGAGGATGGAGGCGATGTTAGAATGAATGACAAAGGAATTTGTGGTGCATTTCAAGCGCTACCCACAACTTCTTTTCAGATAAGAAAGCTAACTATCCACAGTGAGAGTAGACATTTCCTGCAAAACATATTTCCCCTGCATTACTCCACTCCATACCGGCACATGCTTGACCTGCACGCGGCAACCCCTATTTAAAATCAAACAAGTTCAGATGGGTGCACTATACTTACTGTTTGTGAATCACTTGATTACTGGACTCCTTACTTCAGAACAGGCACACACTGGACGATTTCATGCTACACTATCTGATCAAAAGTATCCGGAGACCCCCCCAAAAATACGTTTTTTCATATTAGGTGCATTGTGCTGCCGTCTACTCCATATCAGCGACCTCAGTAACCATTAGACATCGTGGGAGATCAGAACGGAGCGCCCTGCGTAATTCACGGACTTCGAACGTGGTCAGGTGATTGGGTGTCACTTGTGTCATACGTCTGTACGCGAGATTTCCATACTGCTAAACACCCCTAGGTCCACTGTTTCCGATATGCTAGTGAAAGGGGAAAGTGAAGGGACATGTACAGCACAAAAGCGTACAGGCCGACCTCGTCTGTTGACTGACAGACACCGCCGACAGCTGACGAGGGCCGTAGCGTGTAATAGGCAGACATCTATCCAGTCCACCACACAGGAATTCCAAACTGCATCGGAATCCACTGCAAGTACTATGACAGTTAGGTGGGAGGTGCGAAAACTTGGATTTCAAGGTCGAGCGGCTGCTCATAAGCCACATATCACGCCGGTACTACTAATTGAGAAAAAGTAATTGCTTATAAACCCTCAGAAAATTTCATTTCACCCCTCAAAAATGTTCAAATGTGTGTGAAATCTTATGGGACTGAACTGCTAAGGTCATCAGTCCCTAAGCTTACACACTACTTAACCTAAATTATCCTAAGGACAAACACACACACCCATACCAGAGGGATGACTCGAACCTCCGCCGCGACCAGCCGCACAGTCCATGACTGCAGCGCCCTAGACCGCTCGGCTAATCCTGCGCGGCATTTCACCCCTCAGTGAGTAATTACCGCTAGGGTGGAAATCATTGGAATATACAGTATACAGAATGAAAACACGGCTGCAATCCGTGCACCAAAATTTAGTACACACGCAAGAAGGCTGCCACGTTGAAACCGAGTAAACAGCTGTGTAATTCCAAAAGGGAACTCATACGCTCTGTTTATTTTAGAAATTGTGCATTTCAGCCGCTGGGCTGACCTATGGGGGTCGTTCCGAAAGTAGCGCCTCCTATTTTTATTCATGGAAACTACAGGAGAAACATAAACTATAACACCACAGCTAAATAGAGCAATGTTTCAGATACAGACTGTCATTGTTCCACATAGTCACCACCATTCCTTTACACTTTTGCCAACGATGAACCAGAGCCTGCATGACGCCCTTGTGAAAATCGGAACCAGCAGATTCCTTACAGCACTTCCTTACAGCTTTTACAACAGCACCCGAGTCTTGAAAATGTTCGCCACGCAGTCCATCTTTCAGAGGCCCAAAGAGATGGAAGTCAGAATGCGCTATATCGGAAGTATACGGTGGATGTGGTAAGAAAGTCCACCCGAATTTTGCAATGAGTTGCGTGATCGCAAAACTGGTGTGGGGCCTGGAGTTATAGTGTTGCAGGGGAACGTTGGTCTTCTCTGGCCTTACACTGGAAATTCGGGCTTTCAGCTTAGTCAGTGTCGTCTTGTAGCTTGCCGAATTGACACTTTTCCAGGCTCCAGGATATCCAAAAGAACAACGCCCTAACTATCCCAGAAGACTGTGCATATCATTTTGCCTGCAGACGGCTGTGTCTTGAATTTCTTCTTTGACGGAGAATTCGGATGTCCATGAACTGTCTTTTGGATTCCAGCTCGTTGTGGTGACACCACCTCTCATCTCCGGTGATGATGCTATTCAGAAAATTGTCACCTTCAGCTTCATATTGATCCAGCAGTTTCGACAAATTTCCATTCTTCTCTAAGCATCCGCAGGATCCATCTCGCACAGACTTTGTGATAACCAAGGTGTCCCAACATTGTTTTCAAGGCATTACAGCCGACATTCAGCTTTGCACACAATTCTCTGATCGTTATACGCCGATCAACTGGTATGAGTTAATCAAAACTCTCTTCATTGCGAGGGATGACAGCTGTGAAGGGCCGACCGGGCCGTGGTGGCTTGTAATGCACACCCCTCTCACCACCTTGAAAATGCCATACCCATCACCTCACATTGCTCAAGTCTACGACATCGTCTCCATATACCTTTATCAAGCGCCGATGTGTTTCAATCAGTGCAATTTTTTCACCAGTGAGGAATTCAATCGTACATCGGTATTTTATACGCGGGCCCTTTTTAGACTCCATTTTGGAACACTCCTCTGCTGGCACCAACTACCGCAGAACAACAGAATCACCTGCAAATGAAAGTGGAAGTTTCAAGCAAGCACTACACGAGTGACAACAGTTGTTTCATGTCCTGTTATCGTTAGAAATATATAACGAGCAGTAGTAAGGTAAAAGACCACACAGGAAAGTAATGAGCAATTTCCATAAAGCGGCTGGTAGGAGTATATGAGAAAAATCAGTTTTACGGTTTTCTTACCGTAAAGAATAAAAGCTCATGAAACTATAAAAATTATTTGGATAGATGAAGCAAAGTTACATCGACTCCTTTAGTTACTTTTTTTAAAAAAAAATTAAAAACGACTTCTGCGTTTTCTTCTCTGCTGTATAAAAAATACCTCTCATTCACCTCTGAGGAAACTAAATGCCAATGAAAATTGATTTCTTTCGTATCTTACACTTTCATACCACAGCTTGATAGTGAACTGTCTATTTTTTCGATGTTGGTCACAGTTCTTGCGGTACTTAATTTCCAAGTTCTCTGTAGCATAAAATTTGAAAGTTTGCAGTGAAAAACATTGTCTCTGGCTGCTTTACGTTTGGTTCATTTTAAGTGATACCTTGCTGTGTACTAATTGTAGCTATCGTATCGGAACTTCCTGGCAGATTAAAACTGTGTGCCGGACCGAGACTCGAACTCGGGACCTTTGCCTTTCGCGGGCAAGTGCTCTACCAACTGAGCTACCCAAGCACGACTCACGCCCCGTCCTTACAGCTTCACTTCTGCCAGTACCTCGTCTCCTACCTTCCAAACTTTACAGAAGCTCTCCTGCGAACCTTGCAGAATTAGCACTCCTGAAAGAAAGGATATTGCGGAGACATGGCTTAGCCACAGCCTGGGGGATGTTTCTAGAGTGAAATTTTCACTCTACAGCGGAGTGTTCGCTGATATGAAACTTCCTGGCAGATTAAAACTGTGCGCCGGACCGAGACTCAAACTCGGGACCTTTGCCTTTCGCGGGCAAGTGCTCTACCAACTGAGCTACCCAAGCACGACTCACGCCTCGTCCTCACAAGCGCGACTCACGCCTCGTCCTCATAGCTTCACTTCTGCCAGTACTTCGTCTCCTAACTTCCAAACTTTACAGAAGCTCTCCTGCGAACCTTGCAGAACTAGCACTCCTGAAAGAAAGGATATTGCGGAGACATGGCTTAGCCACAGCCTGGGGGATATTTCTAGAATGAAATTTTCACTCTACAGCGGAGTGTGCGCTGATATGAAACTTCCTGGCAGGTTAAAACTGTGTGCCGGACCGGGACTCAGAACTAGCTGAGGACGGGGCGTGAGTCGTGCTTTTGTAGCTCTGTTGGTAGAGCACTTGCCCGCGAAAGGCAAAGGTCCCGAGTTCGAGTCTCGGTCCGGCACACAGTTTTAATCTGCCAGGAAGTTTCATATCAGCGAACACTCCGTTGTAGAGTGAAAATTTCATTCTAGAAACATCCCCCAGGCTGTGGCTAAGCCATGTCTCCGCAATATCCTTTCTTTCAGGAGTGCTTGTTCTGCAAGGTTCGCAGGAGAGCTTCTGTAAAGTTTGGAAGGTAGGAGACGAGATACTGGCAAAAGTGAAGCTGTGACGACGGGGTGTGAGTCGCGCTTGGGTAGCTCAGTTGGTAGAGCACTTGCCCGCGAAAGGCAAAGGACCCGAGTTCGAGTCTCGGTCCGGCACACAGTTTTAATCTGCCAGGAAGTTTCATATCAGCGAACACTCCACTGTTGAGTGAAAATTTCATTCTAGAAATATCGTATCGGACTTGTTTTTAAAGTTGGAAGAAAAGTTATGTCTTGCTGTAGTATGGAAAAAATAGAAGTTAAAGTGTGTTATTCGAGTGCGCTGGCGCCGAGCGCGCGTCGTGCAAGTAGCCTGCAGTTCCGTCGTGAACAGTTCGTGCAAGTAGACGCACGTTCCTCAGATTAGTGGTCTTGAGTTATTTCCATACTTCTTGCTGGAAGAAAATGATGAAGAAGATGACATTTTACACCAATAGTTACACAACAGAAAAAATGAAACACATCTCATATTTAGGACAAACGTTTACGAAAGTATTTTACGACAGTTATGAAGCGTCATTTTTAAACTTATACGATTCATATTACATAATATGTTAGAATGGACTTACAGGTCTTGGGCCAGTTCAAAACATTCGTATAAATTAAATTTTAATGCAACCTCCTCTCTTCGTTTAAAGTAATAGCTATGTGTCACGTTCAGATCGAAAACACGAATGAGAATTTCAGCCTAATACACTGAAACTCCTGCCGAGTTTCCCGTAACAACTGTTTCGACTGGAAGTGGATTTATCAGATCACGATCCCAAATCAGATTAATAAGTAAAATCAAACTGCGGCAAGGAACAAACCAATATTTACAGAACAAAGTAGCTTCATTGCTATCTGCACAAAGCAATGGCAGTTCACAGCTTGTTCATGTTAACAGTAATGATTTTAAAATCTTATGCGATAAGTTTTTAACCAAAAATTTGTCATTACTAGTTGTACTAGCGTTTCCCTTCCTAAAATTTTCCATTTCGTTGGTTAGATTAGTTCTGTTTCGTAAGAATGTTCACCTAGAGCCGCAGTAGGAAGCAGCTACCGTTCCCGTTTATTCGGTTTCCATATGGCGTCGAGCGCAGTACTTGACTTCATGCAAATCAAAGGAGCCATCCTCTGCTTTCCTTTCTGTATGTTCTCTATTCAGTTGAACTACCATAGTCTAACACATTAGTCACAATACTCCTCCTCGTTTTTGTTACACACTGCGACAGTAGAGCTTCAAACGGACAGTAAGCTACATTTTTGAATGTGACATTGGATTAACTTGAGTTCGGAGGCCATATTAGAGAAATGGAAAACGATGTAGATGACGGTCGGAGGGGAGATATGATACTGGGAGAAGAATTTGACAGTACACTGAAAGACTTAAGTCAAAACAAGGCCCCGGGGGTAGACAACATTTCGTCAGAAATACTGACATCCTTCATCTGGTGTGCAACTTGTATGAGGCAGGCAAAATACCCTCAGACTTCAAGAAGAATATAATAACTACAAAATCCTAAGAAAGCAGTTGCTGACAGGTGTGACAATTACCGAACTATCAGTTTAGTAAGTCGTGGTTGCAAAATACTCACACGAATTCTTTACATACGAAAGGGAAACTGCTAGACGCCGACCTCGCAGAAGGTCATTTCCGATTCCGGACACACGCCAGAAAATACTTACTCTGCGACTTGACTTAGAAGATAGGTTAGGGAAAGACAAACCAATGTTTTTATCATTTATAGACTTAGAGAAAGCTTTTGACAATGTTGACTGGAATACTCTCTTTGAAATTCTGGAGATAGCAGGGGGTAAACTGCAGGAGGCGAGAGGTTATATACAAACCAGACGCCAGTTACAAAGAGTCAAGGGGCATGATAGGGAAGCAGTGGTTGAGAAGAAAATGAGACGGGGTTGTAGCCAAACCCGATATTCTTCAATCTGTACAGTGAGAAAGCAATAAAGAAAACGAAAGAAAAATTTGATGTACTTATTAACGTCAGCGAGAAGAAGTAAAAACTTCGTGGTTTGCTCATGAAATTGTAATTCTGTGAGAGGCAGCGAATGACTTCGAAGACAAGTTGAACGAAATGGACAGTGTACTGAAAGGAAGATGTAAGATGAATATCAACAAAAGCAAAAAAAGAATAATGGGATGTAGCCGAATTAAATTTCTACATGAATTTTCTTATCTGGCAGAAAAATAACTGATGATGATCGAAGTAGAGAAAAACGTATCTGAAGAAGAGAAATTTGTTAACATCGACGATATATGTGAGTGTTAAGCAGTCTTTCCTGAAAGATGTATGGATTGTAGTCATGTACGGAAGTGAAACATGGACGATAAACGGTTTAGACAAGAAGAGAAGAGGAGCTTTTGAAATGTGATTCTGCAGAACAATGGTAAAGATTAGATGGGTAGATCACGTAACTAATGAGGAGACAGTGAATAGAATTGGGGAGAAAAATTTATGGCACAACCTATCACCAGTTAGTACTGGAGGAAAGTATGGGCGGTAAAAACCATAGAGGGAGACCAAGAGAGCAGATTCAGGAGGATGTAGGTTGCAGTAGTTACTCGGAGATAAAGAGGCTTGCACAGGATATAGCAGTCTGGAGAACTGCATCAATCCAGTCTTCAGACTAAAGACCACAAAACAACATCGGATGAGAGCGAATAGTACCGCTTATACTGAATTGTAACATAGTTTTTGCAAATATGGGCGTACGTATGCAATAAAAGTTGGCATTAACTAAAAATTACACCATATTTGTCTTTCTTTAGTTTCCTAAACACCCTGCGATATATGAAACGGTACTTCATTACGAGACAGTTTATTTGCGATTCTGTTGCAACTAGAGGCATTTACTGAAAAATGTCGTTTTCTTTTGAGAACAAAGAAGGTCCAGGAAACAGCAGAAGACCAGATTTTCTTGTAGAAAGACGCCTTATATCTACTCAGCAAAGTGAAGTTTTGTTCGCTACTCTTGCAGCCAAATCAAAGTAGAAAACTTGTATGGAATATAAAACCTACATTACTTACCGCAACATAAAGTCATCACAAATGTAGCTGAAGAAGAAACCACACAGACGTGATAATGAAACATAAAATACAACACATTTCTTTCCCAACACAGAAGAAACCAATTCTGCAATTGTTGCTTCCTCTGAGCTACAAATGGCGAGAATCTTCAACATAGTCATCTTTGAAGAAAAATTAATTATGTCTACAAAAATATTCGTGCATTGGTAAATCGAGTGAAGTATAACAAAGTGAGAATTTTCAGACTCCAAACAAAAGAGTGACGTGTCAAGGAAAATGACTATCGTAATAAGAATAGACAGCGGCAGAGATGTATGCTTGTCATGCATGAAACTCTGTGGTTATATTCTGTTGCTTTCAACAGAGTAAGCTACAATTATATACATATTCGAAAGTATTTCTGCTAGAATAAACTGTAGATTATGTCACTGAATCGGTGACTATCTGCTCTTTTTTTATTTTTACTTCACGATCATTTATGTCTCATGATAAATCAGTAATTAACCATCTTCAGCAACTATAGTTTTATCTATTGAAATAATCAACTTCCAGTTTCACGAAAGAAATTTTATGACATTAATCGCCTTTAGGCACTTAGTGTCCTTCTTCAGAAGGTTGTAACTATCGCATTATTTGCGAGTGTCAAAAATAAATCGCATGCAGCATATTGCTGTGTTCATGTGGTTCATAGTGCTTTTGCCGATTATTTCAATAAGTAAATGCTCGGAAAACAAATATATAATAACTCTTTCTTTAATAAAATAGAAATAAAGTTAAAAACAAACAATCTTACGGCTAGGTCTCTCTCCGCT
The DNA here is from genome assembly GCF_023898315.1 of Schistocerca nitens. NCBI lineage: Eukaryota > Metazoa > Arthropoda > Insecta > Orthoptera > Acrididae > Schistocerca > Schistocerca nitens. The sequence goes on along the minus strand of NC_064614.1, from coordinate 641,169,206 downwards.
AGGGGCGCTAGTGTAGTTGCAACTGCCTGACAATAACAACTTTCACAGAAGTGAGTACCACGACAGTTTATATTAGACTGTGCTACTACTGGGGATGAGTTACTTATTTCTTTATTTATTACTGATCTATAGGGCGTTCCAGGAGGAACAGTAAATATTGAACAAGATGGTAGTGTAGACTAAGTAGAAAAAAATCAATTCTGATTAGCTGCAGCCTTCGATACTTCTTTGCAAAATCACAAGCATGCTGCGACCTGTCAACCTAACCTAAGCCTCGGTCTACCCTACAGATAAGTACCTCATCGAATCTATGATTTAGTACTCACATTCGTTGGCACCGCCTATTCACAATCAAATGGTCACCTTGCAACTTACCTGATAATGTGTAGCCTGAATGATGTCAAGCATATATTATACCACAGGCTTCGTTACAGACCAGGTTCTTAACATAGGCTACATTCTAAGTAATAATATAGATGCAAAAAAAAAAATCAGTATTCTATTCTACTTCTGTTTGCACACATGTGGCGTCATACTGCACAACATCATCACGTAACTGGATGAAGCCAACATCCGGTATTTATAGCTGAGTTGATCCAAACATTCCATATAATACGGGTGTAAATTATGTTGTTTAAAGAGCTACAGCTGCTACAGACATAAGTTTCGTTCTGCCTGTTGGTACTCCAGTTGCTGTAGCTCTATTTATCCATTATCATTTTTGTTTTGAAGTTTAAGTTATGAAGTTGTGATTGATTTTACATAATTAAGCCGGCCGAGGTGGCCGAGCGGTTCTAGGCGCTTCAGTTCGGAACCGCGCGACCACTACGGTCGCAGGTTCGAATCCTGCCTCGGACATGGATGTGGGTGATGTCATTAGGTTAGTTAGGTTTAAGTAGTTCTAAGTTCTAGGGAACTGATGACCTCAGATGTTAAGTCCCATGGTGCTCAGAGCCATTTGAACCATTTTTTACATAATTAAATTTTTCAACTGTGACTGTGATTTGTTGGCCAATTCTACAGTTTCATTTACCCGGTGCGGGGTCACGTATTTACAGACGCTGAGTTTGCCTGATTTTGTAATGGAAACCGTGCTGCCGCTTGTAGAAAACATGGTAAACGATTCCTTAACTGCAGAGTACCAGATTAAAGAGCGTTCACTCTTGTTTTTACTAAGCTGCTAAGACTGGTGGTTTGACCATCAGGTAAACGATTCCTTAACTGCAGAGTACCAGATTAAAGAGCGTTCACTCTGCCGGCCGCGGTGGTCTCGCGGTTCTAGGCGCGCAGTCCGGAACCGTGCGACTGCTACGGTTGCAGGTTCGAATCCTGCCTCGGGCATGGATGTGTGTGATGTCCTTAGGTTAGTTAGGTTTAAGTAGTTCTAAGTTCCAGGGGACTTATGACCACAGCAGTTGAGTCCCATAGTGCTCAGAGCCATTTGAGCCATTTTGAGCGTTCACTCTTGTTTTTACTAAGCTGCTAAGACTGGTGGTTTGACCATCAGTCGTATCTCATCTGAACGTTCAAATGAACAGAATGTGGATGGAGGCATTATGCAGTTGGTGTAACGTAATCTCTCAGCAATCACACGCATAATTTCTACACCTATATGTGATACGCACAAACAAGATGGCGTACATTACGTATGCACGGCCTCTGTTCCTACCATTTACAGCGGATTCAATACCTTCGAGAAGGAGAAAGTAGATTTTGTCACTGGCTACTCAGAAATCGCCGCGTAACCCCATTAATACTGTTTACTGATGAAGCTACTTTCCCTCTTGACGGTATCAGTAACACTTGCAACTCACATCGGTGGTTCGACGAAAACTCGTCTGCCTTGGTGGTGACACATTTTCAAGAACACTTCTCTGTAAATATGTGGTGTGGTACAATAGACTGCTAGTTAACTTGGTCTGTTATGTACAGATCCCCATACTAATACGTTATGCATCATCAACCAAAATATGCGATAATACATTGCCTGTATGGTGGTACACTGCGTAAAAAAAATGGCTCTGAGCACTATGGGACTCAACATCTTAGGTCATAAGTCCCCTAGAACTTAGAACTACTTAAACCTAACTAACCTAAGGACATCACACACACCCATGCCCGAGGCAGGATTCGAACCTGCGACCGTAGCAGTCCCGCGGTTCCAGACTGCAGCGCCAGAACCGCTAGACCACCGCGGCCGGCCACTGCGTAAAACAAACTGACTTTCACGGTATGAAAAAGAAAAATTTTATCTTGAAAACTACCTCCAAGTTGCAAGTTCTTGTTAAAGTAGCCGTAATAAAAAATAAGTTCGTAAACCGATTCAACGTAAGTCAGAAAACGAATACATCACATGTTATATTATACTACTCTAAAGTGTGTCTAACTGTGATCTTTGACGCTCGTTCACTTAAATATTTCATTTATATATCAACGACTGAAGTTGGTATAAATTACGTAGTCGGGTGAAATTATTTCATTTATCGAATGGAACAACAAGTTAGTTCATACCAGTCACTGTTTATTTTTTTCCACAACGCGTTTCGAAGGTATAAATCTCAATCAGCGGGTGAATTTACGTGTGTTGTGCCATGTGTGTTACGACTTTGGGGTAATCTGTGGCAATTTCTAGTAGAGAAAAACAAAACCCTTTTTCAGAATATGTTACTTGGTGTCTTTGACTTACGACTAAATGTAAATGTAAATGTTTTGCCAAGTTACGTTCAGTCTTTAGTCAAAGACCTCCACGAAGGAATATTCTGAGAGAGGGTTTTGTTTTTGTTTACACTCCTGGAAATGGAAAAAAGAACACATTGACACCGGTGTGTCAGACCCACCATACTTGCTCCTGACACTGCGAGAGGGCTGTACAAGCAATGATCACACGCACGGCACAGCGGACACACCAGGAACCGCGGTGTTGGCCGTCGAATGGCGCTAGCTGCGCAGCATTTGTGCACCGCCGCCGTCAGTGTCAGCCAGTTTGCCGTGGCATACGGAGCTCCATCGCAGTCTTTAACACTGGTAGCATGCCGCGACAGCGTGGACGTGAACCGTATGTGCAGTTGACGGACTTTGAGCGAGGGCGTATAGTGGGCATGCGGGAGGCCGGGTGGACGTACCGCCGAATTGCTCAACACGTGGGGCGTGAGGTCTCCACAGTACATCGATGTTGTCGCCAGTGGTCGGCGGAAGGTGCACGTGCCCGTCGACCTGGGACCGGACCGCAGCGACGCACGGATGCACGCCAAGACCGTAGGATCCTACGCAGTGCCGTAGGGGACCGCACCGCCACTTCCCAGCAAATTAGGGACACTGTTGCTCCTGGGGTATCGGCGAGGACCATTCGCAACCGTCTCCATGAAGCTGGGCTACGGTCCCGCACACCGTTAGGCCGTCTTCCGCTCACGCCCCAACATCGTGCAGCCCGCCTCCAGTGGTATCGCGACAGGCGTGAATGGAGGGACGAATGGAGACGTGTCGTCTTCAGCGATGAGAGTCGCTTCTGCCTTGGTGCCAATGATGGTCGTATGCGTGTTTGGCGCCGTGCAGGTGAGCGCCACAATCAGGACTGCATACGACCGAGGCACACAGGGCCAACACCCGGCATCATGGTGTGGGGAGCGATCTCCTACACTGGCCGTACACCACTGGTGATCGTCGAGGGGACACTGAATAGTGCACGGTACATCCAAACCGTCATCGAACCCATCGTTCTACCATTCCTAGACCGGCAAGGGAACTTGCTGTTCCAACAGGACAATGCACGTCCGCATGTATCCCGTGCCACCCAACGTGCTCTAGAAGGTGTAAGTCAACTACCCTGGCCAGCAAGATCTCCGGATCTGTCCCCCATTGAGCATGTTTGGGACTGGATGAAGCGTCGTCTCACGCGGTCTGCACGTCCAGCACGAACGCTGGTCCAACTGAGGCGCCAGGTGGAAATGGCATGGCAAGCCGTTCCACAGGACTACATCCAGCATCTCTACGATCGTCTCCATGGGAGAATAGCAGCCTGCATTGCTGCGAAAGGTGGATATACACTGTACTAGTGCCGACATTGTGCATGCTCTGTTGCCTGTGTCTATGTGCCTGTGGTTCTGTCAGTGTGATCATGTGATGTATCTGACCCCAGGAATGTGTCAATAAAGTTTCCCCTTCCTGGGACAATGAATTCACGGTGTTCTTATTTCAATTTCCAGGAGTGTATTACACAGAGCCACAGGTTACCCCAAAGCCGTAACACAACACACAGATACCATACCACCCATAAATCCGCGTGTTGATGGAAGTTTAAACCTTTAAAACGAGTTGTGGAAATAAACAAACAGCGACTGGTAACAGTGAACTTGTTTCATTCGATATCAATAACAGTCCCGGTAAAGCCTAGTCTAAAATGTTCGCATTTAAAATTATTTCGTTTAATTATTTGATTTATTGCTGAAGCATACAGAATCATAACAGCAATATCATTTCATTCGTGATGAGTGAGTTCAACAATATCGAATAAAATGGGCTCTGTAGTGGATGACAATTCCTTTTATATTGTTTTACTCCAGAGAGTAAAATGTAGAATGGTGTCAGATGATTTTAAAAGGATCGTGCATTTAGCTTTATAGCTATTTAGATATCGCAACGCGATCTGAGTGTGGTACAAACGCTAACTGAAAAAGATACATCACACTGTTAACTAGACTTTCTTGAAAATGAGTTTCCATCAATACTTTAAAAGGTTCCTTTGTCTACAGGGATGAGAAGGCCAATCTTCTTCCGGCAAGCCGCTGCACTTTCTAGACGTTAGGTGACACTTCATGGGAACATAACGTTACCCGGAAGACGTATCGGCAGAAATCGTTGTACTGCTTGGCCACCAAGGTCCTCTTTTGATTTTTGCCTGTGATTCGCAGCTGAAGAATACAAAGAAAAAATAATCACGCCTGTGCTAACTCCTTCTATGTATATTTGTTCGGGCTACATTTTAAGAGCTCTACCTCCTTAACTATTGAAAATTGGACACACGTTACGTGGAATGTATTGTTCGTATTAGTTTATATAGGGTTAATCACTTAAAACTTGCCCTCTCAGTATTGCGGAAATGGAAAGTGCTATTGATGTGCGGTTTACACAGAATGGATTGGCATGCAGGGGCAGGTATTGTTAACCAAACAACAGATTGTAATAATGGTTCAAATGGCTCTAAGCACTATGGGACTTAACATAGGAGGCCATCAGTCCCCTAGACTTAGAACTACTTAAACCAAACTAACCTAAGGACATCACACACATCCATGCCCGAGGCAGGATTCGAACCTGCGACCGTAGTGGTCGCGCGGTTCCGGACTGAAGCGCCTAGAACCGCTCGGCCGACAGTAATAATATTTATAAAGAATGGTTTTGTGCATACATACACTTTTTCAAGTGGAAGAATGCCTGTTAACATTTACAGATTAAAAGTAAGGTCAATTATAATGTCAGTGGTGTTTGCTGCGGGATTCCAGTTTGACTCGTTTACGAGATGAAACAAGTGGCGACAGAAGAGAAGAAACGTACGAGGGGCGTTTGAAAAGTCTGTGCCAAGTCCGAGAGATGGCACCACCGGCGCGTATCGATGTCATGTTTAGTTAGTAGCATCTTTGGAAAGAATGCCACCAAGTTTCAGCCATATTGGTCTACTTCTTTGTGTTTGGAATTCGTGTGAATCAAGGAAGTATAGTGATTGTCAAAAAATGGACGAAAAAGAATTTCGTATGGTGATTAAACATGACTTTAAGAAAGGCAAAACGCCTCAGGAGACTAAAGGGAACCTTGATAAACATTACGGTGACTCTGCACCTTCGATTAGAACTGGACGCCCTGTGGAGGTTACGACTCCAGAAATCATTGACAAAATCCATGATATGGTGATGGATGACAGAAGAGTTAAGGTGCGTGAAATTGCTAGTGCTGTGGGCATCTCGAATGAATGGGTACATAATATTTTGCATAAACATTTGGACATGAGAAAGCTATCCGCAAGATGGGTTCCGCGATTGCTCAGGCTTGACCAAAAACGGAATCGTCTGAAGTGTTGCAAGGATGGTTTGCAGCTGTTCAGGAAAAATTCACAGGACTTCAAGCGTCGTTGCGTCACTGTGGATGAAAAATGGATACATTACTATACTTCTGAGACCAAACAACAATCTAAACAATGGGCTACCAAGGGAGAATATGCACCAAAAAAGGCGAAGACCATTCCTTCGGCCGAAAAGGTTATGGCGACTGTCTTTTGGGATTCGCAAGGGGTAATGCTCATCGACTAAGGGTAAAACTGTTACAGGTGCGTATTATTCATCGTTACTGGACCGTTTGAAAACCGAGCTGCAAGAAAAACGCCGGCGATTGGACCACAAAAAAGTCCTTTTCCATCACAAAAATGCATCAGCACACACCGCAGCAGTTGTGTTCCCAAAATTAATGGAAATAGGATTCTAACTCGTTTCACATCCCCCCTGTTCTCCAGAATTGGCTCCCTCGGATTACTATTTGTTCCCCAATTTGAAGAAATGGCTGGCGGGACAAAGATTTTATTCAAACGAGGAGGTGATTGCAGCAACTAATTGCTATTTGCAGACTTGGAAAATTCATTTCATTCGGAAGGGATCAACTAATTAGAATAACGCTGGATAAGTCTAAAAGGAGACTACGTCGAAAAATAGAAAAGGTTTACCCTAAACACGTAAGTAGTTTTTGTTTTTGCACGGACTTTTCAAACGCCCCTCGTAACCTGAGACGTGTGATTAATGCCTGCACGTCTCTGGGTGTCGATATTGAGAGCCCTGCCACGAGTGCACTGTGGGGCTTGTTATCTGTGGTCGAGGCGGAAGCGTAACAGCGTTGGTTCTCAGTCCGAAGTCGGCCTACGGATGAGGAAGGTAACACCCGATCCGCTGAAGTGCCTCGAGTTGCGGCCAGCTCGTGTACTGCAGTTGTGGCCGCGACAGTGAGCGATGAGGGCAGCCCCGAGTCGTGTCCGTCGAGTGCAGGCTGTTTGCCACTTCTCAGTGGCGTCCATATGGAAGTTGTGGCAAAATTGGCATTGATCGAACGCTGTCTGTCTTTACTTCGGTGGTGTGTACCAAATATGAGGCCCGGATGGGTATAAGCTGTCAGCATGCCACTTTCTCACTGTGTGGGGTACGGCACCCGGGTGGATGCTACGTCCGTCACATCCTTGTAAGACGAGGCTACAGAGATGTTCGACAAGCACGACGCTCTCCCAGGCATAGTATGCCAAATAGGTTCAGTGAAATGAAATGTCGTGTGACGAGGGCCTCCCGTCGGGTAGACCGTTCGCCTGGTGCAAGTGTTTCGATTTGACGCCACTTCGGCGACTTGCGCGTCGATGGGGATGAAATGATGATGATTAGGACAACACAACACCCAGTCCCTGAGCGGAAAAAAATCTCCGACCCAGCCGGGAATCGAACCCGGGCCCTGTGGATTGACAGTCTGTCGCGCTGACTTTTTTTTTTTTTTTTTTTTTTTTACCCGAGCCCAGGATCTCCTGCTTACATGGCAGACGCTCTATCCATCTTTTTTTTTTTTTTAAATCGAATGTCAGGCTTACCACCTTTGCTGACATACATTTTGTGGTACTACCGCATAAATAGTGTCTACAAAGTCCCTATGTTGACAAATAGTGGCTAATGAGAAAATTAATTAATTAAGAAAATAAATAAAACTGAAAATGCCCAAATGAAAGACATGAAGACATTGCGGATAGTACAAATACAAAAGAAACATGCTCCTGTAGCAATGAAATGAAATTCGTGTCGGGGGCGACACCTGCTCACGACCCGACGTTCGATAGAGCAAGAGAGCCATCTATCGACTCGTTCTCCAGACGTTGGTGTAAGACTGGGTCGTCTTCTCGAAATTAACTAAGGGTCCGTAAGTGTGATCGATGTCTATCTCGGCTTCTTCGTCTATCTCATCTCTCACCCGTCACACCCCATCTGGCCGGCGGGTCGGTAAATGTAAGTCGCAAGTAATTAGCGAAGTCTTGCCCATATTTCTTATGCTGTTGCAGCTTCGTGTGTCCATCCAGGAGAAAATGCCAAAAATCAATTTTGTCCTTTTCCGATTCGTTATATACGTAGCCCACCACCATTCCCCGCACCCATGTCACCGCATTGGTTTTTTGGACCGGGAAATAAGATTCTTGGGGGGAAAAAAATGTGTCTGATGAAATTGTGTGAGGGGCGGAGCGTAACAGGAACGCCAATATCTGTTGTGCCAAGTGCCACACTGGAGCCGTCCCACTACATACTAAACGATGTTCATCAGTGTCCACTGTTTCGCAGCCTAAACATAGTGGAGTGTCTGCCAAATGAATCGCGTGCCGTCGTTGATTCGTTGCGTACTTCCTATTTATCACCACATACCATGTTGAGCGTACCGACGTTGGGAGGTAAACGTTCCGTATAACGCGCCATATCTGTCGCCAGTTCTTGTCTGGGTACTTCTTTTCCAGGGTATTCCTGGGGCACCGGCGCAGTAAGAGTTGGTATACGTCTCGCGTCGTCGGTAGTCGTGTTGTTGGGAAGGAATCTCTGACATAGCTAAGCTCCAAAAAAAAAAAAGACTTGAAATGTGACAGCTTCGGTGAAATATGGCCCACATTGACTGGGGGCAGCATTGAAGCGGGCGCTAGTACATCGGCCAACGCACCCGAGATATTGCGAAATTGACCGCGCCACTGTCGGAAAATCGTACTTACGAATAACGCCCGTGCCTTTTCATACACGTTCACTAGACCAAGTCCACCCTCTCCAGGTGGTAGCGTAAGCGTTGTGTATCGGATCTTAAACAGGTGTCCCACACTCACGTAGGTTCCGAAAGTTGCTTGTATCCGTGATGCCATTGTGCGCGTTAAAGGCAGGACATGCGCTACGTGAGTGAGTCTCGGTGCTAGGTATACGTTAACATAGGTCACCCTCTGAATCATATCCAACGCTCTTAATTTCTGTAACAGCACCATTGTCCGCATCAGCTTCAATATGCGTCGGTAGTTATCCGCTGCTGTCCGCTGCACATCCGTGTGGAACGTAATACCTAGGCATTTTGTGGTCTTAACTAAGATGAGCGGGCCTTCCTCCCCCGGTTGTAATCCTCGACCGACGTTCATGCAGCGTGATTTTTGTAGATTAAGCACGCTTCCTGCCGCCATCCCATATCGCTGTATCCATGCCAACGCCGTACGTACTTCTTCGCCTGTCCGTGCCACCAGCATCACATCGTCTGCATAAGCGCGGCAATGAAAGGTCAGTTGTGGCAACGGCACTCCCTCCAACCGTCTTCGGAGACCATATAGACAGGGTTCCAAAGCCATTGCATACAAAAATATCGAAAGGGGGCAACCTTGACGAACTGACCTTGAAATAACAATGTAGTCAGTGCCCCGCCCATTCACCGAGACCTTTGATCGTACGCCGTGTAACAGTCGCATGATCACTAGGATGAAGGCCTGCGGGATTCCCAATCTGCCCATCACCGCATGCAAAAAGGTATGATCCACTCTGTCGAACGCATGATCGAAGTCAATAGCGACGAGTGCCCCACGCACTCGGCATGCCGCTGCTAATGCGATGATATCTCGGTAGTCACCGAGCGCCGTATGTACGTTACTCTTACCGCCGAGACAAGTTTAATCTCTGAGGAGTCTATCAGAAAGTGAAGACCGCTGGCGAGCCCCAAGGATGCGCGCGAAAATCTTATAGTCGCAGTTCAAGAGAGTGAGTGGTCTATAATCTCCTGGATTTCTGCCACCGCGTGGTTTGGGTATTGGGATGATGATACCCTCCGTGAATCGACAGGTATCTCAGTCTGCGGTAACAGGAGTTCGTTGTACATCTGAATCCAGCTCCGTCCCATGAGGTATGCAAAGGCGCGGTAAAATTCAATTGGGAAGCCGTCCTGTCCTGGGGACTTGTTCGGTGCCCCCCTGGCAACTGCGTCTGTCAGCTCGTCCTCTGTTATCGCTGTGATGAAAGTCTCTGCATCCAGTGGTGGTCCTCTATCTGGCATTTCCGAGATGACATCATGTAGTGTCTCGTGGTTCACATGTACAGGTCCATATAACTGGCGGAAATAGTCGGTAAACACATGCGCAATATCACGCTGGTGCACAACTTGCTGGCCAGTTTCAGAGATTAGTTCCCTGATCAATGTCCTGCGTCGTCGTTGGCGTTCACGTACCACGTGGTGCATGGAGGGAGTTTCGGCAGCAACTGTGTCCGCCAATCTCTCCCGGACCATTATACCTTCCATTCTTAGTCTCGTCAGCTGTAATAACTTGGCTTTTGTCCTGCGCATGGCCGTGTGCCTTTCCGGCGATGGTTGTTGGGTCATCAGCTCCCTCAGGGCTGTAAAATAAAAATCAGCCGTCGTGCGGTTCCACTGCGATTTGTCCTGCCCGTATCGTATCAACGTTCTCCGTAACGTTGGTTTTGCGCATTTTATCCACCACAGGAGAACCGAGGAGTAGGCTCGTTGGCGGCGAACGCAGGTCTCCCAGGCCGCCTCTATCGACCGGTGACATTCAGTGTCACGTAGAAGTGCACAATTCATTTTCCAGTGAGCTTTACTCCGCCATATCTTCTGACGCGTTAGTGAAATCGTACAAACGTACGCCATATGATCCGTAAAAGCCGCTGGCCAGATTTCGGCATCCAGTATCGCCGTCCGTAGTGCTCTTGTCATATACACCCTATCAAGTCTACTCGCCGAGTGTCCCGTGACAAACGTATAACCCGGTCTGTCACCATGCTGCAGTTCCCAGGTATCCAGAAGCGCCATTTCGGTAATCAACGCACGCAGTTCCATGCATGGCACATAATGAGGTACTTGGTCCTTTTTGTCGACGACACAATTAAAGTCGCCGCCCACTATATAGTTATCAAAGCGTCCAGCGAACAACGGTGCTATCTCTTCGGTGTAAAAAGTCGCCCTTTCTCTTCGTTTTGTGGAGCCAGATGGTGCGTATAAATTGATGAAACGAACGCCGTCGACAGTGATCGCTATGCCACGTGCCGAAGGGAGAGACCTGACGTCCTCCACTCCTATTCCTTCCCTGGTGAGAATCGCTACACCGCATCCACTTTCATCGTGCACTGAATAATGTGCCTCGTAACCGTAGAACTCTGGCGGCGATGTGAAACGCACTTCTTGTAGGAGTACAATGTCCACGTCCGCAGCGCGTAACATATCTTTCAGCATTTGAATTTTAAGCGGTGTCCGTATGCCATTAATGTTTATCGTGGCAATGCGGTACGCCTGGCTTGTGTTCATCAGTTGTAGGGCGGTGTCATTAAGCGGCCATCTGCACCCCCGGCGCTCCGCAACACACTAAGTTGGTCAACATTTCCCGACCCCTCCCGGCCTCTCGCCAGGACTATCCTCAATCGTCGCGTTCGTATTTTCATCCTGTTCCTGTTGGTCCATTTCTTGCGCCCAGTCCCCCAGCATATTTCCGGAACAGGTCGAAGGATGGGAGGTAACGTTGTCATCGCTCTGATGTTGGACAGTTGTCATCTCCACTTCCGCCTTCCGGTCACCAGAAGGAGAGTTCAAGTTATCATCGCTGTGTAGTTCCTGCAACGTCATCTCGGTATCTGTGGAATCCACTGGTCTCAGGTCGATGCTGTCGTTGTCGTCCACTGTCCCCTCGGGACTATGGCTATCGTCAGCAGAAGTCAGTCGACGCTTCTTTCTTCTCTTCGGCGAACGCTGTTTCCGTTGCCTTGCTTCCGCATCGGCTGTTTGGGTTGCGTATCCTCCGTCTTGGGCCTGGCCTATCACGCTCTCGGTGGAAGCACTGGCAGCCACCACGGATGAGCCTGGAGCGGCCGTCAGCTGCATCTCTTGTGTGGTGTCCTGTGTCTGTTGTGGAGGAACCGATGGTCGGAGTTCCAGTCCGTTGGTGTCCATGTTCTCTATCGGGGGCAGCTGCTGGTGCCTATCGGAAATCTCCCTCACGTCGCCTCTCAGGGCTTCCACAAAGGTCAACGGTAAGACAGTCGTCTGTTGTGGCGCCTGAACGTCATCCCGTGGAGTTTGCACTAAACGTCGCTGGAGGCATTCCGAGCGGACGTGACCTTCTTTCCCGCACCCCGAGCAAGTGCGAGGTTGCCCATCATAGATTATAATCGCTCGACAACCTCCTATGTACAAATAAGAGGGGACGTGCTTGCGCAGTTCTATCCGTATTTGTCTCACCCCATTTAAAACGGGATACGTGGTAAAACTCGTCCATTTTTCGGCCACATGGGATAGAACTGTACCGTATGGCCGAAAGGTGTCGGTAACAAGTTCAGACGGGACCTCAAACGGAAGTTCGAAGACTCGGATAGTGCGGATCCCCATTCCCGCGTGATCGACTGTAACCGCACCTACATTTCCGTCGGCATGACAGAAACGATACCCGTTCGGCGATCGTTGTAGAAGTCTGTCGCAAGCAGCCTCGTCAACAGGCTTGACATAGACGACGCTTGAAACGAGCGATACATTGATTCCCACGATTTCCTGTGGATCGATTTTTACCTCTTCTCTGAAGAAACGTTCAATCTCGTGTGCCTTTGGTCGTGTATAGTCGTTCGCAAAACTGAACTTCAAAGTCGTTTTTCTGTACGAATGTGCCATCTCGTTCTAGACTCACAACACCGCACACGCGAAGCTGCTCCGGCGTAAACAAACAGGCGCGCGCACCACAGCGCGGCCGGCTGGCAACACGGTCCGCACTGTGTCACTGCCGAAGGCAGACTGCCACTCAGCTACCGGGGGCGGACAATAGGTTCAGCAGAGACAGCTGAACCAAGTCGTAAGTACGAAGTTCCCAAGCCAATAGTACTCGACCCTCCGAAGGCCATGGCACTAAGTCGTAGAGAGATTATCAGTTCTGCAAATCCGACCATGCGAAAAAACAAAATTAAACAACAGCAGTCTCACGAACCCAGGAGTGTGCCCACATCTACATCTACGTGATTACTCTACTATTCATAATAAAGTGCCTGGCGGAGGGTTCAATGAACCACGTTCAAGCTGTCTCTCTACCGTTCCACTCTCGAACGGCGCGCGGGAAAAACGAGCACTTAAATTTTTCTGTGCGAGCCCTGATTTCACTTATTTTATCGTGATGATCATTTTTCGCTACGTTGGTGGATGCCAACAGAATGATGTTTTCGCAATTGGAGGAGAAAACTAGTGATTGAAATGTCATGAGAAGACACCGTCACAACGAAAAACACCTTTGTTTTAATGATTGCCACTCCAATTAACTTGACATGTCTGTGGCACTCTCTCCCCTACTTCCCGATAATACAAAACGAGATACCCTTCTTTGTACTTTTCCTGATGCGGATCCCGCATCACACAGCAGTACTACAGAATTGGGCGGACAAGTGTGATGTAAGAAGTCTCTTTAGTAGAGCTGTTGCACCTCCTAAGTGTTCTGCCAATGAATCGAAGTCTTTGGTTTGCTCTACCCACAACATTATCTATGTGAACGTTCCAATTTAGGTTATTTGTAATTGTAACTAACTTTGTGTTCTGCCTTACGGCAGGTCTTGTCATAGGGTAAACCTCGTCAGAGAGGTCCACCGTATGAACGTCTAGGGAAGTGATTAAGTGGTGGTTTCCCGTTACCTTCCACTGGTGATGATGAAATGATAATGAGGACAACACAACACCCACTCCCTGAGCGGAGGAAATCTCTGACCCAGTCGGGAATCGAACCCGGGCACCTTCGCGAGACAGGCCGCCGCGCTAACCACTCAGCTATCGGGGCGGACTTGTAACTGTAATTCCTAAGTATTTAGTTGAATTTACAGCCTTCAGATTTTTGTGACTTATCGTGTAATCGAAATTTAGCAGTTTTCTTGTAGTACTCTTTTCTTTGTTCAGGGTCAATTGCCACTTTTCATACCAAACATTTATCTTACCTAAGTCATTTTGCAATTCTGTTTGGTCATCTGATGAGTTTACAAGGCGATAATTGACAGCATCATCTAAAACAATCTAAGACAGCTACTCAGATTGTCTGCTATGTCGTTAATATAGATTAGGAACAATAGATGACTTCCTTGGGGAACGCCGGATATTACATCTATTTTACTCGATGACTTTCCGTCTATTAATACGAACTGTGACCTTTCTGAAAGGAAACCACGAATACACGAATACAGTAGCACAACGGAGGCGATACTCCGTAGGCACGCAGTTTGGTTAGAAGACGCTTGTGAGTAACGGTGTCGAAAGCTTTTGGGAAATCTAAAAACATGGAATAAATTTGACACCCCTTGTCGATAGCACTCATTACTTCATGACCTTAAAGTCCCAGTTGTGTTTCACAAGAACGATATTTTCTGGATCCATGCTATGTGTCAATAAATCGTTATCTTCGAGGTAATTCACAGTGTTCGAACACAGTGTATGTTTCAAAACCCTACTGCAAATCGAGGTTAGCGATATGGGTCTGCAATTCCTATTTTCCTTGTTGGGTATTGGTGTGACTTGAGCAATTTTCCAGTCTTTAGGTACGGATCTTTCTATAAGCGAACGGTTGTATATAATTGCTAAATATGGAGCTATTGTATCACCAAACTGTGAAAGGAACCTGACTGGTATACAATCTGGACCGGAGGCCTTGCCTTTATTAAGCGATTTACTCTGTTTTGTTACATCGAGGATATCTACTTCTATGTTTCTTGATTGGAATTCGGGAATATTTATTTCGTCTTCTTTGGTGAAGGAGTTTCGGAAAACCGTGTTTAATAACTCGGTTTTAGTGGTACTGTCATCAGTGGCCTCACCGTTGTTTCCGAGCACTGAAGGTATTGATTGCGTCTTGCCACTGGTGTGCTTTATGTATGACCAGAATCTCTTTGGGCTTTCGGCCAGATTCCGAGACAGAGTTTCGTTGTGGAAATTGTTAAAAGCATCTCGCATTGAAGCACGCGCTATATTTCGAACTTTTGCAAAACTTTGCCAGCCTTGGGGATTATGCGTTCTCTTAAATTTGGCAAGCTTTTTTCGTTTCTTCTGCATCAGTGATCTGACCCATTTTGTATACCATGGGCGATCAGTACCATCACCCTTTAATTTATGTGGTATATATCTCTCAATTTCCGCCGATACTATCTCTTTGAAATCAGCCACAAATTAGTTGATGGTTGACTGAAGCAATAAACAAAATATGCAAATCTTTTAACTGTACCATACACACCAGAAGCATAAATCACCAAAGGGATTAGACTTTAAGCAAAACCACACACACACACACACACACACACACACACACACACACACACAGCCGGCCGCGGTGGTCTAGCGGTTCTGGCGCTGCAGTCCGGAACCGCGGGACTGCTACGGTCGCAGATTCGAATCCTGCCTCGGGCATGGGTGTGTGTAATGTCCTTAGGTTAGTTAGGTTTAAGTAGTTCTAAGTTCTAGGGGACTTATGACCTAAGATGTTGAGTCCCATAGTGCTCAGAGCCATTTGAACCATTTTGAACACACACACACACACACACACACACACACACGTCCCCATTGGTGTAGATGCTAAAGTGACGGCATCATATTAGCATGGTGCTTAGCTGCAGCTACAAAAATTCGATCATGTGTGTGGGCGACGTTATTTGTCGAGCATTGTGGTCCATACGGCCTTGTATTTTTTTCTGATGTCTTTGATGTCATGTTGTGTATTTCACTGAGTTGTGTTAGTGTTGCCTGCCGCGGCTGAGCTTGGTAAACTGTGTATCTCAGTGCGCGGGAATTTCGTACAAGCGAGTGGCCTGTTTTCGAATGTGGAACTCTTCCTTGTATGGCGCTGTTGGTTGAAGTTAGTGTTAGCTTGGTTTGTCGTTTCTCTGTCTGTGTCAGTAACTATATGTTTTACGTGCTGCAAAGGGCTGTTATGTTTTACTGGGGCCGCGCGGGATTAGCCGAGCGGTCTGGGGCGCTGCAGTCATGGACTGTGCGGCTGGTCCCGGCGGAGGTTCGAGTCCTTCCTCGGGCATGGGTGTGTGTGTTTGTCCTTAGAATAATTTAGGTTAAGTAGTGTGTAAGCTTAGGGATTGATGATCTTAGCAGTTAAGTCCCATAAGATTTCACACACTTTTTTTTTAATGGGATGTTGATTTGTCAAGCTTCCCACCAGTCCATTACCGTTAGATATATATTGCGCTGGTAGCACTGACGTTGTCTGCCATGTGGTTTCATATACAAGTACGTGAAGCTACTGATCTCAGGTTGCTACTACTCGATTCTGTAAGGTTTAGTGCGCCAATTCAGCCAATGGTATGCGAAGACCTCGAAATGTGATAACTAATGTACTTTCATGTATGTTCTTTCTTGCAGAGTTTTGTCTTGGATACTGATTTTAAAGAATTTCTTATCTGCTCGTAAATGTGTCACCACTTAATTATGTGAGGTTTCGTACTCCATTTACGGCAAGGTTTATCTAACAAATGTACATGAGTTATATATCGTTTTAATCCATTATGTTTCTTACGTGAATATTTATTTTAAAGAATTTGTTGATTATTTCTAAAAGACTTTTCACGATTCATAAGCAGAAAGTATTGCTGGTTGTGAGGCTGCAATAACTATAAATTTAAATACGGTCTAAAACAAAACAAAAAAAATGCAAATCGGACACATATCAATTTTCACATAGGTACTTACGGAAAATGCAACATTGTAAACTTTGGCAGCCAATGGATGAATGTCTGACGCTGCAGCATAATGTCACTCCGTAGCTGACAAGGATAGTAAACGGGGACATGTCGATACCACAAGACAAAGTTCTGCGAATTTCATTCAGTGTACTCAGTTGGACAGTAATTATGCATCGCAGACAGGAGTGTTTCGCTATACGCAAAATGGTTCAAATGGCTCTAAGCACTATGAGAGTTGACATCTGAGGTCATCAGTCCCCTAGACTTAGAACTACTTAAACCTAACTAACCTAAGGACATCACACACATCCATGCCCGAGGCAGGATTCGAACCTGCGACCGTTGCAGCAGCGCAGTTCCGGAACTGAGACGCCTAGAACCACTCGGCCACAGCGGCCGGCTCGCTATACGCAGATGTCAGCATTTGAGAGAGGACGTGTAGTTGGTCTGAAAGAAGCCGGTTGGAGTAATCGGCGAATCACTCGACATTTGAGTAGGAACGATGCCACTATTCCACCCTGTTGGCAGGAATGGGTGACCCATGGCCGAACACAGCACCAAGAAGGAAGCAGTCGACCTAGAGAGACGACAGAACGTCAGGACCGAGCAATCGTCAGAGAGGCATTCAGAGCCCCGGATTCGTCGCTACTGTCGATCCGACGTGTAACTGGTGCTTCAATGACCACAGGGACCAATAACAGACGACTCACAGAAAGCGGGCTCAATTCTCGCCGCCCCTTGCGCCGACTACCGTTGACCTCTGTACACCGACAAGCCCGTTTGCAGTGATGTCGGGCACATTCGGACTGTAATGTCATTGACAGTAGAACTATCTTCTGTGACGAGTCTCGCTTCGAACTGTCCCCCGATGCCCGACGGAAACATGTCTGGTACGTCAGGGATAGCACTGACATACCAACCTGAGTGTAGCCCGCCTTGCGACCCGACAACCAGGACTGACGATCTCGGGTGCCATTTATTTTCACGGAAGAACTCCTTTGGTTGTCATCGGCGGCATCCTTACAGCAAAGCAGTACGTCAGCGATGTTCTACGCCCCGTTTTGTTGCCCTTCATAGCAAGCCAGCCTAGGCTTACATTCCAGCAAGACAATGTTCGCCTTCACGCCACGGGAGTTTCTACTGCTTGTCTTCGTCCTTGCCATACTCTACCTTGGCCAGCAAGTTCGTCAGATCTCTCCCAAATTTAGAACGTTTGGCGAATTATGAGCAGGGTCCTCCAACCATCTCGGCATTTTGACGACCTAATGCGCCAATCAGACAGAATATCGCGCGAAATCCCTCAAAAGGACATCCAACAACTCTTTCAATCAATGCTAAGTCGAATAACTGCCTACGTAAGGGCCACAGGCGGACCAACGCGTTGTTGACTTGCTAATTTTTTGAAGATCTTTCCTTTGAGTAAATCATGCAATTTTTCTGAAATTGAAATCATTTGTTTGTCATTCATGTATATCACATCCACCAATTTTCAACTAATTCGGGTACTTCCTTCGTGGAGTGTTGTTATTTTTTTTCTTATAGTGTATTTGTCATCACAGTCTTTGCTTTATATTGATCATTTGCATTTAGTTTTGTCACCACCTTTGGTGAATCAGTGTGCCTCGCTGACTTTTCTTATTCTTTCTTCACAATGTGCGTGAGACATTACAGCCACGAATATTTTACTACCATTGTAAGGCCAATATTCATTATCTTATGGTTTAATATCATTAAGTGTATTTCGACTTGAAGCTTTGTTCTTATAATTTCTTACCTTATGGCCAAATATGATTAAGTGTTCACTGAGTTCAAACTGTTGTGATCAGCCAGGGTGAAGTCGCTCTTATACTAGGGTAAGTCAATTATTATCGGCAGTTTAGTTATATTTTTGTTTATTTTGGTAGTACTATCGTTTTACGTTGATGACGCATGCTTTGTTTATTTTTTGTTATATCTTTTCAATTTACAAACTGCTAGGTTAGTTTCGTCATCGCTGCCGTGCTGTTAACCATGGCTGCTCCACTGTCTATTTGCACCAAAGAAGAGCAACGTTAACTGATCGAAATTCATCGAAGACTTTCGATACAGTAGGGGAACAGTGTTTTGCCACTACGGAGTGTCTACGATTGGATTGAAAGATTCCGAAATGGTCGCACAAGTGTTACGCACGATGAAGGAGCCGGACGACCGTTTACCGCCACAAATGAAGAAACCATTGAGCGTGCACGTGAAATGATTCTCTTAGACAGACAATTAACAATTGACGAAGTGGCACATCGTCTGCAAATTAGTCACGGTTCTGCCTACAAAATCATCCACAACAGACTAGGGTTTCATAAAGTTTGTGCAAAAAAATGGCTCAAATAGCTCTGAGCACTATGGGCTCAACTTCTGAAGTCATCAGTCCCCTAGAACTTAAAACTACTTAAATCTAACTAACCTAAGGACATCACACACATCCATGCCCGAGGCAGGATTCGAATCTGCGACCGTAGCGGTCGCGCGGTTCCAGACTAAAGTTTGTGCAAAATGGGCCCCAAAACAACTCAAACAGTTGCATAAACAAACGCGCTTGGACATCTGCAAAAAAATTTGGATCGACATCGTAACAAAGGGGACAACTTCTTAGACATCATCATTACTGGTGACGAGACATGGATCCATCATTAAGAGCCGGAAAGTAAACGGCAGAATGTGGAATGGAAACATCCAAATTCGCCGTGCAAGAAAAAGTCCAAGACCCAACCGTCCGCAGGAAAACTGATGCTTACGGTTTTTTGAGACGCACAAGGTCCAGTACTGGAACATTATGGGGAAAGGGGCACAGCAATAAACAGTGTACGTTACAGTGAGATGCTTACTGCCAGCCTAAAGCCTGCAATTCGAAGCAAAAGCCGAGGATTGCTGTCAAAAGGTGGTGTGCTGCTGTACGACAATGCCCGTCCGCATACTGCTGCCCACACTGCTGAAACGCTCCGGAAATTCAAATTTGAAGTACTGGATCATCCTCCAAGTAGTCCCGATCTTGTCCCTTCTGACTATCACTTGTTTGGTTCACTCAAACAGGCATTAAGGAGCCGTCGATTTGCCTCGGAGGAAGCAGTGAAAGAAGCGGTGCAGTCCTGGCTCACAGCTCAACCGAGAACCTTCTTTTATGAGGGCGTCAGGAAGCTTGTATGACGATGGACCAGGTGCGTTGAAACGCAAGGAGCCTATGTCGAAAAATGATGTTCTTGTAACTTTCCTATTTGATTACAAAACATTTTACAACAACTTTGTGGATAATAATTGACTTGCACTCGTAATTATGTGTAATATTTTTCCGGTAAAAAAACCAGCATCATCCACTCCCCGACTACCACGCTCCCTGTCGCCTCAGTGTGCCTCAGGAAACAAAAGTATTTGGAAACTAACGGGAACGAAAATATAGTGTACCAAAGAACGGTAAACGAATACTAGCGGAGATGGAATTGCGGCCTTAACGCTGTACTACGGACCAGTACTCAGACCCATCTGTTCGGTAAATTTTGTATTGCTCATGCTTTGTAAATGTTAGTCCCAAATAAATGGCATCTCTTACATTTGTTTCTGCAGACCATCCAACACATTTACTGTTGGAGTAAAGCGTAGAAAGCGGCAGGAAGTAGCCTGGCAATTGCAGAAGTACCACAGTTTTTCACATTTCACGGTATACTTGAGATAACTATCACACTGACTTCTCGATTTGCTTACGCTATGTTCGAATTTTTGAGTTAGTCGTTTCAGATTATGTCTAAAATTCACTAGAGGTGCTCGGCCATTAAATATGTAAGTAGGCTGTTTAGTTTTTTTTTATTGGTAACGCCACCTCAGTATGAAAATCACCGGCTGTGCCGTGTGCAGTCTGTGGCTGCTTTGCATTGTTGTAATACTCAACCATTGTAGTGTTAGGCAGCTGGCTGTGAACAGCGCGTAGCGCTGGGCAGTTGGAGGTGAGCCGCCAGCAGTGGTGGATGTGGGGAGAGAGATGGCGGAGTTTTGTAATTTGTTATGAACTGCTATATATGATATTAAGGTAAATACATTGTTTGTTCTCTATTAATATCTTTCATTTGCTAACTATCCCTATCAGTAGTTAGTGCCTTCAGTAGTTTGAATCTTTTATTTAGCTGGGAGTAGTGGCGCTCGCTGTATTGCAGTAGCTTGAGCAGCGAAGATTTTTGGTGAGGTAAGTGATTTGTGAGACGTATAGTTTAATGTTAGTCAGGGCCATTCTCTTGTAGAGAATTTTGAAAGTCAGATTGCGTTGCGCTAACAAAACATTGTGTGTTGAAAGTCAGATTGCGTTGCGCTAAAAAAAATATTGTGTGTCAGGTTAAGCACAGTCGTGTAAAATTATTCAAAGGGGACGTTTCATATGGCGACCCTGCCAGGATACCTCACTGGAATCTTCTGATTTTTCTTGTAGTTTGTGTAATTAGTGTAGATTTTGTTTATTGCTAGCGCGTAATTGTAGAGAGAATTTCCATTGTAGTTGTAGTTTTTCATTGTTGTACAGTAGAATAGTTGTGGCATGCATGTAGATTGGCACCAAGTATTTCGCAGCTGCAATTAACTAGATATTATTTTCAGTGTTATGTTAATGTGTTCTCTTATTTTTGCTCTTCAAATTGAGTTTTTCTGTGTTGTCATGTGAAATACTGTGACAATAATGGCGTGTGAAAAACGTAACACTAGGCTCCAAAGTAAATTGAGAAATGACAGTGAAGACGAAAGCAATATGTTAGCGCCGCAGAATAATGAATTAACTAATGTTAAAAGTAGTAATTTGGTAATTGCGCATAGGGAAATGGAGCGGGTTGCAAACAATGGTGTAGACAGCGAAACAATTAGAGAACAGGGAAGCATTATCGATCGATCGGTCGGCAATAGCGCGGCTCAGGAATCCGAAATGACACGAGACGATCTCACAAATACTGTAGATTCAGGTTTTGGATCCTCACCGTTTTCTCAAATAAGTCAAGACACATTTTCTGCTTGTCAAAATGTGAATGTTTCCGGTGCAAATTCACTGCCGAAAAGCACTGAGGAACATGTTTCAGACACCAATGCATTGTTATTACAATTAATACAACAAATGGGACAAACACAGCAAAAGCTTCAAAAGTTAGACACAGTGGAACAAAATCAGAGACAAACACAGCAACAGCTAGACACAATGGAACAACACCAGAGACAAACACAGCAACAGTTAGACGCAATGGAACAAAATCTTCAAAAGTTAGACTCATTGGAGCAAACTCTTGAACAAACACGTGAGGATTTAACTACTGAGTTACATCACATTGAATCGAAATGTCAAAAAGTCTGTAATGACGTAAAAACACAAATTTGTGAGCATTTCCAACCTATTTTTTCGCGTCATGAAAATGCACTACAGAATCACGAAGCAGCCATAAAAGAACTGCAAACTACTGTTCATGAAAATCATGAGACCTTGCAAGCTAAATTTGACTCAGTTGCATCTAGCGATTCGGTTACGCAACTTGCAAAAACTCAGGAAAACCTGAAGGACACAGTAGATTCGATTTCAACACAAATGGACACTCTGAAACTTGGTTCAGAAAAACACACTGAGGAAATGTGTTCACTATCGGAGAAAGTAGCCGAACTTTCGGATCAGGTCACTAACTTATCTACAAAGGTAGATGATGATCTGAATGACACAAGACCTGTAGCCTTCACTGACACAGAAGAGTATGAACAAATTAGAAAATTCAAACAAAATCAAAATCAAATCAACACACAGTACAAAAGAGAAATCCGGGAAGTACAAGATCATTTGGCACAAGTAATACAAGAATTACATATTTCAGAGGACAATCGCGCTCCAATACAGGAAGAGGGACATAGAAATACGGAACAACCACAAAATAATAACACAGGACACTTCGGAAATTATAAAAGAAATTGGCAAGGCACACCGAATTTTGAGATGGAACCGCCGACACGACGTAACAATGACCGATATGCGACTCGCCGACATGATGACTTTGACTATAAGCTGTTCATTACTACACGTAAATTCAAAACGTTTAAAAATTCTGCCAACGACATTCATCCACAAGCGTGGCTCCATCAATTCTCTCATTGTTTTCCCCCCAACTGGTTATTAGAACACAGATTAGAATTTATGTGTGGCTATTTAGAGAATGAACCAGCTGTAAGAATGCGTTCGGTCATTCACGATTGTCATAGTGAAGGAGAATTTTACCATGCCTTCCTCTCAGCATATTGGTCTCAAGCCACACAAGACCGAGTAAAACATGGCATCATAATGATGAAACATTTCGAACAATCTGAATTCTCCAGTCTTGTGAAATATTTTGAAGACATGTTGCACAAGAATCAGTACCTGTCAAACCCATACAGCCCCTCAGAACTCATCCGCATTTGCTTAATCAAACTGCCTGAACATTTGCGACATATTATTTTGGCAGGACGTTGCAAAGACGACATTGAAGCATTTCAAGGACTCTTACAAGAACTGGAAATTGACACTGACAATCGCGGAACGCACGAGCACAACAATTACAGATCACATCCGTCGCAATTCCGCGATGAAAGAAATAATAACTGGACGCGACAAGGCTATTCTCACAACACAAATCGTGACCGAAACAGACACCACCCGTATAACAACCGTTGGCAGAGTAGTAATAATTACAGGGAAAGATCGCATTTCCGTAGCAATGAATATGACAGGGACAATCATAGAAACAGACAATATGGTAACCAGAACTATTATTATCAAGGGAGACAGAATACTTTCAGACGCAACAGTCCAGCGCGCAGTTACGATTCAGGGAGAAATTCTCCACCACTTAACCGACAAGAAAGAAACCACAGAAACTACCGATATGACGACAGACGATGTGATCGTAACGACAGACCTGAATTGCATCAGAACTGGCGGGATTTAAACAGGGCAGGGCCGTCTCGTCACGGTGAATTCGTAGAAATTAGGTCTCCAAACCCCAATAACGACGCGCGCCAACAAAGAGACAATAGGCAGTGACTCATACAGCTGGCAGCCACGAAACGCACGTGTGACACTAACGACGCAGCTGCCGTAGCAAGTAATTACGTAAAAATGGAAGACATTAGGGACATCTTACTCCAAGAACACGACGTAAAACATAACAACATTGCACATCCTGTGATTCACATTACAGTAAATGACGTAAAATTTACGGCAGTACTTGACTCTGGCAGTCCCATTTCAGTAATTAGTGAAACAGCTTTTAGAAAATGCAACATATCGAACGATTGCCCCACACTTCCGTTACGTAAGATTAAATTACAAGGTGCAATCTTTGGAAAAAGTGTAGATGTACGCCAACAAACCTACTTAGAATTCTTTTGTCAAAGCCACAGCTTCTCTATGAACTTTCTTATTGTTCCATTATTGTCGACGGAAATTATACTGGGAGTAGACTTTTTGAATAAATACAAAGCAATCTTAAGCTTTCACGATGCTGAAATAAGTTTAGAAAAAGAAGGTAAGTCAGTAGCTTTGAATTTTGAAGATTGGCTCTCAAACCATGACGAAGAAATTAATCGGCTTTACCTCCTGTTAGACAACAGTTCGGAATTTTCGACGGAACTTGACACTAACAATCACTCTGCAAGTACTGACAGGGGTGATATCGACGGCGCATTTGATACTAATGAGTTAATTCAGAATAAAATTCAAACAATTGAGAATTGTAATGACAATGATAGGCAAGACCTTTTTGAGATTTTACAAGCACATTCCACAGTTTTTACTCACAAAACAGGAACAATCAAGGGATTTCAATACCAATTTCGTGTTCGTGAGCATACTAAATTTTGTGTTAGACCATACGTAATTCCGGCGCATTATAGGGACCGTGTTAGAACAGAAATACAATCTATGCTTGACGAGGGCATTATTGAGCCTGCAGTAAGCTCATACAACAATCCATTACATGTTGTTGAGAAGAAAAATGGATCAATCAGGCTTGTCTTAGATTCGAGACAAATTAATACTATCATTATTCCTGAAACAGACAGGCCGCAAACGTTGGAAGAACTTCTTCAAAATTTCAATGGTGTAAACGTGTTGTCTTCCATTGATCTCAGATCCAGCTTTTATCAGATCGAACTTCATCCAGAATGTAGAAAATACACAGCTTTCCTTTGTTTCGGCGTTTGTTATCAGTTTCGGAAACTTCCTTTTGGTTTGAACATTTCTTCAGCAGCATTCATTCGCGGGCTAAATTCCATATTACCTGAGTTCTTAAAACGTCACATCACCTTATATGTGGACGATATTCTAATAGCAGAAGCTTCATGGGAACAACATAATCGCATCCTCAACAGTTTGTTACGTATTTTTGCAGAATCTGGAATTACAGTTAACTTGGAAAAGTCTGAATTCGGTAGGTCAAAGGTGAGGTTTTTGGGACATATTATTTCTTCTGAAGGCATTCAGCCGGATCCTGAAAAGTTAGAAGCAATCAGAGCCATTCCAGTTCCATCCACAAAAAGACAAGTCCGCAGTTTTCTAGGTCTCGTAAATTTTTACCGTCGTTTTCTGAATATGCAAATTCTTGTTACACCAAAACTTTGTTCTCTCACTGGAAAAAATACTATTTGGAACTGGGACGAACAAGCACAGTTGGAATTCAATTCTTTGAAAGAATCGCTACTTAACGCGCCAATTCTAGCTCATCCAGATCTGTCACAAGATTTCTGCCTTAGCACGGATTCTTCTAAAGTCAGTCTTGGTGCCCATTTATTTCAAGAAGCCACAGAAAATGACACTACTGTTCAGAAAACCATTGCTTTTGCTAGCCGAGTGCTAACAAAATCTGAAAAAAATTATTCCGTTACTGAATTAGAAGCTTTAGCTATCGTTTGGGCATTTAACAAATTCCGTTTCTTTCTTTCTGGTAAGCACGTAAAAGTATACAGTGATCATCGTGCATTACAATTTCTTATGTCTTCAAAATTAAATCATGACAGGTTAAAACGTTGGGCATTGTTTCTGCAAGAATTCCACTTCACAATAGTCTACATTCCCGGCAAAGAGAACATTGTTGCGGACGCACTGTCACGCGCACCGGCTGGGCTTGAGAAAAGTAACACAGAAGGCAACCTCGAGAAAAATTTCAGTATTCTTTACATTCAGAAAGTCGCCTTTGAAAACTTCATCACCACATCTTTAAAGGACATTGCTCATGAACAAGATAAAGATCCGATTTGGAAAGATATCAAAAGCAAATGGCATGAAAAGACACACACACAGATTCGGCATTATTATCTGGTTAGAAACAACATACTGTTCAAACGCTGCACTGTTGATGACAAGCTATGGGTACTTTGCATTCCTGACGATTTTGTTAATAAGCTCATTTGGTACATTCATTTCAGCTACGCACATTTTGGTCCACGAAAATGTTATCATATTCTTCGAACGACTTGTTATTTTAACAATATGGAAAAGAGAATTCGAAGAGTCTTGTCTATTTGTAAACTTTGTCAAAAGGCGAAACCATCTACTGTCTCACATTGTGCTCCGTTGTTTCCTATTGTTCCTTCTAAATTAAAAGAATTTGCTGCAGTTGATCTATTGGGACCCCTTGTCAGAACATCGAATGGATTTTCGTACGTTCTAGTCGCTGTTGAACTTACTTCCAAATTTGTTTCTTTCACTCCGTTACGTAAAGCCACTGGACGATCTGTATCCAACGCCTTTGTTAAAAATTTCTTACGTGAAGTTGGCCACGTTGCTAAAGTCATTTCAGATAACGGACCGCAATTCAGATCTGCTGTTTGGTCTCGCATGCTTCGCAACCATAAAATCAAACCTGTTTTTATTTCATTGTATTCACCACATTGTAACCCATCCGAACGGATTATGAAAGAAATCAATAAGCTTTGCAGACTTTATTGTCACAGAAAGCATCAGCATTGGGACAGATATTTACACTTATTTCAAAACGTGCTGAATGAAATGCCTCACGACTCCACTGCTTTACCACCTACTCTTGTACTGAAGAATGAAAAACCACCGAACAGAATCAGAGAGCTTGTACCTTTCCCGAATACACGTAAACTTCGACACAAAGACATAATTGATTTGGCTCTTAAAAATATAAAATCTGCAGCAGACAAAAGGAGAAAACTACACGAAAAAGCAAATGCAAAGAAATTGTATATGGGTCAGAAAGTTCTCATTAAAGCTCATTCATTGTCACATAAGAAGAAACACTTGAGCCACAAATTCTTTCTAGTTTACAATGGACCTTACAGAATCCGACGTATACCACATGATAATTGCGTTGAAGTTGAAACTCTGCGTACTAGGAAGAGTAAAGGTTTACACCACATTTCACATGTAAAACCGTTTATTGAAAGATAATCTGCTTTTTTTTAATGCAACATTTTGGTTTACTTGCAAATACATTATGGATTCAAGGTGGTTTCTGAGAGATACCAGATGATACAGTGGTTAGTTTATGTGACAGCTACACGATGTTATCACGACGCTACTAATGAGTGACAGTTTACAATGTTGCTTTTGAGGTGTTTCTGTTTTATATTTGCACAGTTTTCTGAATTCTTTTGGAAAGTAAAACATGTTTTAGTATTTAACTTTTGTGGTATAGCAACAATGAGACAGCCTTTTCCGTGGCACAACAATACGTCACAGCACAGTACTTTCCTCATCACAACAATAAGCGTAATAACTAAGATATCTATACGCAAAGCATTTCACTTTTGTTTATCATCAGGTAAGTACATTGACTTCTGCAGAACTTAGCTTTCGGAGGACGATAATTACGACACTTCCACAGAATTATCTTACAGCAAGACGCACATTTAGCGCTACAGGACACGCATTTGAGAGATTAATTTTGTACTTAAGCCATTTATTTTCCAAGATTTTTGAATTGCAAAGAAAGTTTTCCGTGATACATTTCATTCCATTGCTGTAATTTGTAACACCTGAGGGTATAATTACATTTATCCTCAGGGGGGTACACGCTTACTTTGTGTACCATGTGTGTGGCAACCACAAGGAACCCTAGCTAATATGGTATTTGCTTATGCAACTTTACACATCGGTACCATATTTCTCTAACACACAAATTACACAGCTATCTGATCATGTAACTGAGAGATAAACATTTTTTTTTTACTACATCAGTGACAGATGTTTACGTAATTACACAGTTGGATAACTTCACTCTTACGAAATTGTATTTTGTATGTACCTTGTGAACTCTTCATATTTTTTCAGAACCATTGTGATACTATGAGAGCTTTGAATGATGTATTTGGTAAGGGAGCATGATTTTTAAAGTACGTTTGAGGTAAATGACACTACTGACATGAGCAGAGAATTTTTTAGGTTTTGAAATTATTGCAGAAAGCTACGACGTTTTTGAGATTTGACTGAGGTGTTATGATGTTATTTTGACGACGACGATGTGTTTTATGCTGCTGAAGTATGTTTATGGTCAAGAAGCTGATGCTATATGAGGAATTTGATTATGCTACGTATTTCATGTAATGAAATATTAAAGAAGCGTCGACGAATATATATATGTATAATAAGGTAAGGAGTAATGAGTAACGGTTAGGAACTCTGCCTTGTGAAGACGTATGTTGGAAACCGAGAATCGTACTTTTAGAATTATGAAATGTGTGTAAATGCGTGAATGTATCACAATGCCGACGAAAATTTTTGGACACTGTTATATTCATAGGATTTTGTTTTTACAGATTTGCAACGCTAATTCTTGACCTGTGAAATATTTAAGACTGCCATTGTAGTGGAAACTGCTGTCGTAAATATTTCCGTACGAAAGTTAAGTGACCACCTGCACGTAATACGTAATACGTCGTGGGCACACAGCTGTGTCAGACACCTGGGCGACAGCCGCCCGAACAAAAAAAGCCATTAGCCTTCCAGCGGCACAGGTAGAAGAAAAAAGAGGCCATTATAATCGCTATTGACGTTCCTTTGTAGAAAGCATCGCAACATTTCACGGCTATTGTCGTGCTAGTTGAGAGAAATGCCATATGACGACAGAAATGCCTAATGAAATGACGAGAAATATTTTTACACCTGCACACCTGATTACGACAAGCGTCTTTCTACGAGAGTTAACTTATGAAATGTCACATGACTATTGAATAATATTTTTATGCTTTGCCTTTCATAGTTGCTTATTTCATTTGATATCTAGTTTCCAGCTGTGTTGCAGCATTGGTTTTATAAAAAAAAATTATTTGCTAATGTGAACACTTTCTGTCAACAGATCTATTAAATAATTATTTTATGACCCATATTCTTCGAAATAGGAGCTCTTGGAATGGAAAGAACAATAAGAAGGGACTAATAACAGGAACTGAATACATAATTTTCTTTTCTAGTACTTAGGAATCTTTTGTAGAATTAGTTTTTGTGGTGCACCACTTTAATTACTTAGACATTAAGATGTGATTATACTTTTCCCTTATCTGCATTGTTATCTTTAGTGTACTATTTTTTCTGCTTGAGCTATGTCATATTTAGGTATAAGTTGCTGCTGTTTGCCAGGCATAGTGTTATTGAATTTGATTTTGTATTGTTCTGTTAAGCCAGTTTTACTAATGATTTATTTCTTGTTTGCTGCTCATTGCGTTATATTAGTTGTAATAATGCTGCTTGCTTTGCCTTTTGTATATTTTTGTCATTGCTATTTGTATTAATTGTTTTATGTGATGCTGCATTGCCTCGTCCCTTAGTTTAGCATCTGAGCTCAGTAGATATAAGTTAGCTTAAGAGGGGGTAGACTATATAAGAAACTAACTATGATGAATTGGAAGAAATGCATTGAGAAGCCAAAAGAAACAGATATGGCAAAAATGAGTATTTTGCACTGAGAAATAATTATTTTGAAAGAAATATGAATAGCATACAGGAAGGAGGTATAGATAGGACTTTTTGGAAATAGTGAGGAACGAAGGGAGATCTCCGAAAAGTAAAGAAAGTTTTTGTTTGCAACATACTGCAGTAAAAGAAACCCTGTCCTTTCCTTGTGTTATCCCACTATGTGTTTGTGTTCCCTTGTGTATTTGTGTACTTCCTGTCTTTAGTTGTTTAGCTGATTAGAGCTATGTTGTAGAATTTTTCTAATACTATGTTATTTACTTGGTAAATTCTGTTTTGTTGCTCATATGTGGAGGTGATGTTTCAAAAGTTATTCTGATCTTTATGTAAGTACTTATGTCATTATTTTTGTAACACTGATGTATATGTTTATTTCTATTCTTTTGTAAAGCCCCTATTACTACGAATGTTATCTCTACTATTATGTTTTAATGATGTTTTCTGTATCTTTGTAATTGTATTCTTATGTTATAAAATTGTAATTGACACCAGTTCATCAAATTATGTAACTTGTAAGTTCCATTTCACTGCACACGTTTATGTTGGTCATAGTATATGGCCAATATGTGAGAAGTAGGGAGTGATAGTGTTTGCATGTGATTTAATGATTCAGCAAGGGACTGGATAACAGCATTGCTGGTTCTGAGGTCAATTCCAAATACACTGTTTGAGTCGCGCGGGATTAGCCGAGCGGTCTGAGGGCGCTGCAGTTATGGACTGTGCGTTTGGTCCAGGCGGAGGTTCGAGTCCTCCCTCGGGCATGGGTGTGTGTGTTTGTCCTTAGGATAATTTATGTTAAGTAGTGTGTAAGCCCTACCCCCATGAACCATGGACCTTGCCGTTGGTGGGGAGGCTTGCGTGTCTCAGCGATACAGATGGCCGTACCGTAGGTGCAATCACAATGGAGGGGTATCTGTTGAGAGGCCAGACAAACGTGTGGTTCCTGAAGAGGGGCAGCAGCCATTTCAGTAGTTGCGGGGGCAACAGTCTGGATGATTGACTGATCTGGCCTTGTAACACTAACCAAAACGGCCTTGCTGTGCTGGTACTGAGAACGGCTGAAAGTGAGGGGAAACTACAGCCGTAATTTTTCCCGAAGGCATGCAGCTTTACTGTATGGTTAAATGATGATGGCGTCCTCTTGGGTAAAATATTCCGGAGGTAAAATAGTCCCTCATTCCGATCTCCGGGCGGGGACTACTCAAGAGGACGTCGTTATCGGGAGAAAGAAAACTGGCGTTCTACGGATCGGAGCGTGGAATGTCAGATCCCTTAATCGGGCAGGTAGGTTAGAAAATTTAAAAAGGGAAATGGATAGGTTAAAGTTAGATATAGTGGGAATTAGTGAAGTTCGGTGGCAGGAGGAGCAAGACTTTTGGTCAGGTGAATACAGGGTTATAAATACAAAATCAAATAGGGGTAATGCAGGAGTAGGTTTAATAATGAATAAAAAATAGGAGTACGGGTAAGCTACTACAAAGAGCATAGTGAACGCATTATTGTGGCCAAGATAGACACGAAGCCCAAACCTACTTCAGTAGTAAAAGTTTATGTGCCAACTGGGTCTTCAGATGATGAAGAAATTAATGAAATGTATGATGAGATAAAAGAAATTATTTAGGTAGTGAAGGGAGACGAAAATTTAATAGTCATGGGTGACTGGAATTCGAGAGTAGGAAAAGGGAGAGAAGAAACGTAGTGGCTGAAAATGGATTGGGGGAGAGAAATGAAAGAGGAAGCCGTCTGGTAGAATTTTGCTCAGAGCATAACTTAATCATTGCTAACACTTGGTTCAAGAATCATAAAAGAAGGTTGTATGCATGGAAAAATCCTGGAGATACTAAAAGGTATCAGATAGATTATATAATGGTAAGACAGAGATTTAGGAACCAGGTTTAAAACTGTAAGACATTTCCAGGGGCAGATGTGGACAATCTATTGGTTATGAACTGTAAATTAAAACTGAAGAAACTGCAAAAAGGTGGGAATTTAAGGAGATGGGACCTGGATGAACTGATTGAACCAGATGTTGTACGGAGTTTCAGGGAGAACATAAGGGAACAATTGACAGGAATGGGGGAAATAAATACAGTAGAAGAAGAATGGGTAGCTATGAGGGATGAAGTAGTGTAGGCGGCAGAGGATGAAGTAGGTAAAAAGACGAGGACCAGTAGAAATCCTTGGGTAACAGAAGAAATATTGAATTTAATTGATGAAAGGAGAAAATATAAAAACGCAGTAAATGAAGCAGGCAAAAAGGAATACAAACGTCTCAAAAATGAGATTCACAGAAAGTGCAAAATGGCTAAGCAGGGATGGCTAGAGGACAAATGTAAGGATGTAGAGGCTGATCTCACTAGGGGTAAGATAGATACTGCCTACAGGAAAATTAAATATACCTTTGGAGAAAAGAGTTTGACAGAGCACTGAAAGACCTGAGTCGAAACAAGGCCCCGGGAGTAGACAACATTCCATTGGAACTACTGACGGCCTTGGGAGAGCCAGTCCTGACAAAACTATACCATCTGGTGAGCAAGATGTGTGAGACAGGCGAAATACCCTCAAACTTCAAGAAGAATATAATAATTCCAATCCCAAAGAAAGCAGGTGTTGACAGATGTGAAAATTACCGAACTATCAGTTTAATAAGTCACTGCTGCAAAATACTAACGCGAATTCTTTACAGACGAATGGAAAAACTGGTAGAAGCCGAGCTCGGGGAAGATCAGTTTGGATTTCGCAGAAATGTTGGAACACGTGAGGCAATACTGACCTTACGACATATCTTAGAAAATAGCTTAAGGAAAGGCAAACCTACGTTTCTAGCATTTGTAGACTTAGAGAAATCTTTCGACAATGTTGACTGGAATAGTCTCTTTCACCGAGCGGGGTGGCGCAGTGGTTAGACACTGGACTCGCATTCGGGAGGACGACGGTTCAATCCCGCGTCCGGCCATCCTGATTTAGGTTTTCCGTGATTTCCCTAAATCACTCCAGGCAAATGCCGGGATGGTTCCTCTAAAAGGGCACGGCCGCCTTCCTTCCCAATTCTTCCCTAACCCGATGAGACTGATGACCACGCTGTCTGGTCTCTTTCCACAAACCAACCAACCAACCAATAGTCTCTTTCAAATTCTAAAGATGGCAGGGGTGAAATACAGAGAGCGAAAGGCTATTTACAATTTGTACAGAAACCAGATGGCAGTTATAAGAGTCGAGGGGCATGAAAGGGAAGCAGCAGTTGGGAAGGGAGTGAGACAGGGTTGTAGCCTGTCCCCGATGTTATTCAATCTGTATACTGAGCAAGCAGTAAAGAAAACAAAAGAAAAATTCGGAGTAGGTATTAAAATCCATGGAGAAGAAATAAAAATGTTGAGGTTCGCCGATGACACTGTAATTCTGTCAGAGACAGCAAAGGACTTGGAAGAGCAATTGAACGGAATGGACAGTGTCTTGAAAGGAGGATATAAGATGAACATCAACAAAAGCAAAACGAGGATAATGGAATGTAGTCGAATTAAGTCGGGTGATGCTGAGGGAATTAGATTAGGATTGAGACACTAAAAGTGGTAAAGGAGTTTTGCTATTTGGGGAGCAAAATAACTGATGATGGTCGAAGTAGAGAGGATATAAAATGTAGACTGGCAATAGCAAGGAAAGCGTTTCTGAAGAAGCGAAATTTGTTAACATCGAGTATAGATTTAAATGTCAGGAAGTCGTTTCTGAAAGTATTTGTATGGAGTGTAGCCATGTATGGAAGTGAAACGTGGACGATAAATAGTTTGGACAAGAAGAGAATAGAAGTTTTTGAAATGTAGTGCTACAGATGAATTATGAGGATCAGATGGGTAGATCACATAACTAATGAGGAGGTATTGAATACAACTGGGGAGAAGAGGAGCTTGTGGCACAACTTGACTAGAAGAAGGGATCGGTTGGTAGGACATGTTCTGAGACATCAAGGGATCACCAATTTAGTATTAGAGGGCAGCGTGGAGGGTAAAAATCGTAGAGGGAGACCAAGAGATGAATACACTAAGCAGATTCAGAAGGATGTAGGTTGCAGTAAGTACTGGGAGATGAAGAAGCTTGCACAGGATAGAGTAGCATGGAGAGTTGCATCAAACCAGTCTCAGGACTGTAGACAACAACAACAACAACAGTGTGTAGGCTTAGGGACTGATGACCTTAGCAGTTAAGTCCCATAAGATTTCACACATATTTGAACATTTAGAACACTGCTAGAAAAACAAAAGTTCAACACACATAAGGCATGGGTGGATGTCAATGAAATGTCGTACACGCGCAAACCATCGGAAGCTATGTAAATGGGTGGAGTTGCAATTCTCTGTGACAAGTGTTGTTCGTGTTAAGTTTTGTTACCACGCTTGCTACGGTATATAAGTAGCGTGAACGGGATCAGCTGTAGAATGATCACTATAGACGATTCGGAGACACTGCGTACTAGTGTGAGGCAGCGTTACCAGCTACCTGACATGATCTGAAAGGGGCCCAACTGCTGGGCTCCATTTGGCCAGATGGTGAAATCGTGCAATATCCAGATTTGTGGGACTTACGGATGGACTGCTTCAGAACATGGGAGCAGGCAGACTCGTCATCAAGCTTCCGTTTTTTCATGTCTGACCACCACAACGGACAATCATCGTATTGAACCCCAAGTACATCGCAATTCCTGTACACCTGTGCCTGCCATCCGACATCAAGTAACGGACTCTCTGCAACATTCTGTGCAATCCTTCACCGCTGAGTGAAGATTAGGAGCAGTCAAACTAGGGTATTACCATCCCATGCCATTAACTCCACAACACAAATGGCTGCCTCTGGAGTGGTGCCGTGAGCGGGAAGCATGGACTGCTGATGAACAGCGTCGCGTTATAATCATCGATGAACCGCGGCTCTGCAATACTGGATATCACCATCGTCAGCGAGTGCTGCGGCGACCTGCGGTGAGGGGGGGGGGGGGGGGGCGGTGGTTGAATAGGTAGAGCGGTGTTACTACTGGCGTCATAGTTGGGGAGCCACCGGGTAAGACTTCAGGTCCCGGTCGGTAGTGATTGTCAGAATTTTGATGGTGGAACTGTACGTCACGGACACGTACGTACTCATTTCTTACCTCGCATCAGACAGTATCGTGGCGCTATTTTTCAACAGGACAGTGCTCGTCCACATGTCTCTATGAACTGTCTGCGTGATGTTGACGTATTCCTGTGGTCAAGCAGATCCCAAGGTCTGTCCCCAGTAGAACAAGCGTGGGACCAATTCTGATGTAAACTATATGAAGGTGGTATCTGTTCCCGAAAGAACAGATATCACTGGTGAGCGTGCAACTTTTCTAGAATGAAAAGATAATTAAATCGAAACAGTTAGCTGCCGACGGGTGTTGTTGATATACATCAACAGGTAAAAATGTGTGCCCCGACTGGGACTCGAACCCAATTTCTCCTGCTTACATGGCAGACGCTCTATCCATCTCAGCCACCGGGGGCACAGAGGATAGTGCGACTGCAGGGACTTATCCCTTGCACGCTCCCCGTCAGACCCATATTCCCAACTGTCCACAACCTACATTCGTAGTGTTCCTGTTCTGTGCGAGTGCGCACACTTTGCCCGAACCGTTACGGGACTCGTCAGCTTAGTCTGGCGCGAGTAATGAGTGAATGGGCAAATATCTATTAGGAACACTACGAATGTAGGTTGTGGACAGTTGGGAATGTGGATCTGACGGGAAGCGTGCAAGGGATAAGTCCCTGCTGTCGCACTATCCTCTGTGCCCTCGGTGGCTGAGATGGATAGAGCGTCTGCCATGCAGGCAGGAGATCCCGGTTCGAGTCCCGGTCGGGGCACACATTTTCAGCTGTCACCATTGATGTATATCAACAACACCCGTCGGCAGCTAGGGTTTCGATTTAATTATCATTTCGGACGTAATCTCTGCCCCACTTCCTGTTTGCAGGATATCGAGGAGCAGTTGCAACAGTTGTGGGCCAGATTGTCTCAGGAGAGGATACAACGGCCTAATGAGACCCTCGCCAACCGAATCAGTGCACTTGTCCAGACCAGAAGGGGTGCAACTTCATACTGATAAGTCGGCTCATACTGTCAAGTTTTTTTCAGTAAATTTGATGGGATTTCATAATCACGGAAGTAACTTCATTTCGCTTCCTTCTCTCTTTCTGCGTGCTTCACTTTTTTGTCAGGCAGTTTATGTATGTTAAGAAGCACAGTCATTGCACAAGAAAGTATATTTCTGAGGATGTTTCACAATGGTGTATTACGCAGTACCTGTTTTTCGGATTCCAAGTAAAATTCTATATACAACAGGGGTTACAGTATACGACCAAGACATTAGACACCTTTAGATACAAAATCCAGATCTGTCCGTATACG
Source organism: Schistocerca nitens (assembly GCF_023898315.1). NCBI lineage: Eukaryota > Metazoa > Arthropoda > Insecta > Orthoptera > Acrididae > Schistocerca > Schistocerca nitens. Next base: position 641,133,134 of record NC_064614.1, on the reverse strand, counting down.
ACGTAAATATGCAGGCACAAACTGTAAACATACGCTTAAGCGTATTTTATAGTTCAGCAGTTACAGTATTTCACAAGATCCCGCAGTCAATCCAACTAAAATTTTTCCATTTGAAGCCATTTGCTGACACATAAGTTCAAATCATAGTGCTTACACAATAATATTTGACGGTGAATCACTTCTCGTGTTCAGCTGACATTCCGATTTCCTTCCCATCTACCTCCACCCATGTAAGTTGAACGGAATTGTTTGTGCCGTCGCTAATGAATTGAGTGTAATTTTTTTTTCCTTTATTGTAATTTTAAACACCTATACAGGCGGGCTGTCAGCAGCATAGTACGCTGCTCTTCAGCCTTAAGTGGAACAATAAACATGACAGAGAGGTGATATATACAATACAAAAAACGGCTGGCAAAAAATGAAGATACAAAAAAACAAGAAACAAGAAGCCGTTCACGTTGGACGAAAAAAACACTAACACTTGGAGACACGGCGCACAAAACACGGAGAACGGCGACGGCACATGTGAACAGTTGAGTTGTAACTGCACGAAACACAAAACGATGCACACACACTAAACACTGATGGCGATGATCTCCGGCGCGCGAATGTTCACTGAGCGTGTACGAGTCCGGGGACCTGCCAAGAGAGGAGGTGGAGGAGGAGGAAGGAGAAATGGGAGAGGGGAGAGCAGAGATGCCATGGGCAAAGGAGAGAGGGGGAGGGAGGAAGGGGGAGGGGAAGCCCGGGGGAGAGGGTAGGAGGGAGGGGGGAAAGGAAAGAGAAGGGAAGGGAAAGGGGGGAGGGAGGGTGCCTAAAGGAAAGGACACAGGAGGTGGGGGGGGAGGATCAAAGTTGATAGGAGGGGTAGATGCAGGGGAGGAGGACATCATCAGGGAGGGGGAGCTGGCGGAAGCCACCTTGGGAGAGGGTAAGGAGGGTTGAGAGATGGAGACCGGGTGGGACATGGGAAGACAGGCGCGGCAGCGGGCGGGGGTGGGTGAGGATCGGGGAGACGAGCGGGTGAGGAGGGTCGAGTTTACGGGAGGTGTACAGGATCCGTATCCTTTCAAGGAAAAGGAGGAGGTGGGGGAAGGGGATGAGATCATACAGGATCCGCGTGGGGGAGGGGAGACGGATACGATAGGCGAGGCGGAGAGCATGGCGTTCAAGGATTTGGAGGGATTTATATAAGGGAGGGGAACTGAGTGTAATTCAGTTGCCCGTATTTCACGTACTGGGACGTTCTTCTGATGTCGTTACGTACGTCTACGTATAGACACTGCCTGTGGAAACCGTGCTACTGCTCCCTGGAGATGAAGAGAAACGCGGTGTTCCTGTCTGCCTTTACCTTAACTCAGGGCCGGCCAAACGCTGCACAGTGTGCAGACGTGCGGAAGTGTTGCACATGTGCGCACGTGTGCGACAGCGAGCGACAGCGACATCTGTTATTAGACATGTGTCCTAAATGAACGGCGGCGGCTCCTCTTCCCTGTTTATGTGGTACAAGCACGAGTGCAACATACCCAGTCTCGTTTACCCCTGGTGACCGTAACTTTAACAGAGAAGTACTGAGAAATAGCAGGTACTGTGAAAAAGCAAAGAACGGAAGATCTATGTTCTCAGTCGTTTCGACCAAGCATCACTGATGAAAATCTCCCGCAACTGCTCGCGTTTATCAATGAGCCGTCCTTTTGTGCCCGATATTAACTATATCATTTCTCATGACTAGTGATAAACGTGTTTGGATTTATTCCTTTCATAATTAAAAATTATTGTTTACTAACTGTGCATTATTGCCTCATTCTACTCCATGTTACATTATTATCAGGAAAATTGACCGATTGTTGTATACTTACATTTAGGGTTTTTTTCTTTTTAAATGTGTGAAGGGCTACGCTCAGCTGAAGTCGATAAAACATAACATTCATCTAATTGTCGGTTGTTATGCAGATTTCAGACGGAACTGATGAAAGATATAGAAATAATGGTACAGGTCATCATCGAGAGGTCTGCGGTTGTCATTCTGTTCAGAGGTCAGTGAGACAGAAATTATGTGGGTGTAACTGAGAGCACCGAGAATTAGTTATAGAAAACCTTGCATTGGTTTAATGTTATTTGAAATCAGGACTAAGGTTCGTTGGAAGTCGCTAAGTGCTCTTTTTCTTAAATACTAGATCAAAAACATTACGCGTATTTACGTGCCGTCAGTCAAGCTGCCTTAATAGAAGGCCACGGTTGTTAACTGTATTACTTGTCTTACTGGGTTAAACTGTTAACATAAAAGTAGACGTCTCAGTGAGTAGACTGTGACAATATTTTAAATGTTTAATACGCGAAATACCTTCCCATGGTTGGCTTGCAAGCAGTGGAAAGAGCACTAGAATGCGCCGGTACAGAGTATCCCAGCAAGTGGATAAAGCGACATCTGTGCGTAGAAACATGCACTACATGAACGCTGACGGCTGCGGCGTGCACGCTGTGACCCGGAAGTTGCACATGTGCAGGAGCACCGCACGCGTGCAGAATTTCTGGCCGGCTCTGCCTTAACTCCTAATGAAGACGAGCGGCCGAGCAATACGTTCAGTAATCCTGTTACGCTAGCGTCCTATGCTGGCGCTGCAACGCGTTCTTTTCCTGTAGCCGTAACAGCATTTTCATTTCTTATATGCTGACCTTCCCGACTTTATAAACTTTAATATTCTTTCTTCATTTGTGTAACCATGTTATCCGTAGTTGCTTTTCTATTCTAGCGAGTATTTTTGTTCTGTCGTTGCAACTACAAAAATGCGTGTTTTTTCAGCAAACGCGTTTCGCTTTATCGAGGAAAAGCATTAACAGTGGTCTATAATTAAGTTATTTACATTTTGATATGCTTTAAGATCGAAAAACAGTTCGTTAACAACATGTTGGTTCGTACTTATGGTGAAAAAAAGAAGATTCTAGGTCAAAGACAGCTTAGTGGCAAAGTTAGGTTGGCAACACTACAAAACGCAAACCACAACACATACTTAGAAGTTTAAAAACAAACATTAAACAGTGGTGTGCGACAAAGCGTTGTGTGAAAATCATAAGGAATGCATAGTGCTGCAGAACAACTGTTATTAGACCACAACTACCAGAATAGCCGTCTTAGATTGTTTGCAGATGATGCTGTGATTTACCGTCTTGTAAAGTCATCAGATGATCAAAACGACTTGCAAAATGATTTAGATAAGATATCTGTATGGTGCGAAAAGTGGCAATTGACGCTGAATAAAGAAAAGTGTGAAGTTATACACATGAGTACTAAAAGAAATCAGCTAAATTTCGATTACGCGATAAGTCACACAAATCTGAAGGCTGTAAATTCAGTTAAATACTTAGGGATTACAATTACAAATAACCTAAATTGGAACGATCACGTAGATAATATTGTGGGTAGAGCAAACCAAAGACTGCGATTCATTGGCAGAACACTTAGAAGGTGCAACAGGTCTACCAAAGAGACTGTATACACCACGCTTGTCCGCCCTATTCTGGAGTATTTCTGTGCGGTGTGGGATCCGCTTTAGGTGGGACTGACGGATGACATCGAAAAAGTACGAAGAAGGGCAGCTCGTTTTGTATTATCGCGAAATAGGGGAGATAGTGTCACATAGATGGTACGTGAATTGGAGTGGCAATCATTAAAACAAAGGCGTTTTTCGTTGTGACGAAATCTTCTCATGAAATTTCAATCGCCAGTTTTCTCCTCCGATTGCGAAAACATTCTGTTGGCACCCACCTACATACGGATAAGTGATCATCACGATAAAACGAGAGAAATCAGGGCTCGCACAGAAAAATTAGGTTCTCGTTTTTCCCGCGTGCCGTTCGAGAGTGGAACGGTAGAGAGACAGCATTAAGGTGGTTCATTGAACCCTCTGCCAGGCACTTTATTGTGAATAGCAGAGTAATCACGTAGATGTAGATGTAGATGTAAATAATTAGCTTTTCTCTGCATCCTCACGAAGCATATAAGAAATGATTACACAACCAATTTCTCACACAGAAATTTACTTTTGAATATTGTTTACGTGTGAAATGAATGACAGTGTTAGGCCTCATGTGAGAAGCACGTGTCGGAATTCGACAGCGGCTGGATCATGTCCTGTCGAGAATATGGTTTACCGTTTCGCGATATTGCCGCTCGCGTTGGTCGAGATCCCACGGCTGTTATTCGAATATAGAATTAGTCGGTTTAGGAGAGCATGTTCAAAGTCATGCAGCATCTCAACGGCCCACAAAGTAGCGCCAGACGGGAAAGATATACTGTGTGCTCTGGCCAAGCAGGATCGTACAGCCACGTCACGTACAGTGACGGAAAAAAGAACTGCAACACCAAGAGCGAGTTGCGCCACATAAACGAAAGCAGGTAGGCGTGTTTCAGCATCTGAAAGATGATATGTTTTCAAATTTGACGCCAGTCGCGTAAGAGTGGTACTAGCAGCGCCGCTATGAGGATGTAAATCAGGTTTGCTTTAAATACGCACTGTAACGATCGTGAGAGATAGTTACCTTTGAGATTGGACTTTGTGAGCTGATGATAATCATGAATGCCTGCAAGGCGAAAAAGGCGCCATTAGCAACACAGATTCTGCCTACACGTGCACAGTAACTAGCGGTGGCATGGAGCTTGAACGAGGTCGTACAATAGAGCTACGAGAAGCTGGATGCTCCTTCTGCGTGGCTGCAGAAAGGCTTGACAGGAATGTAGCCAGTGTACGTGACTGCAGGCAGCAGTGTGCGCAAAAATGTACGGTCGCCAGATGACCGGGCTCCGAACGGCCACGTGGCATTACCGAGAGGGAGGGTCATCGTGTTAGGCTTATGTTTCTGGCGCATTGTACTGCATCCCCAGCAGCAATTTCAGCAGCAGCTGGCACCACGGTGACAACGAACTGTTACAAATCGGTTACTTGAAGGGCAGGTCCGAGCTAGATCCCCCAGTAGCGTGCATTCCACTTACCCCAAACCACCACCGTTTGCGGCTTTAGTGGTGTGAAACGAGAGCTCATTGGAGAATCTGTTGTGTTTTCTCATGAAAGCTGTTTCTGCTTCGGTGCCAGTGATAACCGTTTGTTGGTTATAATGAGGCCAGCTGAGGACCTGCAACCAACCTGTTCCCGTGCTAAACACGCTGGAGTCATGGTTTGGAGTATAATTTCGTGTGACAGCAGGAGCTCTCCCGTGGTTATCGCACACCATGAGTGCAAATTTGTACGTAAATCTGGTGATTTGACCCGTTGTGCTGCCATTCATGAACAGCATTCCAGACGGTGTTTGGCAGCAGGATAATGCTGGCCAACATGTTCTACAGAGCGTCGACATGATGTGTTGGCCTGTCCGATAACCAGATGTGTCTCCAGTCTAGCAGATACGGGACATCACCGGACGGTAGCCGCAGCGTCACCCACAAACAGCATTAACCGTCCCTGTATTGACCGACCACGTGCAGGAGGCCTGGAATTCCATCCAACAAACTGACTTCCGACACCTGTAAAATACAATGCATGCACCTTTGCAGGTTTGCATTTAACATTCTGGCGGTTACGCCGGTTATTAATGTACCAGAATTTTACATTTGAACTGGCTTATGTTGCGCTTGCATTAACTTGTGATCATGCAGTTATGTTACGTAGACAAATGTACTCCCGAAATTTCATTAATCTATGTTTTGGTGCTGCAACTTTTTTCCATCAGTGTATTTAGTATCAGGTCATAGGCTTGTCTACACCAAGACACTTATCCACATGGACAGTGCGACGATATCTGGATCATCACAGAATGTCAACACAGCGACCACTATCTCGGCTTCCCTTGAGGCAACATTAGAGAGAGGTAGACGACAGTGATGAACCCAACGTTAACACTAGACGCAGGAGTGTTCGTATGTCATCTTTTGACACGTGTCCCGTTCGACGTACAGCATCAAGATAACTTTGTCCGTGTATGGAGACTCCGAGCAGAAGCAACGTTACCAGAGTGCATTCGTCATCGTCATAAGGGCCCAGAAACCTGGAATGACGGTACGGGGTGGCATTGGAAACACAATATGTTCACCTCTGATTCGTCTAGATTGTAATTGTTCTTTACATCAGCCAGTACATTTCTGACTTAAGGCTGGTGGCTGTGCCCTATTTTCTAGATCTCCGTGACGTTATCTTTCAACAAGATCGTATGTTGCTCGTACTGTCTTGACCTGCCTCTGTACGACGTACTCTCAACTGTTGTCCAAAAAAACAGAATTCTCCAAATCTCTCTCTCATTGAAACCATCTGGTCATGGGCTACAGAGAGACTGGTGCACAACCACTTGTCAGACATTATGTTGATGGGCCCTGGCAAAGAGGTGAAACTCCGTAGGATGACGTACTCATATCTATCATCCAAGTACAATTCGAGTCGATACCCAGCAGAAAAAATTTGTGATAAGGTCTTATGGGACATAACTGCTGAGGTCATCGGTCCGTAAGCTTACACACTACTTAATCCAACTTAAACTAACTTACGCTAAGGACGACACACACACCCATGCCCGAGGGAGGACTCGAACCTCCGACGGGGGTAACCGCGCGGACCGTGACAAGACGCCATAGACCGCGTGGCTACCCCGCGCGGTGATACCCAGCAGATTAAGAGCCATAAATGACAGGGGTAAATGACAGCTGCGGAAATGTGTACCGGCGAACAGAAGTGCAATGTTAGGCAACTGTCCGCCCAGGTGAAACAAGAGGCTACTAACCGTGTCTCCTCAACGACCGTTCAGCGAACGTTATTGCGTGTGTGGCTCCGCAGAAAGCGCCAGATTCATGCACCCGTGCTGACTGCTGTTCAGTGGTGGGGAAGGCTGCAATTTTCAGGTCTGAAAGCAAACATCCTGCAACCATCGTTGTACGAGTCCATGGCCAGAGGAGGGAACAGTATGGCATGGGGAATGTTTTCATGGCGGTCCCAGGGCGATCTCGTCAACATGGAAGGCACAATCGATCAACACAAGCATGCAGCTATCCTTGTTTCTCCTCAGCACAATGGCATCTACCAGTAGGACAGTGCAAAGTGTCACACATCACGCAGTCTATGTGTGGTTAGAATGGTTGGTTCAAATGGCTCTGAGCACTATGGGACTCAACTGCTGTGGTCATAAGTCCCCTAGAACTTAGAACTACTTAAACCTAACTAACCTAAGGACAGCACACAACACCCAGCCATCACGAGGCAGAGAAAATCCCTGACCCCGCCGGGAATCGAACCCGGGAACCCGGGCGTGGGAAGCGAGAACGCTACCGCACGACCACGAGATGCGGGCTGTGGTTAGAAGAACACCAGGATGAGTTTACCGTACTTCCGTGGCCACCAAACTCACCAGATTAAAATCCAATCGACAGTCTGTGGAACCCCCTCGATCGGGCTGTTCGCACAATGCAATATCAATCGAGTGACGTATAGCAGCTGTACGCGGCACTGGAATTGGAGTGACTTCACAACCCTGTCGGTCATGGACTGTGCGGCTGGTCCCGGCGGAGGTTCGAGTCCTCCCTCGGGCATGGGTGTGTGTGTTTGTCCTTAGGATAATTTAGGTTAAGTAGTGTGTAAGCTTAGGGACTGATGACCTTAGCAGTTAAGTCCCATAAGATTTCACACACAACCCTGTCGGTACCTTCCAGAATCTCACTGACCTTTCCTGTACGTCTCGCAGTAAAGATCGTAAAATACCTGAGAGTAACCATCGGGAGCGACCTAAAGTGAAATGACCTCGTGAAACGTATGAACAAATTCCAGCCAGGCAGCAGGATCTCAAGAAAATGTAATTCATCCACGAAAGAAGTGGCTCACAGAACACTTGCTCGATCGATCCTTGAGTAATGCTTATCAGTCTCTTAGCAGAAGAGATAGACAAAATCCAACAAGCAGCAATATGTCTCGTCACACGACTGTTTAGTCGGCGCGAGAGCGTGACGAAAATGTTCAAGAAGCTACCGTGGCAGACGCTGTAAGAGCCGCATTGTGCATTACGGACACATACAGAGAGATTACGCTCCGGGAAGGATTGGGAAACGAGGTAACACGAGTGATCACACATAATCATTCTTCCCATACGACATACGCGAATGGAACGGAGAAGAGGGAAACTGATGCTACTACCAGACGTACTCTGTGCCACACACCGTAAGTTGGCCTGCGGAGTATACATGTACACGCACAGTAAGTAGAATTTAGTTATTTGTTATACTTCCTGGTGCTGCAGTTCTAATGGATGTAGTACATACGGAGTGAGGCAGTTAAGACCGGCTACCGAAAATAAGCATTTGTGAAACATGTTCTCCTGACAACGGGCCGGCGGGCTGCGGCGCTGTTATCTTGATACTACTTGATTGAATCACATATAAGTTATATCATTCAAATTTTCTGCGAAGTTTCTTTCAAATGGTAGAGGAGAAAAGGTATACACACACATCAAAATAAGTTTTGCATCACCTCGGATCCGAGATTTCCGAAACCCGTACAGAAAAATTGGAAGACATCAACATAAACATCATTTCTGCCCTTTTTATTGCTCATGAAAACCACACATTGCATGTTGTACTACCATACAGCCAGACCTTCAGAAGTGGTGGTCCAGACTGCCGTACACACCGGTACCTCTAATAGCCAGTAGCACATCCTTTTGCATTGATGCATGCCTATATTCGTCGTGGCATACTATCCACAAGTTCATCAAGCCACTGTTGGTCCAGGTTGTCCCACTTCTCAACGGCGATTCGGTGTAGATCCCTCAGAGTGGTTGGTGGCGCACGTCGTCCATAAACAGCCCTTTTCAATCTACCCCAGGCATGTTCGATAGAGCCGGCCGGAGTGGCCGAGCGGTTCTAGGCGCTACAGTCTGAAACCGCGCGACCGCTACGGCCGCAGGTTCGAATCCTGCGTCTGGCATGGATGTGTGCGATGTCCTTAGGTTAGTTAGGTTTAAGTAGTTCTAAGTTCTAGGGGACTGATGACCGCAGAAGTTAAGTTCCATAGCGCTCAGAGCCATTTTTTTGTTCAATCAATAGAGTTCACGTCTGGAGAACATGCTGGCGACTCTGGTCGAGCGATGTCGTTATCCTGAAGGAAGTGTAATGTTGTTGCTTTAATTTGCTATGAAAGCGGTACTGATAGACAATAAAAGCGGGTTAAAGCTGTGAGCTGTCTGGGGAAGTTAACCTTGCATTACTGAGCAACTGTTTCACCAGGTATCCAGTCTAGCTTACCAAATTCCCAACCAGACTAACATTAATTATAATCTTTTAATCGTCATACGACAACCGGTGATATATATATATATATATATATATATATATATATATATATATATATATATATATATATATATATAAGTGAATTTAAATAAAAAGAAATAAATCAGTTTATATTTGGAAATTTATTTTAACATTGATCATTGAAATTTCAGCATATTAAACCTAAGTCATAACTAAGCTGGCGCCTTATTTAGGACTGTGAAAATGTGAGTTTGTAATCTTACGGAACACATCAAATAGGGAGCCAAGATTGGGAGACTACATACAACACTGCATTCATAAAATAACACACGAAGAACGTTGTAACATATCCAAGAGGAAATTAACCACAACCAACCGATTCAATTTTCACCCAAAGAAGTTACGTTCGTAGCGCAATCCTGTCCGTCATGTAATTACCACACACTGGTATACTAAATTCATACTAACTCTCTGTGAAATCTTCCCGAAAAGAATAGCTGAGGGCTACTTTGATGATTACACCACATGCTTCACGTGGTCAACTTGGTTTACACAAAGAGTGTAACTCCACAATAATTTTGATAATTAAAATAAATTAGATCGAAAAGCAATTTACAAAAGAAAAACCTCAAACTGGTTACTAACGTCTTACTATTAACCTTATGGGTCAAACAACTGTATAAGCACGTGGTACTGGTCTCACAAAGTACACCCCACGTGGGTTGAACATAAAGAAAAGTTGCTATATTGAAAAATATTGTCAAGACGAGACGTTATAATTTCACGCACATTCGCATTTAAGATTGATGATCTTAGTTAGAGTTACTGATCAACACGTGGTTCCACTTTACTCACAAAGTAGTGACAAAGCAACTACTGGAATATTCTGAACTGTACACTCGAATCACACTGCGTTGCAATTTAAGATAACATTAGATATTTTATAGCTAAACCTGAAATAAAGGTGATTAAATTTTCAGTTAGGCTGAACTTAAGAAATCCATTGTCCTACGGACTTAGCAGACACGCGCTTAGCCGGAGATCTTACCACTTCAGACGCTCGCCGCGGACAGACTACCGTTGTCCCTTCCTGAGGGTGGCTCACAAATATAAACGGAAGTGGCCAGAGAGACAGCTTCCTTTACCAACATGACAAGGGACGGACAGGACCATACTAGGAATAGAAACCTCTCTGCTTTTAGAAAGCGTAGCTACCTGTTCCGACGTTGGTCCTACTGTTGTCTAGCAGACAGGCTTGTCTGCTACCCTCAAGCATGCAACTAGAAATACGTTTGCTCATTCATTCTTTCACACAGAAGGGAAGGGGGATGACAGTATTTTATCATATACAGTATATAAAAGAAAGCGGATGTAGGTTCCGTATGAGACTGTGTGACATGAATTACATATAAACTGTGCTTTAAAGTGTAGTAGTGTGACAGATCGTTCTTGTTTATGTGTAAAAGTAACACGTTCCACTGCTCAGTCTCCTCCCAGATAGTCAGAAACACCACAGTAAATTTAGAAGAGGAATTTATGCCGTAAATGACAACATATTTAAGAAATTAACATGAAAGGAATAAGACGAATGCCACGCCAATATGCTGCCGATATGGTTGCACTAACGGTAGTTCACGTATCGTACAGACGTTATGGCGCCTTCCGCGGGCAGCAGCGGCGTACGCCGCCCCCACGTAATGCCACCCCAAAACAGCAGGGAACCGCTGCACTTGCTGGCCAGTGTGTCTCATGCGTTCAGCGTGACCAGATTGTCTCCAAACACGCCTCCGACGATTGTCTGGTTGAAGGCATATGTGACACTCATCGGTGATCCCAGTCCTGAGCAGTCCATTTGGCGTGTTGTTGAGCCCATCTGTACAGCGCTGCGTGCGTCGCGGTTGCAAAGATAGACCTGGCCACGGACGTCGGGAGTGAAGTTGCGCATCATGTAGCCTACTGCGCACAGTTTGAGTCGTAACAAGACGTCCTGTGGCTGCACCAAAAGCATTATTTAACATGGTGTCGTTGCTGTCAGGGTTCTTCCGAGCCATTACCCGCAGGTAGCGGTCATCCACTGCAGTAGTAGCCCTTGGGCGGCCTGAGTGAGACATGTCGTCGATAGTTTCTGACTCTCTGTATCTCCTCCATTTCCGAACAACATCGCTTTGGTTCACTCCGAGAGGCCTGGACACTTCCCTTGTTGAAAACCCTTCCTAGCACAAAGTAACAATGCGGACGCAATCGAACGGCGGTATTGACCGTGCAGGCACGGTTGAACTACAGACAACACGAGCCGTGTACCTCCTTCTTCATGCAATGATTGGAACTGCTCGGCAGTCGGACTCCCTCCGTCTAATAGGCGCTGCAAGTGCATGGTCGTTTACATTTTTTGGGCGGGTTTATATCTCAACAGTCAAAGGGACTGTGTCTGTGATAAAACATCCACAATGAACATGTCTTCTGGAGTTCTGGGAAGCGTGGTGACGCAAAAATTTTTTTGACGTGTGTAGTTCCATTAGAAATTTCGTAATTAGGCGACTATAAACGACAAAAATTACTTGCGAAAGTCATAAATTCGCCATATCGTCCGTTATAACATGGCGAAAACCACATCTAGATACACGTGGTGTGTCTAGAAAGTTCGGTGAATGCTATCAGACAACAAACAATGCAAAAGATACAAACAAATGCTGTAATTGCTCTTCAAAATAGTCGCCACCCGCTACAACACACTTTTGACAACGTTCGTACAGCTCTTGGAAACTATCAGCATAGGCCTCCTGTGAAATCGATCGCAGAACGGCTGTCACGCGTTCTTTGATGGCATTCACGCACGCACAACGTTCAGCTGCCACGGCCGCCTTCAAGCGAGGAAACAGGAAGAAAACTGCAGGAGCCAGATCAGGGGAGTACGGAGGGTGTTCAAGAACAGTTACCACCTTCTGCGGCTGGAATTGGCGCAGACGGGTCGCGCAGCGTGCAGGGCATTGTCATGGAGCAGCATCCATTTTCCAGTCCTGTACAACTCTGGCCGAAACCGCCGGATACGTTGTAGCAATCGGTTCAAAACGGACTAGTAAAATGCAGCATTAGTGGTTTGACTTGCAGTAGCAAATTCCTTGTGGATGATGCCGTTGCTGTCAAAGAAGGCGATCAACAGTGTTTTCACCTTGGATTTTTGCAGACGGCTTTTTTTGCGAGGAGAAGACGGTGAACACCCTGACATCGATTGCCGTTTTCATTTCGGATGGAACTAGTAGCATCAAGTCTCATCTCCCGTGACGATGGTGTTTAGAAGCAATGGATCCTGGTCACACATGGGAATGAAATCACCAGAAGTTTCCACCCGTTTTGCTTTCTGCTCGTCTGTGGGCTCGTACGGCACAAATCGGGAGCAGATCTTCCGCTTACCCAAATCGTGTCCTTGCTAATGCCCAATTCCTCCGAAATCAATCTGAGAGTCCGTCGTCGATCTTGTGCCAGCATTTGTCGCACGTTCTCGATCTTTTCTGGGATTCTGCTTGTCGACAGCCGACCTGAACGTGACTCATCCTTAGTTGTTTCCTTCGTAAACACATTTTCTGCTCATTTTCTGTACACCTGCACCGACATTCCATGTGTCTCCGTTGCAGTCTTCCCCGGCTATCTCAGTCCCCATTCTGCACTATATATATACCACTGTCTGCTTTTACTTCAATTGTTTTACAGCATAGCCCTCTGCCACTGTCTCCTTTTGTCTTGATGTTTACACGTTGCTCCATTGCACTGTGACGCTTCATCTCTCAACTGGTCGCAGTCTGTTTGCACTGTCAGTCACATGCAGTGCATGCCGTGTATCGATTCTCCTCAAGTCTCTGAAGACCCATGCGCATGCGCGCACACATGCGCCAAGTTGCCGTTCAGGTGTGACACTATTCACCCAGCTTTTTACACACACCATGTACGAGTATTTATTCATTACGGATGTATCTGTGGTTGTCTGCCTTTGCTGCCTCGCCCTGTATATGAGTAATTTGTTATTTGACTCAGCATGGGTTCGGAATTTGTTAAAGAACCTTGGCGCGCTTGCACAGTGGGGCGTTGCTGGCGAGTTGCGGTCGCGCGGCGCCAGAGGCCGGTAGCAGCCGCCACACGTGTCTGTGCTGAGTCGCGCCTTCCGCCCACACCTGCCTCAGGCCTGCGCCACTGAGACGCCGGCCGTCTCTTAAGTTTCCGCAGTGCAAGGCTCTCACGGAAAATTCTCAGGCCCTGGCTTTTTTTTTCTTCCGTGGCGTAACGCCCACCTCCTAATGAGATCATTAGGAATGCAAGTTCCACGTCCTTGTTAGGTTTCACAGCGGAAGAAAGGCGCAGCCACCTACAAACAAAATTTACGCGGATGTAAGAGGAATTGAGAAATCACTGTAAATATCAACAAGGTTTCCGAGGCAGACTACGAGCAAACGGCCTTCTCAACAAAAAAAAAAAAAAAAAAATGGTTCAAATGGCTCTGAGCACTATGGGACTCAACTGCTGTGGTCATCAGTTCCCTAGAACTTAGAACTACTTAAACCTAACTAACCTAAGGACATCACACACATCCATGCCCGGGGCAGGATTCGAACCTGCGACCGTAGCAGTCGCACGGTCCCGGACTGCGCGCCTAGAACCGCGAGACCACCGCGGCCGGCCTTCTCTCTACATTTAGTTCAAATGGCTCTGAGCACTATGGGACTTAACATCTGAGGTCATCAGTCCCCTAGAACGTAGAACTACTTAAACCTAACTAACCTAAGGACATCACGCACAACCATGCCCGAGGCAGGATTCGAACTTGCGACCGTAGCGGTCGCGCGGTTCCGAACTGAAGCGCCTAGAACCGCTCGGTCACAACGGCCGGCCTACATTTAGTCCTGTATAATTAAACCGGCAGAAAATGGTGGTTATGTTCCTATTTAGAAGACTGACAGAAAAACGGGCAACCGGCTACCTCAGTCCCCATTCTGCATTATATATATACCACAGTCTGCTTTTACTTCAATTGCTTTACAGAATACCCCTCTGCCACTGTCTCTTTTTGTCTTTCTTTCGCACTAATTATTTTTGCCCGTATATCCACGTGTTTAAAATTTCGGCCCAAAATGCACCCTCCTCTGTATCTCAGTGTTAAAATTCTATCTGTGAGGGGCCCAAGCCCCCCAAGCGTATGTATGGTCCCCACTGATCTTTATTTTTCATTTCCCCTTCTCCTCTCTCTACAGCCAGTGTCTCTCACTCACCATCAATTAACTCCTCCTCCTGCGACTGTCTTCCGCCATTTCTATTTCTCTTTCACTGTCACATTCTCTCTCCCATCATCAGCCTCTCCTTTCTCTCTATTCCCTCTCTCCCTCTCTTTCTCTCTCTCTCTCTCTCTCTCTCTCTCTCTCTCTCTCTCTCTCTCTGTCTCTCTCTCTGTCTCTTCCTCCCTCTCTCCCTCTCTCCCATTGGCACTGTTTCTTCTCTCGTCTCTCTGCCATTTTTTTCGGCACGAAAAAGCGCGAATATAGTCACATGCCAAAATGTTTGGTGAGGAACGCGGCGTGAGGTTTGTGGACGCTGGTTCCTCATTTTCTTCTGTTCCGGCAGGAGCATTTTCCTGTTGGTGCCCTTCTTTTCCCCGCTGCAGTAGGGTGTGCTTCTTGTAAAAAACAAATTCTATAGATCAGTTAAGTTTTGGTGATTTAATTGTATACTTCGTCACATTCGTATACTTCGACGCATATAAACAACAAATAAGTGTGCATATATCAGATTATCATAAAATCGTTTCTTTTAAATTTTGTCTGGGTACTTTGCTCGTCGATCGCAATTCATCGAAAACGCCCGGCGTATGATTTGTATCTAAAAAGAGTAAAAATGTTACTAAAATATTTCACTAAACTTGCAGTCTTTCCACTTTTACATAGTTTCTGACAGTCATTCTAAGTTTTTTTCAGCCAATTAAGACCCTTTTTAGCCCTTTTTGTCACTGCAGAACCACTTTCGGCATATTTGTGTAGGCATCAACTCCTCTTTATCAGAGACGGCGCATCATAAAATTTTCTGTGTGAAAAAAATGCTGACTAAAAACATAGCCTGGTGACCTCAGAACCTCTGGGATGACCCTACAACCCTTGCCATGTGTTCACTACGTCAGTTAAAACTCAATTTACGCCTCAGACCGGATACTACGTGCATGTATTACGGGCATAACTACGGTAACTTTGAACCTCTGAATCTCGATAACGAATAATAATCTATATCTACATCTACATGGTTACTCTGCAATTCTGCCTGACACAGGGTTCATCGAATCATTTTCATACTACTTCTCTACCATTCCACTCTCGAATGGCGCGTGGGAAAAAGGAACACCTAAATCTTTCCGTTCGAGCTCTGATTTCTCTTATTTTATTACGATGATCATTTCTCCCAACGTAGGTGGGTGACAACAAAATCTTTTCGCATTCGGAAGAGAAAGTTGGTGATTGAAATTTCGTAAATTGATCTCGCCGCAAAGAAGACCGCTTTTGTTTCAGTGACTGCCACCCCAACTCGTGTATCATATCAGTGACACTCTCGCCTCTATTGCGCGATAACACGAAACGAGCTGCCCTTCTTTGCACTTTATCGATATCCTCCGTCAATCCTAGCTGGTAAGGATCCCACAACACGCAGCAGTATTCCAGCAGAGGACGGAAAAGTGTAATGTAGACTGTCTCTTTAATGGGTTTGTCGCATCTTCTAAGTGTTCTGCCAACAAAGCGCAGTCTTTGTTTCGCCTTCCCCACAATATTATCTATGTAGTCTTTCCAATTAAGTTGCTCATAATTGTAATTCCTAGGTATTTAGTCGAATTGACAGCCCTTAGATTCTTGCGATTTATCGTATACCCAAAATTTTTCGGATTTCTTTTAGTACCCATGTGGATGACCTCGCACCTTTCTTTATTTCGTGCTAATTGCCACTTTTCGCACCAAACAGAAATTCTCTCTAGATCATTTTGTAATTGGAATTGATATTCTGATGATTTTACTAGACCGTAAATTGCTGCGTCATCTACAAACAATCTAAGGGGGCTGCTCAGATTATCACCTAGATCGTTTATGTAAACCAGGAACAGCAGAGGGCCTATGACACTACCTTGCGGAACGCCAGATATCACTTCTGTTCTACTCGATGATTTACCGTCTATCACTACGAACTGTGACCTCTCTGAGAGGAAATCACGAATCCAGTCACACAACTGAGACGATACTCCATATCCACGTAATTTGATTAATAGTCGCTTGTGAGGAACGGTATCAAAAACCTTCTGGAAATATAGTAATACGGAATCGATCTGAGATCCCTTGTCGACAGCACTCAATACTTCATGTGAATAAAGAGCTATCTGTGTTGCACAAGAACGATAATATCATGTTATGAAAATATAACAAACATTTCGACCATATGCCATGAAAAGAAACTAAAGAATTGGCCATCCACACAGGTGGTACTTCTGTACTCAGAAATCATGTTTTTTACGGGCATTTGTCAGGAAACACCCACGAACAACTGGTGTTATTGTAAGCCGTCTAAGGTCCACCCTAGACCTGACCTAATGCAAAAGAATCTATCAATTTGCTCAATTTTCTTGGGCTGGAGGAAGTTTATAATGTTTAAATTTTGACCCTGTGCGTTATTATAGCTACAGTACGCCCGTTCTTCCGATAGATATACAATTGGTCGCTAGGCCGAGTACTATCGAAAAGACTTGAACCCTTATCTTTATGGTAAATAGAACCCGACATATGATCACCTAAAAAATCACGTTTTCGCGCTCGGCTTTCTGGAACATACTGATGGACCGATATGCCAGTCGAGCGACTGTGAGCATCAGTAGGAGCCATGTTCAGTGATAGACTTTTGGCTGAATGAAACACTACCAGTATACAGGGTGTGTTACTACTATCGATATAAACGGAAGGAGCGATTATAGGTCAGTGAAACAAGCAAATAATTCTAACAAACACAGTTCCGGAAACGAATGATTTTCAAGACAGGATCTATCTTCAGATATACGAGGTGCGACAATAAAGTAATAAGATTGATGTGAAAAAAAAATTTGCTTTCCGTTTTAGTCAAGTTTAGTGTGGTCTCCTTCAGAGTAGTTCCCTTCTGATTGCACACACTTTTTCCAGCGCTTCTGTTATTGATGGTAACATTTCTGAAACTCATCTTCTGTAATATCCTCCAAGACCCTTGTCACAGCTTTCTGTACATCTTGTGTTGTTTGAAAATGGTGTCCCTTGACCGACGTTTTCACTCTTGGGGATAGAAAAAAGTTGCACGGAGCGATATCTGGTGAATAAGGTGACTGTGGTAGTACTGAAATTTGGTTTGAGGTTAAAAATTGCTGTACTGACACAGCAGTATGGCATGGCTCATTATCGTGATGCAGAGTCCAATTATCAGCAATGTTGGCATGGACACGACAACTCTTTTACGAAGTCTTTCTAAAATTTCTTTGTAGTAATATTGGTTAACTGTTTGTCCAGGAGGCACCCACTCTTTACGAACAATTCCCTTGGAATCAAAGAAGCACACAAGCACGCATTTCACATTTGACTTTGACATGTGAGCTTTTTTGGTCTGGGTGATCCCTTTGAGCGCCATCGCGAACTTTGGCGCTTTGTCTCTGGATCGTACTGAAAAAACCAACTTCCATCACCAGTGATAACACGGATCAACAATTCTGGATTGGTTTCCGTTTGCTCTAACAGATCGGCTGCCACATTTTTCCGCGTTTCTCGCTGTTGTGGTGTGAGATTTTTGGGGACCATTTTTGCACAAATCTTTCTCATACCAAGATCTTCACTTATTATTAGACGAACCGTTTCTCGATTAATGTTCAGTTCTTCCACAATCATTTTCACGGATAATCTTCGATGAGATCGTTCGAGTTCAGGCATCTTGGCCAAGTTGACATCCGTCCGTGAGGTTGATGGTCGTCCACTACGGTATTCATCTTCAACATTCGTTCTGCCTTCACTAAACATTTTATGCCAAAGAAAAACTTGAGCTCTTGACATAACCTCCTCTCCCAAAGCCTTCTGAAGCTTACCGTAAGCTGTCGTCGCGTTTTCACCCAATTTAACTCAAAAAGAAATGGCATACCGTTGCGCAGTATTATGCGGTTCCATTTCTGTGACGAGAGACACAAACGCGTGTTAACTTATTACAGCACAACTCACGACTGAGCACTTGCATCGATGTGCCGCTTGGACTAGAAGCAGCTTATAGACCAAGGTCAAAGATATTGTGCCTATGCAAGCCTGCAGTGTTGCCACATCTTGCAAAGAAAATCAGTCTCATTACTTTATTGTCGCACCTCATAGTCGTCCCAACATTACAACGTCAATTTCTTCCAGCTCATTTAACCTTTCTTTCTGACTTCTACTACCAGTCAAGGTTTCCGTCTGCAATAACAATAAATAATGTCAGAGTGAAGGGAGAGGAGGAGATAGGAGATGGACAGAGAAGAGGCTAGAAAATGGATGTAAAGAAGATGCACAGGAAGCGAGTTGGGGAGGGGGGGGGGAGGAAAGTGATGGACAGAGACAAGGAGAGGGGAGGCGTAAATGAACAAAGGGATGGGGGAGGAGCAGAGGAATAGACAGAGGGAGGAGAAGGATATAAGAACGCATATTCCATTACTATACATATATAACAATTGCGAAGCATTGCCAGGCTTGCTAGTAATGAAATAAAACTTTTCCATTTCTAAATAAGCAGACCCTTCACCAGACGGCATAAACGCTAGGGAAAAGATGAAGAAGATCATTAATACCGTGAAATGAGTAAGAAACCTGGCTGATAATATTAACCATTTTTATAAAAAAAAAAGTTCAAATGTGTGTGAAATCTTATGGGACTTAACTGCTAAGGTCATCAGTCCCTAAGCTTACACACTACTCAACCTAAATTATCCTAAGGACAAACACACACACTCATGCCCGAGGGAGGACTCGAACCTCCGCCAGGATCAGCCGCACAGTCCATGACTGCAGCGCCTGAGACCGCTCGGCTAATCCCGCGCGGCTACCTTTTTTATATGTGGGTACAAAGTGCCCATTCACTGAAGAATATCTTCATCTGTGCAAAGTGGCGCTCATCCTCAGTACCCCAAGGTGGTGGGACTATCAATTCTTCCTTTCCTATCTTCTTTTCTCCTCTTTACTCTAATCTATTGCTTGTACTTTCTTCTTCCAATCTAAATTTTAATTTTTAAAATTTTTGTTAAAATGGTTTGGGAAAGCTGCCAAAGAAGAGAAAGAAATGAGCAAAAATGACCCGCCTCCTCGTGGCGGGACACGGGCAACGGTGCGACCGGATGCGGGAACTGATGGGAGTTTCAACTACGTACATCAGCGCCCGTACACCGTTCGCAGCGGCCAAGTGGTCAAGAAAGACCCACCTTAAGCAATTATGTGGTGGGTCGTAAAATCAGGGCGGCAAGTAAAAAAAAGTACGAAGTGCTTAATTTTAATTAGCTCAAGTAACTACGCTATTCTTTTGCACTATAAATGCCATAAATTTCAGAATTAAAATACCTGTGTCCAATGTAAATAGTTTCTGTTATAACTTTGTCAACAGTATGAAGATAACAAGCTAGTGAGTTTTTATCCCAACTAGTGACTTTTTATTCCAATATAATTTATCCGTTTTTCAGTAAAATCACCAATACATGGCACACCGTGTGAGTAGTTCCACAAGACGTTCTTGTACAGAATAACTGTAACGTGACAGCTCATCAAAAGTAGAGCATCTAGTTTCGAGTACGGGTCCAGCCACGAATATTCAATTATCACTTCTGATTTATATGTAATTGGAGTACAGAAAGCCATTTACTCGTCTAGTGTGGTAATTATGTACAATATTATTTATTTTAAACTATTATGGAATCCATACAAAAAATTTCCGTTCCTAAAGACGATTTGTCTTAGAGTGAAATTCTAGAGTACTTCAGTGCATGAAAGCTGGAATAATAAGACAACATTTTCAAAATATAATCTTAGCGATCATATACACTGTGCAATCACATTAACGTGCCACCGCCCATGTTCAACGTCGACGAGCAAAGAATCACTCACAGATGGCAGTAGAGGGTATATAAAGCGTATGGAGTGTATGCAGAAAACAGTGCAGACCTTGTCGTAACTTGGAAATAGAGCGATTTATTTGATGTCCAAAAGGATACCATCATTGACTTTCGATCCAAGGCTTGAAGCATCTCCTAAATGGCAAACGTTGTAAGTTGTTCGTGTGGTTAAAGTGTACTGTGTGTGACAAAATGGCTCTGTCCAAAACCGACGACAAGCCAGCTGTGATCCACCAGAGGCCATAGACAACAGGGGTGAATGTCGGCTGCAGAGATTTGTGCAGGTGAATAGACGAGCAACTTCTAAGTAACTGACCGACCAGATGAACCACCTGACTACCAACAGTGCCTCCTCAACGACCGTTCAGCGAACGCTGCAGAATGTGGGCTTCCGGAGCAGGCGCTTTGTCCGTGTAACCTTACTGACTGCTGTTCATCGGAGACAAAGGCTGGAATTTGCGCTCCAGTGCCGCAACTGGAAGTCCACTGAGAGGCCTCAGGTAGCCTTTCAGATGACAGACAGCTGTTGGTATGTACGGCGTGAAACATCTGAAAACAAATTCCGTGCAACAATCGTCAGAAGGGTTCAGGCCTGGAGAGGGAACGCTATGGTATGGGGAATACTTTCTGGCATTCCGTGAGTGATCTCGTCAATCCGGAAGTCACAATGGATCAACACAAATATGCGTCTATCCTTGGGCACCATTGCTCCTACATCCAGTTTTTTTTCCCCTCGGCACGTTGACATCTACCAGCAGGACAATGCAACGTATGACGCAGCTCCAGGATGAGTTTACCGTACTCCCCTGCCACCAAGCTCTCTAGATTTAAACCTAATGGACAACGTGTGGGACCACCTCTACGCCATGGCACTGGAGTCGGCATGGCTCCACATCCCTATCGATATCTTCCAGAACCTCATTGACCCTCTTCCTGCACATCCGCGCTGCGAAAAGATGTTATTCGGGCTTTTGACTGGTGGTCAAATTAATATAACTGGACAGTATATCTTCCTATAAGCTAATCCTCGTGTTTCCCTCATTTCGTCTCTATTATCAGCGATAATTTGTTAAAGAATTTCTAGGTTCAGTCTGTGTCCTCCTTTTTCCTCCCACTGCTTCTTTCGGTGCCAGATTAACTGTTCCAGGTACTGTGGTAAATGTAATGCTAACATGTCTGTCCTTATGGTTCGAGTTTATCAAATCACACCTGGCTTTCTCTCTTTATGTTTCTTGTTCTTAAGTTCCGAAAATTCAGTATTTCACTTCCGTCTTCAGTCATCTTTATGTACATTTTCAGAAATTTCTTCCTCTATTCCGAATGTGTTTGGTAACATGAAATTTTGTTTGTTGATAAAACGCTTCTTCCTTTTCACCAATCTTCTCCGAATCTCTTCCTTTGTATCGTGAATACTTCTACGAGGGTAATTACAAAAGTAAGGTCTCCTTTTTTTTATAATAACATAAACCTGTTTATTTCTGCAATGGTTTACATCAGTTTACAGCTTGAACATTTAGCTATTTTTCGACATAATCACCATTTCTGTCGACGCATTTTTGAAGACGCTGTGGCAGTTTTTGTATGCCCATGTCATACCAGCTCGCCAC
Organism: Schistocerca nitens; assembly: GCF_023898315.1. Classification (NCBI taxonomy): domain Eukaryota; kingdom Metazoa; phylum Arthropoda; class Insecta; order Orthoptera; family Acrididae; genus Schistocerca; species Schistocerca nitens. The sequence continues at coordinate 641,111,104 of NC_064614.1, read as the reverse complement.
CATGCTGCTCAGAAAGTTATAAACCTCTTCTTTCCCGTCGTCGTCGGAGCCGAATCGCTTTCCGGCCAAATGTTCTTTTAACTTTGGGAACAGGTGATAGTCTGGGTGCCAAGTCAGGACTATAGTGTGGGTGGGTGATTATATTCTACTGAAACTCTTGCAGGAGAGCAACGGTTTGCCGAGCGATGTGTGGGCGAGCGTTGTCATGGAGAATGTGTACGCCCTTGCTCAACATTCCTCTTCTCCGGTTCTGAATTGCCCGTTTGAGTTTTTTCAGAGTCTCACAGTACCTGTTAGCGTTAATTGTGGTCCCAGTAGACATAAAGTCGACCAACAGTACCCCGTTCCGATCCCAAAAAACGGTTGACATGACTTTACCGGCAGACTGTGTTTGTTTGAATTTCCGCGGCTTTGGCGAAGAAGGATGCCGCCACTGGCGTGATTGTTGCTTGGTCTCAGGTGTAAAGTGGTATGCCCAGGTTTCGTCACCCGTGACAATTGAGACCAGAAAGTTGTCCTGTTCGGCTGCAAGGCGGTGACGAAATGCGCGGGAAGCATCAACTGGTTACCGCATGTGGTCCTCAGTCAGCATGCGTGACACCCATGTTGCGCACACCTTCCGGTAGTTTAATGTTTCCGTCAAAATTCTGTGAGTGGTGCTTCGGGAAACCTCAGGAACCAACGTGCAGAGATCATCCACGGTGGTCGGCCGATCTTCACGCATGCTTTACTCAACCTTCAACACTGTCTCCTCAGAAACTGACGGTCTCCCACTCCTTGTTCGTCGTGAATTTCGGTCCGACCAACTGCAAACACTCTACACCACTTACGAACACTCACTGGACTCGCATTCGAGAGGACGACGGTTCAATCCCGCGTCCGGCCATCCTGATTTAGGTTTTCCGTGATTTCCCTAGATCACTCCAGGCAAATGCCGGGATGGTTCCTCTGAAAGGGCACGGCCGACTTCCTTCCCTAATCCGATGAGACCGATGACCACGCTGCCTGGTCTCCTTCCCCAAACCAACCAACCAACCAACTTACGAACACTTTTGACATCCATGTACGACTCACCATACACTTCCGTCAATTGGCGATGGATTTCCATCGGCGCAGTGCCCTTTGCGTTCAAAAACCTAATAACGGCGCGTAATTCGCACTTGGCGGTAACATCCAACGGGCGCTCCATTCTCAATGACTGCCAAGCCAAGACTGAGCGCCTCAGCGCGGCGTGCGCATGTTTACACACAGCGCGTGAAGCACTCTTCATAACAGTGTGACCAACTGCCACACAGAATTCTGTACTTATAAAAAAAAATAGGAGACCTTACTTTTGGGATTACCCTCGTAGTTCTTAAGTAAAAGAGTAGTTTTACTTCGGATATTCCCTATTCTGAGGTCACAAGGTAGCCATTTTCCTTTGTTCCGCTCTTGAGTTTTTCTTTATTCTCGACTAGATAGACAACCGTTAACATTCAAGAAGTCGTCTGAGTCTTAACGACTGATATAACAAATTAACGAGGACGTCTCTATCGGTTAAGCAGACGTACTTCGATGCGAGCAATCTACATTCGATACATGAAGAGGTCCATTGCGCCATTTGAAGCCGACGGAGATGCAATTGCCGTAGAAGGTGACTAGGAGGTAATGTCTGAATGTACCACTGACCCCTCTTTGACTTTCAACGGCATTCAAATGTTGAACAGTACGTAGTGCCTTTAGAATATGCAAGACATTAATATTTTTTTTATATTTGCGACAATTTTTCTCACTTTGTACTTCAATCTTGTTTACTCGTTTTTTGCAACTGAATTGTTATTCTTATTGGGTAAAAGAAGAAACAAAAATCAGTTGCAAGTGAGGATGAAAAATTTTCTTATCTGCGAGATAAACAGCAGTTACTATTTTCTTTACTTTTTCAACCGAGTAATGTAAATTTGTCGATTTCGGTCCTACTGTTCTATGCCCCTTTACCTCATATTGTTTCCCATCGATGTGCTTCCATTATATTATGCCCATACCAATTATTTCTGCATGATGGGTCCTTTGCACGTTTTGAGTGTGATTCGATAGTCAGCAAACAATAAGTTTGTCACTTATTTGATCCCATGAGGTAATCGTGTTCACGGCCGACATGGTTCACATAGCAGAATCGCATTATTTGGAATGTCCTTTTCAAATTGACGTCAACTCAATCAGTTACAGAAATTATTTATCAGCACTGAACGTTTCTTGTTGGCATATTACAAATCTGCCTCTAATAAATTTCATTTTGTGTGGCACAAGCTTGTTTCTGCGTTCGTCGAAGAGTGAAGTGGCTTATGCAGAGAACAAATTTGTGTTAAAACTACTTTCTGCGGTTTCAAACAGTCCTAACCTAACCTGGAAGCCCATTTGTTCGAGAAGAAAAGATGTAAAAATCCAGAAATTTATCGGAATTACAATTATTCTATACATGAAGTAATAAGGTAGTTAAATTTTCCACACACAACTTTACACGGGTAGAACCAAAACCAAGTCGTTATATACGTATAAAACCGGACATGTACAACCCTGAAATCTAACGACTCGTAACCTAAAGAACTTTGCTGCGTATATGCCGATTTTTGTGGATGAGAACGCTAACTACATCGGCAACATTTTGATTTCAGATCAGACCACTTTCTGTTGTTCCAGGTTAGTCAATCTACAGACGCGAAAATGGGGCTAATAATATCGACACTATCTTCCAACATCACAGCGACAGGCCAAAATTAAAATTCTGACGTGGGCTGCTGAAAGATAGGATCATTTGTTTAATCTTCGTTGCTGAAAAACCGGCAACTGTACCGTGTTGCCTAACGTAGTATTTCTTCAGCACCAGCTTGCATCTTCAGCAGGTTGTTCCTTGTTCGTCTGGAACAGTTCTCGAATTCTTGCATGCCGAAGTACTCAGTCACTTTACCACAGGCGACGGATCAATTTTTTGACCACGGCCCCTTCATAATATTGTTTCGATTTATTTTATTCTTTTTTGCAGTGACTCAAAGGACAGTGCTTATCGGGTAAAGCTGATAACATTTTAGCGTATCAGAGCTGCAAATTTTGCAGGGGCGGTGAACGATATGGGCAAGTCGTCGCAAGAAACTAAATAGTGACTTCATAATGTTCGTGTTAAAATAGTTCACACGTAGTTGTGTACAAAGGGGAAAGAATATACAGTTTTCACTGCTATTGCTTTTTTATTATTTTCGTAAACATTTAATCTGCAATTACCTTTCTGCGGTCCACTGAAATGTCAGAGGTTTGAAACAGTCACGCACTTCTTTGGTGACTCTGCAAATGAAAGGAAATTCGAAGAGCATAGAAAACTCGCATTTTGAACTTCCAACCCTTCTACAAAGATACAAAGGTAGACTCTGAAGCATCTAACCGTATCTTAGGAACGGGAGTTGCAAGGGCCAATATTGAAGTCGTTCGCAGGATTTGTGAAAATTTAAAATAATTTTATGATAATCGTAATTATTTGGACCAATAAACGAATGAATAATTCATTCGGATTTATGGGATCATAATTGTAAGATTTATTTTTTCGCTTAATAGCCTATCAATGTGAAACCTTTGAAGACTTTTCTAGGTACTAAGGAGACTGCCTACACTATGCTTGTCCGTCCTCTTTTAGAATACTGCTGCGCGGTGTTGGATCCTTACCAGATAGGACTGACGGAGTACATCGAAAAAGGTCAAAGAAAGGCAGCACGTTTTGTATTATCGCGAAATATGGGAGAGAGTGTTACAGGAAAATTAAAGAGACCTTTGGAGAGAAGAGAACAACTTGTATGAACATCAAGAGCTCAGATAGAAACCCAGTTCTAAGCAAAGAAGGGAAGGCAGAAAGGTGGAAGGAGTATATAGAGGGTTTATACAAGGGCGATGTACTTGAGGACAATATTATGGAAATGGAAGAGGATGTAGATGAAGATGAAATGGGAGATAAGATACTGCGTGAAGAGTTTGACAGAGCACTGAAAGACCTGAGTCGAAACAAGGCCCCGGGAGTAGACAACATTCCATTAGAACTACTGATGGCCTTGGGAGAACCAGTCATGACAAAACTCTACCATCTGGTGAGCAAGATGTATGAGACAGGCGAAATACCCACAGACTTCAAGAAGAATATAATAATTCCAATCCCAAAGAAACCAGGTGTTGCCGGCCGAAGTGGCCGTGCGGTTAAAGGCGTTGCAGTCTGGAACCGCAAGACCGCTACGGTCGCAGGTTCGAATCCTGCCTCGGGCATGGATGTTTGTGATGTCCTTAGGTTAGTTAGGTTTAACTAGTTCTAAGTTCTAGGGGACTAATGACCTCAGCAGTTGAGTCCCATAGTGTTCAGAGCCATTTGAACCATTTGAAACCAGGTGTTGACAGATGTGAAAATTACCGAACTATCAGTTTAATAAGCCACAGCTGCAAAATACTAACGCGAATTCTTTACAGACGAATGGAAAAACTGGTAGAAGCGGACCTCGGGGAAGATCAGTTTGGATTCCGTAGAAATGTTGGAACACGTGAGGCAATACTAACCTTACGACTTATCTTAGAAGAAAGATTAAGGAAAGGCAAACCTACGTTTCTAGCATTTGTAGACTTAGAGAAAGCTTTTGACAGCGTTAACTGGAATACTCTCTTTCAAATTCTAAAGGTGGCAGGGGTAAAATACAGGGAGCGAAAGGCTATTTACAATTTGTACAGAAACCAGATGGCAGTTATAAGAGTCGAGGGGCATGAAAGGGAAGCAGTGGTTGGGGAAGGAGTGCGACAGGGTTGTAACCTCTCCCCGATGTTATTCAATCTGTATATTGAGCAAGCAGTAAAGGAAACAAAAGAAAAATTCGGAGTAGGTATTAAAATTCATGGCGAAGAAGTAAAAACTTTGAGGTTCGCCGATGACATTGTAATTCTGTCAAAGACAGCAAAGGACTTGGAAGAGCAGTTGAACGGAATGGACAGTGTCTTGAAAGGAGGATATAAGATGAACATCAACAAAAGCAAAACGAGGATAATGGAATGTAGTCAAATTAAATCGGGTGATGCTGAGGGGATTAGATTAGGAAACGAGACACTTAAAGTAGTAAAGGAGTTTTGCTATTTAGGGAGTAAAATAACTGATGATGGTCGAAGTAGAGAGGATATAAAATGTAGATTGGCAATGGCAAGGAAATCGTTTCTGAAGAAGAGAAATTTGTTAACATCGAGTATAGATTTAAGTGTCAGGAAGTCGTTTCTGAAAGTATTTGTATGGAGTGTAGCCATGTATGGGACTGAAACATGGACGATAACCAGTTTGGACAAGAAGAGAATAGAAGCTTTCGAAATGTGGTGCTACAGAAGAATGCTGAAGATAAGGTGGGTAGTTCACGTAACTAATGAGGAGGTATTGAATAGGATTGGGGAGAAGAGAAGGTTGTGGCACAACTTGACTAGAAGAAGGGATCGGTTGGTAGGACATGTTTTAAGGCATCTAGGGATCACAAATTTAGCATTGGAGGGCAGCGTGGAGGGTAAAAATCGTAGAGGGAGACCAAGAGATGAATACACTAAGCAGATTCAGAAGGATGTAGGTTGCAGTAGGTACTGGGAGATGAAGAAGCTTGCACAGGATAGAGTAGCATGGAGAGCAGCATCAAACCAGTCTCAGGACTGAAGACCACAACAACATCGTTACAGGCGGTGAAACATGGGTTCCTCACTTGGAAATGCAAACAAAATGACAATCCATGGAGTGGTGCCACACCACCTCTTTTCTGAAGAGAAAGTTCAAAGCAGCACCATCATTTGCTAAAGTCATGGCGAAGGTCTTATTGCGACACCGAAGGTGTACCGATCAACGCTGAAGTGTACTGTTCTACCATCACGAAACTGAAGAAAAGATGTCGGAGTGTTCGTCTCCACAACAATGCAAACACATTTCTCCTTCTCCATGACAATGCAACACAAGTCTGTGTACCTGAGAGGAGCACACAAAACTTCATTGGACTGGTCTTCCTCATCCACACTAAAGCCCGGATCTCGCACCTTCCGACTTTACCTGTTTTCTCTAATGAAAGATGCTCTCCGCAGGAAGCAGTAGGTGGATATCGGGGGGTTACTGATGCAGGAAGTCGTTGGCTTCGACATCGACCAGTAGAGTGGTACGATGTGAGTATACAGGCCCTCCCAGTAAGACGCCGTAAGACCGTCGCGTTTAACGGAGATTATGTTGAAAAATAGAGTTTTATAGCCAACAGAGTGGGGAATAATATCATGTACTGGAATCCTGAACAAAACCGACCTGCTTTCAGAACAAAATGTGCTGCATTACTTATTGAACACTCCTCGTACTTTTGACATAAAATGAATAGTCACACAGTTTGACCCTTAAGAGATTATAATGTATGGGACGTCAACTCGATGTTGCCTCAAATGACTCTGAGCACTATGGGCTTAACATCTGAGGTCATCAGTCCCCTAGAACTTGGAACTACTTAAACCTAACTAACCTAAGGACATCATACACACCCATGTCCGATGCAGGATTCGAACCTACGACCGTAGCAGTCGCGCGGTTCCAGACTGAAGCGCCTAGAACCACTCGGCCACACCGTCCGGCCAACTCAATGTTAAAACAGAACGAAGAAAACCAAATATCTCTTAACTACTGAGTCAATGGGTGACTGTTAAACATTATGTCACGGAAATTAATAGCAGTAATACTGTCCCATTTGTATCAAATGAAATAATTGTATCAGTTTTGTGAGAAGTAGGCAGTAAACTGCGGTACTTTGGTAAAATACCGGGTAAGTGCAGCCTGCCTGAACGGTGTCTATGTACACGATGGGCACTGTAATGTGCTGTAGTCATTCAGATTGTTCGATAGGGAACACTAGCTAAGTTGGTAAAGGATGGAACAGAAATCACGCGCTACGTTTCTGCCACAAGCACCCCGGTGTTCTCTCAATGTGATTTCGTACAGCTGCGGAAAATGTAAATCTGGATGACAGGCCGTTAGCATCGGCATGAATCTCACTCTTACCGAGTACGAATCAAGCGTTTTAATTACTCTGCAACCTCGACCAGCTTTGTTTCCTTTTTCTGGTTTCTGTACCTCAATAACTAAAAACGGAACCGTTAATAGAATCACTTTGTTGTCCGTCCATCTGTCTGTCCGACTGTTGAAAACCCTTTTTTTCTCAGGAATGGGTAGACGTACCAAGTTGAAATTTATGTCACATATTAAGGTCTAAGTCCCTGGTGACGTAAAAAGTCCATATCGGCAACTGCGAATAGATTTCACTTACTGCCAAATGATGTCGACAATTAGTATTCCCAGCATAACCAATCACACTGTATCGTCAGAGGGACGGTGCGTTTCCGTACCGACTACGTAAGCACAGCCTGAAGTAATTGCCGAATGGAATGCTGCCTCAACCTCATTCGGATGAATGCAGTGGTTCGTAACGCTGTCTCGGAGAAGACATTACGGTGAAATGAACGTTAGTGCCTGATAACTTCCGCCGTTGAGAAATGTAAACTTAGATTCGTTGTTCCGCTGATTGTATACGTGTAAATGTGTCGTTCAGGGCGTCCGCCTACAATCATAGGTAGAGAAATATAGTAACTCGCCTACTGGGTATAACGACTATACCAGGCAGCAGTGGTTCCGATCATAACGGCTTTCGGAAGAGCAATCCGGTTATACGAAATCAAATATCTGCCTTTACGTGTTATACTCAACTAAGTCAGCGAAACAATGGTAAAATATCTCACGTTTGCTGCATGCAATTAGTAATCTTGGAAACACGTTCTATATTTTGCAATATGCACTACCATAAGTCTGTCACTAAACAAATATGTGCAACAGTACTCCCAGACATTGTCGTCGCTCAAGAAGAAATACGAACGACAGCTTGAGGGTGGCATGTGGTGAGCAATGAGAGATAGGGAGAAAAATTCTGACAATGAAACGAACGGACAGAATGATGAATGAGGAAGTGCTTTGAAAAATAGAAAAAGAAAGACAACTATTGGAAATTACAAGAACGAGAAAAACATTTTGTCTGGGATAGATAGTGTGAAGTAGTGACCTGCACCGATGAATCATCTACAGAAAGACTGCAGGGAAGACCAGGATAAAAGAAGGAAGTACGGAATACTGGAGTACATGAAGTCACTAACAGATTAATAAAGAAGCGCTCGAAAGTGGAGTTCTTCTAGTCTACACCTGTCGTGAGGAAGATGCATCAGAGAAGACGTCAGTTCTTCTAAAAAAGAGAAAGTATGCAAAAAGTCCGTGCGATCTGTCATCGAATTTGGCTTAAAATTGTGAAACAGACTTTTCAGTGCTTTAGAAGTACACACGTTGTGAATTAGATATCACAACTGCTATCGTCCATGCGCCCTCTGCTGTGCCTTTTTCACCGAATCGCTGTTCAATCACAAGCCCTTACATCAACCTCGGTGCAAACTGGCAGGTCGTTCACTACCGGCGATTTGCATTTAGATGAAGCTTTGTTAGCCATAGCAGCAGAATTATTTATCACGTTCTGAGCTGCCGATTCAGGGAATTCGATGTGACATCGCTCAAAGGAACGTGAGTGGAAATTACCCATAGAACAAAGCCTATACAGCGAACAAGCTGCATGGTCAGAAGTGGCACTAAACAGGTCGGCTTGCTGAACTTGTTTGAGACTGTAAAGCTTTTCGAGTTGTTATAGCCTCAGACAATGTCTACAGCGCTGCAAGGCGAAACGTTAGTCAGAGAAATACGCACTGAACCACGGCCTAATGTCCATAAAACAAGTGTCACCGAAAATGCAAATAGCAGCCGTGGAAGCCTGCACTGTAGCAATGAATCAATAATTAATGACATCTGTGACACAATCACAATCTCAGTTTCATTACATACATTACTGGCCATTAAAATTGCTACACCAAGACGAAATGCAGATGATAAACGGGTATTCATTGGACAAATATATTATACTAGAACTAACATTTGATTACATTTTCACGCAATTTGTGTACATAGATCCTGAGAAATCAGTACCCAGAACAACCACCTCTGGCCGTAATAACGGCCTTGATACGCCTGGGCATTGAGTCAAACAGAGCTTGGATGGCGTGTACAGTTACAGCTGCCCATGCAGCTTCAACACGATACCACAGTTCATGAAGAGTAGTCACTGGAGTATTGTGACGAGCCAGTTGCTCGGCCACCATTGATCAGACGTTTTCAGTTGGTGACAGATCTGGAGAATGTGCTGGCCAGGGCAGCAGTCGAACATTTTCTGTATCCAGAAAGGCCCTTACAGGACCTGCAACATACGGTCGTGCATTATCCTGCTGAAATGTAGGGTTTCGCAGGGATCGAATGAAGGGTAGAGCCACGGGTAGTAACACATCTGAAATGTAACGTCCACTGTTCAAAGTGCCGTCATTGCGAACAAGAGGTGACCTAGACGTGTAACCAATGGCACCCCATACCATCATGCCGGGTGATACGACAGTATGGCGATGACGAATACACGCTTCCAATATGCGTTCACCGCGATGTCGCCAAACACGGATGCGACCATCATGATGCTGTAAACATAACCTGGATTCATCCGAAAAAATGACGTTTCGCCATTCGTGCACCCAGGTTCGTCGTTGAGTGCACCATCGCAGGTGCTCCTGTCTGTGATGCAGAGTCAAAGATAACCGCAGCCATAGTCTCCGAGCTGATAGTCCACGCTGCTGCAAACGTTGTCGAACTGTTCGTGCGGTTGGTTGTTGTCTTGCAAAAGTCCCCATTTGTTGACTCAGGGATCGAGACGTGGCTGCACAATCCGTTACAGCCATGCGGGTAAGATGCCTGTCATCTCGACTGCTAGTGATACAAGGCCGTTGGGATCCAGCACGGCGTTCCGTATTACCCTCTTGAACCCACCGATTCCATATTCTGCTAACAGTCAGTGGATCTCGACCAACGCGAGCAGCAATGTCGCGATACGATAAACCGCACTAGCGATAGGCTACAATCCGACCTTTATCAAAGTCGGATACGTGATGGTACGCATTTCTCCTCCTTACACGAGGCATCACAACGTTTCATCAGGCAACGCCGGTGAGCTGCTGTTTGTGTATGAGAAATCGGTTGGAAACTTTCCTCATGTCAGCACGTTGTAGGTGTCGCCACCGGCGCCAACCTTGTGTGAATGCTCTGAAAAGTTAATCATCTCCATAGCACAGCATCTTCTTTCTGTCGGTTAAATTCCGCGTCTGTAGTACGTCATCTTCGTGGTGTAGCAATTGTAATGGCCAGTAGTGTATGTTACAATCAAGGATAATTTCAAGCCGACTTGAACCTACAGTAGCTGAACTATTATCGAAATCGGTAACAAACTAGAGGCACACATCTTAGCAGCTATAGGTGTTTTTAGCATGACCTGATTTAACGAGTAATCCTTTATCCATCGATCTAAATAATGGTCCGAGGCTAAAGAAGATAAAATAGCTCAGGTCCGTTCACTCCCTCCACTGAATTCTACTGTTGCCACAACAAACTGAGGTAAATATCGTTCTAGAGGCATCCGTCAAAAGCACACACGTCGACTGAGTGCCGCGTCATGCACCGTGACTCATCACTCCATAAAACTTCCCTCAGTCCTCCACAGACCAAAGACGTCCTTGTTTGCACCACTCTGAGTGACGTCGCACATTCGTTCTTGGGACCCGCGCCTTTGGACAGCAGCTTGACATTTAAAATCGATTCTTATCGCCTCTCAACGAATATATCTCGTAGATGTACCTGAAACGGAGCGGATGTCGTCTGTAACGATATGTCTGACCACTAGTTGATGATTTGGGTCCATATATGAGACTTAAAGGTGCAGTGATAATTGCCACCTTTATAAGCAGTTCCAAAACTTAGTTTTCGTAAACCAATTCATCGATGCTGCTTCTGGTTGCTCATGTAAACATTCTAAAATCGATTTTGGGAATGCGGTACTAGCAACTAGATTACCTCCCGTGTAAACTTTGGTTCAAATGGCTCTGAGCACTATGGGACTTAACATCTGAGGTCATCAGTCCCACAGAACTTAGAACTACTTAAACCTAACTAACCTAAGGATGGTTCAAATGGCTCTGAGCACTATGGGACTCAACTGCTGTGGTTATCAGTCCCCTAGAACTTAGAACTAATTAAACCTAACTAACCTAAGGACATCACACACATCCATGCCCGAGGCAGGATTCGAACCTGCGACCGTAGCGGTCGTGCGGTTCCAGACTAAAGCGCCTAGAACCGCTCAGCCACACCGGCCGGCCGTGTAAACTTTCAACTGTTTTGGAACGTAATTGGGTTTGACGGTATCCAACTTGCTTATAAAACGTCAGATAAACTGGGCGTATTGCAGAATAAAAATTTATACAGCTGTGTCTATTCTACCACCCATCAACGTCATTTATCAGTAAAAACAAGAGAGAGCATCTGTTGACAACAAATGTTTGAAAGTTCATCACCATGAAGACTACAGAAGCATGAGTCGCTGGAGAAACAATACTGTAACAGACTGTTATATTTAAATAGAGAGTACAATCATAATGTCAAACACGTGAAGTTTGTACGCTTGCAAAGTGACAACTCGCAGGTCACATTGTTGTTGTTGTTGCTGTTGTGGTCTTCAGTCCAGAGACTGGTTTGATGCAGCTCTCTATGCTACTCTATCCTGTGCAAGCTTCTTCATCTCCCAGTACCTACTGCAACCTACATCCTTCTGAATCTGCTTAGTGTATTCATCTCTTGGTCTCCCTCCACTATTTTTTACCACCACGCTACCCTCCAATACTAAATTGGTGATCCCTTGATGCGTCGGAATATGCCCTACCAACCGATCCCTTCTTCTCATTAGTTATGTGATCTACCCATCTAATCTTCAGCATTCTTCTGTAGCACCACATTTCGAAAGCTTCTATTCTCTTTTTGTCTAAACTATTTATCGCCCACGTTTCACTTCCATACATGGCTACACTCCATACAAATACTTTCAGAAACGACTTCCTGACATTTAAATCTATACTCGATGTTAACAAATTTCTCTTCTTCAGAAACGCTTTCCTTGCCATTGTCAATCTACATTTTATATCCTCTCTTCTTCGACCATCATCAGTTATTTTGCTCCCCAAATAGCAAAACTCCTTTACTACTTTAAGTGTCTCATTTCCTAATCTAATTCCCTCAGCATCACCCGACTTAATTCGACTACATTCCATTATCCTCGTTTTGCTTCATACCCTCCTTTCAAGACACTGTCCATTCCGTTCAGCTGCTCTTCCAAGTCCTTTGCTGTCTCTGACAGAATTACAATGTCATCGGCGAACCTCAAAGTTTTTATTTCTTCTCCCTGGATTCTAATACCTACTCAGAACTTTTCTTTTGTTTCCTTTACTGCTTGCTCGATATACAGATTGAATAGCATCGGGGAGAGGTTACAACCCCGTCTCATTCCCTTCCCAAGCACTGCTTCCCTTTCATGTCTCTCAACCCTTATAACTGCCATCTGGTTTCTGTACAAATTGTAAATAGCCTTTCGCTCCCTGTATTTTACCCCTGCCACCTTCAGAATTTGAAAGAGAGTGTTCCAGTCAACATTGTCAAAAGCTTTCTCTAAGTCTACAAATGCTAGAAACGTAGGTTTGCCCGTCCTTAATCTTTCTTCTAAGATAAGTCGTAGGGTCAGTATTGCCTCACGTGTTCCAACATTTCTACGGAACCCAAACTGATCTTCCCCCAGGTCGGCTTCTACCAGTTTTTCCATTCGTCTGTAAGGAATTCGCGTTAGTATTTTGCAGCTGTGACTTATTATACTGATAGTTCGGTAATTTTCACTTCTGTCAACACCTGCTGTCTTTGGGATTGGAGTTATTATATTCTTCTTGAAGTGTGAGGGCATTTCGTCTGTCTAATACATATTGCTCAAAATAAATGAAGCACGCAGAAAGGGAGGAGGAATGAGATGAAACTTCGTGTACATGAATCGTATTCGCTGTTGCGATTATGGACAGCCATCAGCCGTACAATGGAATGACGACAATGAAAATAAGGCGGACCGGGAATCGAATCCGTCTTTCCGGTTTATCGCGATCGATCGTCTCAGCTGTAGACTAACCAAGTACGACACCACGGCCAGCCCCAAACTTCAATATGTTGTCAACCATGTGTCTAAAACCTTACTCGTGCGTTCATTATGTATAGTCGCGTTCGGAGGAGACGTTTAACTGGGAGGCCCGGCTAGTAAATATGATATTGCCGTGCCTGTGTTACTCTCAATTACGATACAATCTTTCTTCGGACGTGCATGCATGTCAGAAGGAACAGACTCTGCGCGACTACAGCTGTTATGAAATACACGAAATTTATAGGAAGTTGCGAATATGGATAACCATAAGCTGTACAATGAAATGACGATAGTGAAAATTTGTGCCGGACAGGGACACGAATCCGGATTTAGCGCTTATCGCGAGCGGTCGCCTTTCTACACTCATGCTCATAAATTAAGGATAATTGCAGAATGTGGCACTACACAAAACTGGCGCTAATAGCATAGGCACATAGGGGATACACACGACACAGATCCCTAAGTCCCTGTGATAAGTTGAGAAAACCTACCCCAAACACATGTGCTACAAAACGTCACTGTTTCCTGCGCATGTACCCCGATATCAGTATGGGATATGATCATCATCCATATGTACACAGGCCGCACAATGGGTTGGCATACTCTGGATCAGGTGGTCGAGCAGCTGCTGGAGTATAGTTTCCCTTTCTTGCACCAGTGCCTGTCGGAGCTCCTGAAGTGTCGTAGGGGTTTGAAGACGTGCAGCGATACGTCGACCGAGAGCATCCCAGACGTGCTCGATGGGGTTCAGTTCTGGAGAGCAGGCAGGCCACTCCATACGCCTGATATCTTCTGTTTCAAGGTACTCCTCCACGATGGCAGCTCGGTGGGGCCGTCCGTTATCACCCATCAGGAGGAAGGTGGGACCCACTGCATCCCTAAAAAGGCGGATATACTGGTGCAAAATGACGTCCCGATACACGTTACCTGTTACAATTCCTCTGTCAAAGACATGGAGGGGTATACGTGCACCAATCATACACTCCTGGAAATTGAAATAAGAACACCGTGAATTCATTGTCCCAGGAAGGGGAAACTTTATTGACACATTCCTGGGGTCAGATACATCACATGATCACACTGACAGAACCACAGGCACATAGACACAGGCAACAGAGCATGCACAATGTCGGCACTAGTACAGTGTATATCCACCTTTCGCAGCAATGCAGGCTGCTATTCTCCCATGGAGACGATCGTAGAGATGCTGGATGTAGTCCTGTGGAACGGCTTGCCATGCCATTTCCACCTGGCGCCTCAGTTGGACCAGCGTTCGTGCTGGACGTGCAGACCGCGTGAGACGACGCTTCATCCAGTCCCAAACATGCTCAATGGGGGACAGATCCGGAGATCTTGCTGGCCAGGGTAGTTGACTTACACCTTCTAGAGCACGTTGGGTGGCACGGGATGCATGCGGACGTGCATTGTCCTGTTGGAACAGCAAGTTCCCTTGCCGGTCTAGGAATGGTAGAACGATGGGTTCGATGACGGTTTGGATGTACCGTGCACTATTCAGTGTCCCCTCGACGATCACCAGTGGTGTACGGCCAGTGTAGGAGATCGCTCCCCACACCATGATGCCGGGTGTTGGCCCTGTGTGCCTCGGTCGTATGCAGTCCTGATTGTGGCGCTCACCTGCACGGCGCCAAACACGCATACGACCATCATTGGCACCAAGGCAGAAGCGACTCTCATCGCTGAAGACGACACGTCTCCATTCGTCCCTCCATTCACGCCTGTCGCGACACCACTGGAGGCGGGCTGCACGATGTTGGGGCGTGAGCGGAAGACGGCCTAACGGTGTGCGGGACTGTAGCCCAGCTTCATGGAGACGGTTGCGAATGGTCCTCGCCGATACCCCAGGAGCAACAGTGTCCCTAATTTGCTGGGAAGTGGCGGTGCGGTTCCCTACGGCACTGCGTAGGATCCTACGGTCTTGGCGTGCATCCGTGCGTCGCTGCGGTCCGGTCCCAGGTCGACGGGCACGTGCACCTTCCGCCGACCACTGGCGACAACATCGATGTACTGTGGAGACCTCACGCCCCACGTGTTGAGCAATTCGGCGGTACGTCCACCCGGCCTCCCGCATGCCCACTATACGCCCTCGCTCAAAGTCCGTCAACTGCACATACGGTTCACGTCCACGCTGTCGCGGCATGCTACCAGTGTTAAAGACTGCGATGGAGCTCCGTATGCCACGGCAAACTGGCTGACACTGACGGCGGCGGTGCACAAATGCTGCGCAGCTAGCGCCATTCGACGGCCAACACCGCGGTTCCTAGTGTGTCCGCTGTGCCGTGCGTGTGATCATTGCTTGTACAGCCCTCTCGCAGTGTCCGGAGCAAGTATGGTGGGTTTGACACACCGGTGTCAATGTGTTCTTTTTTCCATTTCCAGGAGTGTAATTCCACCTCACACCATCAAACCACGACCTCCATACAGGTCCCTTTCAAGGACATTAAGGGGTTCGTATCTGGTTCCTGGTTCAGGCCAGATGAAAACCCGGCGAGAATCACTGTTCAGACTACACCTGAACTCGTCTGTGAACATAACCTGGGACGACTGCTCCAATGACCATGTACTGTGTTCTGGACACCAGGCTTTACGGGCTCTCCTGTGACAATTAGTCAGTGGAATGTACCTTACAGGTCTCCGGGCGAATAAACCATGTCTGTTCAATCGTCTGTAGACTGTGTGTCTGGAAGCAACTGTTCCAGTGGCTGCGGTAAGGCTACCTGCAGTACTCCGTGGCCGTCTGCGGGTACTGATGGTGAGATATCGGTCTTCTTGTGATGTTGTACACTGTGGACATCCCGTACTGTAACGCCTGGACACGTTTCCTGTTGCTGGAATTGTTGCCATAATCTTGATATCACACTTTGTGGCACACGGAGGGCCCGTGCTACGACCTGCTGCGTTTGACCAGTCTCCAGTCACCACGACTCATGGCCAGTTCCAAACTCCCACATGTCATCAACCATGTGTCTACAACATGAATGCATGTCCGAAGGAACCTTACATCGTAATTTGGTACAACTAAGGCACTGGAATGTCGTATGAAACTTCACGGGTTGAGAGGGTACGAAATGTTGTTACAGCGGTTGCAAACTCGAGTCAAATTTGTAAATGACTTGACAATATGAGCCCACATATCAGTACGTTGTTGTATCCCCTGTGGCTAGGATGCATGCACTGATTCGAAAGGGAAGGGAGTCATAAAGCAGTGGTATCCTCTCCTGAGGCAAGCTGGATCACAACTGATTATCTGGTGCTTGGTATGCTAGATAGCAGTGATGGGCCGGCGTCGACGTCAGAGCTGTTCCCACACATTTTCTATGACGGACAGATCTGGAGATCTTCCTAACCACCACAGTACCTCAACGTCAAGTAGATAGTTCGTACAGACAAGTGCCATGTGTAGATAGATGAGCATTGTCCTGTTGAAAAATCGCACGACAATACTATCGCATGAAAGATCGCACATGAGGACCAAGGATGTCCGTGAAGTACCGCTGGGCTCTCACAGTTCTTTCAAGCACTACCAGCCGTTATCTGCAATCATGTCCGATGGCGCTGCACACCCTGCCGCCAGCAGTCACGCCGCTGCGCCTCTTCAGAACATTGGAAGATTGGGATATCGTCTCTGTAGACGCTGTACTCGACGATTATGGTCATCTGGGATAGAGAAAAACAGCGATTTGTTGCTGGACACAATGTGTCGCCGTTCATCACCAGTCCATGATTTCCGGTCATTGCACCACTCTAAGCGCACCAGTTTTTGTTGTGGAGTAAACGACTGCCAGCCGGCCGTGGTGGCCGAGCGGTTCTAGGCGCTTCAGTCTGCAACCGCGTGACCGCTACGGTCGCAGGTTCGAATACTGCCTCGGGCATGGATGTGTGTGATGTCCTTAGGTTAGTTAGGTTTAAGTAGTTCTAAGTTCTAGGGGACTGATGACCTCAGATGTAAAGTCCCGTAGTGCTCAGAGCTATTTAACAATTTTTTAAGCGACTGCCTACACATAGGACCGTAATTCTCTTCTCCGGGTGCTGCAAGTCCCGACCAGTGTTTCGGGATAACACATGATGTTGCAGGGAGTCCATTATTTGTCCGCAGATGGCAGGCGGAAATGTGACAGGATTACGATTTGCTTGGTGCACAATGGAACGAACCTCCGTTGTGGTGATCAGACGTGGTCTACCATAACAGAGACGACGAGTATGCCCTCCCTCGTATTCCCATGCAGTCCAGAATCGGGCCACATCACATCTGAATGCGACACAAATCTGGATATTACCCGATTCGACTACTTGGCCCATGGGGACCCACAATGAGACCTCTTACAAACTCTGTCAGACGGTGTTAACGCGGTCTCACAGGAGTGCACTTTATCTCTGTGCCCTTCACCGTGATCACTCAACGTATGACTCTATTCACGCTGTCCGCAGCTCGAGGTCTAGTGGCTAGCGTTGCTGCCTCTAGATCACCGGGTCCGGGCTTCGATTCCCGATCGGGTTGGGGTCTTTCTGCCCGGGGACTGAGTGTTTGTGTTGTCCTCATCATTGCATCACCATCATCTTCATTCGTGACACTGGATAGGTTGAATTGTGTAAAACTTGGACTGTGTAACAATTGGGACTTAGTAAGGCCGCTGATCACCCCGAAGTTGAGCACCCCACAAACCAAACATCTTCATTATCTATTCGCGCCCCTTACACTGATGTGACAGAAGTCATGGGATACCACCTAATATCGTGTTGGACCTCTTCCCCCCCCCCCCCACCCCCGTGTAGTAAACTATTTCCACATGGCATAGGTCGTTGCAAATCCCCTGCAGAAATATTGAGCATGTTGCCTCTATAGCGGTCCATAACTGCGAAAGTGTTGCCGGTGCAGGAGTTTGTGCAAGAACTGACCTTTCGATTACGTTTCATAAGCGTTCGATGGGATTCATGTCGGGTGATGTGGGTAGCCAAATCATTCGCCTGAACTGTCCAAAATGTTCTTCCAACCAATCGTGAACGGCTGTGGTCCGGTGACACACGTTGTTATCAATAGAAATTCTATCGTTGTTTGGGAACATGAAGTCCACGAATAGCTGCAAATGGTCTCCAAATAGCCGAACATGATCATCTCCAATCATGATCCATGTAAACACAGCCCACACCATAGTGGAGCCATCACCAGCTTGCACAGTGCCTTATCGGCTACTTGGGTCTATGGCTTCGTGGGGTTTGAGCCATACTCGAACCGCGCCATCACCTCTCACCAACTGAAATCGGGCCTCCAGTAGTGTATGGTCCAGCCGATATGGTCATGATCCCATGAGAGGTGCCGCATGTGATGTCGTGGTATTAGCAAAGGCACTCGCATTGGTCGTCTGTGCCATAGCCAATTAACGCCGAATTTCGCCGCACCGTCCTAACGGATATGTTCGTCGCACGGCCCGCTTTGATTTCTGTGGTTATTGCACGCAATGTTGCTTGTCTCTGAGCACTGATAACTCTACGCAAACGCCACTGCTCCCGGTCGTTGTCCGTGGCGAGAGGTAATGCCTGAAATGTGGTGTTCTCGGCACACTCTTGAAACTGTGGATCTCTCAATATTGAATTCCCTAACGATTTCCGAAATGGAATGTCCCATGCGTCTAGCTCCAACTTCCATTCCGCGTTCAAAGTCTCTTCATTCCCGTGATGCGGCCAATAATCACATCGGAAATATTTTCACATGAATCACGTGAGTACAAATTACGTCTCCGCCAATGCACTTCCCTTTTATACCTTGCGTACGCGATACTGTCTGTCGTCATGTGTGTATGTGTATGGCGCTATCCCACTTCTTTTGTAATCTCAGTGTATATACCTGTTGTGTCTAGCTCATACAGCATAGACACAATGAGGTAGCTAGGTGCACGCTAAACTAACGCAGACGGGCTTGAAGTTCTGGAACATGAGACTTATTAATGAATAAGAAGAAAAGTACGTAGATGTTACTTAACTTTTATTCTCTTGTTGGAATACATCTCTTGAATAGTAGTAAGCTATAAGCACTGATACAAATGGCGCCTTGCTAGGTAGTAGCTATGGACTAGCTGAAGGCTATTCTATCTGTCTCTCGGCAAATGAGAGGAAGACTTGGTACGTCTGGTCGCAAGCTATGTAGTCCGTACAACTGGGGCGAGGTCTGGTCCGTGTCTTGTGACCTGCCATGTGGTGGCGCTAGGTTTGCGATTAAACAGTGGCGACACGCGGGTCCGACATGTACTACAGGACCGCGGCCGATTTAAGTTACCACCTAGCAAGTGTGGTGTCTAGCGGTGACACCACATTCCTCCCCCGCAAATCGGCGAACGGTCGTGAGATAAGGCTTCCGCCCGCCGTGGGGAGGACCCCATGTTGACGTATGCGATGAGGTGGGGAGCCTAACAACAGGCGAGGCTGTGCCACCCGCACCCGGCCATTCGGTCCGAGGGGAGCTAGGAAACGCCTGCAAACCTAGTCCAGGGTGCACGTCAACATGAGGTGTATGCGCACGTAATGAGACAAGAGGGGCCGAAGGGTCGACCTCCATGGGGTCGGAGCACCCGACGGGCGAAGACGACATCTGGTCCGGAGCGGGCAAGAGGTCCATGGCGGAGGACGGCTGGTCACGGGAAGCGAGCGGCGGCGCGTGACCCAGGGAGGCGCCAGGCGGTTGCAGCGACGCGTCCACTGCGGGCGGCGCCGGCGGCGGCTGCGGCGGCTGCTGCGGCGGCGGCGCGACGCCATGGGGCAAAATGGAAGGCAGCGTCGGTAACACCTGGGGATGAGGCGAGCCAGTAGATGGGTCCCCAGGGCGCTGACCGGACGGCTCCGTCGCTGAAAGCAGACGGGGAGCGGCAGAACCCAGGCGACGACAGAGGCGCAGCTGATTGAGATGCCGACGCACCTCACCAGAGGCCCCCAAAACCAAATACATCGCGCGGCCGAGGCAGCGAAGAACGCGCCCTGCGAGCCAACGCCGTGAACCGCGATAGGTGCGATAATAGACAACGTCGCCAGGAGCAAAAGCAGGAGTCTGCCGCTGCACAGGAACCTGATGCGGCGGATGCAGCAAAGACATCAGGGTGCGATGAGAACGACCATGGAGCAACTCAGCCGGCGAGCGACCACCGCGGGGCTGAGAGCGATACGATGACAAAAAGAGTAACAAAGCGTCCTCCCGAGAATGCGATTCTTTCAATTTCAACATCTGTGACTTGAAAGTCCGGACCAATCGTTCAGCGGCACCGTTTGACTGAGGCGAAAACGGCGCGGATGTCAGATGTTGAATACCATTGGCCTTGCAGAATGACTGAAATTCTGCGGACATGAATTGTGGGCCATTGTCGGAAACAATAGTCTGCGGAAGACCCTCAATGCAAAAGATAGCAGACAAGGCTTGGATTGTGGCAGAAGACGTCGTGGAAGACATCCGGACAACAAAAGGAAAATTACTGAAAGCATCGACCACAACCAACCATCGAGCATTCCAGAATGGACCAGCAAAATCGATGTGCAAGCGTTGCCAAGGGGAAGTGGCTTTCGGCCATGCAAAGAATTTCCGTGGCGGTGCGGATTGTTGTTCGGCACACGCCACGCAAGAGGAGCACATATTTGTAATCGCAGCATCGATTCCGAACCAAGTACAGTGCTGACGAGCAAGTTGTTTCGTACGCACTATACCCCAATGTCCTTGGTGAAGAAGCCTTAAGACAGAGGACTGTAACGATCGTGGGACTACGACTCGGGATTGATCATTATCGGAACGCAACAACAAAACACCACGTCGGACAAAAAGTCTCTCCTTGTGAGCAAAAAAACGGCGAACCAAAGGATCCTCGATCCGTGACTTTGACAAGGGCCATTGCGTAGCAACAAAACGCAAAACAGTAGCAAGGACAAGGTCAGCAGCTGTGGCTGTAGCCACACGACGAAAATCAATCGGAAACGATGCGACCACGTCCTCGGCTTCCGAATCAATGAACATGCAAGCAAGTTCGGAAGAATCGAATGCTTTATCCTCAGCAACAGGCAAACGGGACAACGCATCAGCGTTTCCGTGCTTAGCAGTGGACCGATACAAGATATCGTAGCGGTACTGCGAGAGAAAAAGCGACCAGCGAATGAATTTCTGCGCTGTACGTGGAGGTACAGGCTTGTTCGGATGAAAAAGCGATGTCAATGGTTTGTGGTCTGTGATAATGGTAAAGCGACGACCATACAAGAAGTCATGGAACTTGGCAACACCAAACACGAGAGCTAAAGCTTCTTTCTCGATCTGTGAATAATTTCTTTGCGCAGATGAGAGCAATTTGGACGCAAAGGCAATAGGGCGATCATGCGAGCCATCCTTGTGCGCAAGCACAGCACCGATCCCGAAATCCGATGCATCTACCATCAACAAAAGGGGTTTTCGGGGATCGAATGGCGTAAGGCAAGTATTTGAAAGTAACGCCGATTTCAACTGGCGAAAGGCGCGTTCGCATTCCGTCGTCCAGACGAACGGAACACCTTTACGGCGTAAGCGATGAAGCGGAGCTGAAATGGAAGAAGCATTGCGCACAAACTTTGAATAATAAGTAATTTTACCCAGCACACTCTGTAGCTGTTTTAAGTTCTGCGGAGCAGGTAAGTCCTGTATGGCACGGAGGTGCTCTGGACTCGGATGTATACCTTGGGCATTGATGACATGCCCCAGGTAGGGTAAGTCCCTAGCAAAAAAGACACATTTGTCCTTCCTCAAGCGTAGACCATTCTGACGCAATACCTGAAATAATGTTCGGAGATTTTGCAAATGTTCGGCTTCTGTCTGTCCTGAGATCACAATATCGTCCAGATAGTTCGCAGCAGTAGGGACCGACGCACAAACAGTTTGTAAATATTGCTGAAACAAAGCAGGGGCGGATGCACACCCGAACGGCAGTCTTTTGAAGCGATACAAGCCAAGATGCGTATTTACCACTAAGACGCGCTGGGATTCTTCGTCCACAGGTATCTGCAAGTACGCATCTGCTAGGTCCAATTTGGAAAAATATTTTCCCGGGCACAGTTTGTCAAAAAGATCTTCCGGGCGGGGCAAAGGAAAAGTAGCAGTCACAAGTTGTGGATTCACAGTTGCCTTGAAGTCCACACAAAGTCTCAGTTTTCCGGAAGGTTTTTGGCAAAATTACTAAGGGTGAGGCCCAGAGAGAAGCCTGCACACGGTCAATTACACCTTGAGATTCTAAATCGGCTAATGTTCTTGCGACCTCATCACGCAATGCGTGGGGAACATTGCGCGCTCTGAAAAATTTCGGTTGCGCGTTGTCTTTCAGTTCCAAATGTGCAGCATAGTTCTTAGCGCAACCAAGGCCCGGTGCAAAAATGTCTGCAAATTCTTCACAAAGACTAGAAACACTGGCGGAAGGCACAGTCGGATTCACTGATAGGACCTGATTTACTATAGACATATTAAACAATTGAAACAAATCTAAACCAAACAAGTTCACTGCACTAGAAGAACGAAGAACGTAAAATGACACAAGTTTTGTTTGTCCCTTGTATGTGGCAAGAAGGCTGCACCGTCCTAATACAGGGATCTGCTGTCCTGAGTAACTAGTTAACTTAACATTTGCGGCACGCAATGGCGGTTTGCCCAGTTGTTTGTACGTGTCGTGATTGAGCAATGAAACTGCAGCTCCTGTATCGAGCTGGAATGGGATCACTGTGCCTTCAAAATCCACAAAAAGTTTAGTGTCCTGCTGACGACAAGAGCGACTGTCACGTGCAATTTGAACTGATACAGGTACAGAAGCACTTGCGACTTTACGGGATTTCCGGCGACGTCGACGCACACTTTGGGTGGGACGAACACAGTCACTGTTAGCTAAAGTGTCACTGGACGGGTGGGAATAAACTACATGAATGTCCATGGGCGAAGGTCCACGAGCCCGATTGTCCTGGGTTCGATTCCGGCGCGAAGCAAAAGGCCTGGAATTTGTGTGATTGTCTGATCTAAGCTTTTTCTGGCAAACACTTTGAACATGTCCTTTCTTTTGGCAGTAAAAGCAAATAGCTTGGCGTGACGGGCAATTTTCACGCGAATGTCTAGTTGCACACCGCGGGCATGATTTCACTGCAGTTGCTTGCTTACGCGGCGCACGTGTTTGCAAGGTAGGCTGCCGCTGCTGCGATGGGCGCGAGGGCCGCTTAGCGTCCCGTGCAGCGGGCCCGGCGGGCCCGTTAATGTGACACACTGCTGGCGAAGTTTCAAACGATGCCTGAGCAAAGTCAAGTGTGTCTTGCCTATCCAATATGTCTATCACTTGTTGAAGGGAGGGATTTACGAGTTTCAAAATCTGTTCCCGTATGCGAACATCAGAAACGTTCTGTGCTATTGCATCACGCACCATAGTATCTGAATAAGGGAGGCCACAGTCACATTCAAATGCACACTCCCTAGTAAGTCCTTGCAAAGTTGCTACCCACTCCCTATTAGTCTGACCGGCCGTACGTTTTGTACGAAAGAACGTATACCGTTTTGCAACTACATTTACTGTTTCTTTGAAATAGGCATCTAAAGCAGACAAAATTTCTTCGTAGGACAGAGTTGCTACGTCGCGTCGGGGAAACAATTTCACTATCACACGGTAGGTAGACACACCGACACAAGAAAGCAAAAACGGCTGCCGCTCTTTACCTTGAATTCTGTATGCTGCTAGGTGAAAGTTGAACTGGCGAGACCACTCTTGCCAGGTCTCGTCGGCCGCCACGTATGGCCGAAAGGGAGGTGCAACAGCGTTTTGTGGCAGCGGTAGCGAAGAAGCGGCGGCTGCCGCATCGTTTTGTAGCGCACGTTGACCCTGGACGAGCTATCCAAGGGCTTCCAATAACGCCTGCGTCTGCTGATTCTGCAAGCGAAAAAAGTCGGACAGTACATCTGGAGATTGTGGCGAAGCCATGACACAAGCGAATTAATACAAACTCTTTTGCTCGTCGCCAAATAATGTTGTGTCTAGCTCATACAGCATAGACACAATGAGGTAGCTAGGTGCACGCTAAACTAACGCAGACGGGCTTGAAGTTCTGGAACATGAGACTTATTAATGAATAAGAAGAAAAGTACGTAGATGTTACTTAACTTTTATTCTCTTGTTGGAATACATCTCTTGAATAGTAGTAAGCTATAAGCACTGATACAAATGGCGCCTTGCTAGGTAGTAGCTATGGACTAGCTGAAGGCTATTCTATCTGTCTCTCGGCAAATGAGAGGAAGACTTGGTACGTCTGGTCGCAAGCTATGTAGTCCGTACAACTGGGGCGAGGTCTGGTCCGTGTCTTGTGACCTGCCATGTGGTGGCGCTAGGTTTGCGATTACACAGTGGCGACACGCGGGTCCGACATGTACTACAGGACCGCGGCCGATTTAAGTTACCACCTAGCAAGTGTGGTGTCTAGCGGTGACACCACAATACCCTAACAGGTCTGGTAAGGGGGTGTAAGGTATGTGATGCGTCTCAAAGAGCCTCTCCATACAAATGCCAACCTCACCTTCACGAGTTGCAGCCAAGGATTGCTGCACGGTACACCCTGTTACCACTAACGAGGATATGGCGACCGAGTATCTCCCGGAATAAGGAGACACCCTCTACCAAGCAAAACGGCCTCCTAGGAGGGCGGATGAGCAGGTAGAGGCAGGGCACTCTCTTGTCCTTGGGATGGGAAACTGTCCCTAAAGGCGGAAGAGCCACATGATGGCCAACGGCATGGAATGAAGGAGGCAAGGAGAAACCACTTCATTAAAGATCTAATTAGATTTATCAAGTATCAGCAGCCATAATATGAATATGAAACAAGCTCTAGTAAAAATGCAATCCGGAGTAATAGCCCCTCATTCGGATCTCCGGGAGGGGACTACCAGAGATCTCGTTTCAACAGTTCATAGGAAGAAAGGAAATAAAAAGAGCTATAGTAGAATTGGAACGTGGAACGTCCGCACCTTACTGCAGATGGGGAAGCTCGAAAACCTTAAGCAAGAAATGAAGAAAATGAAATTGGATATACCAGGAGTGTCTGAAATGAGATGGCCTAACTGCGGAGATTTCTGGAGTGATGAGTACAGGATAATTCACACAGGAACGATAGAAGATAGACCTGGAGCAGGTGGGGTTGGAGTAGTTATTAGTCGAAAATTGGGGCAGAGAGTGAAGGGATATATACAATATGGAGGAAGGATAATACTTGTCAGTCTGGATACCAAACCTACAGAGACGGTTGTGATACAGGTCTATATGCCTACCACAAACCAGGAGGATGAGGAAGTTGAAGCTGTATATGAAGAGTTAAATGGAGCCTTGAGAGGAATCAAAGGAGAAACAAATTTAATAATCATGGGAGACTGGAACGCAATAGTAGGAGATAAAGAGGTACAGCCAGCTGTTGGACGCTACGGCCTTGGTAAAAGGAATGATAGAGGAGACCGACTTATAGAATTTTGTAACAGGAATCAACTGATAATATCGAACACGTGGTTTCAACATCACCCCCGTAGAAGATACACCTGGAAGTCACCAGGGGATAGAGAACGATACCAAATTTATTACATTCTAGTCAAAAATAGATTTAGAAATCAACTAAAAGACTCTAGAGCATACGCAAGCCCAGATATTGTGAGTGATCACAACATGGTTGTTGCGGAATGCCGACTCAAGTTCAAATGCATAAGGAAGAAAATAGGAAATGGAAAACTGGATATAGGGAAGCTTGGAAACCGTGAGACGCAGAACGAGTTCCAAGAAAGGGCTAAGGATCTAATTCAACAGCATCCTATAGAGAATGTAGAACAACATTGGGAAAATATGAGAGATGGCCTAATAAAAGCAGCTGAAGAGATAATTGGAAAACAAAAACCTGAAAAGAGGAAGGAGTGGATAACTGATGAAATAATACTTATGTTTGAGGAAAGAAGGAAGCTCAAAAATAATGAAACGGAAGAAGGGAAAACGGCATACCGAGTGCTTAGGAACAAAATCAACAGGAAGTTGAAGCAAGTAAAAGAAAGATTCCTTGAAGACAGATGCAAAGAAGTTGAAGACCTTCTGAAGAAAGGGAACCTTGAATTAGCATACAAAACAGTGAAACGCTTCTTCTCAGGAGGACAAAGGATTAGATGTAATGCCCTAATAAGAGAGGATAATAAGATGGTGTATAATCATGAAGATATAGCACTTACGTGGAAGGAATACCTAGAGAAATTATATGGAGGCAACGTACAAGATGACATGATTGAAAGTGAGGACGAAGTAGATAAAGATGAACTAGGAGACAGCATACTAAGGTATGAATTTGATCAGGCAATACAGGCACTTAAGCACGGAAAAGCACCAGGAATTGACTCATTGCCTGCAGAAATCATCAAAGCAGCTGGAACAGAAATAAAAGATAAATTGTATAAATTAATCTGCCAAATATATGATACTGGAGAGCTGCCTGAGGACTTCAAAAAGTGTATTATTGTTCCATTACCAAAGAAAATGCCAGCAAAATCGTGTGCACAATACAGAACCCTCAGCCTAACATCACATGCATCAAAAATTTTGACGACCATCCTCCTCAGAAGAATTGAAGGGAACGTGGAATGCATGCTCACAGAAGACCAGTTTGGCTTTAGAAGAGGGAGAGGTACGCGAGAAGCCATTATGGCCCTAAGGCTCATAATAGAAAAAAGAATGGAAAAAGGAAAGGACACCTACATAGCATTTGTTGACCTCGAAAAGGCCTTTGATAAGGTTGAATGGAAAAAACTATTCCAGATACTGAGGGAAACTGGAGCTAAGTACAAGGACAGGAGAACGATATGGAACATATACAAAGAAGAGGTGGCAATAATGAGATGTGGGGAACATCAACAACAAGCAAAAATTAAACAGGGTGTGAGACAGGGATGTGCACTCTCCCCTGTCCTCTTTAATATGTACATACAGAAAGCAATGGACGAGGTCAGAGAAAAGTTAGGACAAGCTAATGGAATCAGGATCCAGGGAAAAATAGTTGATATGCTGCGTTTTGCGGATGACATTGCTGTCCTAGCGGAAAATGAGGAAGAATTACAAGTAGTGTTGGAGGAAATGGAAAACACTCTTGCTACACGGTACAACATGAAAATTAATAAGTCAAAAACAAAAATCTTAGTTGCAAGCAAACAAAATAATCAAGCAATTACGAATATAAGGCTGAATGGAAAGAAGCTGAAAGAAATACAAGACTTTGTCTACTTGGGAAGCAGAATAACATCAGATGGTCGTAGTAGGAAAGATGTAATAAGTAGAATAAATCAGGCAAAGACTGCATTCTATAAAAGGAAAGGACTCCTCACATCAAATATGATAAGTCTGTCGTTAAGGAAGCGGTTAATAAAGACCTTTGTTGGGAGTGTGCTTCTCTATGGCAGCGAAACCTGGACACTTGGAGAGGACGAAAGAAGAAGGATTGAAGGATTCGAAATGTGGTGTCTGCGAAGGATGTTAAAAATTCCATGGACGGCCAGGATGACAAATGAAGAAGTCCTGCAGAGAGCGGAGGAAGTTCCAGTTCTTTGGAAGACGGTCAAGAAGAGGAGAGATATATGGATGGGACACATTCTGAGACATGAAAGTCTTCTCCACACTATAACGGAAGGCCTTGTGGAGGGCAAAAGGGCAAGAGGCAGACCTAGAAGAAAGTACATAAGCCAGATAATGCAGGACCTAGGATGCGGAAGGTTCACGGAATTGAAGAGGCTGGCCGACAATCGCACTGAATGGAGAGCTGCTGCAAATCAATCTTAGGATTGGCAACTTAAGAAGAAGAAGAAGGTCTGGTAACAATACTGAACACGAACAACGCTAATCCATTCTGGTGACAGTTCTACCTGTCAGAGACAATTTAACTCCAATCTTTTACATACCCACCGAAGGCACGTAGCCTCGTGATGACTGGGTGTTGTGTGATGTCCTTAGGTTAGTTAGGTTTAAGTAGTTCTAAGTGCTAGGGGACTGATGATCATAGATGTTAAGTCCCATAGTGCTCAGAGCCATTTGAACCATTTTTGAAGGCACGTATGTGTACGATTTGAGACTGAAATCCGACCATGTTTTCTGTGTGCTTCAATTTTTTTGTACATTATGGAACAGGCGTCCGTATCTTTGATATGTGACAAGCTAAACTTGAACTAGACTAAAGACAAGATCTCACTTTTATTACCTCGTCTTTAGACTAGCTCAAGTTCAGCTTACCACATATCAACCGTGCACACCCCGTGCTGTAAGGCACTATCCGCAAAGTCCTTTCCCCAAGACAAAAGTTAGAAATTTGTACGAGGAATACACGCTACAATCTGACCATGGTCCTGGGCCCAGGGCTGGTTACACTGGAGTAATTCATTCATTCAAAAATTGCAGATGTCTGCAGTTTTACTTCAGTGTTAAATGTTACCCTCTAAGTAATGTATTTGTTGACATATTGTTTCAAGCAAACATTTAGTTGTCAGCCAAATAATACCTGATACAATTTTCTGATCATCTGTGAGTGTTTCGCGGTATTGCATCTTTAGAGAGTTGTGCTTATTTAGCCTTTCGATTCGTTAACCGTTTAACCGTCATCCACTGAAGCGCCAAAGAAACTGCTACAGACATGCGTATTCAAATACAGAGATACGTAAACAGGCAGAATACGGCGCTGGGGTCGGCATTGCCTATGTAAGACCACAAGTGTCTGGTGCAGTTGTTGGATCGCCGGCCGCGGTGGTCTCGCGGTTCTAGGCGCGCAGTCCGGAACCGTGCGACTGCTACGGTCGCAGGTTCGAATCCTGCCTCGGGCATGGATGTGTGTGATGTCCTTAGGTTAGTTAGGTTTAAGTGGTTCTAAGTTCTAGGGGACTGATGACCACAGCAGTTGAGTCCCATAGTGCTCAGAGCCATTTGAGAGCAGTTGGATCGGTTACTGTTGCTACAATAGCAGGTTAACAAGATTTTAGTGAGTTTGAACGTGGTGTTGTAGTCGGCGCACGAGCGACGGGACACAGCAGCACCGAGGTAGCGATGAAGTGGGGATTTTCCCGTACGACCATTTCACGACTGTACTGTGAATATCAAGAGTCCGTTAAAAATATCAAATCTCAGACATTTCCGCGACCGGGAAAAGATCCTGCAAGAATGGAACCAACGACGACTGAAGAGAATCGTTCAACGTGACAGAAGTGCAACCCTTCCGCAAATTGCTGCAGATTTCAATACAGGCCCACCAACGAATGTCAGAGTGCGAACCATTCACCGAAGCATCGTCGATGCGGGCTTTCGGAGCCGAAGGATTGCTCGTGTACCCTTGATGACTGCACGACACAAAGCTTTATGCCTCACCTGGACCCGTCAACACCGACATTGGACTGTTGACGACTGGAAACTTGTTGCCTGCTCTAACGCGTCTCGTTTCAAATTGTATCGAGCGGATGGACGTGTACGGGTATGGAGACAACCCCATGAATCCATGTACCCTGCATATCAGCAGGGGACTGTTCAAGCGGGTGGAGGCTCTGTAATGGTGTGGGGCGTGCGCAGTTGGAGTGATATGGGGCCCCTGATACGTCTGGATACGACTCTGACAGGTGAGACGAACGTAATCATCCTGACAGCAACTGCATCCATTCAGGTCCATTGTGCATTCCGAAGGACTTGGGCAATTCCAGCAGGACAAGGCGACAACCAACACGTCCAGATTTGCTACAGAGTGGCTCCAGGAACACTCTTCTGAGTTTAAACTCTTCCGCTGGCCACCAAACTCTCCAGATATGAACACTATTGAGCATATCTGGAATGCCTTGCAACACAGTGATCTTCACCCCCTCGTACTCTACGGATTTATGGACAGCCCTGCAGGATTCATTGCGTCAGTTCCCTCCAGCACTATTTCAGGCATTACACGAGTCCATGCGACGTCGTGTTGTGGCACTTCAGCGTGCTCACGGGGGCCCTACACGATATTAGGCAGGTGTAACAGTTTCTTTGGTTGTTCTGTTTATATAGACTATGCACAAATGTAGACCTTTACACTCACACTTGCATATTTTAAAATCATTTATTCTTGTTATGTGCCGTTCGATGTGGAGTACTTCCCTCCTCATGAAGCAATTGATAGAGAACTGTGCAAGACGAATGATCAAGAATGTTTAAAATCTGAAGTAGCCCCTTATGCGTTAATTCACCCAGTATTTCCAGTAGTACGATGATTTAATAACACAAAAGTATCATTAAGTTTCAACACAGTTATCGCGAGATTGAAGTTTTCAAAAAACTACTCCTATTTTCTGTGGTAAGGAAAATGATTCAAACCATATTTTTTACGAAATTTAGGAATACAAGCTCATAAAAACACTTGACAGTAATCTTCGAATAGTTGGCCACCAGTTTCCAATTTGACATTTTAGTTATTAACGGTGTAGCAACGTACAGACTATTGTAAGAGACTATTATCAATACAAATGTCTTCCTGAGGGGTATTGAGCTATTGAACTAGTAAACTTGTGTTCCGCCTTCATTACTGGTAACACTCTTAGAATGATACCCAATTAGGTAATTTTTGGGGGGCTTATATGTTGTTTTTAATTCACACTTACATTAGAAGGAAATAAATTATATAAGGTAATTCATTATATTAAAAAACTTCCTAATATAAGACGTTTTTCAACTGACTTAAACGCATAAAATAACTTACCATAGACCCATACAGATTCCTAACCCCCTATTGATAGACCTGAAATTTTGTACTTATTAATATTTAATAGCTGTGGCAATAGCCTACTTACAAAATTTGAAACCAAAAACATGGAGGGCACGTTACGGTAACTGATGCGTGAATAGTTCGCCTACGTAACTAACAACTTTGTTGCGCTGCAAATGATATTACGAACTGTCTGAGGTAGCTACTCTCTACACTTCTTACTATACATATCAAACAAAATTTTGAATTACCCCTGGTCCCAGAACCCCTGACGATAGACGTTTACTGTGGATATTGTATCACAGACACAGTCCATTTGACTGTTCAGAGATGTCACTAATCGCGCCCAAAGAGCCGGCCGCGGTGGTCTCGCGGTTCTAGGCGCGCAGTCCGGAACCGTGGGACTGCTACGGTCGCAGGTTCGAATCCTGCCTCGGGCATGGATGTGTGTGATGTCCTTAGGTTAGTTAGGTTTAAGTAGTTCTAAGTTCTAGGGGACTGATAACCACAGCAGTTGAGTCCCATAGTGCTCAGAGCCATTTGAACCAATCGCGCCCAAAGATGTAAACAACCATGAACGAGCAGCGCCTATTAGACGGAGGGGGTCCGACAGCCGATCAGTTCGTCATTCTACCAGGAAGGAGGTACACGGTTCTTGTTGTCTGTAGTTCAAACATGCCTAGAGGGTCAATGCCGAGTTTCGATCGCGTCCGCATTGTTACTTTGAGCCAGGAAGGGCTCTCAACAAGGGAAGTGACCATGCGTCTCGGAGTGAGCCAAAGCGATGTTGTTCGGACATGGAGGAGATACAGAAGGCACGAACTGTCGATGACATGCCTCGCTCAGGCTGCCCAAGGACTATTACTGCAGTGGATGACCGCTTCCTGCCGATTATGGCTCGGAGGAACCCTGACAGCAACGCCATCACGTTGGGTAATGCTTTTCGTGCAGCCACAGCACGTCGTGTTACGACTCAAACTGTGCGCAATAGGCTGCGTGATACGCAACTTCACTCCAGACGTCCATGGCAAGGTCCGTCATTGCAACCACGACACCATGCAGCGCGGTACAAATGGCCCCAACAACATGCCGAATGGAACGCTCAAGATTGGCATCACGTTCTCTTCGCCGATGAGTGTCGCATATCCCTTCAACCAGACAATCGTCGGATACGTGTTTGGAGGCAACCCAGTCAGGCTGAACGCCTTAGACACAGTGTCCAGCGAGTGCAGCAAGGTGGAGGTTCCCTGATGGTCTGGGGTTGCATTATGTGGGCCGACATACGCCGCTGGCGGTCATGGAAGGCGCCGTAACGGCTGTACGATACGTGAATGCCATCCTTCGACCGACAGTGCAAACATATCGGCAGCATATTGGCGAGGCATTCGTCTTCATGGACGACAATTCGCGCGCCCATCGTGCACATCTGGTGAATGACTTCCTTCAGGATAGCGACATCGCTCGACTACAGTGGCCAGCATGTTCTCTAGACATGAACTCTATCGAACATGCCTGGGATAGATTGAAAAGGATTGTTTATGGACGACGTGACCCACCAACCACTCTGAGAGATCTACGCCGAATCGCCGTTGAGGATTGGGATAATCTCGACCAACAGTGCGTTGATGAACTTGTGGATAGTATGCCACGACGAATACAGGCATGCATCAAGGCAAGAGGACGTGCTACTGGGTATTACAGGTACCGGTGTGTACAGCAATCTGGACCACCACCTCTGAAAGTCTCGCTGTATGGTGGTGTTACAACGTGCAATGTATGGTTTTCATGAGCAATAAAAATGACGGAAATGATGTTTATGTTGATCTCTATTCCAATTTTCTGTACAGGTTCCGGAACTCTCGGAACCGAGGTGATGCAAAGCTTTTTTTGATGTGTGTATTATCTCTTGCATGCGCCCCACAATATTCGTTTTAAATTTTACAAGTATTGTCATAGCTATTAAAAATTCACAAGGACAAATTTTCAGGACTATTTGTATGAGATGAGGGATTTTCAATGGCTTAGGAGAAATTTTTTGATGTTTTTTAGTCCCTTTAGAAACATATTTAAAAGTTTTTCATTTACATAATTATTTTCCGCTTTTTAGTATATCTCGCGGAAACAATATGAAGGTAAATATTAGGGAGATTCTAACTCACGCGGAGGCTTTCCAGCACTCGTTCTTACCGCGTAACTTTCGCATCTGGAACAGGAAGATGGGGAATCAGCAGCTTAAGCTACCTTTATGCCGCGCACCGGACAAGAAAGCGAGCTAATATTGTAATGTCATCCGGTTTTGAGTTATACTGAAAGCTTCTCAGGAGTTAGTGTCAAATCAGTTACAAAATTTCTACTGAACAGGCAAGGAAGCGACATAATAAAAAAGCGTTAAAAAGAGAATTTTATCAGTTTATGCTGCACTGCCAACCTACCGTTCTGTTTATCCTATGTTCTATGCTGCATCTCAAGCATCATTTCCATTAAACATAGTGTTTGAAAATTTGCACTTTGATAGGTTTACACAATTCTGTATCTAGATGTCCACTATAATCCTGTGTAACCCGGAAATGCTAGAAATCGAAGAACGACAAAAGCAGTTGTAAGAGGACTAAATGGAAAAGTTCGGAATGTCCATTAAAAAAGTCGTTACAGCAGACGGTTGTTTTTAATAAAACAGATATTCTACAAAAGCGTGCCTCACACGGATCGCCGATTTAGGGCCTCATACCACTTGAAACGCTTATTTCTGGTCGTTAGCACATGTCAATGTGCTGACATTTATATACCATCGGAGGCATAGGATAACGTACGGTCATAGTAGCCTGTTGAGAGACTATGGCCAGATGGTAAATGGGAACAGGCATTTTTGTACCATGCAGTTTGTCTGCTTGCCAATCTGATTTGCGGAACCGGATATGATGAGCTTACGAAACTGTGATGTCACATTCACTACAATTGATTATATCGATGAATGTATTTCACGTTTCCATTACCAAAATCAGGACGACCTAACTAAAATATTAATTTATTTACAGAGCTAGTGGCTCATACGGTGTCATTTATTTGGTTCTAACGATTAGAAGGCGCCTATGATTTGACAAGAGTTTCTTCGTTTGTTAGGGATTGATAGTTGGGATCAGCGTAAAACTAGACCACAATTATCAATGCCTAACGAAGAAAGAAACGAAAGACGTGCTAGCAGACAGCATTCCCTGATGTAGGCGAAAAACCAAGCAGAAATTACCGTAAGTGAAAACCAACAATTTGTTAACGAACTGTTTTTCGATCTAGAAAACAAATCAGATTGTAAATATCTTTAATTACAGACCACTGATGGTGCTTTACTTCAATAAAGCGAAATGCGTTTGGTGAGAAAAACACAAATTTTCTTGTAGTTGTAACGACGAAACAGAAATACTCTCGAGATTGTGTACTACTTCGCAGTAGAGAAAACATAAGAAATCTACGTATTTCGTCGATGGTACCATACTTCTTGCTAAAATTATGGTGGTTCAAATGGCTCTGAGCACTATAGGACTTAATATCTGAGGTCATCAGTCCCCTAGAACTTAGAACTACTTAAACCTGATTAACCTAAGGATATCACACATATCCATGCCCGAGGCAGGATTCGAACCTGCGACCGTAGCGGTTGCGCGGTTCAAGACTGAAGCGACTAGAGCCACTCGGCCACAACGGCCGGCCTAAAATTATGATTCACGTCGTTATGAAAGGAAATGACGTCAAAGGAGGTGTGGTGACTTTGTGCAGAATTACAGGTAATGTTGTGTTTGTTTACAGAAGGATCGAAAGGATGTG
The DNA here is from genome assembly GCF_023898315.1 of Schistocerca nitens. Taxonomy (NCBI): domain Eukaryota; kingdom Metazoa; phylum Arthropoda; class Insecta; order Orthoptera; family Acrididae; genus Schistocerca; species Schistocerca nitens. The sequence goes on along the minus strand of NC_064614.1, from coordinate 641,076,359 downwards.
TACTGCCCTTCAGCCGAAGCTACGTCCGAAGAACGGCTCGCAGGACTACCGATACCTTCAATACAAGTAGAGGTGTCGCTTGCCATTTTTCTACCTCAGCGCAGAACTGTTACTCACGCCCTTCAAAGAGCACAATGATCGGTTTAGAAGGGTGTAAGTGATGCCGAATTGGTACCAGGCGGTCATGTGGCCCTCCACCTCTGTCTGACGTAAGTCATGGCAGTGAAGTTGTGTGTACGTCGGTTGTATGGAAATAAACTACGTATGACTGGCCCCCTCCCCCTGATATAATAATCACTAAGATGGATCGACGTTGAGATTGGCTGGATAGCAGAAAGGAGCTATGGTGTTTGGACGGGCCCACTTCCACACCGTGAATGAGGTTTCCCGATTTGTTGTGTACCAATGTGGACTGCCGAGTGTGTCTACATGGAATGGTGTACCACTTGCAAGCATGTAATATGGCGTAAGATAGGTGATCGTAAAAGGACCCTGGCCGACAGGGACTGGAGACGATTGACATTCTTTGTCAGTGATGCCTGATTGCAAACACGACAGAAATTTGTGGAGTTGAATGAATGTTCATCTCAGCCTGTTTTCGAGAAAACAATGTGATGGGAGCTACATGCAGTGGACATTTGGATTCGGGTACTTCCAAAAGGCCATTACTCATAGCATCACACAAAGTGCACGTCTCCATAGGGCAAAACAACACAGAAACTGGACAGTAACTGACTAGAAGCTTGAGTGTGGTCCGACGAGTTTTGAGTTTTGCCTGTTTTCAAATGACGTAGGGCGTCTAACGCACCGGCGGTCCAATGAAGCGTTTAACCTGCTATGAGTGTATTGTTTAGTTAAAGGTGCAAGAGATACTCTAATATTTTGAGCTTGTTTTTGCATCACAAGTTGGGCCCTCTCATTGAGGCTTCCGTGGTAACGAGCCACGATGTTTATTTGAACATTATCCACCGCCACGAGTTGGCCTTTCTTGTACATCTTCATGATGAACAGACTGCGGATGTTTCCGTCTTCCACGATGACATCAGCCGTGTTCAAAGGCCTGCACGCACATGTCCCTAGTTCGATGATCACTCAGGCACCCTGTCGCACCTCGAATGACACGGTAAATCACTCGATGATAATCTCAGTGATCCCACAGACAATTTCTACCACTATTTGGAATAGTGAAACATAGCAATCAACATCCCTGCAATTTAGTAGCTATACGGGATTTAATCATGAATGAGTGGTTTCAGCTGTGTATGGGATAGCTGAAGAAACTCTCTTCCTCTCCGATCTGAGATTGTTATGAAGGCTAGAGGCTTTGTTACAGTGTATTACCGGGTTTTGTGTCCGGCAGTGATTGGGATTGGCCAGCTAGCACGGACGTGGATATCTGAGAGGTACTAACAAGGGAACCTCCCCATCGCACCCCCCTCAGATTTAGTTATAAGTTGGCACAGTGGATAGGCCTTGAAAAACTGAACACAGATCAGTCTAGAAAACAGGAAGAAGTTGAGTGGAACTATCAAAAAAATAAGCAAAATATACAAACTGAGTAGTGCATGCGCAACATAGGCAACATCTAGGGGAATCCGAAGCCCAGAGCGTCGTGGTCCCGTGGTTAGCGTGAGGAGCTGCAGAACGAGAGGTCCTTGGTTCAAGTCTCCCCTCGAGTGAAAGGTTTAATTTTTTATTTTCAGACAATTATTATCTGTTCGTCCGATGCGAGGTAACTGCGCCGTAGTATGGGGACGTTGTATGAAAAACATATGTTTTGACAGAGCACAGGGAAAACTGTGCGACTGTGAAACTGTTGCATTCATTTGTTGTAGTTTATGTGACAAACTCTTATGTTTTCATCACTTTTTGGGAGTGATTATTACATCCACAAGAAAATCTAAATCAGGCAAGGTAGAAGAATTGTTTTACCCATTCGCCAAGTGTACAAGTTAGGTGGATCAACGACATATTCCTGTCATGTGACGCACATGCCATCACCAGTGTCGTATAGAATATATCAGACGTGTTTTCCTGTGGAGGAATCGGTTGACCTATGACCTTGCGATCAGATGTTTTCGGTTCCCATTGGAGAGGCACGTCCTTTCGTCTACTAGTCGCACGGTTTTGCGGTGCGATCGCAAAACATAGACACTAAACTTATTACAGTGAACAGAGACGTCAATGAACGAACGGACAGGTCATAACTTTGCGAAAATAAAAAAAGTAAATTTTTCACTCGAGGGAAGACTTGAAGCCAGGACCTCTCGTTCCTCACCTCCTCACGCTAACCACGGGACCACGGCGCTCGTGAGGTCACGTTGTCCTTGACGTTGCATATCTTGCGCGTGGACTACTCAGTTTGTTTATTTTGCTTATTTTTTTATAGTTCCACACAACTTCTTCCTGTTTTCTCGATTGATCTGTGTACAGTTTTTCAAGGCCTATCCACTGGGCCAACTTATAACTAAATCTGAGGGGGGTGCGATGGGGAGGTTCCCTTGTAAGGCCGCGGGCCGCCGTCGTAAGGGGAGCCACCGCCGAGATACGCGCGTCACGTGTTCGCCGGTGAGCCTGTGGCCCGAGCTCGAGACGTGGATCACGCCTGGCTCTACTGTGTAGCTGTTCGTACATCGCGCCACTGCTCAGCCAAGCTGACTTAGTTTGTTTCCGGTCTCGAGTCGGCACTGATTTGGAGCTGCTATATTGCTACTCCCACTTTGCTATGTCCTGAACTTAGTGCTTCGTTCACTTCGTGAACACAGTCTGTTACGGACTTATACGAAAGTGTGTTCGTTTCACCGTGGTTTGTTGAACCCACTGGAGCAAAAGACGAAAAACAGTTTCTACGCACGACAGAGCAGGACAGAATACTAGCGGTGACTAATTTGTTTGTCCGGTGTGCTTAGTACGCTACAGAAATTATCTGTCTTGTACGTCACAGCTAAAATAACACGCATATACATTAATGTAGTTTTTTAATAAATAAGATATAAATCTGCATGGCGACAAACACGTATGAACATTTTTGTATATGACTACGACGAAGCAGCCGCACAGTCTAGCATCTGTGACCGGTAGATTTCTGTCGAGGCACGTAGTGTACAGAGAGAAAGAGAATCAAAGAGAGGGGAGAGGGAGGAGAAATAGAGAAGTCTCCTTCTGTATCGACCTGTATACTCATCCACCTATCAGGCAAGGCTTAACGTAAGGTACTTTTTACGGTGTGACATAGTGCCTCGGGATACTCAATCATTATACCATGTAACAGAGTTTTCAACATCTGGATATCGTCGTTGCTTTTCGTCTATTATTATCGGCTAATGTTCCCATCGAAATCATCATCACAGTCTCGCGGTTCTAGGCGCTCAGTCAGGAACCGCGCGACTGCTACGGTCGCAGGTTCGAATCCTGCTTCGGGCATGGATGTGTGTGATGTCCTTAGGTTAGTTAGGTTTAAGTAGTTCTAAGTTCTAGGGGACTTATGACCACAGCTGTTGAGTCCCATAGTGCTCAGAGCCATTTTTTTCATCATCACATCTTGAGACCCCTGTAGGAAGTGTGTGAGAACAGTAGTGAGACTGATTTTTTACCTACAAAAGTTTTTATTTTTTTAAACAACAAGCAACAATATTTTCCCATTCAGATTAGTTCCACTGGGCAGCTACACACCGGCGTAGTCATAGTTCCCAGTCTTGGCGACAGTAATGAAAGTCTTCAGCCGATAGGAACTCTAGCATGTCGGTCACATTGTTTTCAATGTTCTCCAGGGAACCAAAATGACGTTGTTTTGCGACGTTTTTCAATTCCGAGAAAAGAAACATGTCACAAGAATTCCTTTAAAGTTAGCACCGCCGTTAGACTGTTTTTTATTTTAATTTGCAGTGTTACATTGAAAGGGTACAGTACCGCCCAACATTGAGAATAGGTACGAAATTCTTGTCAGAACAACACATTTTTTGTGTAAAAGTAACTCAATAATTTCAATTAATACAGCGAAGCCGGATACCAGTGTGGGAAAGAATGACAAGTTATTTATTTAATTGATCACATGTGCACTTCCGCAAAATAAATCCCTACATCCCGTTTGGTGAGATCTGTGTGGTGTAAATGAATGAATGTATGGTCGTCTGCTAACCACAGATAGTGAATCGATATGAGCATCTTTGAGTCGATCCTTTGGGTACCTTTGGTGAGACCAAAGAGATGGAAGTTACCAGAGCTTTTGAGCGTTTGAAATGTGGCCGACCAATAAGGTAGCAAGGTGCTTCTCCCACTTCGAGAGAGGTGCGAGAGAACGAAAAGACGGCCATGTTTCAGACTCGGCACTCTGGCGCTGAACCTTCTGCTGTGAAGACCTGTTTTTTGTTGTGCTCCGTAATGAAAGCGTGGAGGCATGGTATGGATGTGGCATACTTAAGAGTAGTTAGAACTAATCATTTCTCTTTCCTAGGATCTTTTGTGGGGAAAATTACAAAGTGAGGCAGGTAATTTTAAAGGGATTATAGTAAACCAACGGTCACAAAGGGACCACGTGTAGTTATAAGTTGAGATACTAGCGTGGGTACAATAAGCTGAAATATTTAAGAATCAATATCGTGTGTACCATAAGCTGAAATATTTGAGAATTAATAGCGTGTGTACAATAAGCTGAAATATTTAAGAATTAATATCGTGTGTACCATAAGCTGAAATATTTGAGAATTAATAGCGTGTGTACAATAAGCTGATATATTTAAGAATTGCGTGTGTATCATAAATTGAAGTATTTAAGAAATATCATTCCGTGTGACGCTGAATTTAAACTCTGAGAGAAAATCAAGGTGAGTCGGCCGTTTTTCCAGCAACGCCACTTGGCTTGCATTGCACAGGAAGACGAGCGTTTATCTCCAGAGTTCACAGTAGGAAACTGGAATTACAAATTGGGGCAGTGTCGAGTGAAACTGGGTTAAATATTGATTGAAGTGGGAAAGCGGAAAATGATGAAGTTGTAACGGTTCTTGTGTATTATTTCAGATTGTTGTATTGGGTATGTCTTGTAATTTGAATATGTGTGTTTTGCATGGGAGTAGCAAGGTAGTTTCGGAAGATTTTGTGGGTATGCCTGTTCCTTCTGCATCGCTCGATCTGGAGGAATGTTTCTGGAGAATGATTGTGAGAGGCGAAGTGTGAGGTATAATAAAAGATCCACCATCCGATCCAGGGAGTGCACAGTTGTGGTAGATAGATTACGAGACCGTAGTATGGAAATTCTCTTATGATATTGTCGTAGGTTGTAGAATTTGTGTGCTAATGAATAAATCAAATAGTGAAAAGAAAGAGATTAGTGGCCTATTTCATTAAATTGTATGTTATCATAATGTCCCGAATTTGTATAAAAGCCGTTAAATCAAAGACAAAAAGTAAGTGTGGTATTGCCAGTGCGTAGTGTGCAGACAGAGTTCTATAGTCAGATGCGTGTTTCCGTTGCGTATTATTCATGCAGGAGGATAATTTATAACAAAATCGTAAGATACGAGAATTCATGTTGCTAATCCACTCGCTTGGCAAACCACCCATCTTGCAGGCCTGACTGCTTGATGCCACAGTATGAGAAAGGCAAGTGGGTGCCTCTCATAATTTCGACCCTGCCAGGATCATTAAATTGTTAGGATAATTGTTGCCAGGATTATTTATTGGTTAGGATATTTTGTTGCCAAGGTTCCGTTTTTGTCACGATAATTTTGTTGCCAGGATCATTTTTGTTAGGATATTTTGTTGTTAGGGTTTGCTGTTAAATTTTTTTTTGATGGAATATATTGTGATAGCGCTAAGAAGTAAAGTTTTTTCCGTTTGCAATTTCTTTCTGGATTGGTGAGGATCTTTTATTTTATTTTATGTAATTAATTGCAGTATAGCACAAGGCTAGAAGATCGTTTTATAATTTTTTTTGTGTAATGTCCGTAGTAACTAGGTCGCAGGCTAAAAGTATAGTCACCATGGAGAATAACGATTCTGGCGTGAATGTAGCAGTGCAGCGGGAAGTAGGTGTTGACCGTGAGTTAATGAGAGGGGACGGCAGGCACTCCGAAGAGGCTGTATTGTTCAGTGGACCGCTGCAAGGGGAGCCTTTGTGCAGGGGGCTTTGTTCACTATCGGGGGCCTTTCCGAACGACGCGGGCGAGCAGGGACTCGGTCAGGTAGAGAGTGAAAGTGCAGCTACCCTTAGCGAAGCAACGGTTTCTCAGGCGCACAAGGTGAGCGCGCCGAAAGTTGCAAATGACGATATGATGCTACAGTTGTTACAGAGTTTGGTGAGAGATAATAAGGAAAGAGATAGGGAGAATAAGGAAAGGTTAGAAGCGATGAGTAGGGAGACTAAGAAAGGGTTGGAAGCAAATAACGAGAGATTAGAAGCGATGAATAGGGAGACTAAGAAAGGATTGGAAGCAAATAACGAAAGATTAGAAGCAATCAATAGAGATAATAAGGAGAGAGATAGGGAGACTAAGGAGAGATTGGAAACAATGGATAGGGGAAATAAAGAGGCAATGAGGAAGCTACACACAGTTATCGATGAGCGTCTGTCCGCAGTTAATAATCGGTTAGATGAAGGGGAGAAGAATCTGGGTGCGGTAAAGCAAGTATGTGATGCTGTGAAAGAAAAAACCAATAATTTGGAGGTACGAGTAAGTGCAATAGAGAGCGATATTACGAAACGTGGGGACGTGTTGCCGGATGAGCGAATCAAAGAGATAGTGGGGGACTTACTTGCAGATAAACAAGGGGCATTAGACAGTGTAGAAGCTCAAGTCACACGGCAGGAAATGGCGCTAAATAAACACAGGGATGAAGTTGCGGTGGTAGTGGCCAGAATGAATACGATTAGCGCAGATGTAGAAAAGATCAGTATAAGAGGCGAAACAGGGTCTGACAGTACGCAGCGAGAGGTTTATGCCGACCAGGAGGAGATACAATCACTGTTACAGTTTAAAGAGGCACAATTAGAAACAAATAGGAAACATAGGGAAGAACTAGCACGGTTGCAATTAGCGGGCAGAAGCGAAGGTGAAACACCACCAGGTAGACTGCAGAGGGAGAGTGAGATAAATTCAGGGAACGAAAATAGGCAGAAAGAGGATGACGAACTCAGAGAGTTAGAAGAACGGTTGTGTCGGATAAAACAGGTGGCAGACTCAACTGGGTATAGTCCAAGGCTGTCTCAATTTCAAGATTCATTACCTTCATCGAGGGGACTGCTCCGCAAAACGAAGTTTGTGTATAACTATTTGAGGGACGAGGCTAGAGCGAAAATGCAGGAAGACCTTAAAGACTGTAGTAGCTATTTAAATGAATTCTGGTCGAAAAGTAAGCAGGACCAGGTTACGCAAAGCATATTGATGATGCCAAATCGTAACGAATGTGGTATAAGGGATTCAGTGTCATGCTATCAGGAGATGTTCAGACGAAACAGGTACTTGGATGTGACATACGAACCAGCGGAGTTCATTAGGATCCATATAACGAAGTTGCCAGTGAAATTGCGCAGAGGTATAGGGATGGCAGGCAGAGGCTTAGACGATTCCGCGTCATTTCAACACTTGGGTAATGAGAGCGATATCGTGAACGGAGACACGACTCATAGGTCAGTTAGTGTCGAGGATAGGAACGGCAGAAACTATCATAATGACAGGAGAGCGTGGAATCCAGGCATTTCATTCATGTCGTAATAGATTGAAAAATAGGAGAAACTAATCCAACATATCAGCCCTTAATATCTTGCTCTAAAACACATGCAGCTGGCAATGAAAATTGTCTATGTAGCAGACAAACTCAACAGAGAAATGAGGAATGAAAATACCATACTTCTGATCAGAGAATAAAACGGCAGTAATGGAATCTGTTAGGCTGGTATCTCAGTAAAATTTGCAAATTTTATTTCGAACAGTAAAGTAAAAGAATTGTTATGTAATAATGCCAATGAGTCCAGTTGAATTAGTGTGATTCGACTATTGTAGATACTAAACAAGTAATGTAAGAGGTAAACATTGTGATCGAAGTTTTCAAATCAGATGCCATCTGATCTATAGTATGTCATTGTCGTGGTGACAGTTATAATGAAGTGCTGTGTATGGTTGTTCGAAATCTGGTGTTAGTGAGAGAGGCCACTAGCACCTAAGTTTCTAACACTTGGGCTGCCCAATTCTCCCAGCTTGTATATTCTCTGCACACATTTAATTTTCGTGTAAGTACAGATTCCTAACTAGCGAATTCTTTATTGTGTATAGTGGACCATTCAGAGTGAGGCGGATTGTACATGAAAATGCTGTACTGATTGAGACGATCAAAGGAAAACAATCTCGAGGGCTTCATCACATTTCTAACATCAAATTATGGAAAAGTTAAGGATAGATCTAAAGTAGGCAATTTATGGTAGATAGTCAGTGTATTTATTTGTGGCGTGTAACGTTGTGCAGGGTCAAATCGAACGTAAGAATTTTCAGGCGGGATGTCAGGAAGTATGACGGAATAGACTGGTCAAATGAGTCATGAACAGGAGTCGACAGAGTGGTGTATGTACGTGTTTTTTTGTCGTATGAATAAGGATCAAGCAGAAACGACGTGATGATTAATGAGTGAATAAAGATGGTAGATAGAGAAGCGACGTGATAAATAGTAGTGGATAAAGGTGAATTTTTGAGGAGAGAATCGACGTAAAGCAGTGTGAATGATGAAGGGAGATTCGACGTGATGAAGCAGCGGTAAAATAAAGGTGAGTAGAATTGAATAATGTGGAGATGTCTTAGATGTATGTTACAGAGAGGCCTGTGTATGCTGCAATAGAGATTGATGCCAATGGCGAAGGAAGACCAGGAAATGATGGAGTAATGGACGGACGGAGAGCCGAAATACGAATGAAGAGATGAGGACAGCTGCACAATGTGAAAGGACGTAAAGGGAGTATGAGACCCAGATGGTGAACGTTGTGGAATACTGACGAAAGATGTAATGTAGGTGTAGATCTAATTCTTAGCATAACAATTGCGATTTGAGAAAAATATTTTTTGTTGTTGTTGAAGCCTCGTACCAGTATAACTAATCAAAACGGTACCAAGAATGTGTACAGCTATTTTTTGCAGGATGAATAATTTGTGTATTTTTTGTTCTTAGATGAAATGTCGCAATTCTAGGTTGATATTAGCATAAAGTGAATGCAGAGGTAAGCCGATGGAGAGAGGTGCCAGAGTGAAAGGACGAATTCGGAGACTGGAAAGCTATCTCCGAAACAGCTTCATGTGTTATGTGGTTGAGTATAAGGGAGCAAAGGTATGGTATGTTGTAGTGAGTGTGGTGGTGTTAAGGTTAACTGACTTCTAAACCTATTCTGTTAGTGTGTTAATGGAATGAATGAGAGGGAAAATGTGATGTCTGGTGAGTGAGAGTCGTAGAGTAGTGTGATCAATGCGCACACTCCTGAAAAGGGGATGCTACCGATCCATAACTAAAAGATTATTGTGTTTTATTGTTTGTTGGGATGAACCTTGATGTGAGGTCAGGATCTGTCATACGTGTCCTAGAAACGTTGTTATATATAATGAAATGTAAAGTATGTGAAGAGATACGAATTTTCAGTCTGTCACAAGCACAGAGGTACATTATATGTTGTAGATTTAAAGTCACCAGTTTCTAAAATGTTTATTGTGTTAGGATGTTAAAGTAGTTTACTATTTAATAACATGTGGTAGGTAATTGAGAGTTGTGTAGATTATTTTCTCATTTTTTTGTTAGAACACTTTCAAGGGATTTTAATTTCAGTGTGTCATAAGCACAAAAGGTTCATTGTATATTGTAGCGTGAGAATCAACAGTTTCTAATATTTTTCACTGTGATAGGATGTTAGAGTAGTTTACTATTTTGTATTGTAATTATGAGTTGTATAGATTGTTTCTTATTCATTTTGTTCTTTAGTTTACACCTTCATGTTTTGTATGAGGGACGACAGGTACAAAGAATAGCACGAGTGTGGGCTATCTATAGAAAAAGGATAGATAAATGTATGTTGTCTGTGTAGAAAACTAGGGTGTATAATTTTATGTTCTTTTTAGAACAAAGATTCTTTTGTTACCAATGTAGCTAATAGATAATACATGTAATCAATGAGTATTTAAATGCTGTATATCCTTTTGTCTGTAATGTTGCGAGATGCACGGAAGATCTGGCTAATTGGGTGTCGTAACGCCCATACCGCTAACGGGCCGAGCTGACGTCACCACGACGACAGGCGACACAGCCGCGGCACTCCCCACTCCATTGTCGGGACGAGGTACACTCCACGCGCCCGCTACAGCAGGTCAACGGCCTGGGGCGACACGCACGTATCACTGGCCATTCATGAGTTCCGCCACCCTTACGACTGGGGAAGGTAGCCCGCGGAGGCAACAGCGGGTGGTTTCTTCTGCTCAACGGCGCGCGCAGCGACGCTACTGCTGAATGGACGAGGCGCGACAGAGCCCGGCGAGCGTTTTTTACCTGCAGCTATTAACTTGCACTGGACTGTGGAGCCGTGAAACAAGATGACTGCGACTTTCCATAAGGTGGAAAGTGGAGGACTGGTGTTTCCACATTGTGAGTGGTGGAAAAGATGTTGTCCTTAGCAGACAGGACGATTGTTTTGTTTTGTCTTGACCACTGAATGGTGGGATCCATAAACTTTTGGCAGTGACTTGTTAAGTGTGCTTTGTGAATTGCATGTGGGACACTTGGTATACTTAGAGGACAGTTGTCGTTTGGTGAACAATTAGAGTGGGACATTGACATTTGCGTCTGTAGTAGGAGACATTTCTTGGATTGGCGCGGGAATAAGTGCTGTTTGTTGAAACTTACGACTTTTAATTACACCATGAACTGAAAGGACAGAACCGTGGGTAATAGTAGTTGTAGGGCCATTTTTTTTGGACGAACAGATTCGTGTGGATGGTACTCTGAGAGTGACTATGACATTTGTGCTTAATGAGAGATACAGTTTACTGTTCAGTGCGTGTTCAAAATGCCGAATTGAGTGACTCAAAGACTTTCGTCCGGGTAACCATGGGAGAGCTTTGACACCGAGACAGTGGTTCTAGGAAAACTATCAGCAACTTTTTGACCCCAAGAAAATCACAGAATGAAATGTTTCCGTGTGACTCGCAAGATAGGGAATAATGTATTTGTAATTGTGTAAATGTTTTTTTATATGTTTCATTCCTGAAGGGACAGCAAGCGTAATTGTATTTTATTAATATTTGTGTTTAGAATAGTTAGTGTTAGTTTTTTGGTTTGTTCTGGGTTATCAAGTTCACGTAGCATGTTTATTAGAATATTTGGTACAATGATGCTTTAACTATTAGCCAGTGGCGTAATACTAACGTAGCGGCTCTTGTAGTATTGATCAGTAAGGTTGTCACAGGGGAGAAGAATTTGCATTGCACAACAAATATCGGAATTAACTGATGTATTTTGATGTCGTGCATAGTAAATCTTGTTGGTGTTTTGACTGAAGCCACTTATTTCTATTATCACAGTGGTGATGTTTCACATTAAAGTGTAACGAAGGCTAGTCGAAATGCAAGTTCTTGTCGTCTATATGTGTGACAACAGAGAAATGAACAGTAGAGTAAGATAAGAGAGCCACTGGTGGATTCAAGCACTTATTGATAAACTATTTATTGCGAGTATTGATCAAAGTTGATGGACTGACTAGCTCAGCAGCAGGTATTTGCACTGATGGATATAGGATAAGGTTAAACTCACTGTCGAGTAGCTGTGGCAATTGTTTAGGTGATGATAGTTAATGAGGTGTGACATGATGTCTTAGACGAACTATATTACGTAACCAGTATGTAACTTGTGGAATATTTTATTGTTTTTCTTCTCAGTTTTTATTTCTCTGTAGGTTTGAGGTATATTTTAGAGTAATGGTATGGAGCCTGACATTCTACGTGTAACTAGTGTACGAATTTTTTTTCTTTTGTTGATTTTGTTTTGTATTTAGACTTTGCTATGTAAGGGTTTTTACAGCGCAATTTATGAATGTCAGATTACTTGCTCTGTGTTTGGACGGTGAGCCATTTAAAATTTCATGAGTAACGTAGATCCCAGTAACTAAAGCAAATTTTTATCTCAATATTATTTTTTCATTTCTATGATGTGATGTTTTATTTGTCATGTGGATTGTTATATATTTGTATGTGTACGTTACTCCGGATTGTGGAGAGTACAATATAATTTGGTCGTCTATTTGAGGTCACCAGGGGCTAAGGTCTCCTCCTGGTTATTTTGATGAATTGCTACGTTTGTTTTAATACAGTTTTCTTAAAAAAAAAAAAAAAAAAAAAAAAAAATGTTCGGAACTACCCTCGCATTGCAAGGATAGTACCGTGCCATTTTTTTCTGCATGGGTAGCCGGTGATGAAAGGGTACAGTACCGCCCAACATTGAGAATAGGTACGAAATTCTTGTCAGAACAACACATTTTTTGTGTAAAAGTAACTCAATAATTTCAATTAATACAGCGAAGCCGGATACCAGTGTGGGAAAGAATGACAAGTTATTTATTTAATTGATCACATGTGCACTTCCGCAAAATAAATCCCTACATCCCGTTTGGTGAGATCTGTGTGGTGTAAATGAATGAATGTATGGTCGTCTGCTAACCACAGATAGTGAATCGATATGAGCATCTTTGAGTCGATCCTTTGGGTACCTTTGGTGAGACCAAAGAGATGGAAGTTACCAGAGCTTTTGAGCGTTTGAAATGTGGCCGACCAATAAGGTAGCAAGGTGCTTCTCCCACTTCGAGAGAGGTGCGAGAGAACGAAAAGACGGCCATGTTTCAGACTCGGCACTCTGGCGCTGAACCTTCTGCTGTGAAGACCTGTTTTTTGTTGTGCTCCGTAATGAAAGCGTGGAGGCATGGTATGGATGTGGCATACTTAAGAGTAGTTAGAACTAATCATTTCTCTTTCCTAGGATCTTTTGTGGGGAAAATTACAAAGTGAGGCAGGTAATTTTAAAGGGATTATAGTAAACCAACGGTCACAAAGGGACCACGTGTAGTTATAAGTTGAGATACTAGCGTGGGTACAATAAGCTGAAATATTTAAGAATCAATATCGTGTGTACCATAAGCTGAAATATTTGAGAATTAATAGCGTGTGTACAATAAGCTGAAATATTTAAGAATTAATATCGTGTGTACCATAAGCTGAAATATTTGAGAATTAATAGCGTGTGTACAATAAGCTGATATATTTAAGAATTGCGTGTGTATCATAAATTGAAGTATTTAAGAAATATCATTCCGTGTGACGCTGAATTTAAACTCTGAGAGAAAATCAAGGTGAGTCGGCCGTTTTTCCAGCAACGCCACTTGGCTTGCATTGCACAGGAAGACGAGCGTTTATCTCCAGAGTTCACAGTAGGAAACTGGAATTACAAATTGGGGCAGTGTCGAGTGAAACTGGGTTAAATATTGATTGAAGTGGGAAAGCGGAAAATGATGAAGTTGTAACGGTTCTTGTGTATTATTTCAGATTGTTGTATTGGGTATGTCTTGTAATTTGAATATGTGTGTTTTGCATGGGAGTAGCAAGGTAGTTTCGGAAGATTTTGTGGGTATGCCTGTTCCTTCTGCATCGCTCGATCTGGAGGAATGTTTCTGGAGAATGATTGTGAGAGGCGAAGTGTGAGGTATAATAAAAGATCCACCATCCGATCCAGGGAGTGCACAGTTGTGGTAGATAGATTACGAGACCGTAGTATGGAAATTCTCTTATGATATTGTCGTAGGTTGTAGAATTTGTGTGCTAATGAATAAATCAAATAGTGAAAAGAAAGAGATTAGTGGCCTATTTCATTAAATTGTATGTTATCATAATGTCCCGAATTTGTATAAAAGCCGTTAAATCAAAGACAAAAAGTAAGTGTGGTATTGCCAGTGCGTAGTGTGCAGACAGAGTTCTATAGTCAGATGCGTGTTTCCGTTGCGTATTATTCATGCAGGAGGATAATTTATAACAAAATCGTAAGATACGAGAATTCATGTTGCTAATCCACTCGCTTGGCAAACCACCCATCTTGCAGGCCTGACTGCTTGATGCCACAGTATGAGAAAGGCAAGTGGGTGCCTCTCAACATTTACACGATCATGATTTCGGTTTTAAGTTGCCATTATCAAGTGTTTTAACGTTATATAGTGCCTAAGATGGCGTACTGTCGTATTTAAAATAAACTATTAGACACATTGTCTAAGGGTCAATGTTTTTGGTAAAATCCTACTGCTTTGTTTTGTCACTGAGCATACCATCTCGATGGTATAGTCAGTGATAAAACAAAGCAGTAGGCTTTTACCACTGCAAATAAAAAAAAAAGAAAACATTCTAATGGCGGTACTGACTTTCAAGAAATATATTATTACTGTGTCCCCACATCATGAAAAAATTATCACAAGACTTCATTTATTCATTTAAGGTGAATAGGAGGTCTGTGGAACAACAGGAATGCCTTTTGAGGTCAAAAATTCCGTGATGTCAGTGGCCATGTGACATGGGGCTTTGTGGCCATGTAGCATCCACTTGTCTATAATGTCAGAACTCACTAAATTCACCATTTTCCTGAGCCTTCTGAGGAGATCTTTGTAAAACACTTGGTTGATTCCTGAAGGAACAAATTCTTTATGCACGATATCCCTACTGTCAAAAAAGCAAATCACCATTATTTTGAGCTATAATTTTCGAAGTTCATCTTCAACTTGTTCTCGGCCTTCCAAACATGATATGTGCCAGCCAAAAACTTGTGTTTTTGTTAAGGAATGTTCCCCGTAGGTCTATTTGAACTTTTCACATGTCACACTCGCAGATTCTCCAAATTTAACACAAAAATTGATTGCATAAAGTTGCTTTAAATTCCGCTGCTCCATTTTCGTAACGCACAACAAAAACAGTTTCAGTTACAGCACTCTCAAAAACCACTTAATGGCTGTATGGAGTTGAAACGCGGACTGAGTATCTGGAAGGGATGAGCACACCGGTCTACAGCAGAAGAAGAACACAGCGTTGCCAGGTCGTTCGCACTGTTGTCAGTCTCATTACTATTCTCACACACCTCGTATCATGTGCACTTAATCACAGAATGCAGCCTTTTTAAAGTCGGATATTAGGTTACTGCTGAGGAATTTTGTGAGCATTCGTCTTTGCTGGGCTTGTTTGAGACTAACTGCTTTCTGAGTCGTTAAGGCCTCTGATGATGACTCCAGCACTGGAACATGAAAAGTTAGGTAGGGAATTATGGCTTGGACCATGGCCAAATGGAGACAAAGCAAATTTCAGCAATAAAGCACTTAGTTTATGATCTAATGACTATATTCGAAGAGTATAGAAACCGGTCTTAACAAATAAGAAAATCTTTGTTTTCCAGACAGTAAAAAAACTAGTGTACAATTTTAGATAGTTGGTAGATAGCCTGAGTAGTCATAAATGTGCTGACAAGCAGATTTCGAACAATTGCACTCACCACCAGGCAGTCACATTAACATTAATTATGACAAAAGATGGTCTCAGCAGTTCACATAGCTATGCCAAATCCAGCGTACTTTTGAGCTTGAACACTCGTGACACCACATGCACAGGTCACATAATGCCACATGCGCAGGTTATGTATACCTCTGGAAACGACATCACGATCCAAGATGGTGGAATTCAACAAATTCAAAAACGCAAGAAGGTGGAACTAGCCCAGTTATGAAAGCGGGAAACTAAAAAAAAAATGGACTGTAGAATAAGCCATCGTGTTTTACAACCCCTCTGATATAACAGTCCGAGTTTGCGCCATGTTGAAAAGTATCCTGACGACGTGAACTGTTTAAATTATCACCATGTTTGTAAGCATCTGAATGACCCTAACTATGTGAACCAAAAGGTTAACGAGTATGTAGAACTGCGTTCTTGGACATGATCAAAAGTACCCATATGTGCTAAATTATGTTGACTGGCACCATGTTCAGAAGTACTTGAATGATCTGAATTGCATAAATTGGTGAAATGTTCAAAACTCCGAACGACCTGAAATGTATACATTTGTTCTATGTAGAGAATTATTTGATAACCTTAATAGCAGAAATTGGCATCAAATCCAAAAGTGCCTCATCAGTCTGAATTACGTAAATTGGCGTCATGGTAACTACCAGCACTTTGGAATATTTTGACCGACTTTGAATACTCGTGATGCCACACACATAGTTTATCAGCATGTTGCTTGCATACAAGGGCAGTCACAATCCAGAATGGCGTTATCGAAGATGACAGTAACAGGAAATTCAGAAATGCAAATCGGTGGACTAGCCTAGTTGTACTAGTGGGAAATTTTAAAAAATCCGAGATGGTGGAACTAGCCTTTTTAGGCTTCGTAACCCCTCTGATATCGCAATCCAAGATGGCGCCATGTTCAAAAGTATCCGAATTGAATAAACTGGCGCCATTTAAAAACTGCCCAAACGACCTGAGTTGCGTAAATTGGTTCAAAAGTATACAAACAAACTAATTTTAAAAAATTTAAAAATTTGTAAATACTGATGTAACTTACAGTATTTCATTATCTGAATTATTTATAAAAAGTATGTAAGCAGACACACGCACACACACACACACACTCACACACACACACACACACACACACACACACACACACACACAATGTTTATGTCAGTGTTATTTTTATGTGGAAAATACAAAAAGACATTGACAATACTGGTATAATTTACAGTATTTCCCTGTCTGAAATAGATGTGTCATTTATCAGAAATATGTAAGAACACACAAAATGCCATCTCAATGTCTAAAATGTCTGTGAAAAAATATGTAAATCTTGAAACTGCAATATTTTCACGTCTAAAATTCTTTTATTATTTATTAGACATATGTAAGATTCATCAGCAAAACACACACACACACAATATTTATGCCGATGTTATTTCTTTAAAATGTCCGTCGAAATACATGAAGACACTGACAATACTAGTGTAAGTTACGGTATATCCACGTCTAAAAGTCTGTATTATTATCTAAGATATGTAAGCTTCATCAGCAAGAACATAACGTTTATGTCGATGTTATTTCCACATACAAAATGTCCATCAAAAATGCATAAAAACATTGACACTGCTGGAGGAACTTACAGTATTTCCATCACATCTAAAATATCTTCATTATTTATGAAAATACCCAACCTTCGGAAGAGTGCTATTATTGTGCAGCTTACAGGTTAAGCTGCACTTGACAGTGAGAAAAGTTGGATCATTGTACCACATTTGATGCAAGGTAAAATGGAGCTCCTTATAAAATACTACCACATCCAAATTTGTCTGCATTATTGTGATATCAGGTGTTCCCCAGGGAAGCTTCCTGGGACCTCTGCTGTTCCTGATCTACTCGTATATAAATGACCTGGGTGACAATCTGAGCAGTTCTCTTAGGTTGTTCGCAGATGATGCTGTAATTTACCGTCTAGTAAGGTCATCCGAAGACCAGTACCATTTGCAAAGCGATTTAGAAAAGATTGCTGTATGGTGTGGCAGGTGATAGTGAGGTGATCCACATGAGTTCCAAAAGAAATCCGTTGGAATTCGATTACTCGATAAATAGTACAATTCTCAAGGCTGTCAATTCAACTAAGTACCTGGGTGTTAAAATTACGAACAACTTCAGTTGGAAAGACCACATAGATAATATTGTGGGTAAGGCGAGCCAAATGTTGCGTTTCATTGGCAGGACACTTAGAAGATGCAACAAGTCTACTAAAGAGACAGCTTACACTACACTCGTTCATCCTCTGTTAGAATATTGCTGCGCGGTGTGGGATCCTTACCAGGTGGGATTGACGGAGGACATCGAAAGGGTGCAAAAAAAGGAAGCTCGTTTTGTATTATCACGTAATAGGGGAGAGAGTGTGGCAGATATGACACGCGAGCTGGGATGGAAGTCATTAAAGCAAAGACGTTTTTCGTCGCGGCGAGATCTATTTACGAAGTTTCAGTCACCAACTTTCTCTTCCGAATGCGAAAATATTTTGTTGAGCCCAACCTACATAGGTAGGAATGATCATCAAAATAAAATAAGAGAAATCAGAGCTCGAACAGAAAGGTTTAGGTGTTCGTTTTACTCGCGCGCTGTTCGGGAGTGGAATGGTAGAGAGATAGTATGATTGTGGTTCGATGAACCCTCTGCCAAGCACTTAAATGTGAATTGCAGAGTAGACATGTAGATGTAGATGTAGATTGTTTTATAACAGTACAAAAATGGCCAAACTAAAAGTGATTAAAATAACATGTCAAGCAGGCAGTGCAGGAACGGCTGACTACACCGAAAAGAGAGGAACTTACATCACCTGACCAAGTACGATTTTAAGTGGGGAGAGGATAATGCATGAACCATCATCCAGCAGTTTTGAAGCACACTAGTCGACGAATGGAGCGCCTAAGCACAAGAACTTCTTGCTAACCTTGTGGCCAGCATCGAAGCACGTTGTAGGGGACCCATTGCCACCCATGGTAATCACTCACGCTATTACGAAATTTGTGCTGCCTTTTTTAATGTCGTCATAAATTGCAGTGTCTTCAGTGTAATTATTGACTGAACAAAAGTGTTATTTCTGTTCACATCATTTCATATTTATTACAGTTACCTTGCGTACTCTAGCAATTATTTCTTTGCATAGTCCAAGTTTGATTAAGTTATGTTCCTTAGCAGTGTGGAAGTTACTTTCGTCCGCACGTTGTGTACACCAGTGCAGTAGCTTGATGTAACTGTCGTTTCACTCTGGCTGCTTAGTGTAATCTCGCAACTGTCATCTAGTCGTGGACTCCGTCTCTATGCGGGCGTCATCTGCTCTGCTTCCATATGATGTACGTCCGGCTTTACCTAAGTTAGAATTTACTTAATTTTTTCCAGTCTTCAGTCTGAGAAGTCCTTCTCCCACAATATTGTATTAGCGATTCAAACGTTATCACCTTCTCAAAAAAAAATGGTTCAAATGGCTCTGAGCACTATGGGACTCAACTGCTGAGGTCATAAGTCTCCTAGAACTTAGAACTACTTAAATCTAACTAACCTACGGACAACACACACATCCATGCCCGAGGCAGGATTCGAACCTGCGACCGTAGCGGTCGCGCGGTTCCAGACTGTAGCGCCAGAACCGCTCGGCCACCAGCGGCCGGCTATCACCTTTTCACAAGGGAACCTCCCCATCGCACCCCCCTCAGATTTAGTTATAAGTTGGAACAGTGGATAGGCCTTGAAAAACTGAACACAGATCAATCGAGAAAACAGGAAGAAGTTGTGTAGAACTATGAAAAAAATTAGCAAAATATACGAACTGAGTAGTCCACGTGCAACATATGCAACTTCGAGGATGACATGCAGCCAGGAGCGCCGTGGTCTTGTGGTTAGCGTGAGTAGCTGTGGAATAAGAGGTCCACAGTTCAAGTCCTCCCCCGAGTGAAAAATTTACTTTCTTCATTTTCGCAAATAACATGATCTGCCCGTTCGTTCAATGACGTCCCTGTTCACTGTAATAAGTTTAGTGTTTGTGTTTTGCGACCGCACCGCAAAACCGTGCGATTAGTAGACGAAAGGACGTGCCTCTCCAATGGGAACTGAAAACATTTCATCGCAAGGTCATAGATCAACCGATTCCTCCACAGGAAAACACGTCTGATATATTCTATACGATACTGTTGACGGCATGTGCGTCACATGACAGTTGTCGACCCACCTAACTTGCACACTTGGCGAATGGGTAAAAAGATTCTTCTACCTTGCCCGATTCAGGTTTTCTTGTGGATGTGATTATCACTCCCAAAAAAGTGATCGCATCGGACGGACAGATAATAATTGTCTGAAAACAAAAAATTAAAATTTTCAGCCGCAGTAAAACTTGAACCGTGGATCTCTTATTCCGCAGCTACTCTCGCTAACCACAAGACCACGGCGCTCCTGTCTGCATGTTTCCCTTGAAGTTGCATATGTTGCACGTGGACTACTCAGTTCGTATATTTTGCTAATTTTTTTCATAGTTCCACACAACTTCTTCCTGTTTTCTCGATTGACCTGTGTTCAGTTTTTCAAGGCCTATCCACTCTGCCAACTTATAACTAAATCTGAGGGGGGTGCGATGGGGAGGTTCCCTTGTCAGCTTCACACTATTAGGTAGCCTTTTGCTCCGTCAATCAAAGCACAGAGTATATGTTAACACTGGTAGCACATTTTTGGTCTATGCGGTTGATGAGTTACTGAGCAACGGACTGATTTTGGGTATAGTTGTGTACCTTCATTTGTAATTTAGTTTTAGTTTACCAGTGTCTCACTACTCCCCCGCACCCTACACCCTACAAGCAGAACAACTAATGTTATTTTACTAAGCAATCTAATCTAGATAAGATAGTATTTGTGTGACCCAGAATGAGAACTCCAATAGAAGAGTTTAGGATTTAGGACTGTAATGAAAATAAAAATTGAAGGTCATGTAACCTGAGAGTGGACAGTAGATGGGTCACGGGAATTTTTTTGCTGGCTTCAAGAAGGTAAGAAATGCCGGAGAAGATGACCTAATGAAAGGTGATACCAGTGTGGTACACTGATTTTACGCAGAATGTCTCAAGCGCTACGAATCCATAATAAATGGCTCAGCATACAATAATCTTGTTTCTATATCCTGAACAGTTTATGAAAAATTTCAGGTGTGGCGATATCAGATGTGACATCCTATGTATTGAGAAAATGAGCGCTGCCATACGAGCCTTGCCACACACTTGGAGTGAAACATACCAAGTTACCTTAATTACTGATGAATGCTGCAGTCAGAGAATAAGATACTGGCTTATTCTGGAAACTTCGTCCACGCTGTGGGTAAGCCACGTCTCCACAATATCCTTTCTTGAATGAGTGCTAGTCCCAGGAGAACTTCTGTGAAATTTGGAAGGCAGGACGCGTTTACTGGAGGCACTAAGGTTGTGAGGGCCGGCCCGGCTAGCCGTGCTGTCTAAAGCACGGCTTTCCGGATTGGGAAGGAGCGCCTGGTCCCCATCACGAATCCGCCCGGCGGACTTGTGTCGAGGTCCGGTGAGCCGGCCAGTCTGTGGATGGTTTTTAGGCGGTTTTCCATCCTCCTCGGCGAATGCGGGCTGGTTCCCCTTATTCCGCCTCAGCTACACTATGTCGGCGATTGCTGCGCAAACAAGTTCTCTGCGTACGCGTACCCCACCATTACTCTACCACGCAAATATAGGGGTTACACTCGTCTGGTGTGAGACGTTCCCTGAGGGGAGAGGGGGGGGGGGCGAAACGCACAATAGCCCTGAAAAGAGTAGTT
This sequence comes from Schistocerca nitens, assembly GCF_023898315.1. NCBI lineage: Eukaryota > Metazoa > Arthropoda > Insecta > Orthoptera > Acrididae > Schistocerca > Schistocerca nitens. The sequence continues at coordinate 641,054,978 of NC_064614.1, read as the reverse complement.
CGAGTAGTTCGATGTGGGGCGGCGGAGGGATGAAGAAGACTGCGGTAGTCGTCGTGGACCACTGCGGCTGCGGCGGGGACGGGGCCTCTCCGTCGTTTCTAAGCCCCCAGGTAATATACCTTACAATACATACAAGGCTGTGAGTACGGGTCGTGAGTCGTGCTTGGGTAGTTCAGTTGGTAGCGCACTTGCCCGCGAAAGGCAAAGGTCCCGAGTTCAGGTCTCGGTCCGGCACACATTATTAGGGAGCCAGGAAGTTTCATAAGATATTGGACTCTGCTGTTTAAGAGATACACGAATTAAGACATATGTTAGACTTGTTCGTGTGTGTTTTTATCAGTAGACAGTGGAGTACAGCGTCAAACGCCCTTCTAATATGATCACTGCATTTGAGACTAGAACTGTGTTCTATTTTGCACACAGACATATACAAACCTCGTTACAGTAAAATCTGTTCGTTCACTATTTTGACTTTTCTTTTCTTTTAATTACCTATCCCACGATACGGTGGGCTGTCTGAGATTTCGGTACAGTATTCATCTCAGTCAGATCTCTTTTAGACGGGTTCCAGCCAATGTGAACTGGGATAGGAATTCTCAGTTGAGATATACGGCAGGGAATCACTAGTTCCGCCATTCACCTTACAAACAAAGAAAACCTTTGCAGTTTGAGTTGTCTTTGGCATTTGTTCCTGGGGTAGCACACTCTAAACAAAACCTCGCAGGCCGTCGCTCAAAGCGCATCATAAAGCTGCGCGTCTTCATTGAGTCAAACAGCGTAGAAAATTGACAGCACCTCAGAGGAGGCTTGTAAAACGGCCCGATGTTTCAGAGTTTTGCCTGTTTTCAACTGGTGCAATGCGTCCAATGCACCCACAACCCAATAATGCGTTTAGCTAGCTGTGGATGGAACTAGCAATCAAGTCTAGAGGACTTGTTACATAGTATTAAATGCGATTTCTGCTGGCGGTGACTAATTTAATTGCCGTTGCACTTACATATTACACTAACGCAATGAACATGAAGGCAGGTTTCTAATCTGCTACTGACTGAAAGAACGTACGGATCTTCCCTTGGCCAGATAACCGTGTATTGGGTCCGGCTGTCCGCGCTGCGCTATAACCGCCCCCGCGGCGATAGCCGTTTCAGCAGAAAAGCGATGCTGTGGGAAAAGCGTCCTCCCCGGCCGTGGCGACCACTCGAGCCTATATTTGGCAGATTGACGAGTGGTGCAGATATCGCGATCCACTGCGCAGGCGCGGGCGCGGGCGGCCAGACTACGGCCGCGCCACGGAGTGGCTTCATTCCCGATACGACCCAAGCGCGGATAGAGTGACTAAGTGGTGTCGCCCAGCCCGCCTTACCACAGCCTGGTCGTGTTCAGCAAGCTGCCTCACACAGCAAGGTGCACTCTGCGACGTTGAATTAAGGCCCCTGCAACACTTACACAGGATGAAAAGTATTTAAACCGACAAACTATGGGAGGTTGTAGGGGACATCAAAGCAAATATTTTTCCCTAATGTCATTTTTCCCCACGAGGAGTATTTAAACGGGTAGAGGAAGATTTCTCTGGCGGCAAATTAATTCAACCAACAAACACTTTTCCATTGTTTTATGACCAAGAGACAACACATTAACACAGCCCAAATTCAATTACAGTAGATTTTCAAAAATGCCTCCACTGACACGTAAACAAAGGTTACACCGTCGGATCATGTTCTGTCTGACACGGGCAAAAACCCCGGGAGTATCCTGATTTGTTCATGCTGCTGGTACTATCCGGGCAACCAGATCCTCTTCTGATGCAACAGGAGTTGCGTAAACAAGGTTGCGCATCACTCCCCACACAAAAAAGTCCAGAGGGGACATATCTGGGGATCGAGCAGGCCATGGTACAGGACAACCTCTGCCAATCCACGTTTCTGGGATCCGTCGGTGCAGAAATAGACGCACACGACGACTGAGATGTGCGGGCGCCCCGTCATGTTGGAACCACATGCGTTATCTTGTAGGGAGCGGGACGTCTTCCAGCAATTCTGTCAACGCTCTGGCGACAAAATTGTGATAATGCCTGCCATTTAATAGCCTAGGTAACAGATACGGCCCAATTAAATAGTCCCCAACAACACCGACCCACACATTAACGAAGAACCGCACTTGATGAGCGCTAGTAACAGTGGCATGTGGGTTATCCTCACTCCAAACAAGCGAATTATGCATGCTGAAGACTCCATCACGCCCAAACGTTGCTTCATCGGTAAACAACACAGAGCATGGATATGTAGGATACATTTCACACTGTTCCAGGTACCACTGCGAAAACTGTGCTCTGGGTGGATGATCAACTGGTTACAGGTTGTGGACACGCTGTAAGTGAAATGGACGTAACAATTGCTCTCGAAGGACTGTTCTTGCATTCGTCTGATTCGTCCCCATGTTACGTGCAACTGCACGAGTGCTGATTGAAGGATCCCGCTCCACATGCTGCAAGACAGCTTCCTCAAATTGCAGCGTTCTTACCGTGCGACGGCGTCCCCGTCCAGGTAATCTGCTAAATGACCCGGTCTCACGCAGACGTTGGTACACAGCAGCAAAGGTCGTATGATGCGGGATATGGCGATTGGGATTTTGTTTTTGATAAACCCACTGTGCAGCTCGTCCGTTGTGGTGCGCTACGTAGTACGCACCAAACCATATCAGTGTAGTCACTCCAGGTGAATCACTCCATTAGTAAACAGAGACAATGAACTACTACACTGGTGGACAGCAATTGCTCTTCAACTGAAGAGCGTAATACCCCCCCTAACAACTGAAAATCGTAATACGGCCTCTAACAACTGAAGAGCGTAATACGGCCTCCACCGGTTTAAATCATCCTCATAGGAAAAAATGACATTAGGGAAAAATATTTGTTTTGATGTCCCCTACAACCTCTCAGAGTTTGTCGGTTTAAATACTTTTCACCCTGTATACAAGAGATGGAGACAAGAGAACCCGTGCACTGTAAAGAGTGACTCGTCCACTCGTTTCTCTACACTTTGAAAAAAATCACGAAGTCCACCAATAGCTCCGGGAATCATAAGGCTATTAACCCATTAGTGTCCAGTCCTACTTTAATGACACACCTGACAGGCCTAGACTTTTAATGATTTTTTTGTGGATAACTCTAAATTTCTATAATATTTTTATCCTTACACAAGGGATTTTGAAGAGCTGTTTTTTCATTCCTGTATTACTAGTTGTGATAAGCAGTTTCTTACTGGAAACAATTGACAACTGAATTTAAACACTTTTTTCTATGTTGTTGTTTTTGTCTTCAGTCCAGAGACTGGTTTGATGCAGTCCTCCAATCTACTCTATCCTGCGCAATCTTCTTCATCTCCAAGTAACGACTGCAACCTACATCCTTCTCGATATGCTTAGTGTATTCATCTCTTGGTCTTCCTCTTCGATTTTTACCCTCCACGCTGCCCTCCAATACTAAATTGGTGATCCCTTGATGCCTCAGAACATGTCCTACCAACCGATCCCTTCTTCTAGTCAAGTTGTGCCACAAATTCCTCTTCTCCCCAATTCTATTCAGTGCCTCCTCATTGGTTATGTGATCTACCCATCTAATCTTCAGCATTCTTCTTCAGCACCACATTTCGAAAGCTTCTATTCTCTTCTTGTCCAAACTATTTATCGTCCATGTTTCACTTCCACACATGGCTACACTCCATACAAATACTTTCAGAAAATACTTCCTGACGCTTAAATCTATACTCGATGTTAACAAATTTCCCTTCTTCAGAAACGCTTTCCTTGCCATTGCCAGTCTACGTTTTAGTTCCTCTTTACTTCGACCATCATCAGTTATTTTGCTCCCCAAGTAGTAAAACTCCTTTACTACTTTAAGTGTCTCATTTCCTAATCTAGTTCCCTCAGCATCACCCGACTTAATTCGACTACATTCCATTATCCTTGTTTTGCTTTTGTTGATGTTCATCTTATATCCTCCTTTCAAGACACTGTCCATTCCATTCAACCGCTCTTCCAAGTCCTTTGCTGTCTCTGAGAGAAATACTATGTCATCGGCAATCCTCTAAGTTTTTATTTCTTCTCCATGTATTTTAATTCCTACTCCAAATTTTTCTTTTCTTTCCTTTACTGCTTGCTCAATATACAGATTGAATAACATCGGGGAGAGGCTACAACCCTGTCTCACTCCCTTCCCAACCACTGCTTCGCTTTCATGCCCATCGACTCTTATAACTGCAATCTGGTTTCGGTACAAATTGTAATTATCCTTTCGCTCCCTGTATTTTAGCCCTGTCACGTTGCAGAATTTGAAGGAGAGTATTCCAGTCAATATTGTCAAAAGCTTTCTCTGAGTCTACAGATGCTATAAATGTATGTTTGCCTTCCTTAATCTATCTGCAAAGATACGTCCTAGGGTCAGTATTGCATCACGTGTTCCAAAATTTCTACGGAATCGAAACATCTTCCCCGAGGTCGGCTTCTACCAGTTTTTCCATTCGTCCGTAAAGAATTCGTGTTAGTATTTTGCAGCCGTGACTTATTAAACTGATAGTTCGGTAATTTTCACACCTGACAACACCTGCTTTCTTTGGGACTGGGATTATTATATTCTTCTTTAAGTTTGAGGGTATTTCGCCTGTCTCATACATCTTGCTCACCAGATGGTAGAGTTTCATCTGGGCTGGCTCTCCCAAAGCTATCAGTAGTTCCAATGGTATGTTGTCTATTCCCAGGGCCTTGTTTCGACTTAGGTCTTTCAGTGCTCTGTCAAATTCTTCACGCAGTATCATATCTCCCATTTCATCTTCATCTATGTCCTCTTTCATTTCCATAATTTCGCCGTGCAGTACATCGCTCTTGTATAGACCCCCTATGTACTCCTTCCACCTTTCTGCTTTCCCTTCTTTACTTAGAACTGAGCTCTTGACATTCATGCAAGTGGTTCTCTTTTCTCCAAAGGTCTCTTTAATTTTCATGGAGGCAGTATCTATTTTATCCTTAGTGATATACGCCTCTACATCCTTACATTTGTCCCCTAGCCATCCCTGCTTAGCCATTTTACACTTCCTGTCGATCTCATTTTTGAGACGTTTGTATTCCTTTCTGCCTACTTCATTTACTACACTTTCATATTTTCACCTATCATCAATTAAGTTCAATATCTGTTCTGTTACCCAAGGATTTCTACTAGCTACCCATTCTTCTTCTACAGTATTTCTTTCCTCCATTCTTGTCAATCGTTCCCTAATGCTCTCTCTGAAACTCTCTATAACCTCTGGTCCTTTCAGATTATACGGATTCCATCTCCTTAAATTCCCACTTTTCCCCGTTTCTTCAGTTTCAATCTTCAGCTCATAACCAGTAGATTGTGGTCAGAGTCCACATCTGCCCCTGGAAATGTCTTACAATTTAAAACCAGGTTCCTAAATCTCTGCCTTACCATTATACAGGGTGGTCCCGTGGCAGCGTCATCTAGCGGGCCAACCATAACGCCATCTGGTTTCCCCCTTCAAGCTAGACGAGTTTCGTTCTTTGTAGTTTTTTCGTTTGAGGCTTATTTCGTGAGATATTTGGCCCGGTCACTATCAATGGACCGCCCTGTATAATCTATCTGAAACATTCCAGTATCTCCAGGCCTCTTACACTTATACAACCTTCTTTCATGATTTTTAAACCAAGTGTTAGCTATGATTAAGTTATGCTCTCTGAAAAATTCTACCAGGCGGCTTCCTCTTTCATTCTTTATCCCCATTCCATATTCACCTATAACTTTTCCTACTTTTCCTACTATCGAATTCCAGTCCCCTATGACTATTAAACTTTCGTCTCCCCTCACTATCTGAATAATTTCTTTTATCTCATCATACACTCCTGGAAATTGAAATAAGAACACCGTGAATTCATTGTCCCAGGAAGGGGAAACTTTATTGACACATTCCTGGGGTCAGATACATCACATGATCACACTGACAGAACCACAGGCACATAGACACAGGCAACAGAGCATGCACAATGTCGGCACTAGTACAGTGTATATCCACCTTTCGCAGCAATGCAGGCTGCTATTCTTCCATGGAGACGATCGTAGAGATGCTGGATGTAGTCCTGTGGAACGGCTTGCCATGCCATTTCCACCTGGCGCCTCAGTTGGACCAGCGTTCGTGCTGGACGTGCAGACCGCGTGAGACGACGCTTCATCCAGTCCCAAACATGCTCAATGGGGGACATATCCGGAGATCTTGCTGGCCAGGGTAGTTGACTTACACCTTCTAGAGCACGTTGGGTGGCACGGGATACATGCGGACGTGCATTGTCCTGTTGGAACAGCAAGTTCCCTTGCCGGTCTAGGAATGGTAGAACGATGGGTTCGATGACGGTTTGGATGTACCGTGCACTATTCAGTGTCCCCTCGACGATCACCAGTGGTGTACGGCCAGTGTAGGAGATCGCTCCCCACAACATGATGCCGGGTGTTGGCCCTGTGTGCCTCGGTCGTATGCAGTCCTGATTGTGGCGCTCACCTGCACGGCGCCAAACACGCATACGACCACCATTGGCACCAAGGCAGAAGCGACTCTCATCGCTGAAGACGACACGTCTCCATTCGTCCCTCCATCCACGCCTGTCGCGACACCACTGGAGGCGGGCTGCACGATGTTGGGGCGTGAGCGGAAGACGGCCTAACGGTGTGCGGGACCGTAGCCCAGCTTCATGGAGACGGTTGCGAATGGTCCTCGCCGATACCCCAGGAGCAACAGTGTCCCTAATTTGCTGGGAAGTGGCGGTGCGGTCCCCTACGGCACTGCGTAGGATCCTACGGTCTTGGCGTGCATCCGTGCGTCGCTGCGGTCCGGTCCCAGGTCGACGGGCACGTGCACCTTCCGCCGACCACTGGCGACAACATCGATGTACTGTGGATACCTCATGCCCCACGTGTTGAGCAATTCGGCGGTACGTCCACCCGGCCTCTCGCATGCCCACTATACGCCCTCGCTCAAAGTCCGTCAACTGCACATACGGTTCACGTCCACGCTGTCGCGGCATGCTACCAGTGTTAAAGACTGCGATGGAGCTCCGTATGCCACGGCAAACTGGCTGACACTGACGGCGGCGGTGCACAAATGCTGCGCAGCTAGCGCCATTCGACGGCCAACACCGCGGTTCCTGGTGTATCCGCTGTGCCGTGCGTGTGATCATTGCTTGTACAGCCCTCTCGCAGTGTCCGGAGCATGTATGATGGGTCTGACACACCGGTGTCAATGTGTTCTTTTTTCCATTTCCAGGAGTGTACATTTCTTCAATCTCTTCGTCGTCTGCGGAGCTAGTTGGCATATAAACCTATACTACTGTGGTAGGCGTGGGCTCCGTGTCTATCTTGGCTACAATAATGCGTTCACTATGCTGTTCGTAGAAGCTTACCCGCGCTCCTATTTTTTATTCATTACTAAACCTACTCCTGCACTCCTGCCCGCATCTCGTGGTCGTGCGGTAGCGTTCTCGCTTCCCACGCCCGGGTTCCCGGGTTCGATTCCCGGCAGGGTCAGGGATTTTCTCTGCCTCGTGATGGCTGGGTGTTGTGTGCTGTCCTTCGGTTACTTAGGTTTAAGTAGTTCTAAGTTCTAGGGGACTTATGACCACAGCAGTTGAGTCCCATAGTGCTCAGAGCCATTTGAACCATTTTGAACCTGCACTCCTGTATTTGATTTTGAACTTATAACCCAGTATTCACCTGACCAGAAGTCTCGTTCCTCCAGCCACCGAACGTCACTAATTCCCACTATATCTTACTTTAACCTATCCATTTCCCAAAATTTTCTAACCTACCTGCTCGATTAAGGGATCTGACATTCCTCGCTCTGATCTGTAGAACGCCAATTTTGTTTCTCCTGATAACGACGTCCCCCTTTGTAGTCCATGCCCAGAGATCCGAATGGGGGACTATTTTACCTACGGAATATTTTACGCAAGAGGATGCCATTGTCATTTAATCATACAGTAAAGCCGCATGCCCTCGGGAAAAATGACGGCTGTAGTTTCCCCTTGCTTTCAGCCGTTCGCAGTACCAGCACAGCAAGGCCGTTTTGGTTAGTGTTACAAGGCCAGATCAGTCAACCATCCAGACTGTTGCCCCTGCAACTACTGAAAAGGCTGCTGCCCCTCTCGGGAACCACACGTTTGTCTGGCCTCTCAACAGATACCCCTCCGTTGTAGTTGTGATGATGATGATGTTTGGTTTGTAGGGCGCTCAACTGCTTGGTTATCAGCGCCCGTACTAATTCCCAACCTTTGCGCAGCCCAATCTCGCCACTTTCCGGAATGATGATGAAATGATGAGGACAGCACAAACACCCAGTCACCTCGAGGCAGGTGAAAAATCCCTGAGCCCCCGGGAACCGAACCCGGGACCCCGTGCTCGGGAAGCGAGAACGCGACCGCGAGACCACGACCTGCGGACTCCGTTGTAGTTGTATCTATGGTACGACTATCTATATCGCTGAGGCACGCATGCCTCCCACCAGCGGCAAGGTCCATCGTTCATTTTTTTTTCTAAAAATGAAAATATATGGTTCCAGTAACCTTTTCAAGTGTCAAACACCTGTGATATTACATGCAGACGAAACGATGAATAAAAATTTGTAGAAAGGCCACGGTTCGAACGCAGGTATCCTGCTCAGTTGGCAGATGCTCTAACCACTACCTCAACCGGCCACAGTGGCTTTGCACAAACACACAGAATACCCTAGCACACCTCCCTGGTCAGTCCTAATTCCCCTTCACTTCTCAGCCCGCTTGGTATTCCACCTAAATTCGAACAACATTGCAGCGGCTCTCCAAACGTGTTGAAATACCACTTCATCGCCTCAGCCACTGTGCCAGGGTGCCGCAGTGATCAGCGTATCTGCCTACTGAGCAGAAGACCACGGTCTGAATCCTGTCCTTGGGTACAAATTTTCATTCGTCGCTTCAGTCTTAATCTACATAATAGATCTTTGACATTTGAAAAGGTCTCCGGCACCATATAGTTTCATTTTAAAGCACCTATGCCTGGGTTTCAGCCAGGTTCTCCCGCTTCGTTGGATGCTGACGTGCTAGTGCAATAGAGTTGGAGGGGCTCTCCAATGCTGTTCGAGTTCAGGGAGAGTACTAAGTTGGCTGAGGCGTGAGTGGGAATTTGGATTGAGGAGGGAGGCTTGCTAGGATAGTCCGTGTAGTACTGCAGAGTCCACTGCGCCAGGATGGCGTAGTGGTTAGCGCATCTGTCTAGTGATCAGGAGACCTGCGATCGAATCTCAGCCTCGGTACAAAACTCCATTTTTCGCTTCAGTCAGTTTGACAGCTTGAATCTCATCACGTCACGGATTTACAGTACCTGTAGCAATTAAAATATTTATCACTCAGATACAAACACTGCAGATAGTCCCTTTATACACCAACAATCAAATATCGTTTACTTACATTATAGCAAAATTGTTTGTGACGCAGGGTCGCATGCTACATTTTCAGCATTACATAAAACTAGCGCCAAGCAATTTAATAATTTTTCAGTTTCACTTTGTTTTTGGTACAGGACCGGCAATATTTTTTAATATATCATGAAGTGTCTGTCAACAATTCTCTCATAGTTGTAATATATATGTTTGGCGACTAGTTTAGAACCATCTGGTTCATTATCAAAACTGACCTAATGAGGCTGCGCTGAAAGTTCAAATGGTTCAAATGGCTCTGAGCACTATGGGACTTAACTTCTGAGGTCATCAGTCCCCTAGAACTTAGAACTACTTAAACCTAACTAACCTAAGGACATCACACACATCCATGCCCAAGGCAGGATTCGAACCTGCGACCGTAGCGGTTGCGCGGTTCCAGAATGAAGCGCCTAGAACCACTCGGCCACTCCGGCCGGCTGCGCTGAAAGTCCCTGATCTTAATAACGAACATCAAAAGCATGTATTGCCAGTTTGATATTCGTTATTAAGATCAAGCATTTTCGGTACAGCCTCAGTAGTTCGGGCTTGAGAATAAACCAGCTGGTTCGAAACTAGTGGCCAAACACATGTACTCCAACTGTGACGGATTTGTTAATAAACGGTTCATGAAACTTAATAAGTATACAAGCTATTCTGTCATGCTTATTATTATTACAGTTTTGTGTCTTTTGGGGCCCCAAATTTTCTCCTTCCAAAGAGGAAGGAAATAAAGATGAAAGACATACTATTCCACCGTACGAAAGAAAAATGGCCTGTTTCTGTGCAAACTTGTAATTTGCGATGAGATTGTGAATGATCGAACTGTGTCAAATGGATATGCCCTCGAGTGTAATAGAATTCTAAATACGACCACTTTCGCTATTAATTTGCTTTCTGAATAAACATTATTCTAACCAATTCGCAACTATGTGACCTATATCATTTATGGGTCGCTCCCGATATTATCATTACTGTTGTTACACGTTGTATTAACATTGTATGGTTCATACAATTTCGTAAACTTGCCATCAGCCAGACAATTTAACCAAAGGGCCACAAGTGTCTAATTTAGGGCATGTATTGCGACACCGTCGGTTCAACCCCTAGGCGAGTTTGAGCCAAGACATTTCGACGAAGAGGAACCGCATGTGAGCCCGAACATCTTTGGGATGTTAGCTCGCAATTGGGGGCTCGTCCGGTATAGTAATTTGGAAAGTATTAGTTGCGGAATAAGAATCTTGCAAAGTTTTGGAACAGGATTGGATTTTGGAAAGTATTAGTTGAGGAATATGAGCACTGGAAAGTTTTAGAACTGGATTTGAACTCTGCAAAGTGCTTCCAAAAGTATTATCTGAACTTTGATTGGTAGAAGCTCTCGCAAAAGTTAAATGTGAGATCGGTTCAGGACTGAATATTAGTTTTCTTTAATAGTTGCTGAAATTGCAATTGTAATTCTCACAATTAACGACATTCTGTGATCTAGGCCCGAAGTGTGTGGCAGTTTAGGCAGGTTGCCTGGGGGCTCAGAGCTACGAATTTTGCAACAGTTGTGTGCACCGAGTGCGCGATTCATCGCCCAGCGGCGGTTGCAGTACCACAGCAGAGGCTACGAGATCTTCAGCCTCGGCTTCAACTGCGACATGGCATCAATACCACGGCAGAAGAATCAAGCACTACAAAGCTAAGTACCTGCGCTGATAGCAAAATTATGTATGATTATGTAGTTCAATCGCTAATAATATACGTCGCTAATATTAAGCAGTCGACCAGTTTGTGTGTGTCCGAAAATGCTAGCGAGCCGCTTAGCCCGAAGTCGGAGCGGGAGAGCGTGATCGGCGATGAATTTAGTAGGTCAAATAGTCCGAAACCAGGTGAGGGAGATGAATTTGGGGGAGTCATGATGTCGCAATTAATGCAAATGATAAGAGGATTGGGATCCAAAATTGATTCTGTTAAAACCGATATGGGTGACGTCAATTTAAAAATTGATTCGATTCAATCCGAAATAGCTTCGGTTGTGAAAGACGAAGTAGGTAAAATTGCTATTAGAATTGAGGAATTGATAAACGGAAAATTAAAAACCATTCGGGATGAAATGGGCAAAATTTCTGATGAAGTTGGGATACTTGACTCTAAGGTAGATCAAGCCGAGAAAAATTTCAGTGATAAAGTGGAGAAGTTGCAGGCAGATCTGGGAGGCAACGTGAGAAATTGTACGAGTAGGCAATATGCTCTAATGACTGAGACGACAGAGGCTATTAGCAACTTATCCGTGCGAATAGGTAAAGGGGAGAAAGAAGTAGGTAAAATAAAGGAACAAGTAGAATCTGGCATTAAAATTGAAAATGGTGACGTTAAAAATCAAATCAAAGAAATAAAAAGCGAATTGAATTCCTTAGCTGCACATCAAATCCCTACCGTGATGAGTCTTCCGTGGATGAACTCGGCCGGCCGCGGTGGTCTAGCGGTTCTGGCGCTGCAGTCCGGAACCGCGGGACTGCTACGGTCGCAGGTTCGAATCCTGCCTCGGGCATGGGTGTGTGTGATGTCCTTAGGTTAGTTAGGTTTAAGTAGTTCTAAGTTCTAGGGGACTTATGACCTAAGATGTTGAGTCCCATAGTGCTCAGAGCCATTTGAACCATTTGGATGAACTCGGGAACGGTCAAATGTTTTGGAGACGGCGGGAAATATCACCCAGTAAATTTTCTAGCAGCATGCACGGACGGTTTTATAAGGGAAATGTCCAACGAGGCGAAGATAAAATTCATGAAAATACATTTGGAAGGTGAGCCGCAATCGTGGTCAAATATACACAGTGATACGTTCACTACCTACAAAATATTTGAAATCGTTTTCCTGAACAAGTTCTGGAGTGAAGCTAAGCAAACGCGACTCCAAAATGAGGTCATGAACGGGCCAATGCGAGAATTTTGCAAACGTGAACTTGCGAGATTAATGCATGTGAAACGTCCATTTGGAGTGCTTACTGAAATTACGACGTTGAAAAGGCGGTTACCGGAAAATTTGCAGTGGGATCTAGTGCACGGTTCTATCAACTCAGTAGACGAATTTTTTGACTTAGAAAAATTAGATCGGGCGTTGAAATTTAAACCGTAAAGTAAGCAGTCAAATAATTTTCAGAGTGTAAATCATAACTACAGTCCGAGTAATTACTATGAAAGGCATCCGGGAAGTTATCAACGGAACGCAAACAACTATTTTGATAAGGGGAACGTTAACAGGAACACATCCAATGATAAATTTCAAAGTGGTAATGGGAACAGATAATTTCGTGACATGGATCGACACCAAGAACATAGATTTGAGGGACCGTTACCTGGTGAAATGAACCAGCGTGATGAGAGATCGGGAAACTAAGTTTCGCTGCATCTGAGATCCAGAGACGGCAAAGTGAACCGGCGATGTATAGGACGCGAGTAAACGGAGATGTGATAGGTGTCAATAAATCGACAGAAAGGCGTCAGAATTTTGAAATGAAATTGGTAAGAGATGGGAATCAAATAGGTAAATTTTCAGATCAGATCGTATGTAAAAGGCGTAATCCTACAATAATTAAAGATAATGATAAAGGCGATGACGACGATTTAGGGCTAAATCATTTGTTTTATGAATGTGAGACGGAAGAGTGTGTGAATGTTAATACAATGAAAGATTCTATGTACCAAAAGGAGGCTGAGGTAGAGCTGAATTTGGTAGATTTATATGGTACTGAAAATCCTAAAGAGGTACTAACCAGCGGTAACGATTATAGTGATGAAGGTGATGATGTTTCAGATGACACTGTGATGGCGAAAGTTGTTAAGGAGGTTAATAAGAGCGGCGTAGTATTAATCTCGTCAGCTGTTGATGAATTTTGGTGTGTATCGGCGGATATTGGTGAATTATTTTTGAAGGAAGATAGTAATGATCTTTTATATGCTGAAGTTGCTGGTATTGGTACTTCAGAGGAAGAAGTCTGTGCGCATCTTTCTACCAATGGAGGTGAACCCGAAAGTCTAGATGGATCTGTGGATCTTGAATGTTTGTTTGAGAATGAATGTGGATCTGAACTTGATGTGCGATCTGAAATTAATGTGGTACAGGAGCATGTACGAGAGGAAAAGCTATTATGCTCAGGTTTAAATCAAAACACAACGGAATTTAATGGTACTGTTTATTCTGAAATTGCACGACGCTGTAGCTACAATTTAGGTAATGTAACGGCAGAGGGTGTTGAAACTATGAACGATTCTTATATTGGTGACTTGTCGACGAAGGTAAATAACGTTTTATGTAGTGAATTGTATGATGTATCAGCGGCTGTTAAAGTTAAAAAAGTAATGCTTTATTTCATGATAATGATGTTGTAGCTACTGAGGCCGATAATTTTAAGGGAGAATACAGTGAGTTTGATTCTAATACAGAAAGTGATATTTGGACAGAATAGTATCTTAAGGAGGAATGTGATTTTATTATAACTGATCGTAACTGAAACTTTTCGATGTTTTATTTCAGGATTTATTGTAGCTTGTTTGTTGTTTAGTCGCATAAGGATTTTTTTGGCACAAGGTCTTTGCAATTATAAAGAGATACTTTGGACACACATTTGGTTGTGAGGAGATTGGAGAACTCAGTTGTTTGGTGAAAGGTATCAAGTCAAAAATCAGTGCACAGCATGCAAATAAATTAGGTTTCTGCGGGTATATAAGGGATTTATTTATGTGTATGTTTGTGTTATGCTTACGTTTTTGGAAGATGTTTTATGTTCGTTGTAATTTCCAAATTAAAAGTTATGGTCACGCCTATTTGGATGCATGGAGGTCGGCGAAATTTGGAAAATGAAAATTAATAATGCTTACCTAGGAAGACAGATGTATGTTTATCTACGTATCTGAGAATATTTGGGGGAATAATTTACTGTTCTATGGAGTATCGGTTTGTGTGAGCAGCTTCACTGAATTAAACGAGGGGTGAGATTTGTTTGTATTTGTTGTTAGTTTTGGGTCTGAGAGAGTTATTTAAATTAAAAGAAAATATTAATTTGCCGATGAAGTCGAATGGGAAACTGTCACGAGATGCACGTCTCTAGTAGGACTTGTATAACATGTAAGAATCATTGGAGAATTTACGAGTATCTTCCAAACGCAGTAAATCAATTATTTACTGTGTACTTTAAATCTGTTTGTATCTATTCCACTGGTGGAAGCGTTCAGTGCAGATACTGGGCAGCCGGCCTGAGTGGACGAGCCGTTCTAGGCGCTACAGTCGGGAACCGCGCGACCGCTAGGGTCGCAGGTTCGAATCCTGCCTCGGGCATGGATTTGTGTGATGTCCTTATATTAGTTAGGTTTAAGTAGTCCTAAGTTCTAGGGGACTGATGACCTCAGCTGCTAAGTCCCATAGTGCTCAGAGCCATTTGAACCATTTTTGATCCTGGGCAGTTTCGGAAAGTGTTTGTTTTCTGGTATCAACACCTAGACGAGTTTGAGCCAAGACATTTCGACGAAGAGAAACCACATGTGAGCCCGAACCTCTTTGGAATGTTAACTCGCAATGGTCAGACTCAGTTTCGACCGCGATAGACAATATTTTTGTCGACTGCAATAACACTCCACTTTCTAGGTCTAATATATATTTTCCATATACGTTCCACGCCTCGCCAAATGATTCAGACATTTCTACTGCGGATTTTAGCCAGCGCTCGGTTCCGAGAATAATTTGAGGGCGACGATTTTCCTGGAGGTCAGTAATTCAGGAATTTCGTTACGAATATACTGACACCATACTGTTAAAATTTTGATGCCGAAGCGTCTTTTATTTGTAGGCGATCTGCTCGCATTCCGGAACGAGACCACCACCTCCGCCAGTGGCCCGTAGAGCTGAGGATCACCTCAGAACCCAAGCGCCACTGGATTTTTTTCCGGCCCTAGACTGTGTGCCAAAGGAGCTGTATAACAAGCCTTACACTAAATCTCCTGCCAGGACCCTGCGGAAGAAGTGGCCACATTTCCACGCACAAGGTGAGTGAACGAGGCCACACGACCAGCTTCCACACTGACTACCTGTCTTGGGCGACGCGAAAATGTTACCGTCTGCCATTCACCCTGCAGTGATGGCGGATCCTCGCGTCGAGTACATCGCAAGGTACCTCGGCAGCAGAGCCCGTGGACGAAACAAGCTCTTCCTGAGGTGTCACGTGCGACGCACCAGATTCTCCGCCACAGCTACACCTCAAGACAGCACCCTGAACACGGCTGACTATGTCCAAAAGCGTCGTCAGCTGGTCGCGAACCGCGGCCAGCTCCTCCTGCGTCCGCAGAAAGCATGCACACATCCTGCCCATCCTAGTACTACTAACTTGAGAATTAACTAAAAAAGCACACAGAGAAAGCAAAATACGTAACTTGCTACCCTCCCTATGTGTCACCAACGGAGGCTGACGCCTTACTGAGCTGTGTAGCTGGCTGTTCAAAACAAACGACAATTGTGCTACAGACTGAGCGAAACTACACTACCGAGTTACTAAAACGCGAGATTGCACTTCTTAAATAAAAAAAGCGCAAGGAATTTAACAATTAAACTCAGAAAAAAAAAAACAGAAAAACGTAAATACGTAATTTGCAGCTCTGCTGGCATGTCACAGGCGGCACCTGAAATCTGACTAGCTACAGTTCTGCCTTTTGTTTACTTAGTCCTACACCACGGACTAAATCATTTAAATCTGCATGTGTTAACACGTCTCGTGTTGAAGTACCACACGTGTATCTCTCAGGAGATGTCATTTCTACATTGACATACAACTGACTGTCGCTCTCAGTTTCTGCATCTGTTCGCCTTGTTGGGGTGGAAGACTTTTAAAACGTGGCACCGGCCTTCTTGAGCAGTGGTGATCGAGAAATCAACTCAGTGGCGAAGGCGGAACGTTTTACACTGAAGAGCCAAAGAAACTGGTACACGGGCCTAATATCCTATAGGGCCCCAGCGAGCACGCAGAAGTGCAGCAACACTACGTGGTGTGGATTCGACCAATGTCCGAAGTAGTGCTGGAGGGAACTGACACCTTGAATCTCGCAGAGCTGTACATAAATCGGTAAGAGTACGAGGGGGTGGAGATCTTTTCTGAACAGTACGGTGCAAGGCGTCCCAGATGTGCTCAAAAATGTTCATGTCCGGGGAGTTTGGTGGCCATCGGTAGTGTTTAAACTCAGAAGAGTGTTCCTGGAGCCACTTTGCAGCAATTCTGAACGTGCGGGGTGTCGCATTGCCCTGCTGGAATTGCCAAGTCCGCCGTCGACATGGATGCGGGTGATCAGACAGGATGCTTACGAACGTGTCACCTGTCAGAGTTGTATCTAGACGTATCAGGGGTCCCATACCACCCAACTGCACAGTCTCCACACTATTACAGAGACTCCACCACCTTGAATAGTCCCTGACATGTAATGTCCATGGATTCATGAGGAGGTCTCCATACCCATACACGTCCATCCGCTCGATACAATTTAAAGCTAGACATGTTTCCAGTCATCAGCAGTCCAATGTCGTTGTTGATGCGCCCAGGCGTAAAACTTAGTGTCGTGAAGTCATCAAAGGTACACGAGTCGGCCTTCGGCTCCGAAAGCCCATATGGATGATGTTTCGTTTAATGAGTCGCACGCTGACACTTGTTGATAGCCCAGCATTGAAATCTGCAGCAATTTGTGGAAGGCTTGCACTTCTGTCACGCTGAACGATTCTCTTGAGTCGTCGTTGGTCCCGTTCTTGCAGGACCTTTTCCGGCTGTAGCGATGTCGGAGATTTGATGTTTTACCGGATTACTGATATTCACGGTACACTCGTGAAATGATCGTACGGGAAAATCCCTACTTCATCGCTATCTCGGAGATTCTGTGTCCCATCGCTCGTGCACCATGTTCAAACCCTCTTAAATCTTGATAACCTGCCATTGCAGCAGCAGTAACCGATCCAACAACTGCGCCAGACACTTGTGGTCTTATATAGGCGTTGCCGACCGCAGCGCCGTATTCTGCCTGTTTACATATCTCTGTATTAGTGCGTTCTTGACCAGCCATATTTTTCGCATGCTCTATCAAGAAAGTGCCTCCGGCTGTTAAGAGGAATCCGTATGCGACTTTTCAACACACTTATTCATACAATAGTCAAGTTTCTTCGGTAGAGTTACATGCTTTTTCCAACGAGTTAACAGCGTTCGCAATCAGGAGCGCTTGCGATCGCTCAGGTTTCGGCTCGTCATGCAAGGCACATCACTCGTATATGACCCCCCTCCTTCCCTTCCCCCCCCCCTTGCCCCACCACCTAAAATGCCTCACGGTGCTCGGCCACTATCGCAATCCACCTTGCGGCATCACTTGATGCTTCTCACTACTGGAGTGTTTGTTTGGATGAGTCCATTTATTACAGGTGGAGCCTTCACTTGTTTATTGTTGCGGATGTCACGTGCGAAGGACTTCATGCAAACCACAGCCACTTGGGTGACAGCGCACCTGCAGCGGCGCAAACGTAGTGCCAACATTCGAAATGAAGTTCAGTGGTCTGTCAGCGCCATGCCAATGGCCTGTTTATCGTCACGCGCTGACGTCAGATTTTATAGTCCATTGACAGGCCTACGACACGTTCATTTCTCGTCGGCCCACGTCTTCCACACAAGCATCACTGTAATAACTTTACGCGACGTACGGCCTGCTATTTCAGAAGACGGAAACTCAGGTTCGCGTAGGCTGACCGTTCCACATATGACAAATTACATAACTTGTCCACATGGTTCTATTGAGGGATAGAGATTTCTCTAAAAACGTTTAAAGCTGGTAAGCAACCATACGCCTATTCATTCGTACTATAACTCCCTTATAGCATTCGTGGCAATAAATCGTTTAATTTAAAAGGGACGCGTGTCATTTCTCGCAGAAATGTAAATCGTTTCTTTGAATCCCTTATGAGCTTCATTTTCTCGTCGTGTTGCAATACCCACAGCCATTAATATTGAGCGTGAAGGCACGTTTAACGAGTTATTTACGTGAATAGATATTCTCCACTAGCCACTTTACAGTACAAAGCGGAGAATATTTTATACCTAAATTAGACAATCTCTGTCCAAATTTGCATTTGGAGTAACAAAAAACGGTTGCCTGCATACCTCCGTGCCCGCCTTAATTTTTCTCACCGTATTCTTACGATCTCTGCACGAGAAATACGAGATATATTCGTAAAGTACAACAATTTTGTAATTTATCGTGTAGTGTTGCTCCGATTCGCGCGACTTTTTCGTTGTTGTTCGTAAATCTACTCCATGTTAGCCATACCAAATTTTTAGTCTGTTGTCAGCTGTCAAAAAGGTTACGTATGCTTAGGTAGTATCGGTGATTATTTATTTTGTATAAATTGAATCTGAGAATTTATATTAAATTTTGTTATAAGAACGGAATAACGCACAGCAGAGTTTGTGAGGTGTTAAATACTTCTTTTTTAGTGAGCCTAAAACAAAGGTTTACGAGGTGTAAGCATTTCGAAGAAAGCCGTGAAGATGCTGAAGATGGCGAGAGACCTGGATGCTTCAGCAAATCGTCACCTTGTGAAATGGTGATAAAAATTAAATTAATGATTATATACTCGTACGATCGTCCAATCACAAACAGGGAAGTCCTGATGTTGACTTATCAATTGGCTCAATCATCAAATTTTTTTGACTGATTTGAGTATGAAAACGTTTGACAACAAAATCGGTTCAAATATCATCGTTGAACATCGGACAAAAACAACGTCGAATGCAAGTTGCTCAGAAGTCGCTATGTGAACTCAACAACAATGCAGAACTGTTGAAACGTGTCATAATAGATGATAAAACTTGGGTTAATGGATGTGACGTCGAAATTAGGACTCAGTCGTCCCAGATGAAAAGTTCTGGATCACCAAGACAGAAAATAGTTCGACAAGTGCTACGACACGTGAAGGTTAAGCTCGCTGTAGTCTTCGTTTTTAACGACACAGTGCACCAAGAGTTTCTGCCGCAGTCTCGAACGATCGGTAAAGAGTAGGGGACAGCGCACTGGAGACCGACGTAAGCAGTTGCCGCCTCTTCCATAGTTTTTGTTGCTGCTAGACACGAGGTTGTGTTTTGTGCAGCATTCGTAAATAGTTCGAGTGCTACTCATTTAATTGCTGTATAATATATCAGAACTATTTGAAAATTGTTAATTCGTCAATACCTAATTTTATGACAGGTAAAATCCTACATTTTTTAAACGTGGTTATACATCTACATCTACATCCATACTCCGCAAGCCACCTGACGGTGTGTGGCGAAGGGTACCTTGAGTACCTCTATCGGTTCTCCCTTCTATTCCAGTCTCGTATTGTTCATGGAAAGAAGGATTGTCGGTAAGCTTCTGTGTGGGCTCTAATCTCTCTGATTTTATCCTCATGGTCTCTTCGCGAGATGTACGTAGAAGGGAGCAATATACTGCAGGACTCTTCGGTGAAGGTACGTTCTCGAAACTTTAACAAAAGCCCGTACCGAGCTACTGAGCGTCTCTCCTGCAGAGTCTTCCACTGGAGTTTATCTATCATCTCCGTAACGCTTTCGCGATTACTAAATGATCCTGTAACGAAGCGCGCTGCTCTCCATTGGATCTTCTCTATCTCTTCTATCAACCCTATCTGGTACGGATCCCACACCGCTGAGCAGTATTCAAGTAATGGGCGAACAAGCGTACTGTAACCTACTTCCTTTGTTTTCGGATTGCATTTCCTTAGGATTCTTCCAATGAATCTCAGTCTGGCATCTGCTTTACCGACGATCAACTTTATATGATCATTCCATTTTAAATCACTCCTAATGCGTACTCTCAGGTAATTTATGGAATTAACTGCTTCCAGTTCCTGACCTGCTATTTTGTAGCTAAATGATAAGGGATGTATCTTTCTATGTATTCGCAGCACATTACACTTGTCTACATTGAGATTCAATTGCCATTCCCCGCACCATGCGTCAATTCGCTGCAGATCCTCCTGCATTTCAGTACAATTTTCCATTGTTACAACCTCTCGATACACCACAGCATCATCTGCAAAAAGCCTCAGTGAACTTCCGATGTCATCCACCAGGTCACTTATGTATATTGTGAACAGCAACGGTCCCATGACACTCCCCTGTGGCACACCTGAAATCACTCTTACTTCGGAAGACTTCTCTCCATTGAGAATGACATGCTGCGTTCTGTTATCTAGAAACTCCCCAATCCAATCACACAATTGGTCTGATAGTCCATATGCTCTTACTTTGTTCATTAAACGACTGTGGGGAAATGTATCGAACGCCTTGCGGAAGTCAAGAAACACGGCATCTACCTGTGAACCCGTGTCTATGGCCCTCTGAGTCTCGTGGAGGAATAGCGTGAGCTGGGTTTCACACGACCGTCTTTTTCGAAACCCATGATGATTCCTACAGAATAGATTTCTAGTCTCCAGGAAAGTCATTATACTCGAACATAATACGTGTTCCAAAATTCTACAACTGATCGACGTTAGAGATATAGGTCTATAGTTCTGCACATCTGTTCGACGTCGCTTCTTGAAAACGGGGATGACCTGTGCCATTTTCAAATCCTTTGGAACGCTACGCTCTTCTAGAGACCTACGGTACACCGCTGCAAGAAGGGGGGCAAGTTCCTTCGCGTACTCTGTGTAAAATCGAACTGGTATCCCATCAGGTCCAGCGGCCTTTCCTCTTTTGAGCGATTTCAATTGTTTCTCTATCCCTCTGTCGTCTATTTCGATATCTACCATTTTGTCATCTGTGAGACTTTCTAGAGAAGGAACTACAGTGCAGTCTTCCTCTGTGAAACAGCTTTGGAAAAGGATATTTAGTATTTCGGCCTTTAGTCTGTCATCCTCTGTTTCAGTACCATTTTGGTCACAGAGTGTCTCGACATTTTGTTTTGATCCACCTACCGCTTTGACATAAGACCAGAATTTCTTAGGATTTTCTGCCAAGTCAGTACATAGAACTTTACTTTCGAATTCATTGAACGCCTCTCGCATAGCCCTCCTAACACTACATTTCGCTTCGCGTAATTTTTGTATGTCTGCAAGGCTTTGGCTATGTTTATGTTTGCTATGAAGTTCCCTTTGCTTCCGCAGCAGTTTTCTAACTCGGTTGTTGTACCACGGTGGCTCATTTCCATCTCTTACGATCTTGCTTGGCACGTACTCATCTAACGCATATTGTACGATGGTTTTGAACTTTGTCCACTGATCCTCAACACTATCTGTACTTGAGACAAAACTTTTGTGTTGAGCCGTCAGGTACTCTGTAATCTGCTTTTTGTCACTTTTGCTAAACAGAAAAATCTTCCTACCTTTTTCAATATTTCTATTTACGGCTGTAATCATCGATGCCGTAACCGCTTTATGATCGCTGATTCCCTGTTCTGCGTTAACCGTTTCAAATAGTTCGGGTCTGTTTGTCACCAGAAGGTCTAATATGTTATCGCCACGAGTCGGTTCTCTGTTTAACTGCTCAAGGTAGTTTTCAGATAAAGCACTTAAAAAAATTTCACTGGATTCTTTGTCCCTGCCACCCGTTATGAACGTTTGAGTCTCCCAGTCTGTATCCGGCAAATTAAAATCTCCACCCAGAACATATAAAGCATATAAGGCAGAAGGGATAGGTAACATTCCATCAGAATTCCTAAAATCATTGAATGAAGTGCCAACAAAACGACTATTCAAGTTGGTGTGCAGAAATAAGAGTTTGGGGATATACCATCTTACTTTCGAAAAAACATCATCCACAGATTTCCGAAGATTGCAAGAGCCGACGAATGCGAGAATTATCACACAATCAGTTTAACATCTCATGCATCCAAGTTTCTGACAAGAATGCTGTACTGAAGAATGGAAAAGAAAACTGAGGATGTGTTGGTGACAATCAGTTTGGCTTTAGGAAAGGTAAAGGCACCAGAGAGGCAGCTGCGGTTGATAATGGAAGCAAGACTAAAGAAAAATCAATAAACGTTCATAGGATTTTTCGACATGGAAAAAATGTTCGACAATGCCAAATGGTGCAAGATGTTCGAAATTCTGAGAAAAATAAGGGTAAGCTGTAGCGAAAGACGGATAATACACACATCAAAAAAGGTTTTGTATCACCTCGGTTCCGAAGAGTTCCGGAACCTGTATAGAAAATTGGAATAGACATCAACATAAACATCATTTACACCCTTTTTTATTGCTCATTGCCTTCAGAGGTGGTGGCCCAGATTGCTGTACAACCCTGTACTTCTAATATCCAGTAGCACGTCCTGTTGCATTGATGCATGGCTGTAGTCGCCGTGTCATACTATCCACAAGTTCATCAAGCCACTGTTAGTCCAGATGGTCCCACTCCTCAACGGCGATTCGGTGTTGATCCCTCAAACTGGTTGGTGGGTCCCGTCGTCCGTAAACAGCCCTTTTTAATCATTCCCAGGCATGTTTGATAGGGTTCATGTCTGGATAACATGCTGGCCACTCTAGTCGAGCGATGTCGTTATCCTGAAGGAAGCCAAACGCAAGATGTGCACGATGGGGGCGCGAATTGTCATCCACGAGGACGAATGCCTCGCCAGTATGCTGCCGTTATGGTTGCACTGTCGGTCGGAGGATGGCTTCACGTATCGTACAGCCGTTACGGCGCCTTCCATGACCACCAGCGGCGTACGTCGGCCCCACATAATGCCACCCCAAAACAGCAGGGAACCTCCACCATGCTGCACTCGGTGGACGGTGTGTCTAAGGCGTTCAGCTTGACCGGGTTGCCGCCAAACATGTCTCCGACGATTGTCTGGTTGAAGGCATATGGGACACTCATCCGTGAAGAGAACGTGATGCCAATCCTGAGCGATCCATTCGGCATGTTGTTGGGCCCATCAATACCGCGCTGCGTGATATCGTGGTTGCAAAGATGAACCTCGCCATGGACGTCGGGAGTGAAGTTGCGCATCACGCAGCCTATTGTGCACAGCTTGAGTCGTAGCGCGACGTCCTATGGCTGCACGAAAAGCATTGTCGAGCATGGTGGCGTTGCTGTCAGGGTTCCTCCGAACCACAATCCGTAGGTAGCATCATCTACTGCTGTAGTAGCCCTTGGGCGGCCTGAGCGAGTCATGTCATCGATAGTTCCTGTCCCTCTGTATCTCCTCCCTCTCCGAAAAACATCGCTTTGATTCACTCCGATACACCTGACCAGTTCCCTTGTTGAGAGCCCTTCGTGGTAACAATGCGGACGCGATCGAACTGCGGTACTGACCGTGTAGGCATGATTGAACTACAGACGACACTAGCCGTGTACCTCCTTCCTGGTGAAGTGACTGGAACTGATCGGCACTCGGACCCCCTCCGTCTAATAGGCGCTGCTCATGCATGGTTGTTTAAATCTTTGGGCGGGTTTAGTGACATCTCTGTATAGTCAAAGGGACTGTGCCTGTGATACAAATCCACAGCATCTGTCGTCAGGAGTTCTGGGAACAGGGGTGATGTAAAACTTTTTTTGAGGTGTTTACGTAACATGTACAAGAGCCAGGAAGGAACAATAAGCGTGGAAGACCAATGTACGTTTGGAGCACAACATTGTTTGATGGTGAAACATGGCCTTTAGGAAAAGAAGAAAAGAATAGAGTCGAAGCATTTAAGTTCTGGTGCTACAGAAGAATATTGAAAATTATGTGGGTTGATGAGGTAAGGAATGAGGAGGTTCTCCGGAGAAGAAGAGAGGAAAGGAACATATAGAAAACACTGACAAGAAGAAGGAACAGGGTGGTAGGACATCTGTCAAGTTATCAGGGAATAACTTCCATGGTACTAGGGAGAGCTGTAGAGGGTAAACTGTAGAGGGAGACAAAGATTGGAATGCATCCAGCTTTTAATTGAGGACGTAGGTTGCAAGTACTACTCGGAGATGAAAAGGTTCGCAGAGGAGAGGAATTCATGGCGGGCCGCATCAAACCAGTCAGAAGGTTGGCTAAAACAAAAACATATAACGTATGGACGGTAAAGCCATACTTCTTAGGCCTTGCACCATCTTATAACTGGAAACAGAACAAGGCTTTTTACCAATGAATATCGGATGTTTGCAAATTAACTGAGTTTTGTTAATATCTTAACAGTTTTAGCAGTTGTGAAAATGAAAATTCTTGTTAGTATTCAGTTGCTTCTATTTCAGAATGTATTTGACTCATAAATAGTTTTTTATTATGATTGTGCTTAATTTGATTTCAGTTACTGATTATTTCTGTGTAGCAGAGTAATAATGTAACAAATAGTGTATTAGTAATATTTTCTCGATTGCAGCGCTTTCAAATTTCAATAGAACATTTGTTTCTAGGTGCATGACCGTACTGTACCTTGGATTTTTTTTTAAATTTGCAAAACCCTTAATTTTACGGAGTCATTTTGTAATTTCATAAAAACTGCAGCACCCAAAAAGTGAAAGGCATCATTTAAAAATTGAATAAGAAAATATATTAAACTTTTGTTACAGAGGTGGAATAAAAGCCTGTAAAGTGTTCCAAGGTACAACACATTTCTCTGATATTAACAGGGTCAACGTCCTTTGCGTTAAGCAGTCTGAAGAAAAATTCCGGGACGTGTGGCGAAAAAACTGATAGGTTTTGCGCCACGATAATGCATCTCATCACACTTCGCTGCTTGTACGTGCATTTTTGGCCAAAAACAGTACCAGCCGCCACATTGGCCAGACATGGTTCCATGTGACTTTTTTCTGTTCCAAAACAATGAAGAATACCTTAAAGGCCCATCATTTTAAAAGCAAAGATGAAATTAAAAACGCATTGCTGTGGATACTAAAAGCGACTTCAAAAATCAAATTGCAGAAGTGTTTCTGGGACTGGAACAATACTGTCGTAAATGTATAGCATTTGACGAAGACTACTTTGCAGGGGATGACTCTCATGCAAACGAAAAAATAAAGTCGTTTCCAAAAAAGACACGAGTTCTGCCACGAAGACAGTAGGTTACACAAACTATCTAGAAGACCTATCTAGGAGACTGATCCTCTAAATCCACACAACACGACTTCGCGGGAACTACAGCTTCGTTTCTTCGATCTGCGACTACATCTATACTATGCAAGAAACATTATTGTACGTGGCAGAGGGTTCTTTCTGTATCACTGTCACTTCTCTCATTTCCCTGTTCCAGTACCGAATGTTGCGCAGGAAGGGCAACTGTTGGTTGGCCTTTGTGTGAGTTCGGCTCTCTGTAACCAAGCCTCCATGGTCCTTTCGCGAAGTACTCGTAGAACATTCGTTGACTCAACAAGGAACTTCTGCATTCGGAATTTTAACAGTAAACTATATCACGATGCGCAACGCCTCTCTTGTACCGTCTTCCGCTGGATAAGTAATTTATAAATCAAATGGACACATGCGTCTATGTTGATTTTATAACTTATTTATTACTCGATAGATTTCGGTACCGTTGGTTCCGTCCTCAGATGCACCGTATTATGTACTATTTTCCGGATCACAGTGGCTGTCAACCCAATGGAAAATCTGCGAGCTCTACACTCACAATACCACACAAAGTGACGCCTCACATGTGGTCATGTAGTCTGTTGCCCATCAATAAGGTGTCACTTTGCACACTTCCATCGGTTGACAGCAACAGTGATCTGTAAAATAATACATAAAATCGATTGGATACGTACACTGAGAAACAGAATTGAGGCATCACTTTTTCGAAACCCGAAATTGTCTCTCATTGCCCCATGTAAGTCTGAAATTTGGCCCAAAGGTGCCTGTAATGGTGCGACATCACTCTCAGTCTCAACGACGCCTTAGTCAGTAAGGTGTCGACACACACGAATTAAAGGCCAGAACTGAGAAGTTCATGTGGCGTGTAAAGTGGGTTAATAATGTCATATTGGCACCAAATTTCACTAAAATTCTGCCCAGCGCCACCACGGACGTGTCACACGCTCGGAAGGTCGTTACACTTCCGTCTACCCACGTTTCACCCCTTCTTTTGACGTCTCTGCGACGGAGGTCAGAGCTGCGATGCTCGGCGTTGAAATCGCGCGGTGTTCTTACGGATGGTCGAGGAAACATTTCGTACACACCGCCGCTCAAAATCGACATGAAAAGGCTTCGGCGGTTAGCATATGCGATGTCAATGAAACCACCGCTTCCCTTCCCACACATTTCGGATCGAAAAGGAAAGTTTGCAGCGCTGTGAGAAACATTGACAAGTTTTGATACTGCTGATATCTCGCTGACGCTTCAACCCTTCTCTAAGACATCGTGGCTAGCAGTACTGTTGAACGTGATCTCACTTCTTTGGAGTGCAGTGTGACCACAGCTTTTGACCCTGTGTACAGCTTGTAACCGGTTCGTTCACCAGACTTGACGTTTTTTTTTTTTCTTGTGGCGATTCGTAAAAGACATTGTTTATAAAGACGTTCCAACTACAGCTGAATATACGCGAGAGAAAATTGTCAGAGTATGTGCTTCGATAAGTGCCGATGTGATAAAGAATACCACTCAATCCATGATAAGATGATTGCAGCACTGCATTGATACCAATGGTCATCACTTCGAACGCCTTCTGTAAATGGACGTTCATGCCACCTTTGTGACCTTCGTTGACCTTCAAAGACCTTACTGTTACACATCATTGGATTCGTCTCGATAGCCGCTATCAGAAACTAAGTACCAAACTATAGCATCCCATTTGAGAAAACAAAGTTGTCGTTCATATCTTTGACGTGACCCCACCTAGCAACAAAAAACCAACGTCATATTATGGCCCACGTTGTCCCATGTAACATTTGTCCCACGAACTTTTCAGTTACTATCATACTTCCGGAGTTATTCTAGGTGGCAATAGTTAGTGATTCACCCTGTATATACAAGATGGATAAATCAAACTGAAACAGAAAATATTTCACGCACTTTAAGATACGCCACCCAACTTACTTCGTCTACACCCATGGCAGATGACATACGTAGGGTTGCCTATCCTAAGGTGCGTGAAGTATTTCCCGTGCCAGACTTAATTTGCCCACACTGTGTAATCCGAACGCTGAAGTTCTTGGCGCGCTTCGCTGGAGAAAGTCTGATGCTGTTTCTCTTTTTGTCGCGTATCCTCCGTGCAGTATAACGTAATACATTCTATGAGTCAAATACTATTGAAGCCAACCATTCATGTTGCAACTTGTCTCTCTGTATATCCGTTACCAGATGACAGTGAGTGTATCGAAAAAATTTCGGAAATTTGAGAGACAGAAACCGTCAGTTTGCCTGTGTCTCCTTTTGGCAGATGTTATGTGTAGCAATAAAGAATTGTTTCAAAGGGGTGTGCTTCCTGTAGCTGCACTAATTCTCTAAGAGAATTTGTTTTTGTTCACGAATATCATTACGTTTGGGCTTAGAATGTTACAAACAATCCTGGAATAGGCAGACGTAGAAATACCGATGCGTGTATCAGAGCATCCGCTCTTTCACCCCTCTCACTAACGGGTGTCACCAATGCTCAGTACTAGTCGCATGATACTAGTCATTACGCTAGATAATCTCGGCTTGAAAACGGTCTAACACCGCATTGTATTCGATTTAAAGTGTAATGGGAATTCCTCTAAGGCTAGGCGCCTAATTGGTTTAGAGAGTTTCGCTCGTTTATCAGTACGGGGAATGCTTAACTCATTATGATCTATTTGTAAGTTTGGAAGCGATCGAACGGTGTTGGTGTAGTAAGATTTAATGAGTGAATGCCGAATTTAAATTTTATGTTTGTTGTTTGTGGTCTTTGGTTTCAACACCAGTGATTCTGGAGAGAGTGGCTGGGAAATTTCTACACTTTTCATCATTTCAGTACATACAGCCTGGTAGAAACAGAAAATATTCATTATTATAGGTGTCCAAACGTCGGTAAATTTAAGAAGGAGCTGCTGGTGAAGGTACCACCTTCGCTACTAAAGCTGTTCACTGTCCTTTTTTAACAGAACCCTTATTTTTCAAGTGTTTTCGTCTTCAAAAAGATTAAATTGAAGAATGAATTCTGATATTTAATACCACATGGTTAAGCAAAGCTTGTAACCTAAACAAATGGCTAGAGTGACTAATACAAAATAGGCGGGGGAACTAAATCACTTCAGGAAATAATTCAAGAATGATCCACGTGCACATCATAATAAGTGCGTAAATTAGACGCACTCATAATCTAATCGTGAATGGGTAGTGAAATAAGGTATAACAATATCTTATAGCACAAGCGTACAAGAGTTAGTGTTGAGATAATGATTTAATTTCAGTGTTCGTAGAAATACATATTTATGATATCGTAGCCAACGTATTGATTGCGAGCACATTTTACATGTGGTGCGTGGATCCTTCTGTGAAGTACACAAAGCAAAATAAGTAATACATCGTTTGACCTTGCGGGACGGTCAGCTAAATTCCACGTTCTGAATTAGTTGTCCTCTTACGTTCGAGGAGGAGTCAAGACCACCGATTGTTACGTCTGGTTTCTTGACAAGGGAAAAACTAACGGCGTGAGAGCACAGCGCCCATGAACGTCCTGTAGAAATGTGTACGTCGATTTTTCGCAGTAGGGCTTCCCCGCTTTTGTCAGTACTAGTCGCTCAAATTGTAAGCTTGGTTTTCGTAACGATTACATCTTTATTATCTCTTGACACAGGTGTTAGAACAGAGATCAACATCAATGCGGTAAATGGAAGATCTGCAGGAAGGGTTACGAGCCTAGAGGTGCAGCTGCAGTAGATGCGAAGTTTGCTAAAGTCCATCGCCTGGGAGTTGTACAAACTTAAATGAGAGAGCGGTTTCGGCCCGTCTTCCAGAAAAAAGCAATTCATATGTAAAAATAGTGCGAATGGTATGGAGAGACGGTCTATATTCCCAAACTGAGCCGTAACCCAGTGATCCTAAGCCCCTGGCAGAACTTTCAAAGCTGCCACCCCTTCCCCCCCCCCTCCCCCCCCCCCCCCCACACCCGTCGA
Source organism: Schistocerca nitens (assembly GCF_023898315.1). NCBI lineage: Eukaryota > Metazoa > Arthropoda > Insecta > Orthoptera > Acrididae > Schistocerca > Schistocerca nitens. The sequence goes on along the minus strand of NC_064614.1, from coordinate 641,025,461 downwards.
CCTCCCCCTGTAAAACTATGTTTCTGCATTTTTTCGACGTAAGTTTATCAAATTTTAGAGTTTATTTAGAGGATTTAATAAAAATGTAGCATTATCAAAAACATGACTGAAATGGATGTAAAATATTTCACACAACAAATTTAACATATCACCTCTGTAACTTCATTACAAATTGTATAAACTTCCAAAGAAATTGAAAGCAAAACGGCCATTAAAATTGCTACACTAAGAAGAACTGCAGATGATATTCATTGGACAAATATATTATACTAGAACTGACATGTGATTACATTTTCACGCAATTTGAGTGCATAGATCCTGAGAAATCACTACCCAGAACAACCACCGCTTGCCGTAATAACGGCCTTGATACGCCTGGGCATTGAGTCAAACAGAGCTTGGATGGCGTGTACAGGTACAGCTGCCCATGCAGCTTCAACACGATACCACAGTTCATCAAGAGTAGTCACTGGCGTATTGTGACGAGCCAGTTGCTCGGCCACCATTGATCAGACGTTTTCAGTTGGTGACAGATCTGGAGAATGTGCTGGCCAGGGCAGCGGTCGAACATTTTCTGTATCCAGAAAGGCCAGTACAGGACCTGCAACATAAGGTCGTGCATTATCCTGCTGAAATGTAGGGTTTCGCAGGGATCGAATGAAGGGTAGAGCCACGGGTAGTAACACATCTGAAATGTAACATCCAATGCTCAAAGTGCCGTCAAAGCGAACAAGAGGTGACCGAGACGTGTAACCAATGGCACCCCATACCATCACGCCAGTATGGCGATGACGAATACACGCTTCCAATGTGCGTTCACCGCGATGTTGCCAAACACGGATGCGACCATCATGATGCTCTAAACAGAACCTGGATCATCCGAAGAAATGACGTTTAGCCATTCGTGCACCCAGGTTCGTCGTTGAATACACCATCGCAGGCACTCCTGTCTGTGATGCAGCGTCAAGGGTAACTGCAGCCATGGTCTCCGAGCTGATAGTCCATGCTGCTGCAAACGTCGTCGAACTGTTCGTGCAGATGGTTGTTGTCTTGCAAACGTCCCCATCTGTCGACTCAGGGATCGAGACGTGGCTGCACGATCCGTTACAACCATGCGGATAAGATGGTTGTCATCTCGACTGCTAGTGATACGAGGCCGTTGGGATCCAGCACGGCGTTCCGTATTACCCTCCTGAACCCACCGATTCCATATTCCGCTAACAGTCATTGGATCTCGACCAACGCTAGCAGCACTGTCGCGATACGATAAACCGCAATCGCGATAGGCTACAATCCGACCTTTATCAAAGTCGGAAACGTGATGGTACGCATTTCTCCTCCTTACACGAGGCATCACAACAACGTTTCACCAGGCAACGCCGGTCAACTGCTGTTTGTGTATGAGAAATCGGTTGGAAACTTTCCTCATGTCAGCACGTTGTAGGTGTCGCCACCGGCCCCAACCTTGTATGAATGCTCTGAAAAGCTAATCATTTGCATATCACAGCATCTTCTTCCTGTCGGTTGAATTTCGCGTCTGTAGCACGTCATCTACGTGATGTAGCAGTTTTAATGGCCAGTAGTGTAATTATGATATTATAAAGTCATACTAGAGAAAAAATAAACCTTGATTACAAAAATGTTTATACAGCATAGCCCATCAATTGGACATACTTGGGTCACAGTGGTGTATTCATCAAATCACATAATGTTAAGAGAAGTAGGGGGTTAACTGGACTGCCTACACCCAAATAGCCGAAACACCGCAGTAATGAATGCAAAATACGAGGATAGCTTAACCAGTTCAGTGAAGCAGAGATGTTGACATAAAGTTCCTGATCATTATAATTTCCGATACTATCTCGAGTTTAATTACAGATTTATAACAGTATCCCATGGACTGATGAGATGCAACGTCAGAGAGTACACTCAACTCACGGCCAATTTGGTGCTTTTGAATAGGAACAGGATGTGTGTCAACAAGGGATTCTCTAGCGACCTTCCTCTTATCAACAACCGCGCGACTACTAGACTACATACGCACTCACCGTATCCAACGACGGCATGTATTAACACAAATATAAATCGTACACGCAGAACGAAGGAATGGCGTGCAATTGATATTCCTGCTTCACACAGTGATATACAAGGAATGTAAGTAAGCCTCTGCACTTAACACAAATGTGATAGCGTCCTTTGTAGAATGCTATTCTTTCTGGTTTGTACACTTGTAGAGTATTACGGAATGACAGTTGTCGTAAATGAAGTTTTTGCAGATACATTGTCACATCAAAGTGCGTACTTGCTGTGGTGGAATAGATGATAAAATTGGAAATATGTTGGGAAAACAAGCATGCCTCCTCCCCAAGAATCTCATCAAAAATCGTGAAATGGCAAAAAAATACTTAAGTTATAAAAATTATAACCAATCCTGATCGGTCGCTAGTAACAGTCACAATATGTTGGATCAACTTCTTTATTCTATTATGCTTTTCTGGCGCAGCCAATTATCAGATGATGGAAATATGAAGCTGATGAGAAAATTTTTTTAGACGCAAACAACATCACACGTAAGAATCCACAATGACAAGCTGGTAGTGTCAATTTTGTGATCAACCTCGTATTTTGATCATATCATGATGGACTATACCCCGATAAGTGTAATCCAACAAAGAAGTTCAAAGAACATCTTGTGACCATAACTAACGACCTATCAGCATTGGTTATAATTTTTAGCAATATCATTATGATAGCAAACTTAATACATGGCTTTTAGCAGTATTTAAAATTCGTGTCACACTACAAAGGACCGCTTCGATATCCAGTCAGTTCTAGAAATTTTTCGGGTACTGTATACGCAAAGTGCCTATTGAGACGGAGGGCGCAAAATGCCTTTTGTTGTGGTGTTATTGCCACCTCGACTCTCACATTGGGTGATGAACGAGCGAGCTATCTGAGCTAGAGAGAGGCCAGACAACTACCCCCAACTGCTTACACAACATCTTCAAGTCTTATCAAGGCAAATATTTAAATTGGATGCTTAAGTTACTCCATGTGGAATCGCGTGAAGCTTTTTGAGACACTCTGTATTTTCCTGTAATATCGCTAAGAGTATCTGCAGTAAGAGCATGATATCATCTGTTGTGAAGCTATCGTGCTACTGTATCAGGAGTCACTACGGAGATTACTGCGCATCAGTTGTCGAATATGTTTCACAACATTACATTCTCTCATTAGCAAGGTGTTTAAATTAATTCCCGTTAATCACAGTCGAAAATGATAAGCAACCAGTAAACATACGTTGTCAAGCACACAACGTTCTTCCTTGTGCTTCTCATAGTGGCGTCTCGCACCACCCCTACCTTTGATAAAGACGTAAACTGGGAGAGAAAGAGGGTCCACAATGATTTTTAGAACACAGTTGTCTCTGTGATGGGGTCCCACAGATTTCAATTATGGGTCCCGTCCTACTCCTTAAGCTTTATGAGACAGCATGAGATGTAGAAGAAGAAGTGTCATGTGTTTGACAATGCATATTTGGTGCTTGACTATTATTTTGATTGTGCCCAAAGGCATAATAAATTTAAGAAATAATAATGGGATAATGTAGTCCGGAAACATGCTGTCTTAAAATATATTACATATTTTTCACAGTTGGTGTGTAATAATCTCGGTACTAACAGTATGACGCCATATAGCGTCAGGCCAAACTAAACTTTGTTATTAAACGTGACTAAAGCAGCAAAATATACTTTTTATAAAATTAGTTAGACAGATTTGTGGGTATTAGATCGTATCCCAGTGTATATTTCTGTGCCTAGCGTTTCGCCTTATAAGTCTGGAGACATGATCAGAGTCTGTATAGCATTTTCAAACTTAAACAAATTCGGCATGACAGCCTTCGTTAAGTTTCAAACTGCTATATATGTCTTTATAGTTTCTGATGATATCTGAAGCTTTAGGAATCGAAACGTTAGACACTGAAATACACCTTGAATCACAGCCCAAGGCCCATAACGCAAAATTCGCCAAAGGATGCAAATACCGAACTTTAAACCCTCCATCGTATAACATTCGTATAAGTGCAGGGTTTGTTTTTTCGGGCATGTCCGAAAAAACAGACACCACATATATATGCGCCATGACGGTGAAATGATATCTTCAGCACGGATGCATTCACTCCGCCAGTAACCTTGCGAAACTCAGCTGAATAGCGGCGAGCAAGTAGGGGATAATGGACGGAGGGCACGACAAGTACGGTGTGCAGCATTTTGAATTTGGGAGGGGGGGGGCGTACTCGAGGGGCTGAGGCAGTTAAGCTAGCCGTTCTAGAGAAGTGGAGCATCTGGGTCCGACTCCTGGTCTGGCATAAATTTTCACAAGTCGCCGTTGCAGTAATGCAATGCCCATGTGCAGCTAAGATCCGTAAATTTCTATTTCATTCCATCATGTTAGTCTCAGAATCAGTTCAAAGATGAGAAGAAGGCACGGGTGTGTCAGTTCCACTCCAGTAGAACTCAAACCGAGAGGGCTTTACTTTACCTTCACATTACGTGAAGCTCTTTATTCACATGAAGTGCTGAGTGCTACTGAGAAGGGCTTTCAGATCGATTCCGTATTCCCTCTTTATTCACATGAAGTACTGAGTGCTACTGAGAAGGGCTTTCAGATCGATTCCGTATTCCTGGATTTCCGGAAGGCTTTTGACGCTGTGCCACACAAGCGGCTCGTAGTGAAATTGCGTGCTTATGGAATATCGTCTCAGTTATGTGACTGGATTTGCGATTTCCTGTCAGAGAGGTGACAGTTCGTAGTAATTGACGGATAGTCATCGAGTAAAACAGGAGTGATATCTGGCGTTCCCCAAGGTCGTGCTACAGGCCCTTTGCTGTTCCTTATCTATATGAACAATTTTGGAGACAATCTGAGCAGTCGTCTTCCGTTGTTTGCAGATGACGTTATAGTTTAACGACTGATAAAGTCATCAGAAGATAAAAACAAACTCCAAAACGATTTAGAAAGAATATCTGAATGGTGCGAAAAGTGGCAGTTGACCCTAAATAACGAAAAGTGTGAGGTCATCCGCATGAGTGCTGAAAGGAACTCGTTAATCTTCGGTTACACGATAAATCAGTCTAATCTAAAAGCCGTAAATTCAACTAAATACCTAGGTATTACTATTACGAACAACTTAAATTGCAAAGAACACATAGAAAATGTTGTGGGGAAGGGTAACCAAAGACTGCGTTTTATTGGCAGGACACTTAGAAAATGTAATATACCTACTAAGGAGACTGCCTACACTACGCTTGTCCGTCCTCTTTTAGAATACTGCTGCGCGGTGTGGGAACCATACCAGATAGGACTGACGGAGTACATCGAAAAAGTTGAAAGGAAGGCAGCACGTCTTGTATTATCGCGAAATATGGGAGAGAGTGTCACAGAAATGATACAGGATTTGGGCTGGAAATCGTTAAAAGAAAGCCGTTTTTCGTTGCGACATAATCTTTTCACGAAATTCCAATCACCAACTTTCTGCTCCGGATGCGAAAATTTTGTTGACACCGACCTAAATTGGGAGGAACGATCACCACGATCTACATCTACATCTACATCCATACTCCGCAAGCCACCTGACGGTGTGTGGCGGAGGGTACTTTGAGTACCTCTATCGGTTCTCCCTTCTATTCCAGTCTCGTATTGTTCGCAGAAAGAAAGATTGTCGGTATGCCTCTGTGTGGGCTCTGATCTCTCTGATTTTATCCTCATGGTCTCTTCGCGAGATGTACGTAGGAGGGAGCAATATACTGCTTGACTCCTCAGTGAAGGTATGTTCTCGAAACTTCAACAAAAGCCCGTTCCGAGATACTGAGCGTCTCTCCTGCAGAGTCTTCCACTGGAATTTATCTATCATCACCGTAACGCTTTGTTTTCGTATTGCATTTCCTTAGGATTCTTCTAATGAGTCTCAGTCTGGCATCTGCTTTACCAACGATCAACTTTATATGATCATTCCATTTTAAATCATTCCTAATGCCTACTCCGAGATAATTTATGGAATTAACTTCTTTCAGTCGCTGACCTGCTATATTGTAGGTAAATGAAAAAGGATCTTTCTTTCTATGTATTCGCAGCACATTACGCTTGTCTACATTGAGATTCAATTGCCTTTCCCTGCATCATGCGTCAATTCGTTGCAGATCCTCCTGCATTTCAGTACAATTTTCCATTGTTACAACCTCTCGATATACTACAGCATCATACGCAAAAAGCCTCAGTGAACTTCCGATGTTATCCACAAGGTCATTTATACAGGGTGTTGCAAAAAGGTACGGCCAAACTTTCAGGAAACATTCCTCACACACAAATAAAGAAAAGACGTTATGTGGACATGTGTCCGGAAACGCTTAATTTCCATGTTAGAGCTCATTTTAGTTTCGTCAGTATGTACTGTACTTCCTCGATTCAAATTGTAAATTTTCACAATCAACATGTGTGGGCTGACGAGAATCCGCACGCAATTGTGCAATCACGTCATCAACACAGATTTTCTGTGAACGTTTGGTGATGTCTTGATTGGGCCCCATGTTCTTCCACCTACGCTCAATGGAGCACGTTATCATGATTTCATACGGGATACTCCACCTGTGCTGCTAGAACATGTGCCTTTACAAGTACGAAACAACATGTGGTTCATGCACGATGGAGCTCCTGCACATTTCAGTCGAAGTGTTCGTACGCTTCTCAACAGCAGATTCGGTGACCGATGGATTGTAGAGGCGGACCAATTCCATGGCCTCCACGCTCTCCTGACCTCAACCCTCTTGACTTTCATTTATGGGGGCACTTGAAAGCTCTTGTCTACGCAACCCCGGTACCAAATGTAGAGACTCTTCGTGCTCGTATTGTGGACGGCTGTGATACAATACGCCATTCTCCAGGGCTGCATCAGCGCATCAGGGATTCCATGCGACGGAGGGTGGATGCATGTATCCTCGCTAACGGAGGACATTTTGAACATTTCCTGCAACAAAGTGTTTGAAGTCACGCTGGTACGTTCTGTTGCTGTGTGTTTCCATTCCATGATTAATGTGATTTGAAGAGAAGTTATTAAATTGAGGTCTAAGATGGAAAGTAAGCGTTTCCGGACACATGTTCACATAAAATATTTTCTTTCTTTGTGTGTGAGGAATGTTTCCTGAAAGTTTGGCCGTACCTTTTTGTAACAACCTGTATATATTGTGAATAGCAACGGTCCTACGACACTCCCCTGTGGCACACCTGAAATCACTCTTACTTCGGAAGACTTCTCTCCATTGAGAATGACATGCTGCGTTCTGTTACCTAGGAACTCTTCAATCCAATCACACAACTGGTCTGATAGTCCATATGCTCTTACTTTGTTCTTTAAAAGACTGTGGTGAACTGTATCGAACGCCGTGCGGAAGTCAAGAAATACGGCATCTACCTGGGAACCCGGGTCTATGGCTCTCTGAGTCTCCTGGAGGAATAAGGGAAATCAGAGCTCGTACGGAAAGATATAGGTGTTCATTCCCTCCGAGATTGGAATAATAGAGAATTGTGAAGGTGGTTCAATGAACCCTCTGCCAGGCACTTGAATGTGATTTGCAGAGTATCCATGTATATGTAGATGTAGATCGTCTCAGACTTCAAAAAGAATATAATAATTCCAATCCCAAAGAAAGCAGGTGTTGACAGATGTGAAAATTACCGAACTATCAGTTTAATAAGCCACAGCTGCAAAATACTAACGCGAATTATTTACAGATGAATGGAAAAACTGGTAGAAGCCGACCTCGGGGAAGATCAGTTTGGATTCCGTAGAAATGTTGGAACACGTGAGGCAATACTGACCTTCCGACTTATCTTAGAAGAAAGATTAAGGAAAGGTAAACCTACGTTTCTAGCATTTGTAGACTTAGAGAAAGCTTTTGACAATGTTGACTGGAATACTCTCTTTCAAATTCTAAAGATGGCAGGGGTAAAATACAGGGAGCGAAAGACTATTTACAATTTGTACAGAAACCAGATGGCAGTTACAAGAGTCGAGAGGCACGAAAGGGAAGCAGTGGTTGGGAAGGGAGTGAGACAGGGTTGTAGCCTCTCCCCGATGTTATTCAATCTGTATATTGAGCAAGCAGTAAAGGAAACAAAAGAAAAATTTGGAGTAGGTATTAAAATCCAGGGAGAAGAAATAAAAACTTTGAGGTTCGCCGATGACATTGTAATTCTGTCAGAGACAGCAAAGGACTTGGAAGAGAAGTTGAACGGAATGGACAGTGTCTTGAAAGGAGGATATAAGATGAACATCAACAAAAGTGAAACGAGGATAATGGAATGTAGTCGAATTAAGTCGGGTGATGCTGAGGGAAGTAGATTAGGAACTGAGGTACTTAAAGTAGTAAAGGAGTGTTGCTATTTGGGGAGCAAAATAACTGATGATGGTCGAAGTAGAGACAATGTAAAATGTAAACTGGCAGTGGAAAAGAAAGCTTTTCTGAAGAAGAGAAATTTGTTAACATCGAGTATAGATTTGAGTGTTAGGAAGTCGTTTCTGAAAGTATTTGTATGCAGTGTAGCCATGTATGGAAGTGAAACGTGAGCGATAAATAGTTTAGACAGAAAGAGAATAGAAGCTTTCGAAATATGGTGCTACAGAAGAATGTTGAAGATTAGGTGGGTAGATCACGTAACTAATGAGGAGGTACTGAATAGGATTGGGGAGAAGAGAAATTTGTGGCACAACTTGACTAGAAGAAGGGATCGGTTGGTAGGACATGTCCTGAGGCATCAAAAAATGGTTCAAATGGCTCTGAGCACTATGGGACTTAACATCTATGGTCATCAGTCCCCTAGAACTTAGAACTACTTAAACCTAACTACGCTAAGGACAGCACACAACAGCCAGTCATCACGAGGCTGTCCTGAGGCATCAAGGGATCACAAATTTAGCATTGGAGGGCAGCGTGGAGGGTAAAAATCGTAGAGGGAGACCAAGAGATGAATACACTAAGCAGATTCAGAAGGATGTAGGTTGCAGTAGGTACTGGGAGATGAAGGAGCTTGCACAGGATAGATTAGCATGGAGAGCTGCATCAAACCAGTCTCAGGACTGAAGACCACAACAACAACAACAAATGATCTGATTGTAACCATTTTAGCGTGTGGGCACTAAATGATAGTATGAGCCGGTCTACTGAATACTTTGAAAGAGTAACCATTCTTCCTCTACTTGCACGCATTCGCTCACACGCAATGTCGACATTCAGCAAGGTGGCGCGGAACGGCACAAGAGTCGACGGTCGCTTCCGGGAAGTGCAGCGGGGCAGGGAGCAGCGCGGAGGCCGGCGCCTACCTAGCAGCCCGACGAGCAGGTCGGCGACGGCGAGCGACGCGATGTAGTAGTTGGTGCGGCGGCGGAGGCGGCGCTCGCGCGCGAACGCGACCAGCACGACGCCGTTGCCCAGCAGCGCCGACACGGCGACGACGCCCTCCAGCGCCGCGTACGTCGGATCCAAGGACAGCTCCTCGTCGCCCTCCTCCTGCGTTCGGTTCGTGGGCCAGCTGCCGTTGCGCGCCATGCGGTCGCCGACCGCAGCGTCGCGAACGCCCCTCGGACTCTCCCACGCGCACTAGCGGTCGGAGGAAGGTCGCGGCGCAGAGCAGAGTGGAGTCCCGGAAGGCCGCGGGTGCGCGTGTAGCGGTGACCGCCGCGGACCCTGCCGTCAGCGGCGGCGACTGGCGACGCGGAGCGGGCGCTACGCTGGGCTGCGGACCGCTAGCCGTGCGCCGCGCGACTGGCCGGCCGTCCGGAGCGCGCAGCGGCGGGGGCGGGGGCGGCGGCGGGCGGTGGGGGCAGCAGAGGCCGCGCCTCCGGCTCTGCCGCCTCAGCCGCCGCGGGACGGCGTGCCTTGCTCGTCCGTGCCCACCGGCCGGCGTAGCTTGCGGTGTGACCACGCTCTACAAACGGGCCTTGGCCTTGGCCCGAAGTGCAGGAGTTTTGGCTTATGGCAGCCTTTCCTCCTATTCCCTGCGATGTGATGATGATGTGGCCTGGCTTTTTGGTGTGTCCTCTCGTGGTCCGGTTATTGGTCCTGGCTACTAGCATGCAGGCATGCTAGTTTTTTTTCACGTTTTATTTAACATACAAATACCCACTACCTAGGTGACTAAGTGGGTGCTACTTTCTAAACAATTCTACTTTTGACAATTACAGTGATTTCTATTAACTACATTACAATGATGTTTACATGTTACAATAGTTGTGAATTCGGCCTCTTAGCCGCTCCGGATGTCCGGGAGCGTTACCCATCCCTAACCACGAGGAGGTGGGCCGACTACTATCCGAAACCACTGCCGTGTTACAATTTTATTTTTCATCCCCCCGCCACCCTCTATTTACACAATTCTACAAAAAATCAAGATCTACTTCTACTAATTTAATACAAAACTAAACTTGTGCTCCTGCGCTTATTTACATAAGAAACAAAAACATAGACACACGTAAGATCATACTTTAATATCAATACAATACAATTCATGTTTGTCTAGTCGGGTTTATGAAGTCATGTTTGGGAAAAGTCTGGATCGTGCAGGAAGGCTTACCATCCATATGGAAACACCCCTGGGGTATCCTCCGTCTCTATGTTGCCATAGACCGGGGAGCCCCGCCTTTCTCTACTCACTTGCCCTCTCTGCCGTCCGCATACTTTGATGTTTCCGCAGGGATAGGCGGGTGAGCCCAGGACAGCCAGACAGACAGACGACTGGTCTCTTCTGGGAATTGCATCAGGTGGTGCACTATACCACTCAGTCTGGTTGAGTGGTATGGCTTTTCTCAGTTCATACTCTGCGATCAATTAAAGATTAATCTCGCAAATTGAGAGACCTGATCGACTAGATCTTGAAATATTCTGTATTTGTCAGGGTCCCTTAATATTTCGTGAATTGTTGTGTTTGCTAATGTTTGTCTGGCATCTGAGGCAACAGGCTCGAAGTCTGGACACTCCAGAGCGACATGCTCGGGCGTCCCTACATGGGCGCCACAGACACACTCAGGCGTTTCACGGCTTCCAGTGCTGTTGAGATGAACAGGGTAGCCGGCCGTGGTGGCCAAGCGGTTAAAGGCCCTACAGTCTGGAACCGCGCGGCCGCTACGGTCGCAGGTTCGAATCCTGCCTCGGGCATGGACGTCTGTGGTGTCCTTAGGTTAGTTAGGTTTAATTAGTTCTAAGTTCTAGGCGACTCATGACCGCAGAAGTTAAGTCGCATGGTGCTCAGAGCCATTTGAACCATGAACAGGGTAGGGGCCGTGTCCAGATACAAAATGTACTATTCCTTGTGTTACGGTGAGATGCCGTAGTTTCTGTCTTTCAATTACACTAGGAAATAAGTCGAACACTCTTCTTCCTGTGTCTGACGACCGCCACTGCTCTTGCCATAGCTGGATTCTCCTCTCCTCTATCTCTTTCACGTTGTTGAAATGTACACCCATGATTTGCCTAACTTTTTCTTGATCTCTCTTTACCAGCCAGTAAATGGCAGCTTGCTGTCTTATGATTATGTCAATGGGACGGAGTCCCATTATTACGCACAAGGCGTCCAGAGGGGTGGAACCAAAGGCACCTACACATCTTAATATCACGTTTCTCTGTATTCGCCTGACCAGAATGGCAGGCTTTACCTGAGTGAGTCTATGGGGCCAGGCACTAGAGCCATATCCCACAACCGGCACAAGTACGCTGTTATGATATTTGTTGCTACAAGAGGCAAATGAAAGCGCCTCTGAGCAAGACTGATTAATTTATTGAACAAAGCTACTGCCTTGGAGGCGACGAAGCCGATATGTGGAGCATAGCTCCATGCCTCATCGATAAGGACGCCCAAGTATCTTGCTGATCGAGATCGTGCAACCACTCGGTGCTAGTGGTGGACTTTGTGGTTTTGTGTCTTCTTTGCCTCGCGCGTGACGTGTCGGATGGCGGCCTCCAGCTCTGCTGTCAGCTTCATCTCGCCTTCTAGAACCTCATTCCTCAGCCGCACGACTGCGTCTTCCAGGGTGTAGTCCCAGTCGCACGGCGTGAAGACGGGGTTCGCGTTGATGGTGTAGAGGTCCTTCTTTGTGGCGAGCATAATCGCCCGACGTCCGCCACGTAGCTCGTACGACCTATGCGGGAGCGATGGCTTCTGTTCCCATTCGACCTGTGCGAAGACGTACGAGTTCTTCTGCGCGTTGTAGTGCCCATCCCGCAACATAGTGACTGTCTTCTTTAGCACCTCCGGCATGTTAGTGCTGTCCGAGAATGGGATTACGTCCGTACGTAGTTTTCCAGCCTCTTCTTGTTTCCCCTGCTGTTTTACCTCCCCGTCGGGAGTTGGGGAAGGGGAGCACGGTGCCACGTCCACGGGCGTCTCCCCGGTTTCCTGTATTGCTACAGGTTCCGGGGCGACGTCCGTTTGAGTAGCCACGTTCGTTTTCTGCGGAAGGTCAGTCTGCGTGGCGGCGTCCACCCACACCGCGCGCACCGCAGAAGAGCCGGGCGCGGAAGCGGGCACCTTCTTCTTGAGAAGTCGCAGCTCCTCACGCAGCTGCTGGAGCTGACGATGGACTGCGACGGTCTCTTCCTTAAGCGCGGCCCGTTCCGCCGGAAAGGCGGCTTGGAAGCCGGCCACGGCGTCGTCCGTGGCGGCTTCGGGTCGGCTCGGCTCGGACCCCTCGCCGGAGCGGGGAGGCGGGGCGGCCGTCGTGGCGCCAGACACCTCCGCAGGGCGTGTTGCGGCAGGCTGGCGGCGAGACTCGTTGAGGTAGCCGCAGCTATGCGAGTCGGCGGCGCGTGGCCCGCCGCAGTTCGCGCATCTGCTGGCCACTCCTCGTGGCTCGGTGCAACTGCGCGTGTCGTGTGCTGCCGCGCCGCGCACTTCGAGCACGCGACGGCGTTCTTGCAAACACTCGCAGTGTGCCCCAGCTGCTGGCACCTGTAGCACTGCACGACACTGCGCTTCCGCTGAGTGCGCTTCGGCTGTCGTCGGCGGCCGCTGTTGCTCCCCATCGCGTTGAAGAGAAGCTCAAGTGCGGCTGCGAGCTGCTTTCCCTTGCCTCCAACCACGGCGTTGGGCTAGTGGCGTTGGCGTCCGCGAGCGACGGTAACGAAGTGAGCCGCAGCGAGTCGAGCAGCGGACTGCGTGCGTCGCGTGTCGTGTGCGTGAGTTTGCGGTGTAGAGATGGGCAGGACGGACAACTGTCGAGGCCCCCGTAACCTAACAAACATGTTTGTCAAATGCGCCCTGGTGTAGCTGCAGATTTTCCAAATAAGCCCGTACACATCCAAACAATACGATATTTAAATAATCTACCATTAGGAAAGTGGAATACGCTCCACGACTGTGATATACACCGATGAGCCAAAACACAGTAATTTCCAAGAATGATTGCCTATCGAATTCGCGGGATCCACACGAAACATATCGAACGATATTGTAACAAATAAGCCCTAGGTCACAAATATTAAGTCAAAATTGACCTGGTTTCGACGCTACTATGAGCGTCGTCTTCAGAATTAGACTAACTGTACTAAAACATTAGGTATATAGTACATTAATAAAATTAAAGTTTGTGCTGACTCGAAAAGATGCGGTACTTACACGTCACATATTAAAAAAGATCTAAGCCGGAAAGGCGACGTCATGAACACTTGTGAGATGGCGAGCCGCTAAGGGCTGCTCGTATTGTGAACAAGTGTGCGCTGATATGAAACTTCCTGGTAGATTAAAACTGTGTGCCGGACTGAGACTCGAACTCGGGACCTTTGCCTTTCGTGGGCAAGTGGTAGGAGACGAGGTACTGGCGGAATTAAAGCTGTGAGGACGCGGCGTGAGTCGTGCTTGGGTATTTCAGTGGTAGAGCACTGGCCCGCGAAAGGCAAGTTCGAGTCTCGGTCCGGTACACAGTTTTAATCTGCCAGGAAGTTTCAATTCCCTGTTTTCCATAGCCTGAGTAAACTCTGCCAATATCACGCAAGAATATGGTAGACTGTCACATGCGTTAACTTTTCCCTGCAAACGCAAGTTGTGGAAATAGAGGCACTGAAACAAGTAAAGTTCGTCTCTCTGTCCTGGACTTCCTTCTCTTTTAATGGAAGACTTCACAGATTTGCATAGTCGCTCGATGTTCTGCGTGTGGACACTGGGGTCATCCGAAGACACCAACTCTACAGAGTGGTTGACGAACTCGTGGTCGAATCCTTCTGCTCTGAGTGTCTTGTAGGACCGAAACCCGTCTGTAATGACTGTACTGCCAGTAAGTATGAAGTGCTTTATCAGGCGCGCTACAGTGACCTTCTCTCTGGACAATACTCTGACAACGAAAGCCGCCCGTAGTGGACGAGCGGTTCTAGGCGCTTCAGTCTGGAACCGCGCTACCGCTACGGTCGCAGGTTCGAATCCTGCCTCGGGGATGTTTGTGTGTGATGTCCTTAGGTTAGTTAGGTTTAAGTAGTTCTAGTAGTTCTAAGTTCTAGGGGACTGATGACCTCAGATGTTAAGTCCCATAGTGCTCAGAGCCATTTGAACCTTTTTTTTTTTTTTTTTTTTTTGACAACGAAACACTTCCGGGACTCTCGTTCTATTCCGCCAAATATCCAAATATGATCGACTTCACTCTTTGAAGGTCGTCCCCTCTGGTTCTTCCTTCTTGCTATGTGAGATTCGTCCACTTTAACAACTTTACTCGGTCCACCAATCGATACACTGTCGTTCGTCAGTACCACATAACACATTTCTCTGTAAAACCCGAAATAGTCGCACACGATATTAGCAGATAAATCAGTTTCCGATGCTGTTGCTTGCAAGGTGTGGTGTCGAATCCAGCCAGATAGCAGATTTACGCTGGGGTGGATGGATAATTTGGAAGAGTCGAACTATGTATTCATCCTGATACTAGTTCGTCTTCCGCACTGTCCGCAATGAGATTGTAACGGTATGTCAGCATTGAAACACTTCTTACGAAGTTCTACACACTTCGCACCCCCACAGTCTACACAGACCCTTGTTTTCTCTCCGGTAGTACTCCATATTTGCGACAAAAAGTCAAACAATTGTCTGCGCTGGATAAGCATGGAATTAGATTTGTCCATATGGGAGAATCCGCCGAAGAAACGTCAACAACACCAGACATCCCACACACTACTGACATATATCGTCTGGGTTCCCCTAGCAACTCACAAATAATTCGCGGAGGTATTTAATTTAGATCAACTGAGGGAACGATGGAAAACAGATAAAAATGACGATCACAAATAACTGATCGTAACGCCCGGCACCAAAGTCGCATGATCGATGTAGGATCGCACGTCCGATATGTATCGTTTGGACCCCGTGACTTCGATAGGCAATTCTTGGAAATTACCAAAAGACATTATGACCATATGTTTAATAGAGTGTTGTTCCACTTTTCGAACACAGTACAACAGAGTTTCTGATGGCACAGACTCGACACGTCCTTGACAGGATTCCAAAAGTATGTGGCATCAGCTGTCTGGCCACAGGTCAATCAGTTCCCGTAAATGGTAGTTTGCTGGCGCCCGATAAGTTTTCGGGAGGGTATTGGTCAGGCACATTTGCTAGCCACGACATCCATGAGAGTTCCCTGCAATGCCCCTCAAACCACTGTAACACGATCCTGACCTCACAACACGAACAGTCTTCCTGTTGGAAGATGTCATCGTCGTGGGTGAAGACTTCAAGCGTGAAGCGATACAGGTGGTCCACAATGACGTTCACGCAGTTCACTGCTGTCACGATGCCTCCGATTATCGCCGCAGACCCCACGGAAGTCCAGGTGAGTGCACAGTCCGCGCAGAATGCCGTGGCCGGTAGATGCGCAGCCGACACGGCACGTATGAGGAGAGAGGCAGTGGTGGGGGTCACGGGCAGGCATTTTAGGAGAAACGCAAAGCGCTGTACTGGAAGTGCTGTTCCAAACTGAAACCTAAGATCACATTTTTTTGTAAATATTACGCGAAGTCCCTCCATGCCCACGCTAACATCGTGACCATTCGAAAAGATCTATTTTCACACCTGCTTTCATTGGTATCTAAAAACAATTCCGCTGAAAGTGCAGCGATTCATTTCCACTTGGCTACTTACACGTTAGTAACTTTCAGAGAAGCGTGATGAGTGGCGAATTTTGAGTAAAACCTACACTTTTTTTGGTTGCCATATTAAAATTTGCTTCTTTTGCCAAAACACAGCAGATTTTACACAGTCTCACCTCACTAACACGTTGCACAGACACAATTGCGTGAAGATTCTGAAACAATGGTTTATTAAGTTTCTTAACTGAGGAACTAAGGAAAACTAAGATCAGTAGCTTATAAAAAACCACATCCTCAGTACAACAAAAAGTGTACTGTCTTCACTTATGATGTTCCAAAACCAACAGCACTTCTCTTTTCACCACGTATCGATGGCCCTTAAAAATTACATTCTTTCATCGAAGAAATCTGTAGATGGTGGAATAACACGGTAGGTAATGAAGTTTTACGTAGTAACGATATGGTAAAATACTCTCATCTTTGCCTGCTATTATTTGCCAAAATTTCACTTCGATATCAAACCGTTTATGAAATATGAGGAATGTTGTGGATATTTCACTCTCGCTTTGCCGCTGGCGCGAAGCGATCGCAAATGAGTGTCCTACGTCAGTTCATTTTTCTCGAACTTTAAACTTTGTGTTCTGTCTTACGGCAGGTCTTGTCATAGGGGAAGCCTCAACAGAGAGGTCCACCGCATGAGCGTCTAGTGAAGTGATTCCAGTGGTGGTTTCCCGTTGCCTTCCACTGATGATGATGAAATGTTAATGAGGACAACACAACACCCAGTCCCTGAGCGGAGAAAATCTCCAACCCAGCCGGGAATCGAACCCGGGCCCCTTGGCGTGACAGACCGCCGCACTGACCACTTTTCATTTTGTTCGTTGTTGATCGGTGTGTTTGTTTGTTGCGGACGTCATATGACATCCGGTCAAGTTCGTTTGTTGATCCTTCCACTCATTTTTTTTGTTTTTTTTTTTTATATTACAGAGGCCAACCAGCTCTCTGACCGAACACGCTGAGCTACCGTGCCGGCATCACTCAGTTATCGCGGCGGACAGTTTTTTCTCGAGACTGGTGACTGCTAGAGACGTATAGCCAAGTCTAAAGAAAAATTCAATATGTTAGCTAAATTTCATACACTGCAACATATTACACAATATGCACCAAACGCAAACTCATAGCGACCTGTGTTTTTCATTGCACACTTTTCCGAATTTCGCTCAGTGTCTTACTTCCATATAAATATCACAATAACTACGACCATTAACGAACTGATGGACACATCATCATGAACCTGACATATAAAGCTGCAAGTAAAGCAAAAATGAATTTTTCACCGAATATCTTCTCTAAAATTGTTTGAGAATGATTACAGGGCGTGCGCGTCAATTCTGTCATCGTTGACCGGCCGAAAGGTGGAAAACACTTGTCAGCCTCTCCATCCGAACAAACGAATGAAGTCGCCCAGCGCTTAGGACGAGAACTGGTCCCTGCCCGTCGGCCACCGTATCTTGCGTGGGGTTTACCCCATAGCATAGTTCTGCCCTCACCGGCCAGCATCTGTGGCGCTGTGCATGCTTCGTACAGCCATTCGCCTGGGTGACGGCGTGAAAGGACCCAACCATCGACCTCGCGTAACAAGAAATGCGATTCATTCGACAGGCGACACGTTTCTGTCGGTCCAAGCTGGAAATTCAGTGATGCTCTGTCCACTACAATCATAAATGATGATGTCGTTGGGTCAACACAGGAACAGGTAGGGGTCGTGTGATGTGGAACTCCATGTTCAACAATGACCTTTGAACGGTATGCTCCGAAACACTTGTGCCGGCATCACCATTGTACTCTGTAGCCAGATCTGCCACAGACCGCCCCTGTCCTGGATTATACTGTGGGGATCCTCCGACCTCTACGTTTTGTGATGAGACGTAGTCATTTAATACCTTACGGTCTACTAGTTATTTCATCATCCTTCATTCACTTTCGGTAGGTGCTCATTACAGTAGTACCCAGAGAAGCGACCGGCTTCGCCGTTTCAGAGATTCTCGTTTCCAGCCGCAGCCCAACAACAATGTGCCCTTTGTCAAAACCGCTTATATCAGTGTATTTTCACATTTGCGACCCATATCTTCGCTTAGACTCTTTCCTTACTGGGTCACACCACAACACCACCAGCAGACATTCAACCTCGAGATGGGCAGTGCTCATAATGTTTTGACTCATCAGTGTAACTTGCAAAATGGTAAACAGTGACAAGAAATGGCTCTGAGCACTATGGGACTCAACTGCTGTGGTCATTAGTCCCCTAGAACTTAGAACTACTTGAACCTAACTAACCTAAGGACATCACAAACATCCATGCCCGAGGCAGGATTCGAACCTGCGACCGTAGCGGTCTTGCGGTTCCAGACTGCAGCGCCTTTAACCGCACGGCCACTTCGGCCGGCAAAAACAGTGACAAGAGTTTGAACAACAGGTGCAGACGCACTAGAGCATGTATAACAAGTCCCGAATACTGCACTGATGATCACTAGTTACTAGGCGTAATCTGCAACTTCTGTCATAAAGCTAGAACGGAAATGTTGACTTATTGCTGCTCTTTACCATTTTGAAACATAATATGTATCACAGCTGCGGATCCCGCGTGGTGTCAGTTCCGTCGAACACAGAACAACAGACACCACGCTTTGTTATAATTGGTTCGCCTCGATGGCCAATGAATCCACCACCTGCAGTACGGATACACAATTACGTTCGGCCTCCTGCGGGAACCTTACTTTAGCGAGCATGGAGGATATGGACGGGAACTGCGTATAGATGGCGCTGGGTAGGAGTGTGGGTCGGTCGGGACGCATACCGAGACAGTCCGCTTAATTGCGACCAACGCTGTGTCCGGGTGGCGGAGCGGTTAACGCAACCGCCTAGTAAGACACAGAAGAACTTAGCTTGCTACCTCCGTGTCACACCTGACGTGAGTCAATCTCGGCCCCATCTGTATCCAGATGACTATTACTTTCCCTCGCCAATATCGTGCGCCGGCCGCTGTGGCCGAGCGGGTATAGGCGCTTCAGTCCGGAACCGCGCTGCTGCTACGGTCGCAGATTCGAATCCTGCCTCGGGCATGGGTGTGTGTGATATCCTTAGGTTAGTCAGGTTTAGGTAGTTCCAAGTCTAGGGGACTGATGACCTCAGACATTAAGTCCCACAGTGCTTAGAGCCATTTGAACCATTTGAACCAATATCGTGCGCTTACATGGATCAAGGGAATAACAATCGACTACATCTTCCGCAAAGGGGAGGAAGTGGAGTTTGATTTCTGGTGGTACCTGCAAAACGCTCACAACGCTCTTTAACGCACACCCAGGTACCTTACGCTCGTACGCTCCTTGCATATTATTATTATTATTCATAACCCTCTCCACCCACCCAACCGCGAGTCCTCCCTCTAGTTGGGGAGTGCCAGGCTCAGTGGGATGTTCCGCGCAGCATCACATCCAAGACAGAATAACCTGAATTGCAAGCAGTGACGTAGGACAGAAATTGGCTGACTCAAGGAACGCTGCATTCATTGAGGCTTCAGCAAATGCAGTATGAGTCTACTGTAGGTATTTTAGACGGCATTGTTGGAAACAGAAAACCCCAGTGGCAGTGGACAAGAAAACCCCAGTTGTACCATTTCTAGAAGAAGGATTCTTTCAGCTGAAGTAGCGCAAGATACATACAAAGCCATTTTAGTGTATGCTTTGAATCATATTTTCTGTTGTAACATTCTTTTTTTATAGAATTTTCGTTTCTACATTTCCTAATTATAATCATATAATTAGAAAATAAGAACAAATTATAGACCCGTGGAACCTATCCTTAGAAAAATCTTTGGACGTAGTTGGAGGCAACGCCTGAAGAGGGATAGTTTCTTATGGTAACATTAAAGTTGAGGTGCCAAGGGGGAGTAGATTTGATTTTCTTATATTAAACTTAGTAAGATAAAAAGATAGGTCCACTAATTTAAAAAAAAAAGGAAACAGGAAATCCTGGGTTCGAACCCCGGCACGGCACACATTTTCACTCGTCGCCGCTGATTCCGCACAAAGTCCTGATGCAGCTGACATCAATAGTTCCACTCCCTTTCCTTTCCTTCCTTTCCCTCGCCCCTCCACCTTCAATTTACATAACAAAGTTTGTCTGCTTAACCCAACTTTCAAGCAGATGGTGTTCGTGTTCGTGAGTATTTCGACAGTAGCGAGGATGGCCACAAATGTAAAGCACTCCTGACATTTTTTTTGTACTGTGTTTAAAGAAGAAGAAGAAAAGGCTCTCGTCCAGGGAATGGCTTAAAATGAGAGAGATATATATTTACCCATGGAAGTCTGTTAAAGCAACTATTTCTCTAACAGAACTCAATAATTACATCAATTTCCTTCGAAGAGACAACGAAACTACTTTTAAAAACTTCTTAAGGCTCTCGTAAAACTTGACTGTCAAATTCGCTCTTATCTAGCCGCCAAGGATGTGTCAAATAAGCAGGTACACGCACAAAGACTGCTCTTCAGTTTAACTCCTGGAACAGACGTATTTCGTGCACGCTGTATTCTGGTACTAGGGAGAATGTCTACAAATGCAGATAAAGCATTTCTAATATTGACTTTGGGACTGTGTTTAAAGAAGAAGAGAACAAGACACTGGTCCACGGAATGGCTTAAAACGATTATATCAACTTTCTGGGATGGACAGTGAAATGTTTAATAATTTGTTTAGAGTTACTTCGCCTCGCATTGAACAAGCAGATACAAATGCGAGAAAATTTATTCACATCTACTTGCTCCCTTAATGACAATTCGTTAAAACACCACGACGTGGGAACATAAGCCTATAGCCCACATCGTCCGTTTTCTTTTATTTCATTGCATCCCAGTTTGTATATGATGCGTAAAATATTGTTTTTGTTCATAACCTCCTGCTGCGTAATATATGGTTGGGAAGTATGTGATACCTCTACCGTTTTCGTAATTGTCAGTGCCATTTTGTTTTTATCCCTGATCGTATTT
Source organism: Schistocerca nitens (assembly GCF_023898315.1). Lineage (NCBI taxonomy): Eukaryota > Metazoa > Arthropoda > Insecta > Orthoptera > Acrididae > Schistocerca > Schistocerca nitens. The sequence continues at coordinate 641,004,304 of NC_064614.1, read as the reverse complement.
TCCATTGTTGTGGAAACTCGCGATACAGTGAGATAAATTGTAATAAAACAATTTTTCACTAAACATTTGTGGCGAATCATCGACACAACCAACGTCCGCCATCTTGCCAGATTTTACGTCAGTCAAAATTTCTCGTAAACACTTCAAACACTATCTATGATTGACAAACACGTCATACAGCACACCGTTAAATGGCTGGCAAACTGCTTGATCGCGTATGGAAGCCTTTAAATGTACTCACGTTATAAGCACGCCGGACTGAAAGTTTATAGCTCCTGAAGAGGCATGTGTTAGCACAGCATAACATTACTTCTACTCTTGATAACGTCTTCTGTTCGGCAAGTCCAAAATTTCCATTAGAACGCAACTCGCTCTTTATCACTGGGTCCCAAAGTGTTAGGTCAATACAGCCATTCCTATTCCTTATATACACGGTGGTGCAGCTGTTGCTACCGATGTCGTTTTATGCTACTTCGCATGACGACATTGGTGTTGGCCATTTCGCTCTGTACATGTGGAATAACTTTTAAAGTATACGAAGATGTCTTAGACCCACTGCAGAAATTTTGTTTATGGAACTATTTTAGCACATCAATGCAGCGAGTCGTAAATTAATCTTTTCATTGGTTTATTTACCAGGAAGCTGTTCCCATTTGGATATCTCCTGTTATTTCGTTATTTCCGATGTTGAAACACACTTCATAAGACAAGGTTTCTGAACCATTTATCAACGGAATAAACGTACAGAGACATCCAAAACCTGTAGGTCTACTCCGCTACTTACAAAAAGAAAGATTCGAGACACTTGGCTAAAAATGACAGAAGTAAGGTATATCTTGGTCCGAAAGTACCATATGACTCATGCCCAATCCTCACTTGCATTCTTTACAGTATGATTGCGTTCGGTAACAGTCCTCCAAAGATCTGAGAGAGAACTCATATCGATTACGCGGCTGTCACCTACAAGACTACCGTTCATGATAAATATGTAGTACGGTTTGCATAGAACGACATCGGTATGGACAGTTGAATCACTCTTGTGTGAATGACCTTCCACTTACCTTTCAGTATTGCTTCCTTTTGCAGACGCGAGAGCACCATAAGCCAATATACAAGGTGGTTTCAATTACAAACTTTCGCTACCAGTACTTGGATCAGTGTAGGCAGAAAACTGTACTGTATGGGTACCCAAATTTAGAGGAATGGTGTTCAAACAGTAGGGCTGAAACACAAGGATCAGTACACACTGCAGATGCGGACAGCCAACTTGGGTCCGGACAAGGTGAGCAGAGCTTTACCCGTAAAGCTGTTTTATCAGAACAGCAATAGTGTTGCTTCTCTTCGCGAGTATCGACTCATTAAATAATGATGATGTTTGGTTCGTGGGGCGCCCAAAAGCGCGGTTATCGGCGCCCTTACAAAGTCCCAACCTCTGCTCAGTCCAATCTCGCCACTTTCACGAATGATGATGAAATGATGAGGACAACACAGACACCCAGTCATCTCGAGGCAGGTGAAAATCCCTGACCCCGCCGGCAATCGAACCCGGGACGTCGTGCTCGGGAAACGAGAACGCGACCGCGAGACCACGAGCTGTGGACTCGACGCATTAAAGGAATACGGAGAGATCCTCTTTCCTCACCGGGTTTGAAGAACATGATTCGGACCTTCGAGTTAATAGCCGATTTGCGAATTACTGCTGAGAGAAGCCGTCGACCAGTTACACCACAAATTGTTCAAGAAGTTCCTGTTATCATGGCTGAGAATGCAGGACGCAATGTGCGATCTTCAAGCAGTGCAAGAGCTGTGTCACGACAGCTGAACATTTCATGGTCCACTGTTCAAAAAGCGACGCGAACAACTGTGATATGATAACTCTGGTGCGGTTCCAGGCTGTCGTGGATGCAGATGGTCGTCACCTTGAACCTTGAACGTAAACACGGTACGCAATCAACAAATGCTAGCCTCCCACGTGGAAATTAAAATGCGTTTCTTTCAATGGTTTCTTCAATATTTCTCTTCCGAGCGTCCTTGTAAACGTTTGCACAAAATTTCGTTGTCCTACGATCACTCGTTTTTCATGGGGTCCCTTTCAAGCAGCGAAAGTTTAATTATAACCACCATGCACTTTTCATTACATGCTGCCATATTACTGTAGACGCAAAGTTCTCGACTCGTTCGTTGATGTACTTATAGAAATGATAAGAGCGCCATAATAACACAGAGTAATAACAAATTGGTGGCGCTCTTTGCCTTTGACGCTGATATAAGCGGGTCTCAAACAACTTTCAATCATCATTTCAAGAAGTGCTCTAAGCTTAATTCATCCATATATAAAATCCCTGTACTTGGAAAGCAACGTTGTAAAGGACAGAAGGAAGACTGAAAGTCCCGCCGACGTCTAGATCATTAGAGACTGTGTACAATGTCGGACTGAGGAATGTTAGGGAGGGAAATCGACGCAACATTTTCAGGGGACTCTATATACAAGGAAACTTCCGTTTATGCGGTGTGTTCCATAGCTATAATTTTCCCAAAATACATTTTTCGTAATTTACCAGCGAAACATCGTGCATTATTGTCAGTTTCCTACCAGGTTTTCAGGACCTATGCTTCACAAAGTCATAAAAAAAAATAAACTGGTAGCATTTTGTAGCAACAGGTATGGTACCTTTGGAAGTATAATTACAAGTAATTTCCCTACAAAATTCCCCTCACCTAAACGATAACAGATGTGGTAACTTTGGAAGTATAATTACAAGTAATTTCTTTACAAAGTTCCCCTCACCTGAAAGACAAATATTGTTGTTGTTGTTGTTGTTGTGGTCTTCAGTCCTGAGACTGGTTTGATGCAGCTCTCCATGCTACTCTATCCTGTGCAAGCTTCTTCATCTCCCAGTACCTACTGCAACCTACATCCTTCTGAATCTGCTTAGTGTATTCATCTCTTGGTCTCCCCCTACGATTTTTACCATCCACGCTGCCCTCCAATACTAAATTGGTGATCCCTTGATGCCTCAGAACATGTCCTACCAACCGACCCCTTCTTCTGGTCAAGTTGTGCCACAAACTCCTCTTCTCCCCAATCCTATTCAGTACCTCCTCATTAGTTATGTGATCTACCCATCTAATCTTCAGCATTCTTCTGTAGCACCACATTTCGAAAGCTTCTATTCTCTTCTTGTCCAAACTATTTACCGTCCATGTTTCACTTCTATACATGGCTACACTCCATACAAATACTTTCAGAAATGACTTCCTGACACTTAAATCTATACTCGATGTTAACAAATTTCTCTTCTTCAGAAACGCTTTCCTTGCCATTGCCAGTCTACATTTTATTATCGTACAAAATTAAATGGAAATTCAGCAGAGATACGTCTACGTTTGGGTAAGCTACTGCTCTACGTCGTATTATAACACGTTTTCAAAAACATGATAAAAAGGTAAATCCTAACAGCCATTGTTTCTTAGCGTTTTCATTTGTGTCTCTCTAAAAAGACATTCAATCAGACGGTTATAGCATTACCTCCGATTAAAAATAGGAGAAATACATTGCAAAGACTTAAGACTGGAGAAGCGTTATCTGCGCTATCAAAATTACAAACATTGTTCAAAAATGGCTCTGAGCACTATGGGACTTAACTGTTGAGGTCATCAGTCGCCTAGAACTTAGAACTACTTAAACCTAACTAACCTAACGACATCACACACACCCATGCCCGAGGCAGGATTCGAACCTGCGACCGTAGCGGTCGCGCGTTAGAAACATTGTTGTCGGTGTTCTTTTGTAGAGGAGGAATGAGGGTTTTCTGTTTCATTGTCTTACCTATTCTGCTCTTCTCGCTGACGGACGTTAATTGTTCACGGTCTGTAACTGATACAATTATTTGTGGTAGAAATATAATAGTGTTCAATATATATACAGGAGATCAATAATTGTAGTGCGTGTTTTTGTGAGTAGCGAGTACCTATCCTGTATATGATTCATTATGTAATAATTAAATGTTGCCCTGGCCATCTTTGTGTAGGCTTAATGACAAAAATTATATAAGTTCTTCCAACAGTCATTTAATACTAAAAGTATAGAAGAAATAATTTTAATAATTTGAAAACGGCGTCCTGCAATATTTTTCAATTCATATTAGGCCAGAGGTACAGTTTTTATTAATAACAATATCAATGAAAGCTTACGCTGCCATTGCACATAGGCAGCTATCCTTGAGCATCAAGACCCACAGAGAAAATTAATTAAAAATTGTTTAAATGCAGTATCGCATTATATTAAAAAAAGATTTTTAATCCATCGTGAGTAGGACTGCTGTCTTCACATTGGGATATGTCTGCTATTGTTGCTGATAGCGCCCTGAGAAAAATCAGCCGTGGCTTTTAACAAACATAAAAGAGAAAAGATTCATTATTTCTATTTTCCAAAACCGTTTCATACAATAACAATAACGGCACAGTTATCGTTGTATGAAGAATTCAATAATAACCATTCAGTTAATTAATCATTACGCGATACGGTACGAATTGTGAAGGTTTGGAAGTCCCAGCGGGACATATTCCTGCGGAGGTAGAAAGTCCGCAACTCCACTGATCACTCCGTTGTCCTCATCGTCAAAGGCGGCGTCGCAGTTTCTTTTTCAACAAAGCCTTCACTGCCTCTTTCATCTTTAACGCTTCTCATTCGCTTTGTGATGGAGGCCATCAATGCTCCCGAGGGAATTTTTTGCAGCATCCTTGATGTCTTCTGATTACGGTTTAGGGAACTCACAAAAGAGACTGTCCAGGATAAGAGACAGAATGAGTGGTAATATTTTGTCGCCGTAGAAAAAGTGTTTGCTTGACAACGATCTGCTGATAACGTAACAGATCTCACACTGAATAATTAACACACGTAGCGAAACTTTACTGCGGTGAACGGGATTCATGTTAAATTGCACGACAGCACCTAAGTATGAGATGTCAAATTAAATACATTTCAGCCGTTCTAATTTCCAAACTTATTTTATATGGCTACCAGAGTCGGCGAGATACTACGCCATCTTCAGACCCCTGACCGACATGTAGGATATTCCACCTCGGTTCTGGTCAAAACAGGGGTCAGCATTCTAATGCTGGTATCTATAGATTTCTGCTTCCTATAGCGATCACTTAACAATCATCTGTCGACGTTTGAAGTGATCGCTATAGCAAGCAGAAATCTACTGATACCAGCATTAGAATTCTGACCCCTGTTTTGACCAGAACCGAGGTGGAATCTTGCCACACGTCGGTGAGGGGTCTGAAGATGGCGAAGTAACTCACCGACTCTGGTAGCCATATAAAATAAGTTTGGAAATTAGGCGGCTGAAATGTGTTTGATTTGACATCCTATAGATAACAGCCGAGTCCCATCTCTGAAAAGATGGACATACAGTGGTATATATGTATGGTTTTGATAAGCAATGATTGTACCCCTTTTCAGAAGGTTTTGTTAACATCATTTAGGTAGGTTCTCTTTGCTGTGTGTGTGTAAATATTTAGAGATTGAAATAATCCTGCTTTAGGAATGAAAAATACTTTGTATGTTACATACAACATAAGATATGCCCAGACATACTAGCGTTGTAAATTAAAGTATTATGTGTACAAGCGATCGACGCATTGAGAGGCACCATCGGCGTTACCACATTCGATCTTGACACGTCCCTAAGTAACTTTAAGCGATTAGTGGCACTGACGTCCCATCTTTAGTATGATGGAGTTCAGACATTGTGATAATATCCAAAAATAAATATAAAACAGCCATTAAACTTGGCTTGTTTTCTGTGACGCACAATAAGCCTCATCCTAAAATACTTACACTGACGGAAAAAAATTGTAATACCAAGGAGGAGTTTGTAACAAGTCACAATTTGTATTGCATCAAATCGGCATTACTAGTAGGTGTCTCCTCATCTTATTAGCAAAATTTGCTGTTATGAAAACAAATGAAGTTTTACTTAGTTGCTTGGAAAGTGTTTTTTATGTATTTCTGTAAACTGTTGTAGAGACTGTCGCCTGAAAATATCTGGTCAGCAGAATGCGGTCGAAGTCAAAGAGTTTACTACGCACGGACGACTGTAGAGTAGTGGCTTGCGGCAAAGATAACATCTACGGAGCCGCTGGCCACGGGAAAACTCTAACGACATCCACAAAGAAAAACCAACTATTGTTAAAGGAGAGAATTAGCGTGCTATGTTCTTGGTGTGTTCCACGAAAAATGCAGCTAGTCGTTGTTTGGTAGCCGGACTAACATCAGTCCGAATCGGAGTGAGTGTGAGTGAAACGCTATAGTCTTTTAGGTGAATTCCGTGAGATTCTTATCGGCTTGTTTGAAAGAGATTTACGCAGATCTGTGATAATTTGGATCTCACTTTGTGGAGCGAAAAGCATCAAGGGATTGGTTTGTATTGGAATTTACAATTTTGTGTGAGGTAGCAATAGTGCCTACGGTGTGTTGCAAATAAGATTGGTTTCTCGTGGTTGGAGATTTTACGCCAAAACGGTTACTGAACAAAGTGTAGCTTGAAAGCCATTCGTTTGTAGGCGATCCGTATTTCGGTCAGATTGGAGATTTTCCATTTTGTTGTGGTATATAACTGACGTTATCACGTGAAGTCTTTATTTGAGTTTGAAGGTGAAAAATGTATGTATTAAAGAAGTAGTGCCTGTGCGTTGTTGTGTTAGTGGATTTGAAGGTGAAAACTAGCACTCAGGAAGCAGTGTCTTTGCGGGCTTATTTTGCGACTTCAGCATGAAAAAAAAATGGTTCAAGTGGCTCTAAGCACTATGGGACTTAACATCTGAGGTCATCAGTCCCTTATACTTAGAACTAATGAAACCTAACTAACCTAAGGGCATCACATACATCCATGCACGAGGCAGGATTCGAACCTGCGACCGTAGCAGCAGAGTGATTCCGGAATGAAGCGCCTAGATCCGCTTGGCCACAACGGCCGGCCTTCAGCGTGAGCGTCGCTGTAATGTAGTTATTGTTCGGAAATCTCTGTGCAGATGGAAGGATGTGTTATCTTTTTAATTACGAGATCAGGCGTCGTAAGGTTGTATATGATTTAGTGAGACCCGGTCTAAGTTAGTAGGAGATTTGCACGCGCGGTCTCGAATTTAGTAGCTTCTCCTATAATTCTTAGAACGACAAAGCAAGAACCGCAGATATTGAGGGCACACTGTCTTTCCTACCGGGCGAGTGCTGTGTTTTAGATAATTTCAAGAGTAGTGGGTCCGCGGAAAGTCGACACCTGAATTGGGATTAATTTTGTGTCTGTCTTGAAGTCCAAGCAGTTGAAAAATGACGGTGGCATATACTGTTTTAAAAATAAAAATGGTGTCCCGAGTCTCGCGTGCTCCATATTTAATATTCAAAGATATTTTGGAAGTGATAATGGCTAATGGCTCTGAGCACTATGGGACTTAACATCTGAGGCCATCAGTCCCCTAGAACTTAGAACTACTTAAACGTAACTAACCTAAGGACTTCACACACATCCATACCCGAGGCAGGATTCGAACCTGCGACCGTAGCGGTCGCGCGGTTCCAGACTGTAGCGCCTAGAGCCGTCTCGCGTCCGTCGTAATTTAATTTATTATTTGCTACAGAAATTGATTGGTAACGTTGATTGTTGCCGACTTACGTGGTGGGCCTCAATCAAAATGATATTTCATTCAATTTTTATTTACAATTAAATGCTTTTGTGAAGTTCTCTTTTTTAACAATATTTATCTTCAGTGGAATTAGACTCGCTGAATCTTAAAACATGAGTATATAAGTTGAACATTGGAATAAACTTTTCATATTAATTCCCTCGGCTAGTCAGCTCACTTTAAAGCAAAAAATCTTTAGTCATTAATTACAACTGCGGCCCACACACGCGCTAGAGTATTTTTTCTTACCTCCGTTAACCATTGCATTGCAGTCGGAGTGCTGGCTCTGGCTCTCGGCTGTTGTACTGAAAATAAGAATCTGAAAGCTACGTATTTTCTGCAACGTCGGGCGGCGGTGGAGAAAAATGTATATTATGTTAATAGCGGGCGAGTTTTTCGCTTCCGCTAATTTTATAAGTTAATATCGCCACGTAATGGCGTCGGTGGCTGCATCGTCCGCTTCGATTGTTGCACTGTAAATTACTCGAATGCAGGTTAATTCAAGGAAGGCGGACATGAAATCGGGATCACCTCTTACAAATTAACAATAATATTAAATCAATATATTATCTGCTTAATTAGTACAAATATGCTTACATTTGCCAGCACTCGCAAGATGTCCGTCTACACGCAACCAAGACAAGAGAAGAAGTGAAGACGACTAAAAAAATTAACAAAAGAGCGTATCTTCTTTAGATCATTTTGTTATATTTCTTTGCCCTCTAAACTTACACAGAGAAATTATCATAATACGGAGAAAAATGTATGTTCGCCTGAGCGGCTAGTGTCCACTTATTATTCAAATTTTAAATGTCTCTTCTTTATAAATACTGTTTTTAAGTTTTTTCTTATTATTTCACTAAGGACGCTATAACCGTTCGGCCACTCCGGCCGGCTTTAAAAGTGATGTTTAGTTTTATAGCAAACGAATAAATTGCAAATATCGTAAAAGGAAGTCAAACATTAGATAAACGGAAGTCCGCCACTTTATAAGAAGCAAAGACATTAATTTCCAAAGAAATAGAAATAATGGTTCGAATTCGTTAATCTCCAAAGAGAGAAATTATTTCATATTTCTTAAACGAAAAAGGAGAGAAATTATCTCCAGGATTTTATTTAAATGTAAAGAGTATTAATTCTTGAAAGAAACATAATTTACTTATTTCTGAGAATTTGAGAATAATCTCTGCAAGTACCTGGTTCTACGTAATATGGTTGTGGTTTTAAATTGGAAAGTTATTTACATGCTATTGTCGACCACAACGGCTCGTATTTTGTTTACAAAAGAGTTGAACATTTCTGTTACTCCGTTGCTTAGTGCGGTGTGTTGTCGTATAGTCGAGTTACACACTGGAAGATTTTATTTTGTTGTTGTGAGTGATGAGGTCAAATATCTGATTTTATACCCAACGTATACTATAGAGGATGGTATTTTCCATTAAGGTGAGATCGTCTTTGGTGTCAGTTATTCGTACGAACCTTGTAGATCTTTTGATAGATGCGTTATTAATATCTTTATTAGCATATTCCGGTAGCTATCACTAGCCCTTCAGACCACAAATAGTATCTGTGACACTTCATTGGTGCATAACATCATCGTAGTGGTACATAGTGTGGGCTACATAGGGAGAATCTTGTCAGCCAAGTATATTTACGCTGTGATCTGGACAGACGACGTTTCCAATGCAGAAGTGTACGTCCGCTGGTTTTCTTAGGCGTTGTCTTAGATGTGTAGTCGAGTGACGTACTTCCACGATAGAGCTAACATTGCAAATTCTTCTGTTGTGCTTGTTGAATACAACTGAGCGAAACTAAGGTGTTGACTTCTGCTGTGCGATGTTGCTGTCCCCTTACGTGTTACTGTGCCTCTGTAGTGTCTAATCGTTTTGTTACTTCTACGAGGAGGGTCGTGCCTGTAGAGTGGAGCAGTAAAAGTTGTGCGATATAAACGAAAGTTGGTAGGCGTGTTTGTACAGCTGAAAGAAAATTTCTATTCAGATTTCGTGCCAGTGGCATAAGAGTGGCGCCAGTAGCACCACTATGAAGGTGCAAATCAGCTTCGCTTTAAATACACGTTGTAACGTTCGAGATTTGGCGTTGTGAGTTGACGCTAGTCTGCTTCTCACAATATATATAAATGTAAATAAATTATACACAACTGCAACCAGATGCAGACAGATACGAAAAAAGCCGCCTATACTGTCGCAGTAAGTAAAAACTAAATTCACACCCATATCGACAGATAATCTATAGTCATGGCGTTACATTAAAGTGTGACCCATCTTTCTGCCATAGAACCAGCACCCAGCATTATGCTACTACCAATAATGATGTAGCTTCCCGGATTCTCCCGAAATCATCTGAAGATGAACCTGAAAGGGTTCGAAAACCGGTTAATGTAATAAAGCATTATTAATGAAAAAAGTGACTGGTTGCAGTTGTGTATAATTTATTTACATTAATATACAGTCACGATTCTAAAATATCCGTAATGGATAAGCATAATATATATAAATGACCTAGTAGATAGAGTCGGAAGTTCCATGCGGCTTTTCGCGGATGATGCTGTAATACACAGAGACGTTGCAGCATTAGAAAATTTCAGCGAAATGCAGGAAGATCTGCAGCGGATAGATACTTGGTGCAGGGAATGGCAACTGACCCTTAACATAGACAAATGTAATGCATTGCGAATACATAGAAAGAAGGATCCTTTACTGTATCATTATATGATAGCGAAACAAACACTGGTAGCAGTTACTTCTGTAAAATATCTGGGAGTATGTGTACGGAACGATCTGAAGTGGAATGATCATTTAAAATTAATTGTTGGTAAGGCGGGTGCCAGGTTGAGATTCATTGGGAGAGTCCTTAGAAAATGTAGTCCATCAAAAAAGGACGTGGCTTACAAAACACTCGTTCGACCTATACTTGAGTATTGCTCATCAGTGTGGGATCCGTACCAGGTCGGGTTGACAGAGGAGGTAAGAGAAGATCCAAGCAAGAGCGGCGCGTTTCGTCAAAGGGTTATTTGGTAAGCGTGATAGCGTTACGGAGATGTTTAGCAAACTCAAGTGGCAGACTCTGCAAGAGAGGCGCTCTGCATCGCGGTGTAGCTTGCTGTCCAGGTTTCGAGATGGTGCGTTTCTGGATGAGATATCGAATATATTGCTTCCCCCTACTTACACCTCCCGAGGAATCACGAATGTAAAATTAGAGAGATTCGAGAGCGCACGGAGGCTTTCCGGCAGTCGTTCTTCCCGCGAACCACACGCGACTGGAACAGGAAAGGGAGGTAATGCACGTAAAGTGCCCTCCGCCACGCACTGTTGGGTGGCTTGCAGAGTATAAATGTAGATGTAGATGTAGAAAAATGCCTTCAAGGCGCCATTATCAACACCTCACTGAGTTTCAATGAGGTCATGTAATAGGGTTACGAGATGCTGGATGACCCTTCTGTGATACTGCAGGGAGACTTGGCAGGGATGCAACCACTGTACATGACTTCTGATAGCGGTGGTCTCGAGAATGTACGGTCGCTAGAAGACTGGGCTCCGGATGGCCAAGTAGCACCACCACCGTGTTCAGAGTATGGTTCTGGCGCATCGCACAGAATCTGCAGCAGAAATGTGAGCAGCAGTTGGCATCACAATGACACGACGATCTATTACAAATCGTTCACTTCGAGGACAGCACCGATCCAGGCGCCATGTAGCGTGCATTGCACTGGTCCCAAACCATGGTCATTTGCGAATTCAGAGCTGTCAAGCGGGAACTAATTGGAGAGCAGGGTGGAGGTCGGTTGTGTTTTCTGATGAAAGCTGGTTCTGCCTCGGTGCCAGTGATGGCCGTGTGTTGGTTAGGAGGAGGCCAGTTGAGGGTGAAAGGTCTCTGTTGGATTCCTTTCATGTTTAATTTCTTAAATCTGTTGTCATTTACGGCATAAATTCCTCTTCTAAATTTACTGTGGCGTTTCTATCTGGGAGGAGACTGAGTAGTGGAACGTGTTACTTTTACACATAAACAAGAACGATCTGTCACACTACTACACTTTAAAACACAGTTTATATGTAATTCATGTCACACAGTCTCATACGGAACCTACATCCGCTTTCTTTTATATACTGTATATGATAAGATACTGTCATCCCCCTTCCCTTCTGTGTGAGAGGATGAATGATCAAATGTATTTCTAGTTGCATGCTTGAGGGTAGCAGACAATGCTGTCTGCTAGAGAACAGTAGGACCAACGTCGGAACAGGTAGCTACGCTTTCTAAAAGCAGAGAGGTTTCTATGCTTAGTATGGTTCTGGTCGTCCGTTGTCATGTTGGTATAGGAAGCTGCCCCTCTGGCCACTTCCGTTTGTATTTGTGAGCCACCCTAAGGAAGCACACTCGGTAGGAGCGCAGGTCAGTCTGTCCGTGGCGAGCGTCTGAAGTGGTAAGATCTCCGGCTAAGCGCGTGTCTGTTAAGTCCGTAGGACAATGGATTTCTTAAGTTCAGCCTAACTGAAAATTTAATCACCTTTATTTCAGGTTTAGCTCTAAAATATCTAATGTTATCTTAAATTGCAGCGCAGTGTAATTCGCGTGTGAAGTTCAGAATATCTTCCGGTAGTTGCTTTGTCACTACTTTGTGAGTAAAGTGGAACCACGTGTTGATCAGTAACTCTAACTAAGATCAATCTTAAATGCGAATGCTTGTGTGATTATAACGTCTCGTCTTGACAATATTTTTCAATATAGCAACTTTTCTTTATGCTCAACCCACGTGGGGTGTACTTTGCGAGACCAGTACCACGTGCTTATATAACTGTTTGACCCATCAGGTTAATAGTAAGACGTTAGTAACCAGTTACAGGTTTTTCTTTTGTAAATTGCTTTTCGATCTAGTTTATTTTAATTATCAAAATTATTGTGGAGTTATACGCTTTGTGTAAACCAAGCTGACCACGTGAAGCATGTGGTGTAATCATCAAAGTAGCCCTCAGCTATTCTTTTTGGGAAGATTTCACAGAGAGTTAGTATGAATTTAGTATACCAGTGTGTAGTAATTACATGACGGACAGGATTGTGCTACGAACGTAATTTCTTTGGGTGAAAATTGAATCGGTTGGTTGTGGTTAATTTCCTCTTGCATATGTTTCAACGTTCTTCGTGTGTTATTTTATGAATGCAGTGTTGTATGCAGTCTCCCAATCTTGGCTCCATATTTGATGTGTTCCGTAAGATTACGATCTCACATTTTCACAATCCTAAATAAGGCACCAGCTTAGTTATGGATCGAGTTTAATATGCTGAAATCGCAATGATCAATCTTAAAATAAATTTCCAAATATAAACTGATTTCTTTCTTTTTATTTAAATTCTCTTTTTATATATATATATATATATATATATATATATATATATATATATATATATATATATATATATATATATCACCGGTTGTCGTATGACTATTAAAAGATCATAATTAATGTTCGTCTGGTTGGGAATTTGGTAAGCTAGACTGGATACCTGGCGAAACAGCTGCGCAGTAATGCACGGTTAACTTCCCCAGACAGCTCACAGCTTTTAACCCGCTTTTATTGTCTATCAGTACCGCTTTCATAACAAATTAAAAGTAACAACGTTACAAGGGCCTGCAACCACCCTGTCTGCGAGCGAGACACACTGCACCTACAACTGGAGTTATGGTCTGGGATGCGATTTGGTATGACAGAAGGAGCACTCTCGTGATTATCCCATGCTGTAATTTCCAAGAATGATTGCCTTTCGAAGTCGCGGGGTCCAAACGATACATATCGAACGCGCGATCTTAAATGGATCACGCGACTCAGGTGAGGGGCGTTATGAGTATGTTTACGGTGGTCGCTACAGCAACAACGAAAGAAGAGTATTACAAAAATACTTGTAATTGCAAAGGAGACGACTTACCTTACTCGTCGTTGGTGTTGTTATCATGTGAAAGGCCATTACGGTGGTCTGGATGGATAATTTGGAAGAGTCGAACCATGTATTCTTCCTGATACTCGTTCCTTTTCCGCACTGTCGGCTATGAAATTGTAAACGGTATTTCAGCATCAAAACTGTTCTTACGAAGTTCTACACACTTCGCACTACCACATTCTACACAGTCCCTTCTTTCCTCGTCCGGTAGTACTCCATTTTTGCGACAAAAAGTCGAACAATTTTCTACGCTGGGTAAACGTGGAATTAGATTTTTCCATGTGAGAGAATCCGCCGAAGAAACGTCGAGAACACCAGACATCCCACTCACTAACGACATAAATCGTCTGGGATTCCCTAGCAACTCACAAATAACTAGCGGAAGTATGTAATTTAGAGCAACAAAGGGAACAACGGAAAACAGATAAAAATGATGATTACAAATAATTGATCATAACGCCCTCCACCAGAGTAACATGATCGATTTACGATCGCACGTTCGATATGTATCGTTTCGATCCCGCGACTTCGATACGCAATCATTCATGGAAATTACCGCCCATGCAACCTGGTTGTAAATGTTTACGTTAGTCTGATGATTCGACCTGCTGTTCTGCCATTCATGAACTGCATTCCAGACGGTGTTTGCCAACTGAATAGCGTTCGACCACATACCACTGTTGTAATCCAACATGCTCTACACAATGTCGACTTGTTGTCTTGGCTATATCCAGTCGAGCACATATGGGACATCATCGGACGACAAATCCTGCGTCATCCACAAACAGAGTTAACCGTCCCTGTAATGACCGACCAAGCACAACAGACATGTAACTCCATCTTACAAACTGACATACGGCACCTGTACAATACAATACAAGGATGTTTGCAAGCTTGCATTCAACATTCTGGAGGTTACACCAGTTATTTAATGTACCAGTATTTTGCATATGCAATGGCTTATCTCGCGCTTACATTAACCTGTGATCTTGCAATATTAATCACTTAAATGTGTTACATAGACAAATGGATTCCTGAAATTTCATTACATCAATTATTTTTTGATGTTGTAATTTTTTTCCGTCAGTCTATTACTGCCATATATTGACTGGTATGTGAACCTTATCTGTGGCGACCAATCATTTCAATATATCATATTCAACTGTCGCTCCTAGACGATATAGAACGTAAAATCTTGCCATAGGCTTTGGCTCGCTTGAAAGGAGGCCGTTCATGATTCCCGCCTCTGTACAGAGAGGTTTTCCCACTGCATGTCGTGTGAAAATCCGTTGAGGTATAGGCATGCGTTAGCCTGGAAACGCTTCCGAACTTGGGTAACAGCTAAGATAGCAAGCTGATCGTACCAGCCGGATAGGAGCATTTAACATTAGAACAAGAGCTTGCCTAGCTGGAATGAGATACAACAGTACATAATGTAATACAAGACTACCCTGGGATAGAACATGTCATCGGTGAGATTGCGTTGGTGGTGGTGACTTCCTATGGGACCAAACTGCCGACGTCATCGATCCTAGGCTTACACACTACTTAATCAAACTTGAACTAACTTACGCTAAGGACAACACACACACCCATGCCAGAGGGAGGACTCGAACCTTCGGCGGGGCGAGCAGCGCGAACCGTGGCAAGGCGCCTTAGACAGCGCGGCTACCCCATGAGGCTGAAATTGGAGAAACAGAGCTTAGGCAACCAAGTATAATAAACACTTGTAACCTCCCAACAGTTTACTTCCGTAACCTCGGATTAAAAAAGATCTGACTAACCTCCCAATGAAATTTTGACCCATATATAACCTTTCAATAATTAACTGATTGTGAATCTAAACTGGTAAAACTGAAGTGCCAAAGAAACTGGTACAGGCGTGCGTGTTCAAATAAAGAGATATGTAAACAGGCAGAACACAGCGCTGCGGTCGACAACGCCTATGTTTAAGGCAACAAGTGTCTGACGAAATTTTTAGACCGGTTACTGCTGCTACACTGGCGGGTTATCAAAATTCAAGTGAGTTTTAACGTGGTGTTATAGTCGGCGCACGAGCGAAGAGACACAGCATCTCCGAGATAGCGACGAAGTGGGGATTTTCCCGTACGACCATTTCACGAGTGTACCGTGAATATCAGGAGTCCGGTAAAATATCAAATCGCCGACATCGCTGCGACCAGAAAAAGATCCTTCAAGAACAGGACCAACGACGACTGAAGAGAATCGTTCAACGTGACAAAAGTGTAACTCTTCCGCAAACTGGTGCAGTCTTCAATGCTGGGCCAGCAACAAGTGTCAGCGTGCGAACCATTCAGCGAAACGTCATCGATATGGGCTTTCGGAGACGAAGACCCACTCGTATACCCTTGATGATTGCATGGCACAAAGCTTTACGCTCGCCTGGGCCCGTGGGCACCGACATTATACTGTTGATGACTGGAAACATGTTGCCTGGTGGGACGAGTCTCGTTTCAAATTGTATCGACGGGATGGACATGTACAGGTATGGAGACAACCTCATGAATCCATGGACACTGCATGTCAGCAGGGAACTGTTCAAGCTGGTAGAGGCTCTGTAATGGTGTGGGGCGTGTGCAGTTGGCATGATATGGGACCCCTGATTCGTCTAGATACGACTCTGACACGTGACACGGACATAAGCATCCTGTCTGATCAGGTACATCCATTCATCTCCATTATGTATTCCGACGGACTTGGGCAATTCCAGCAGCACAATGCTACACCCCATACATCCCGAATTGCTACAGAGTGGCTCCAGGAACCCTCTTCTGTCTTTAAACACTTCCACTGACCACCAAACTCCTCAGACATGAACATTATTGAATTTATCTGGGATGGCTTGCAACGTACTGTTCAGAAGAGATCTCCACCCCCTTCCGTACTCTTACGAATTTATGGACAGACCTGCAGGATTCAGGGTGTCAGTTCCCTCCTGCACTACTTCCGACATTAGTCGAGTCCACGCCACGTCGTGTTGCGGCACTCTACGTGCTCGCGGGGGCCTTGAAGATGTTAGACAGGAGTACCAGTTTCTTTGGCTCTTCAGCGTATTTTGAGTAGGCGTCGTATCTGCAAAATCTTTTGCATATTCCAAGTTATTCTGTTCAGAGTTATATCCTGACGAAAACACCCAGTAAAATGTTAACTTCGTGTCACTAAGCGCTCACTATTTAAATATCTATAATAAGTATGTGACATATCTGGTATGTCTTCCTTAGTTCATATTGCAGTTTTGTGATGTTTTACACTTGATAAAGACGGCAAAATCAAAGTGGAAATAAACGCGAAAAAACTCATTTAGTGGTGAACTTCTGCGTGTACAGCCAAGTTGTTGTTTCGATGCTCCTCGTAACATCAAGGAACGTTCGTGGTATTAATAACAGAATTTCATTAATACTGCTACGTCAAAACATTTTATCAATGAGTAACCAGCTTTTGTTTTCATCTTAGCCACAAATTTGGTAGCATGAAAGTGAATTTAGGCAACGATAACGGTGTTGCTAATGAGAACTCTATTCGTTACCGATTTAAATCCATTGAGCAATCCGTCGGGGCGTGTTGGATAGCGTTTTTTTTTTTTTTTTTTTTTTCACGCACCATCCACTCTATAAGGAAAATATTAAAACAAAAAATGGTTCAAATGGCTCTGAGCACTATGGGACTCAACTTCTGAGGTCATTAGTCCCCTAGAACTTAGAACTAGTTAAACCCAACTAACCTAAGGACATCACAAACATCCATGCCCGAGGCAGGATTCGAACCTGCGACCGTAGCGGTCTTGCGGTTCCAGACTGCAGCGCCTTTAACCGCACGGCCACTTCGGCCGGCAAATATTAAAACACTTTGAGTATTCTGGACGTATCGTAAGGAGCGCAACAGTAGATCTAGACGTAGCAAATATGTAGAGAGGTAGACACAAAAACAGCGTAAGGAAAAGTGGAGTGCGCCCTCAAACACCGAATTATCAACGATTACATAAAAGAGAAAGTTAGTGAGGAATCAGCAGCTTTCGATTTCTTTGTGTCTCGAGTCGGAGATTCGCTTAGTAAGCGTGAAAGCTTTATGGAATTTCTCATCCAAGTTCAGTGGCAAACGCTAAGAACGAAGTGTCTTGCACGACTATGTATGTAACTTCCAATCAAAATTCGGAGAGCATACATTGCTAGAAGAGTCAACCAACACATTTCTTCCCGATACGAATACTTCGCGAGAAGACTATGAGTAAGATTGGGGAGAATCGAGCTCGTTTAGCAACGACCGTTTCCCCCGCGCACCATTCTCGACTGGAACAGGAAAGGTGGGAAGCGACAGTGCTTCTCGAAGTCCTCTCCTCTAAACACCATAAGGTGGCTTGCGAAGTGCAGATGAAGATCTAGAGAACACAGGCAGAAATCTCGAATCACAATCACTGCCGGAAGTTTCAAGCACTTTCGCTTGCGCATCAGCACGCTGGCCGCTCGCCACCTTTCCTTCTACCGTATGACGCAGAGGAAAACTGGCAGAACCAGTGTTTGAACCGCTACAGTCTCGGCGCTGCCGCTGCTCCTGTGCTGTCCGCAGTATGCTGCAGCTCAGTTCGGGACGAGGAATTCGCCAGTTGTCCGCTTCCTGTGTCCAGCGCAAACTGGATCTCTGGCGGCTGTTGTGGGGCGCTGCAGAAGTAATTGAGCAAAAGACTACAGGTTCAAGTTTTGTCGCGGTCTTTATGAACAGATTTCGGGGCAACGCCTTCCCCATGGAGGTCATGGCGAAAGGTTTCTTACAGCTCTTTGACAAGCACAGTTTGCAGTTTATCATACCACACGACAACTCCAGACTGAATATTTGTGGAGAGGCGCCCAGTTTACACGATTTTGTGGAACAGCATTTCTTAATCATTTTCATCAGTCGAACTCTTTTTAGTTTTTTATTGTGGCACCCCTCGTTTATTTGTATAATCTGTCTTTAATGCAACTTCTATAAATGAATTACTGCCAACAATAATTGCAATTGCTTCAAATAATATTCATTTGCTTCATAAATTGATTTAAAAATCAACCCAAAAGTTGCTGAAGTTACTTAAATGTAAAGTGTCGTCACTGATATTAAGAGAACGGTGAGTAGTATGAAAGACTCAAGCCAAAATTCATATAAACCTTTCATTGTCGTTTTGAAATGATGTATAACTGTATAAAACCTTTATTCGAACGTTGGTGTAAACGGCGACAAAAAAAAAGATTTCTAACCAAAACGAGACACAGCAACAAAAGATTAAGGCTTACAATTCGAAATGTTAATAAAACTACCAGGTAGTACGGTCCATACAACAAAATATAGGCTTTTAAATTTAAATAAAAAAAGAAGTGTTTTGTGGTTCACAAACAAATGTAAGCTGTTTATATATAATAATTACAATGTAATAAAATTAAAGGGAAAACTTACAACAGAAATGTCAATTTTACTGTGGTAAATATTGTTTTAATCCTTTCACACGATGCGTGATAGCTAAAATTTAGCTGTCTGATTGTCAAAATTGAATGTAAAAAACTGTTGTTGTATTACAATGAATCCTCAATGTCTGCATGAAGTTTATGTGCCCAGCTCACACCTTTCACACTGGATCCAATTTCCTTCGCCGGCCGGAGTGGCCGAGCGGTTCTAGGCGCTACAGTCTGGAACCGCGTGACCGCTATGATCGCAAGTTCGAATCCTGCCTCGGGCATGGATGTGTGTGAGGTCCTTAGGTTAGTTAGGTTTAAGTAGTTCTACGTTCTAGGGGACTGATGACCTCAGCAGTTAAGTCCCATAGTGCTCAGAGCCATTGGAACCAATTTCCTTCAAAACTTTCCCCAAAAACAATGTTGGTTTCGAAAACCCCATCTGAGGTGCCATAGAGCTCTAGTGACTCCCTACTGCTGATTTCTGTCTTCTTTAAAGTGTAGTTGTAGGAATGTTAGACGATCGACAGCAGCCCTCTCGGTCATTTCGCCTTCGCAAACACTTGAAACCGCTCGCTTCATTCCAGCCTCAAACAATTCCCCTCGATCCTCACCAGCAAACTTCGGATCGTTCCCTAAAAACAAAAAAATGAACAAACCAAAGAAAAGTGCTAGTTCTGCAAGGTTCGCAAGAGAGCTACTGTTAAGTTTGGAAGGTAGAAGACGAGGTACTGGCAGAAGTAAAGCTGTGAGGACGGGGTGTGAGTCGTGCTTGGGTAGCTCAGTTGGTAGAGCACTTGCCCACGAAAGGCAAAGATCCCGAGTTCGAGTCTCGCTCCGGCACACAGTTTTAATCTGCCAGGAAGTTTCAAAAAAGAAGGATTTTCTTACGTGGCCTATACTACCCGACTCGCACTGCACAGTAAAACATGGCGGATACAGATACTGGGTTGAGTGAGCGGAAGTTCATTATTGCTATTCAATGTACATTAGACTAATTAAACATTAATACTAGTGCGATAATATTATTTCTTACCTTCTATAGCATAAACCGAGGCTGAAAATTACAAAAATCTATAGTTTTATTCTGATATTGATGAAATTTTGCATAGTTTTCCTTCAAGACAAGAGAAAGATCACTGTCTACATAAGATATCATGATCTGACTTCAAACATATATGTATGTAATATATGAAGGGGAAATATTGTTACCAAAAATCTCTAGACGTTTTCGACCGATTTACTTCAGATTTCTATACGATACTCTTGTGGACATTTTGGCGGATATAGGCTACATATTTTTTTAACTTGTACAGTGTTACCAACCATGTCGAAAAATGCTTTACGGATGAAGTCCTGATTTGTTTACATAAACTAGAAATAGCAGATAAATTTAGTTAAGGTAAATATCAGTTCATACCTATCGAAATGCCGCCGAAGAAATAAAGTGTATTGGTCAGAAAAAAACTGCAGCTAAATAATAAAAAGCTATCCGCGCATCGGAAGAACCTGAACAACGGGGACTTTGTCTACACCTTCAGCATATGAGAGCTTCTACGTCTAAAGCAAGGGAAACTTCGAAGGAAAGAGAGTTTCGTGTACAGTAGTTCCCATGTGGCTTGCATTCGCTGTAAGTATTGACGAGGCACAGGGCCGACCACTTTCCTTGGCAGTATGTACTAAACATCTAGAGCAACGCCCAGCATTGCAACTAGTAAGAAATATCTGTGACACAAGCTCAACAGCCACATCACTCAAGTTACAGCAAACTACGTAGTTATGACTGTATGCTTGCTCTGACTAACAAGAAACGCGAGAGCCGGCCGCAGTGGCAGAGCGGTTCTAGGCGCTTTAGTCTGGAACCGCGCGACCGCTACGGTCGCAGGTTCGAATCATGCCTCGGGCATGGATGTGTGTGATTTCCTTAGGTTAGTTAGGTTTAAGAAGTTCTAAGTTCTAGGGGACTGATGACCTCGTATGTTAAGTCCCATAGTGCTCAGCGCCATTTGAACCATTTGAACAAACGCGAGAAACACCAAGTGGCCCATAGTACAGCCGACCCATTCTACTGCCGTTCTCCTAATTTTTCATTTAAATTTTTACCGAGCTGATTGCTATTGGTTCTTATTTTGGAATATATTTACTTGACATAATACTTAATGAATGAATTTGAATTCAAATGGGAGGTCTGGCGTCAAGTCTGTTGCGGTATTTAGTTTTTGTCGGCGAATAATCTGAGAACCCTATTTCGCACTTACATGTAATTGCAAAATGTGAAAGTACCACTACGGCAGTTGACGACATCCATACTTTGAACTACACCAGAATTCCGATAGCGACTTTAATTTACATGCTTCTTCCAATGATGAATCAGACGTCACTTAAACAAAAATTTCATATTCTTCTGCTTCCATGTTCGAAGAATGTGCTATGACAATAAATGGATTTTTTTATGTTACTTTATCCGTGCTGGATCTGGTGAAATCCGCCGTAATTAATGATTGCTGGTGAACAATTCAACCAGCGACAAATACTTTTAAAATGTTTTATTTCAATGCCGTAACCGGTTTCGGGTAACCGGCCCATCTTCAGACAGGTAACTTTTCGGAAACAGGAAGCTAACATTGTCGTCAGCAGCGCGTCGCACACTCCAGCAATATGTTCCAGTGGACGGCGCTTTGTCTTTATATTATCCTTGTCCTTTTCCAGGAATACGCATAAGATGCTGCAGTGCAAACAGCACACTCATGCTAAATGAATTACTGTGCCACCAACACCTCATAATATTCTTCACGCCACAGCTTAAAATGCACTGTAGACATAAAAATCGAATGTAAAGCATATGTGTGAAGCTCAGACTGACATGAAGACTATTACGATGTGTTTGTGTGCGACAGCGATTTATTTAGAATTTGTGTGCTGTTTGCACTGGAAAAGCAGCTGTGATGACGTGAAATGTGTATGTTACGGCTCTTGAAGAGCACTGTTGTGTTTCACTCTCTTGTAATGGTAGCGTCTACATCATGGTACATTACATATCATCGATCCAAAAGACTTGCGGATCACCAAGTTTCCATGCGACCAAACGATCGGTCTCAATAAAAGTGTTACATTATCATAAAATCGCTTTCGTATGTAGGACTTATGCCAATACAGTAATACACATGTAGAAAATGTGAGCGGAGTAAAATATATCGTTTTGTAAGTTCGCCAAAGTGACATGAACACACAATGACAGACACCTTGTCTGTATGACACAGCTTCCTTTGTTTATTGACACCTCGTCATAGCAGCACTGCTGCTTATGTGCTTCCGTCTTCCTCCACAGCTGTGCGGGATTGCCGCGCGGTCTTGGGCGTCCTGTCACGGTCCGCGCGGCTCCCCCCGTCGGAGGTTCGAGTCCACCCTCGGGCATGGGTATGTGTGTTGTCCTTAGCGTAAGTTAGTTTAAGTTAGATAAGCGGTGTGTAAGCTTAGGGACCGATGACCTCAGCAGTTTGGTCCCGCAAGACATTACCACAAATTTCCAATTTCCTTCCTCCACAATTTGCTGTGCTTTGAAGTCTATTCACAATTCATTGCGCAAATATTCTAAACACTAAAAGGTAGTATCATCCAACGACAATGGGCTCGTCAATGCGGAATAACCCAGCGACTGGCAACAAGTGATCTTTTCCGATGAATATCGCTTCCAGTTGGGTCACAGTGACTCTCGACTTCGGTTAGCACGCCACATAAATCAAAATCGTTCCCTAAAGTGTATCATCCAACATTGAACCAAACAAAAATCAGCTGCGATGTTTCACAACACCATCTGGACTGTAAGATTCCAGCTGCACTGGATTACGGGCACTCTCAACAGCGATCGATAAATCGAGAAAAATAATTATAGAGACCGAACTGATAGGGGCTTATGGCGCTCAACTTCCAAATTTTAAGTTCTTCCAAAATGGCACTATTTCCTCTTCGCAAGTCTGAGTTTCCCGGGACAACGTAATTACACGTTTATGAAAGCTTGAAGTATTATCAAGTGGTGAACCCGCGACAACTGAATTATTATAGCATTTGCTGCTATTTCAGTCCAATTTATGATAACACAAAACATAGAATATGTAGCAGTGTATCGCAATAAAAGGCATTAAAGGAATTATACATGTTGAAAGAGGTATTTAAGACCTCTTCTCTGAATGATACATAAAGCTGTTTCTCCGAAGTGTCATTTCACCCGAAATCCAGCCCACTGAATATGTTTACAAGTCCATTAAACTGCGGCGAAAAACTTTTACTCCTCGTCCAGTAGCAGACATCTAAAATTCTGAGGCCGAGCGGTTCTAGGCGCTTCAGTCTAGAACAGCGCTGCTGCTACGGTCGCAGGTTCGAATCCTGCCTCGGGCATGGATGTGTGTGATGTTCTTAGGTTAATTAGGTTTAAGTTCTAAGTCTAGGGGACTGATGACCTCAGATGTTAAGTCCTATAGTGCTTAGAGCCATTTGAATCATTTGAAATTCTGAGACGGCTAGACACTCAAGGCCACTGTTAAGTAAAAATATTTTCAAAGCAGCGGCAGACACCTCACAAATTACTAATCTGAGGCATGCAATACTGTTTCGTTTCTCCCTAAGTGCAACCATTACTTGCTGTCATTGCCACCCAAGTGGGTATTACAGCTGTTGGACAAAAAAAGTGGATGCGCCGCGAGAAATGCATGCTTGAACTTACACACATACACACTAGCGAAGCCAGTAGCTTAGGCTCTTATATTTGACCATGAATGCCATCAGGACCTTCTAAGCGTCAGTCGTTGTCATAACAATGTCCTGTTTAGTTGTGACAGCGTTATGCCTGAGTAAACTGAGATCGAAACAGGGCAAATTGTTGGTGTTCGTATAGTGGGGGCTTCCGTAACCAAGGGATCCGAAGTCTTTGGTGTTTCAAAAGGCACCGTGTCCAAGATTCATACCGTTTACAGGTAAATCGGAGAAAACATCATCCACTAAGTCACGGCGCGAAAGAAAGTGTGTGTGGAGTCATGGTGACAGGCGGTGACTGAAGAGGAATGCAGCGAGAAATAAAGGATTGCAGTTGCAAAAGTCACTGCAGAACTGCATACTGCGATCGCGAACCATGTCAGCACCAAAACAACACAAAAGGATCTCCATTTTGAACGATCAGGTCCATCTCGTGGTACAATGATTGTTTCCCAATGGTGATATTGTGTTCCGAGACAACCTGCTCACACAGCTCACATAGTCCAGGACTGGGTTCGCGAACACAAGGATGAATTGTCGCAGCTTCCCTGGTCAACACAGTCCTCAGATCTGAATATTATTGAGCCTTTATGGTCGACTTTGGAGAGAATGGCATGTGATTACTATGCACCGACACCGCAATTACTTGGACTTGCCACTGTTTTGCAGGAAGTGTGGTATAAAATTCCCTCAAACACATATAGAACCTGTATTTATGCATTCTGAGAGAACTGGAAGCTGTTTAGAGTGGCAACGGGTTTCAAACACGGTATTAGCGCGGTAATATGTTGTTTACAATGTTTCTATATTTTGTCCATTCCCTATATGCATCATTTATTCCTAACTTTTTTAAATACTGTCATATTTCACTATAGCCAACATATTCAACAGAGAAAGTCAGCAAGCGTATTGATATTTAACATAATTCTCACTTGTTGCTTTCGTCTTAGTTTCTTATTTTTAATTAGATTGCATGTTTCAGTCACTCTCGATCATGTTCAGATCTAAAACAAAGTAAAGCTAAATAAGTACCATCTAATACTATCCAATAAGTGGAACAGAAAAGAATTGTAGGTAAATGTAGAATTTACCTAAGCAGTTGCACAACAAACCAGTTGTCTACTCACAACCGCATATCAGATTATTGTCTTCTGCATCTGCAGTCAATGTTTTAAATAGGTGTATATTGGAGACAGGGGAGAGGGGGTGAGGGGAAATGTGGTGACGCTGATTGGGGGAGGGGAAATGAAGCGCGGAGGGGGTGATGTGGATGTCATTAATTAAACAGTAGGGGTCATGCTACAATTATAGAACGTTTAATTATGTAAAACTTTTCGTTGGAACCTTAATAGTGTAAAACAGTATAATGTAAACGGCACAGAATTGTGAAGTTATGAAATGGAGCCAGGAGGATTGAGAACGGTGAAAGAAGGCAAAAGGGGGTAAGGGAGGGATAGTGGCAGGTATGATATGGGTTTAAAAAGAGACGGTCTTAAACTAAAACTGCAAAAAGTCGATTACATATAAAACTATCTGTTAAAGTACTAGAATAGATGCCTAAATGTTGTAATAAGGGGTATAAAATAGTAGATTATAAATATGGAAATAAAGTAGCCAAAACTAAATTAGTATCTTAAGGTATTCAAACTATAAAAATTTGAAAGTATAAATCATAAGGTCTTACTCTGGAAGTATCAAAATAAAAATCGTATAACAATTTGTTCCTTGAAATATTAAAAACAGAGGCCTAGAAGACTGGATCTAGAAGTAGTGAAAGATGTAAAGTTCGCAGAATTACATTGGAGCTATGTACAGGACCTATAACGGCATGAAGTGTTACTAAATATTATAATTTTTTTTTTGATATAATCCATTATGGAGTCGAGGTAGCAGTTGTCGTTATACTGGTTATCACATTTAGCATTCAACCGCGATTTTTATATGTATTTTAACAACGCGTTTCGAGAGACAATGCTCTCATCATCAGGTTGTAAAATCTATGTCGCGAAATTAAACGTACTAAAAAGACAAAATACCATCACCAATAGTTGGTGGGTCCATAGAGTAAAAAAGAATTAAAAGTATATTGGACTGTGGGTCCTCGTCTTACATTAAAGTTGTTGACGCAGGTCGATGGCCGTCCCATAGCTACCAAATATGCTGTCGACTGCGCCGGCTCGGGTGCTGTTGTGGACTAACGTGCCTAGGTGTTGTGGCGTGGTTACCGCCGTGTGCTTGACGGTAACGCTATGCTATTGGGCGCCTCATTTCCTTACTGCATTGGTCTGCCATCGTTAGCCTCTCGCAACTCCGTCATTGACATGCTACAAGTTTTAAGTCGCATGCCTGCCCTAAAATAATTCTAAAAACCCGCTAAAAAATCTCATTTCTTTAAAGTTATCTTGTACATTTAGGATATTGCTTTGTTTCTTTTCATGGATAGCTATCTCGAATTCCTCTAGTAAGTCAAGTTTCCTCCCTTTCTTTTCTACATGCAATATTTCTACGTTGTCTTCTATGCTATTAAGGGGATGGCCTGTTTCATATATATGGTTCGCAACAGCTGATTTGTCATAATTTCCTAACCTGAACGCATCTTTATGTTCTTTATACCGGATCGCGAATGATCTTCCTGTCTGCCCTATATATTTTGCATCACACGTTCTGCACTGAATCTTATAAACTCCCGATCTTTCAAACTTATTTCTCTTCTCGCCAATATCGTGCTTAAGGCTATACCTCACTAGGTTATTAGTCTGAAAGGCTATTTTGACATCGTATGGCTTAAAAATATTTGCTATCTTTTGTGAGACTTTTCCGTAGTATGGCATCGTGATAATTTTCGCTTTCTCTCCATCAGGTTTATTCTTTTTGCGCTTATTACATTTTCGTAACAGTTTTTTAACTATATCTATTCTGTAACCGTTATTCTTCGCTATTCTCTTAACGGTGTTAATTTCAGTCTCCCTATCTTTTTCACTCATGGGTATATTGACTGCCCTATGCACGAGACTACGGAAAGCAGCTTCTTTATACGCCTGCGGATGGCATGAATCATTCGGGATCACGGCATCAGTTGTAGTTTGTTTTCTATAAACGGAAAACGCATGTTTGTTGCCCTGCTTTTTTATATTCAGGTCCAGGAACTGTAGACAATTGTCAGTTTCGTACTCCACGGTAAATTTTATTTTATTATGTGCGTCGTTGAACTTTTTTACTAGTTCCTCAATGTCCTCACTGGAACCATCAACAAGTAACAGAGTGTCGTCAACATAACGTTTGTAATAAACAATTTTATCCGTAATGTTTTCGTCAGAATTTAGAACTTTATCTTCAAGGTCATTCATAAAAATGTCCGCCATAGTTCCTGAAATTCTGGACCCCATGGCTAACCCATCGTCCTGAATATAAAATTTGTTATTAAACGTAAAATAATTAAAACTTGTAATGAGCTGTAGGAGTTCAATAAATTCAATTGTCTCTTGCGTTGAAATTTTACCGTATTTCAGGAAATTTCTCTTAATGATTTCTATAGTTTCGTTACCCGGAACACTGGAGTATAAGTTCTTAACATCCAACGAAACCAAACGGGAAGTGTCGGTGACTGGCGTATCTTTAATTTCACCTATCATGGTCATACTACCACGCACTGAATAATTATTATTATACACGTAAGTTTTTTTCAGAATTTGGTCCAACATTTTCGTTATTTTATATGCTGGACTGTTTCGACCGTTAACAATCGGACGAACCGGATGCAGATCTTTATGTATCTTCACCTGTGATCTTAATTTGGGGGCCGTTGGATTCATGATAACACATCTTCTTTTTTCGGCTTCTGTCAGCAGGAAGTGCGTGCGTTTAAGAACATTTTTTAGTTTAGTTTGGAAATTGGCTGTTATGTCTTTAGGAATTTCTGTAATGCTATTTTCGACAAAAAACGCTAAGGTTTTCGAAACGTACTCCTCCTCTTTTAATATTACGACCGTATTCCCCTTATCCGCTTTCGTGGCAATAGCTTTCGCTTCATTAAGCTTTTTATTTATAGAATCGACAGTTAGTCGGTCTGCTCTAGTCTTATGATTAACATTATTTCTCTTATTTAATTCATTTTTTTTTTTTTTTTTTTTTACTATTTTATGTAGCTTTTACCCACGGGTGGTTAACAAAACGGATATTACATTTGATAATACAGAAGTAGAAATGTTAAATAAGGCATTAAAGTTTAATATTGAGCCGTCATTTAACAAGAAGGTCGCGAAAGAAGTAATTGCCCTCACTAAAATGACAACAGAAATTGCTAAATTAAATAATAATGAAACAGGCCATGTCGGTCATAAGCTACATAAAATAGTAAAAAATGAATTAAATAAGAGAAATAGTGTTAATCATAAGACTAGAGCAGACCGACTAACTGTCGATTCTATAAATAAAAAGCTTAATGAAGCGAAAGCTATTGCCACGAAAGCGGATAAGGGGAATACGGTCGTAATATTAAAAGAGGAGGAGTACGTTTCGAAAACCTTAGCGTTTTTTGTCGAAAATAGCATTACAGAAATTCCGAAAGACATAACAGCCAATTTCCAAACTAAACTAAAAAATGTTCTTAAACGCACGCACTTCCTGCTGACAGAAGCCGAAAAAAGAAGATGTGTTATCATGAATCCAACGGCCCCCAAATTAAGATCACAGGTGAAGATACATAAAGATCTGCATCCGGTTCGTCCGATTGTTAACGGTCGAAACAGTCCAGCATATAAAATAACGAAAATGTTGGACCAAATTCTGAAAAAAACTTACGTGTATAATAATAATTATTCAGTGCGTGGTAGTATGACCATGATAGGTGAAATTAAAGATACGCCAGTCACCGACACTTCCCGTTTGGTTTCGTTGGATGTTAAGAACTTATACTCCAGTGTTCCGGGTAACGAAACTATAGAAATCATTAAGAGAAATTTCCTGAAATACGGTAAAATTTCAACGCAAGAGACAATTGAATTTATTGAACTCCTACAGCTCATTACAAGTTTTAATTATTTTACGTTTAATAACAAATTTTATATTCAGGACGATGGGTTAGCCATGGGGTCCAGAATTTCAGGAACTATGGCGGACATTTTTATGAATGACCTTGAAGATAAAGTTCTAAATTCTGACGAAAACATTACGGATAAAATTGTTTATTACAAACGTTATGTTGACGACACTCTGTTACTTGTTGATGGTTCCAGTGAGGACATTGAGGAACTAGTAAAAAAGTTCAACGACGCACATAATAAAATAAAATTTACCGTGGAGTACGAAACTGACAATTGTCTACAGTTCCTGGACCTGAATATAAAAAAGCAGGGCAACAAACATGCGTTTTCCGTTTATAGAAAACAAACTACAACTGATGCCGTGATCCCGAATGATTCATGCCATCCGCAGGCGTATAAAGAAGCTGCTTTCCGTAGTCTCGTGCATAGGGCAGTCAATATACCTATGAGTGAAAAAGATAGGGAGACTGAAATTAACACCGTTAAGAGAATAGCGAAGAATAACGGTTACAGAATAGATATAGTTAAAAAACTGTTACGAAAATGTAATAAGCGCAAAAAGAATAAACCTGATGGAGAGAAAGCGAAAATTATCACGATGCCATACTACGGAAAAGTCTCACAAAAGATAGCAAATATTTTTAAGCCATACGATGTCAAAATAGCCTTTCAGACTAATAACCTAGTGAGGTATAGCCTTAAGCACGATATTGGCGAGAAGAGAAATAAGTTTGAAAGATCGGGAGTTTATAAGATTCAGTGCAGAACGTGTGATGCAAAATACATAGGGCAGACAGGAAGATCATTCGCGATCCGGTATAAAGAACATAAAGATGCGTTCAGGTTAGGAAATTATGACAAATCAGCTGTTGCGAACCATATATATGAAACAGGCCATCCCCTTAATAGCATAGAAGACAACGTAGAAATATTGCATGTAGAAAAGAAAGGGAGGAAACTTGACTTACTAGAGGAATTCGAGATAGCTATCCATGAAAAGAAACAAAGCAATATCCTAAATGTACAAGATAACTTTAAAGAAATGAGATTTTTTAGCGGGTTTTTAGAATTATTTTAGGGCAGGCATGCGACTTAAAACTTGTAGCATGTCAATGACGGAGTTGCGAGAGGCTAACGATGGCAGACCAATGCAGTAAGGAAATGAGGCGCCCAATAGCATAGCGTTACCGTCAAGCACACGGCGGTAACCACGCCACAACACCTAGGCACGTTAGTCCACAACAGCACCCGAGCCGGCGCAGTCGACAGCATATTTGGTAGCTATGGGACGGCCATCGACCTGCGTCAACAACTTTAATGTAAGACGAGGACCCACAGTCCAATATACTTTTAATTCTTTTTTACTCTATGGACCCACCAACTATTGGTGATGGTATTTTGTCTTTTTAGTACGTTTAATTTCGCGACATAGATTTTACAACCTGATGATGAGAGCATTGTCTCTCGAAACGCGTTGTTAAAATATATATAAAAATCGCGGTTGAATGCTAAATGTGATAACCAAACCTAAATATTATAAATTTTGAAAGCATTAAGTATAAACCAACAAATTATAGAAGTGAAACGATATACAGCAACTAAAGTTATCGGGAACAGGGTGAAACAGCTACGGTTAACTGCATTTTCTCCTGGTTGGTGGCGTTGTAC
Organism: Schistocerca nitens; assembly: GCF_023898315.1. Lineage (NCBI taxonomy): Eukaryota > Metazoa > Arthropoda > Insecta > Orthoptera > Acrididae > Schistocerca > Schistocerca nitens. The sequence goes on along the minus strand of NC_064614.1, from coordinate 640,973,763 downwards.
GGAACGCAGTTTCGCAGCGCGTCAGAGGCCAGTGTGCACGCCGGCCTGCTGCTAGGACAGTGTGTGAGCCGATGAGCTGCCGCTCTCTCTTCTCGATCATGCTGATCATACGTGCGCTGCGGCGAGCTGGACGATTGGAAGATGTTTTCAAAGTTTCTAAAAATGCACTGTTAATAATCAGAAGCAAATGCATTTGACCGTAACTATCACACACCGTTCTCTATAAATTTAGTTGTAGCACTCTATTAATTGATTTTAATTTTTTTATAGTGACAGTATCTATATATCAGTAAATGGAATAATATGAATTGAGTTCTTTTAGATACTCTTTACTGTCAATATACCTTGTTTATTATCTATGATTCAGCGTGAAGCGTCTAAATGTATGCCACGTAACTACGTACGTAAGAATGTTACAAACAGAATTTTCATATCAGGGATTTATCGCAGATGAAAAGCATGAGAAATTAATTATCGTGGGGTCGCGTTGTGAATATTGTATGTAACTGTTAATAATTTCTTTGCTTAATTTTCTTTCCCTTTAATTCTTCAAAAGCTATTAATAAAACATTGGCCGAGAAGCGCCTTAAAGAAATAACTGAACTGTAGAACTGGTTGAATTTCTTAATATTTTTGAAACAATTGTTATTGCTACATTTCAATTTTATTTGCAGAGTCCATATATGTCGTACTTGCAGTCGTATCTCGTGCAGAAAGCTGTAAGGGAATTTCTTTTACTAGGTGTGGCGCGTAATGGCTGCCAACAATGCTGCCGATCTCGCAGCGCTTAACTTGGCTCAGCTTTCTGAAAAATTATATAAATATATTGCTTTGGGGGAAGGGGTAGACTAAATACTTTAGTAAAAACCATTTTACACTAGATAACATGTAATTAGTATAAGGTTATTACAATAGCTTACACTTATAGGCAATGGCCGATCGTGCGTGCTATTTAGACAAGAGTACAAGAGAGAATCACAGTTATTATATGTGAATTACATAGTGCGGAGAAGCGTTAAATAGTGTACTTTGCTTCAAAAAATATGCATTTTATGTACAGATTCGACGCCGCATTTTCTTGAGAAAATAATTGCAGAATGTTTATTTACATTTTAATTATTATTTTAATCATTAATGTTAATTTAAACGAAGAGTCTTTTATTAATCGACATTCCCAGGAGCACACGGTACAACGGCCCCCTGGCATGTCTGTTTCAGAAGCCACATTTTTTAAACAGGCATTCCACCTGTACCGTTATCACTGTATATTAATCACGTTCACTGTTGTAATTGTTCACAGTATACACAACATACATACTTCACGTCAAAGACTGTTCATCTGACTGACATCAAAATTGTACGTCATACATAAGTAATTATTCGGGTTACATCGAATATTGTTCATTAGGCATCGAAAATTGTTCATTTTACATAATAAATTGTTCATGTTACACTGAACATTGTTCATTCGACATAGTAAATTACATGTTAAATATCACTATTCTTATGGGCATTGATTACCAGCTCACTTTAGCCCATCAACTAATCTACAAATAGGAACAACGTAGTATGAACCTACAACCCCCAGGATTTCATAGCTGTGCTCCCCTATCTAGGTTACATGCGCGGGAAAACCAGGGTGTAAATCCCCGCCCGGAGCCTTCAAATTGTTCCCATTTGAAACATTCTCCAGAATCTACTCATTTGGTAGTCAAAGTTTATGTCTTTTGATAAACATCGTTTTCAAAGTAATATATTTCTCAGAAAATGGTTGAAGATATTTGACTTCTGCATCAAAATATTAAATATTAACTGTTCTTGCATATTATTTGTGTTTCTGTTTATTCGAACCAAAGTCTTTAACTTTCATGTCTGAGCCATTAGCTCATTTCAGCATTAAGTTTTACCAACATTTACGTACGTAATGCACATTTACAAAGTTTGTACAATTTTTGCTGTGTTGTCGAGTTGACTTCTCCGACGGAAGATGTTGCCGGTGATGTGGCACGATGATCAGGAATACGCCCTTTGCAGGCGAGGTCGTTGACTGACGATCGGACGTGCTGTGTTCTGGCCAGGCGGCTCCTCCCCAGGCGTCGATCAGCTGATCACCAGCGTCGCCACTCGCCGCTGCGTTTCCCGTGTGTGTACATGTAATAACATACCACCGAGCATCACTTTTCAGCCAAAGATAGAAGTTAATAACTCGCTGTTAGTTCCGAACGTCGCTAGTCCAGTACCTGAACGCGTTAGAATAGTACTTTTCTTGCTGCAAGTATTAGTTTCACCGGAACACTACGGTATACTGCTTTTATACACTAGTTTCCACTAATACACACTGTATAGCCACAGTGGTGGGCGTTCAATACAGACGTGTATGAGCTTAGTGACTTCGTCTTTCGTGGTTGGCTCACCTGTCGTAATAACGTTCAGATGTTCTGATTCGGCTGTTTCCTTCTGTCGTAGCTGAAGCACACAGCTTTAATACTCATATGCACAACTGATGCAGTACATCTTAAAATGTACGGTCATAGGCCATTTAACTAAATTCACTGTTGATAACAAACAGTCTTTATAGCATTGCGCTTACGTGAAGCGTCCATAACATAAAGTCCTTTTATTAGAACACCTTTAATGCACTTTCAATCACTTTTTTCGTACATTGTACAGAAAGTAAGTCCACTTCAACGATAGTTCTTATCACACTTGCAATATACTGTACGCACAGTTCATATTTTTGTTACAGCATTTTGTACAACTCTGAGTTACTTAAGCAATTAGTCTCCGCCTCATGTTGGAAAGTGTGACCATTAGGTCATCTGGACTACTGAGTTCAGGTGACTTTCACATTTATGCATAAATTTTGACACTGATTCATTCAATTTTTTACTGTTTCATGAGATATCCGTGCTAGGATACGGTTTCATGATTCCCTAGTCTCGTGTCTGTTTTCAACATTGAAACGCTGCCTCTACATACTATGTAAGTATTTGCAACAAGGTTTACTGACCTAATTATACTTAATGAAAAAGCCCGGAAATAAGCACAGGTAACTGTGAATCATGCACTCTGCCTACTTTTGCAATACAATAACTTCGCTACAGCCAGCAGCGGACTACTATAGGGTGACAGTGAAATTTCTATAATCTGCCAACTGAGCATTTTCTATATTTCCTTTGATATGGCTTCCTTCTTTGACCAAGGCACACAGTACGTGACACGACAAAACGTTTGGTGCTCTTTCACTTGCATGTCATATACCTAACCTTTAATGATCCCCGCCGGCCGCGGTGGTCTAGCGGTTCTGGCGCTGCAGTCCGGAACCGCGGGACTGCTACGGTCGCAGGTTCGAATCCTGCCTCGGGCATGGGTGTGTGTGATGTCCTTAGGTTGGTTAGGTTTAAGTAGTTCTAAGTTCTAGGGGACTTATGACCTAAGATGTTGAGTCCCATAGTGCTCAGAGCCATTTAATGATCCCAGGCCTTTCTGAGAACACAGTGGCATATTTGTGTAGAAGGTGAGTTAGTTCACGCTGATGGATTTCGTCGACGTAACTCGACTCAGTGACCTTTACAGTAATATTTTGTTTTATTGCTATTCTTCCTGCTTCCGGTTCCTGTACCAAACTCGGATAACCCTCCACAGAGTAATTATCTCTAAAGTGTGGAATCTTGAGTCTGACAAAAGCTCCCCGATCGTGCCTTCTGTAACTACTATGTGCGGCAGCAGTCTTAAGCAGTGCCAGTTCAATGCTTCTTCCCTCATTTAACAATGTGCATGCCGCACGAGAAAGGTCTTGTCCTCTCTCGCAGTAAATCAAGACCAAGAATGCACGGAACCGCAAAATTCTTGACCACTAGGAAAGAGCATTCTAGTGCTTCGTTTTCCGGGTCTAATACGGCCTGCACCTGGTTTTTGATTATTTGCACGCGATCACGTATGGCCCCTACTACTCGACAATTCTGAACTGGGAGAGAGGGTAAACTTTTCAGCTGATTCACACATTTATAGAACTCTTGGTCTATGACCGAGGTACTTACTCCCGTGTCAATCAGTACATTCATAGGTACTCCGTTCATCTTTGCTTGTATCGCAGCTTGCACCAACTGAACATTTTGCTGGCTACACTCTCTAGGCTCAGCAGTTAGTTCCTGTCCTAAATCACTACCTTAATTATACCCTAACATCGGTATAGGTACATGTTGTATGTCCGCCCTCTGAGCCTTCCCGGACAAATGCGGAAGGCTTACATCGGCCAGTTTGTGTTTGACACGTTCGCATGACTGAGTTGTGTCTCGTCCACCGCTTCTACAATTCTCACCGCCTCCTACTGTTGCGCCGGCCGCCGTGGCCGAGCGGTTCTAGCCACTTCAGTCCGGAACCGCGCTGCTACTACGGTCGCAGGTTCGAATCTTACCTCGAGCATGGATGTGTTCAAATGGCTCTGAGCACTATGGGACTTAACTTCTGAGGTCATCAGTCCCCTGGAACTTAGAACTACTTAAACCTAACTAACCTATGGACATCACACACACCCATGCCCGAGGCAGGATTCGAACCTGCGACCGTAGCGGTCACGCGGCTCCAGAATGTAGCGCCTAGAACCGCATGGATGTGTGTGATGTCCGTAGGTTAGTTAGGTTTAAGTAGTTCTAAGTTCCAGGGGACTGATGACCTGAGATGTTAAGTCCCATAGTACTCAGAGCCACTTGAACCATTTTTCCTGCTGTTACGGTGAGTACTGTTGTGGTACATGTTGAGGCGGCGGTACCCAATGCAGTGCCACATTAGGCGATGGCATAGGAATTGAATTTATATTGTTTACGGGCACATTCGTAGCGGAGTTGCCTTGTTAAGCTTGCCAATTCGCAGTACCATAGTTTTGCCACTGATCATTGGCTATCCTCATACTTTTGGTAGCAAATGACGAATTATAGCTTCCTTCGCTGCGTAGTTTTCAGTTGAAGTTGTTGTTGTCACTATTTCCATTTTTTCGGGGTGATCTGTTCGCGCTGTTTTAACCACTTTGGTTACCCTGGGTGTTTTGTCTGCCAGAACTAATGTCTGCCAGAACTAATGTCTGGCCGGTAATCACTTTCTCGAGCATATCCGTTCTTCCCCCTCCATTGTTTCGGTTTTTGTTGCTGTTATTATTATTGTGGCATCCGTTACCAAACTCACTCTGGCTTGCGTCTTCCTGTATTAGGTCGAGCGAGTCGATCATTGCCATAAAAAGATTGAGGTCTGAGTCTGGCACGTTCACAAGCTTTTCAAGGATGCGAAGCCGGCTCTTTAGTATGCGTAGCACATCTCGTGCTGCCATCGGTTCATCTCAATGTCTCGTCTTGTTGAGATACCTCTCAAACTACACTCCTGGAAATGGAAAAAAGAACACATTGACACCGGTGTGTCAGACCCACCATACTTGCTCCGGACACTGCGAGAGGGCTGTACAAGCAATGATCACACGCACGGCACAGCGGACACACCAGGAACCGCGGTGTTGGCCGTCGAATGGCGCTAGCTGCGCAGCATTTGTGCACCGCCGCCGTCAGTGTCAGCCAGTTTGCCGTGGCATACGGAGCTCCATCGCAGTCTTTAACACTGGTAGCATGCCGCGACAGCGTGGACGTGAACCGTATGTGCAGTTGACGGACATTGAGCGGGGGCGTATAGTGGGCATGCGGGAGGCCGGGTGGACGTACCGCCGAATTGCTCAACACGTGGGGCGTGAGGTCTCCACAGTACATCGATGTTGTCGCCAGTGGTCGGCGGAAGGTGCACGTGCCCGTCGACCTGGGACCGGACCGCAGCGACGCACGGATGCACGCCAAGACCGTAGGATCCTACGCAGTGCCGTAGGGGACCGCACCGCCACTTCCCAGCAAATTAGGGACACTGTTGCTCCTGGGGTATCGGCGAGGACCATTCGCAACCGTCTCCATGAAGCTGGGCTACGGTCCCGCACACCGTTAGGCCGTCTTCCGCTCACGCCCCAACATCGTGCAGCCCGCCTCCAGTGGTGTCGCGACAGGCGTGAATGGAGGGACGAATGGAGACGTGTCGTCTTCAGCGATGAGAGGCGCTTCTGCCTTGGTGCCAATGATGGTCGTATGCGTGTTTGGCGCCGTGCAGGTGAGCGCCACAATCAGGACTGCATACGACCGAGGCACACAGGGCCAACACCCGGCATCATGGTGTGGGGAGCGATCTCCTACACTGGCCGTACACCACTGGTGATCGTCGAGGGGACACTGAATAGTGCACGGCACATCCAAACCGTCATCGAACCCATCGTTCTACCATTCCTAGACCGGCAAGGGAACTTGCTGTTCCAACAGGACAATGCACGTCCGCATGTATCCCGTGCCACCCAACGTGCTCTAGAAGGTGTAAGTCAACTACCCTGGCCAGCAAGATCTCCGGATCTGTCCCCCATTGAGCATGTTTGGGACTGGATGCAGCGTCGTCTCACGCGGTCTGCACGTCCAGCACGAACGCTGGTCCAACTGAGGCGCCAGGTGGAAATGGCATGGCAAGCCGTTCCACAGGACTACATCCAACATCTCTACGATCGTCTCCATGGGAGAATAGCAGCCTGCATTGCTGCGAAAGGTGGATATACACTGTACTAGTGCCGACATTGTGCATGCTCTGTTGCCTGTGTCTATGTGCCTGTGGTTCTGTCAGTGTGATCATGTGATGTATCTGACCCCAGGAATGTGTCAATAAAGTTTCCCCTTCCTGGGACAATGAATTCACGGTGTTCTTATTTCAATATCCAGGAGTGCATTTTCTCAAATTCCCCTGACGTGCCTGGTACGGCTCAGGGTTGTACATCTGCTTACTTAACCTTTCTTGAATACTGAGTGACCAAAACCTTGACAAATACATTGTTTCAAAGTCCGGATATGTTTCACAAATATCCGTAAGTTCCAATGCCCAAAGAGCAGCAGGGTCTCCGGTTATAAATGAAACCGCGAACTGTATCTTTTGCTTCTCTCTCCAAGATACCGGTAACACGTTTTTGAAATTCTTAATAAAAATCACAGGATGGACGGACTTCCTCTCCGCTGTGAATGTTTGGAACTGCCGGTGTTTAACAAGAGACTCCTCGTGCTTAACTTGGACAACAGTTGCCACCACGCCTGCCTCTGCTGCACCAATAATGCTTGCGTAAGCGCGAGGACTGACAGTACCCGCATTCTCGCGCTACAACGGTTCATTCCGCCTAGCATCTGTATCTGCGTTACCGGGCCTGTAGCTCGCATTTGACGGTCTGCCTTGTTCCCTTTTATTTTCTTGCTCCAGAACTGCAATACGTTGTGATATTTCGTTCATCTCTGGAGGAATTTGCGTGTTCGGTTCAAGATTTTCGCGCTGAACACCTACGTTCAGTCTTTGAGTAGCGTCCGTCACCTCACCCTCTACTTTCTGCTTTATATTTTGCGACAACTCATCCACTTCTAGCGATGCAATGGGTAGCAAATTTGTCATAAAAGTCCGGTAAATTATTCAACTGATAGTATTTTTCAGTACAGGTATTTCGTTCATTCTAAGCAAGTATCAATTTGTGACGTCATCGTCCAGACATGAGTTGACAGCAATCTGAATTCGTTTTAGCAGACTACTAATTTCTTTCACGGGATAAAATTTTATTGATTGTGGAATACAAGTTCTTGAAGTTTATTTAGAATAGGAAATTTTTAATTAGTAATTGCATGTCATTATTTATCTGTTTAATATAAAGGTGTTTGATTTTTGTATGCATGTAAAAAGTGTGAATTTATGTGGGGCTTTTACTCTTAGACGAGTTACGAGTTAAGAGTGCTAAAAGTGCGCGTGTACAGTTCGCTGACCTGTGCGGTGAATTTCATTTTGTGATTTTGAGCCGAATAGAGACAAATCCAGTTTCATTTAGACTTTACGTGAGATAGACACATCACGTTATTACAAAAAGTCGTTTAGCCCATCAGTGATAATTGAAACCTGCACGCTCGATTTGAAACACATTACACGCTAGCGCGTGATGAGCTTTCCGTTAAATCGCGTATAATAATTTCAAACGTGCTTGGACTTAATGCACGAAGTTTGAAACTACTTTTCGAGACAAATACAGATTTTTTATAAAAACAAACCGAAAATTTATTCAACATATCGAGGTTCTGTTTTAATTAGGACACATATCACCTTGTTGATCACGCTGCTTAGCAATTCATAGAACGATTTGCGACGTAATAAGTCCCATTACGCATACAAACTGTTACACGGAATTTGCTGACCGAATGAGAGTATAAGAGTGTTATTTTCCAGAAATGCCAATAAAGCAGCGGTTTCAAAAGTTAAATTACCAACTGTTGTGTAACTTCATTGATATTGCACTTCACTAACTCTATTCTTATTGGTAAATGAACATTAATTGTTAAAATCTTGTGAAAGTGTAATAAGGTTTATCTGAACACTTCTATCATACATCATTATTTCACATTAACTGGACAGATCATTAGTCGGAAACGAATTCACCCACAACAGATTGTCCCACGCCACTACTAAATTTTTATTGTGACTCTTCACAAGAGATTTTAAGAAGCCAGGATCAAGAAACAAGAACAGAAGAGACGTCGGTATACACTATAGTAGTGAGTATATTAACCTTCCCCTCTAGTTTTTGCTGAGCATTGTCGAGACTGTATACTTTCGTGTACAGTTCTCCTATCTTTTTCGGTAGATCTTTTGATTGAATAATCAAGTTCACCATTTGTTCTTTGAGATCATCCATTTCCCTCTTGAAATGAACTATAATGGCTCGACCTCTATCATCTAAAACTTCATTGAATCTTTCGACGAGTTTGTCATCTCTAGCTTTTTCTTTCTGTTTCCTCTCAAGTTCCTTATGTCTCTCTCTCTCCTCCCTTTCCTTTTCCTTCTTTCTCTCTTTCTCCTCCCTGTCACGTTCCTTTGCTTTTTCCCTCACGTCAAGGTGCGCTAACAATAACGTCAAGAAGTAATTGCCGGCCAGGGTGGCTGTTCTAGGCGCTACAGTCTGGAACCGCGCGACCTCTACGGTCGCAGGTTCGAATCCTGCCTCGGTCATGGATGTGTGTGGTGTCCTTAGGTTAGTTAGATTTAAGTAGTTCTAAGTTCTAGGGGACTGATGACCTTAGAAGTTAAGCCCCAAAGTGCTCAGAGCCATTTGAACCATTTTTCTTAACCAAGAAGTAATTGGTCTGCCGCGGCAGTGACGTTACATCTGATGATGCCGTAGCTGATTCGACTTCGTTTAAAGCGCCAGCTGATTCAGCGCCTGTCTGCTGTTCCAGCGCTTCCGCGCTAGATCCGGGCAGAACATTCCGTCTTGGCATGACGTCGGTTTCCAAATTTTGGATCCCCGAGTCATTTTCCTCAGTTAATTCGATTACATTCCTTTCTTGCATATCCTCCGTCTTCTCGACTTCGGATGATGCTTCACCTTCAGCTTTGTCTTTCTTACGTAGTCTACCCATATTCTGTGCTTTACAAATTCCCGCCAAAAATACACAACGACACACAGCAAATACACACAAACATACACATATATACACCACAAACATAACATACTACTGCCTAATCACAGACTGTATTAAATTAATCTTAGCTCTTTCACTTAAAGCAAATGTAACACAGTCACATGAATCTGTTCCTGCCTTAGCAATGAGACACCCTAAGTGCAATTCTGCTCTAAGTCGTTTAAGGGGACACAGTCGCGAGGGAACTCCCATAAGGAATCAATGTTAAAACGAGCAAACGTCAGGTACACTTTCTGAAGTAACTAATGGAGATAAAGACCTGAAACTTTTACAGTGTACAGCTGAAATATCATTCTCAAATCACATAAAAAATGGTTAATGTATTTTATATATTTCATGAGTAATCCTTTTTTTGTTCTATAAGACAAAAAATTAAAACTTTTCTTAACACCTTCGAGCTTGTAAATCTGTTCTTTTTATCACTAATGGTCTATTTTTATCTAATTAATCATCGTTGTATTAATAAGAGATACTGTAAGTCTGATGTCTGTAGCAATCATAGTTTTTGAGAAAAGTGTACCAGAAGGTCTAAAAATGTAGTTTTGAGAAAAATGGTATTAAAGTTTTACATGCAAGAAAGTAATGTACAATGTCATACAGACACACTTTTAAAACATTCCAGGGCTATACTGTGGCTCAGTTTCTTGATCTTTATCTTCTTTTCTTCTTTTCTTTGATCTTCTGGCTATCCTGGCCTCCTTGGTAGCATTTCCTGCAGAAATATCAGCGTAATGGATACGGTCCATGTCAATCTTTTTCAGTCCCCTTTCAGTATTGATACCATCCTTTGTTCCCAAGAGTCTTAATACATCAGTCTTCTTTGACACACCAGCATTGAAGCACATGACTGCATCATGAACACCAAATTTTTGTGTTTCTTTTGTAACGAAAACAGTTTTTGGTAGCCTTGTCCAAATGACAGAATTCAAACTTTCATTTGGGTTTTGAGTTTTTCCATGAAGACACTTTTTCAAGAGCTCTTGTTGGCTATGGTCTCTGAAAATGGGTTTCACAGCTAGCAGGATTTTTTTTTGAATTGAATGTTTGTGCTTATAGCTGGAAGATGTAGTTAGATTGTTGAATTTGCACCAGCTGTCAGGTCCCCGTGGGCAAAGGTTATGTTGTGGTTCCTCATCTGTTGAAATTTTATGAAAGAATATAGCCCAGATGGCTCTCCTCATTGCTTCTACATTGTTGCAGTTATTTCTAATGGCCATACCATAATAAGTCTGGATCCTGTCTATTTCAGCCTTTGTCAGGCCCCCTTTACCACCTAACTTTTTTTCCTTACATATCTTTAGAATTCGTGATCCCTTTCTTTTCTGTACATGTCCTATACATTCCAGTTTATTAATTTTGACTCTAGGCCCATAAGGTTTATCTTCTACCACTTTCTGATAAGCCTTACTGTCCCCATCCCCAAAACAGTCTGTATAGAGGATACCTCTTGACTGCACAGACCTTTTGAAAATGTTGGCAACATCAGCCACTTCCATGCCTCCACTAGAACCATCATAGTCCTTTTTGCACACATGTTGTATAGTGGGATTTTTGCTACAGATGTCACAGAACTTAGTAATAATTTCAATATCCAGAACCTTCCCAGTATCAAAAGAAGTAGCTGACACAATGCCATTTAGGGATGTATGCCCACGTTTCTGCCAACTGCCATCAAAACCAGCAGAAATTTGCCTTGGGTCAGATTTCGTATCATTCAACTGAACTGCTTCTTTGGCTGCTTTTAACATTGTAGATTCACTTACCTCAGCTACAACTGCACCAATAGTCTTGTTGTAAACATCAAACTTTCTTGGAGGTGGAGGAATGTTCATCACTGCACAAAGAACAGCACCTGCACTTCGCCCTTTTCCAATAGATCTAAGTGCATACACTAATCTTATATTGTTTTCATATAATCTGCTTCTTGTTACGTGGGATGACATTGTGTTGGCACTACAGCTACATTCCAAACATGTCAAAACTAAATTACAAACAATTCCCTTGGTTTTCACCACATATTCGTGCAAAGTAACGTTTCCACCACAGTTTTTACAATTTGTGTGTTTTTCGATAAGATCACGTAATAACCTCATGGAGATCAGAATGTTTGTGTCAGTAACAACAGAAACGCTGTTCACACCACATATTGCGTTGTCACGCATTTGGGAGGCACCTGGAAAACCGGCAGCACCTAGAAGCTTCTTGCTTGAAGCACTGACACTCGCACTGACTTCACTTTCAATATTATTTTCTGCCCTCTGTTCAAAACTAGCAGTTTCGCGGTTTATTTTTACATATTTATTTCCACGAAACTTAGGCTTATATCCAAACTTCTTTATTCTACCCATTGTGTTATAGCGTTTCACAAAATCATTGCATTTGTATCACCAAAACGTAAACAACTAGGATGACGAAACTGACAAACGATAGTCGACAGTGCAGACAGGCTGGCAAACATCAGAATAACAATTCTCTCTTGCAACCCAAATAAAGAGTATTTATATCCGTGGAACATAAATGATTGTTGTACTATAGTCAATGCTGACTACTGCGCAAGACGCAGCAAAAATGGACGTGGCGCTAGTTACCATGCTTCACGAACAAATTAATAACTCCGAATCTAATAATCAGATTTGTATGAAACAAACGGCATTTTGTAGCCAAATAATATGAGCATAGATTAAGAGTTAAAAAAATTCGATTTTTTTAGCCTGTTCGCGACTGTGTCCCCTTAAAAGGTTGATTTAAACTTTCTGCAGACTTTATCTGTACTTTAAAACTAAGGAACACTTAGTACTACTTCACTTAGAATATTGTTTTTAGCTATTGAAAAGCTCCATCTTTACTTTAACACAGACGCCTAAAGTACACTTCTGTACTATGTCACGTAAAAAATTGATTTTAACTACCAGAAACTTGACTAAGGCGTATAAAATCTCAGAATTTATACAGAATCATCGAAGAAACTATCTTTCATTTACATAAGTTACGCTTCATGCTTGACTCCCAGATGCCAAATTGCCTGACTTTCTGAAATTTGATTAACTTTTTCTTGCTTCACGCGTCTCTCCAGTTCCACGTATTGGCGCAAGATTAAATTCCAGTAAATGGTTTACTTCAATTTCTCCTTTTGTCCCGTCTATGTATATAGAGACTCAGACGTGTATACATGAAAAAGAACACATTGGATGTTACAAACATATACAAACAGGTAAATACATGCAATAATTCAAGCCCCACACTTAGGGAGCCATTTTCTTTTTTTATAGTGACGGTATCTACATATTTGTAAATGGAATAAAGCGAATTGTGTTCTTTTAGATACTCTTTACTATCAGTATATATTTTTTATTATTTTTGATTCAGCGTGAAGCGTCTAAATATATGGCACTTGACTACATACGTAAGAATATTACAAATAGGATTTTCGTCTCAGGGATTTATCGCAGATGAAAAGCATACGAAATTAATTATCGTGGGGTCGCGTTGTGAATATCGTATGGACCTGTTAATAATTTCTTTGCTTAATGTTCTTTCTCTTTAATTCTTCAAAAGCTATTAATAAAACATCGGAAGAGAAACGGTTTAAAGAAATCACTGAACTGGCTGAATTTCTTAGTATTTTTAAAACAATTGTTATTGCTATATTTGAAATTTATTTGCGGAGTACGTATTTTGCTTTAGGAGGAGAAGTGAACCAAATACTTCAGTAAAAACAATTTTGCACTACATAACTCGACTAGAGTGGCCAACAAGTTCTCCAGACATGAGCCCTATCGAACATGCATGGCATAGATTGGAAAGAGTTGTTTATGGACGACGTAACTCACCAACCACTCTGAGGGATCTACACCGAATCGCCATTGAGGAGTGAGACAATCTGGACCAACAGTGGCTTGATGAATTTGTGGATAGCATGTCACGACGAATACAGGCTTGCATCAGTGCAACAGGACATGCTACTGGGTATTAGAGGTACCAGTGTGTACAGGAATCTGGACCACCTCTTCTGAAGGTCTCGCTGTATGGTGGTACACCATGCAATGTGTGGTTTTCATGAGCAATAAAAAGGGCGTAAATGATTATGTTGATCTCTATTCCAATTTTCTGTACAGGTTCCGGGACTCTCGGAACCGAGGTGACGAAAACTTTTTTTGATGTGTGTACTTTCAAAGTTTCACACTTTGGATACGTAAAGATACTAATTCAGTTTTCGATACTTTATTTTCACTTTTATAATTTACTATTTTATCCCAATTTTACCAGTTTTATGCAGCCACTCTGGTATCTTAACAGAAGGTTTTTTACATTATTGAATTCTTGCAGTTTTAGTTTAAGACCCTCTCTCGTTAAATCCTTGCCATTATCTCTCCCTCCCTCCCCCTCCCTTTAACTCCCCTTCCACCTACATATAGCTATTTAAAACATTGACCGCAGCTGCAAGACAATTACTTCGATATGTGGTTCTTAGTAGACAAGGCGGGTTGCTAACGCTACTACTTCTGTATTTACGTATTTACGTATTTACGTACTAATTCTACATTTACGTACAATTCTTTCCTTTTCTACTTATTGTGAAATATTATATGGTAATTCTTAGTTTTACTTTGTCTTAGACCTGCAGATGATCGAGAGTGATCGAAACATGTAACTAATTAAAAATGTGCAACTGTGACGGGAAAATGAATGAGAATTATTCTAGATGTCATATTTTTCCCAATAATAGCGTCGTTGCAAACTATTTATTGGTTGGAATTTATTACTTGGAATTGGCTAATGAAAGCCATAGGAGTGATCCGATGTAATCATGACTGACTTCGATTGTGCCAACTTCTGAGTCTTGCGTGTGATGCTGCTATTTTAGAAAAGCTGAACAGAAGTTACCAACACAGTTAACAGCCGTCAAAAAAATCTTTCTTGAAAGACAGGCGATTGATTGCATGCAACTAAGGGAAGGTATGCTTTGAGAATTGAAAGAGTTGAAAGACTGTCGCTTACAGATGTTACTACTTAGCATTATAAAGCTTTGGGTGTCTTGGAATTATGAATATTTCGCGTAAGTCACCAGCAAAAAGAGAATAGTATCGATGATGACAATATGGTGACGCGCTTTAGTTAATTTACTTTATATTTTCGATTATGGTTTCGTTCTTGTCGTATTCTCTTAACCCGTTGCACGAGATGTCCACGATACACTCTGCATCTGTTGTAGTTTCTTTCTATTATCTATTTATCGAGTAGCAGAAATTATGGTTTACAAAGGAATAAGACTTGACGTGAAACAACTTTACTGTCTTCATTAAATCATTTGCGATTTCATTTTTTAATTGCTTTGTGTAGGGACCAATAGGTAAATGAACTAGACATTCGACTTAGTTTCAAATACATCTTGGGTAGAGACTGCAGTTTGACCACCGCCAGTTTCTTGTCTTGATGACGGAGAAATGTAGTTACAGCAAGCGGAAATAAACTGCTGAGATGAGACGTTGTAACGTGTACAAAGTGCACCACAACATACACGAGGACAATAATGGCTGACGGAGGTGCAGCCTATGAACTTTAAGATAAATAATGTATCCAGATCCAGGACTCTGTAAAAGAGTTTGTTGTGAATATACCAATTGTTACAAGTGAATCTTTAACAGATAACATTAAATGTTTCTCCACTTTTGAGACACTGTGTCGCCTTCGTATGTGGCCCATATAACAGCTCATATTCATTGAAACCCGATACAATAGTGAGAGACATCTGAAAGTAAGTTACACATTATTATGACAGGCCAACTTTTACTGAATGCTACACTACATTTCCATGTGACACAGGTACACGACACTATTTTTCAACACATTCGCCAAATCTCCGCCTGAACATCCTGCCAGTCTTTCAATTACTCGACGATAGAAATCCTTTACTTGGTCACTGAGCCATTCGAAAACCACTGTATGAACGACTTCAGTCTCAGAAAATCTGCGATTGTCGCGAGTTAGTTCCTCGATTGCCTGGACATTGTCGTCTGCAGGGAACGCATAACATGTGCTCCCCTCTGACGTGGTACTACTCTTGTTGCACAGTGATCTTAGCGTGGGACAACATACGTATCTTACTCTTCGAAGTGCCTTCGTACGATATTGTTTGCAATAATATTTACACATAAATTAAAGACTAACTTAAATTGGTGTGAAACACTGCTGTAAGGTGAGCGTATATACTGAATATTATAACGGGTAGTCACCCATATTTTTGCAGCGAGTGCTTTTGAGAGTAGTGTAGTGGTAATACTGCAGACTCCATTTAATCGTGTGGAGGACAAGACAGAAGCTTAATTAAAAATAGTTATTTTGATTGATAGCGAGGTATGCGGTTTGCAATTAGTGATTGACAAGAAAGTAATTTCTGTCATAAACTATTCCATTCTGAAATAAATACAGCAATTTAAGCAAAGAAACATTCATATTCTTTGTAGTAAATTAAATTGTTTTTAGAAGTCTCTCAATGATAATGTTTTACGATAAATTTGTGAATTCCGTGCACACTGAATTTAAAAGTATATTTTTGTGTAATTACAGTTTATTAATTTGCAAAAAATATTGCCTTGAATCACAGTTGATGCGACTCAGAGGAGAAGAGGCAAGCAGGCAGCGATCCGAACTTCTTTCAGAAGTACCTCCTTATCATCGAAATTGAACTGCAAAGTCTTTTCATCGATTATTAATGTTCTGTTATAGTGTCTGAAGAAGATTACCCATTGTCTTAATTTTTAGATTAACTGCCTAGGTCGTTACATAATGACTGACAGCTTTCTAATACGTTTTCTGTAGTGCTGGTAAGTTATTATCAGGTCGGAGTAAGGTACCGACTAGTGAAAAGTATATAAGAGTAGTCACTCGTAGCCCCTGAGACAATACAGCTGGCAAACTGAGGATAAGTCTGATCAATAGTAATAGTAAATAAAGTTACAGCTGGTAATCGTGGCAACACCAGCCTTCTTACATACTGATCCAAACTGTTGCCGAATCTCTGATGGAATTTCGTAAAACACTGATCCTCGTCATTATAGCTTTGTCACATTTACGTAATAAACGGGCTTCCAGTTGTACAAAGAGAGAGAATTTTATCAAATGGTGCCAGGACAAGAAGGCAATGCACCAGGAACTTTTAGATCCCTCCCTCCAAATCAGTATCTGTAGCAATCACGTAAGACCAGCAGGACCTTGCATCGCCAGTGGGACACACCGTATGACAAAATGCGGTGGTTGCTAACGGCTATGAGTGTCTAACTCAGGGGACAGAGTACCGAGTTGCATTGGTATGTCGCTCCAATTTAAACAGCCTCGAGGAACTGTATCTGTCACGTCGGGCTTACTCCGTAACCGACAAGCCGACAAGCGGTCCCTCTGGCATTGCGGACGCAGTGGAAAAGAACTGCTACTTGGAGGAATGTAGGGCACACCTCAGTATTTCAACGATGGTTACAAAGTCTGTTTTTACACATACAATGTATTTTCACATTACAGTATGCTTCAGACATCCATTCATGTCTGAAGGAACAACGCCGTTCTCAAGGTTACAGCTGTGGTTAATATTACGAAATGGTTTCGCATTTCGCGAATCAGGATTGAGTCAGATGTTTGCGACAAGTGAAAATTTGTGCCGGATCGGCAGTCCATCCCGGATTCCTTGCTTACTTCGAATATCTGAGCATACCTCTAGGACTGACCCAAACTTCCACATGTCACGGATTCGTACATTTCGTGATTTCCGTACAGGAAGAAATAAATATTTTATCGTTATTCTGGCCCGTCGAGGCATGATACATCAATTAATCGCACTAGTGTTCTATGTGCAGTTTCCTTTACACATAACCGACACTTTCCTTAAACTCTCGCAGTAAACCTAAGTCGACCATTCGCCTTTCCTACCACTCTCCTTACATGCTCGTCCCATTTCATATCACTTTGCATCGTTACCACTGGGTGCTTACGTGCTCGTCCCATTTCATATCACTTTGCATCGTTACCACTGGATATTCAGTCGACGTGACTGTGTCGAGCTGCAGATTACTAGTACTGTATTCGAGCTATATGGGATAGTTTTCCCTACTGCTCTACGTTAACTTACACTTTTCTACATTCAGAGATAGAGCCATTCATCGCACGAGCAAGGAGTTTTTTCTAAGTAATGTTGTATCATCCTACAGTCACTCAAGGACACCTTCCCGTACACCACAGCAACATCAGCAAGCAGTCTTAGGTTGCTGCTCACCCTACCAGTCAGATCATTTATGTATATAGAGAATAGCAGCGGTCTCATCACACTTCTCAGTGGCACTCCATACGATACCCTGGTCTCTAAGGAACACTCACCGCCGAGGGCAATGTACTGGGTTCTATTACTTATGAATTCTTCGAGCCACTCACATATCCGGGAACCTACTCCTTATGCTCGAATCTTCGTTGACACTATGTAGTGCGGCACCGTGTCAAACGCTTCTCGGAAATGAAGGGATCTGGAATGTGCTTGTTGCCCTTCAAGGAACAAAACTTCGACAAACAGAGTAATTTTCTACTCGTCAGGAAACTGCAACAGTATGCTGAGCGACGTTGCTCCGCGGCCGCTTCTTTTTTCCCTTACACATGTTATACTCTTACGCCTAGTCGCTGAAAACAGGAGAACTAAACGGGTTTCCCCGGTACGGCCGCCACAATTGGGAATTTCCCAAAGGTGATGGTTTCCAAGAGGCTACGAAATCACATCTTTCCCGTGATACCACCGTATGCTGTGGAGGTATAAATGATACAGAGCTAAACTTTGCGAATGAGAAACACACTGATCAACACCCAAAGCCATTTAATTTTTAATAGCTTATTGGCCCACTTCAAGAAACATAATAACACAACGATTCTGCTTCGCATGGATTCGGCAAGTCCTTGGTAGGTTTCCACTCACAGGTGAAGCATTTCCCGTGAACTACGATCCGGTGATTTCTGGACGCGGAGCTGACCTCAAATAGTGTCGCAGATTCGCAAATCAGGAGAATTTGGTGGACAAGACACCAACGTGTGTTGATTATCAAGGTCCTCAAATCAGCGCAGCACGATTATGAAACGGATAGTTGTCGTGCTGGAAGATGCCATCACTGGCGGGGAAGATATCAACTACGAATAATCGTAGTCACAACTGCCATAGTGCCTTCGATTACTCCCACAGGTCACATGCAATCTCAGACGAATGTCCGCCATAGCACAGAACTGTCCCATAGCAGCTTGCATCTATGCCTAAGACATCAAACATGAAAGCACGAAACTTATCTGCAGTAATGTTCAGGTGGCCCAGAACTGACACGGTCCCTTCGATTACTCCAAAGGTCCCATGGAAACACACATGAAAGTTCCCCACAGGACAATATTGCCCCCATCTGCCGAGGCTCAGTGGCTGTTTTGAGAAGCCGTTTGCCTGGATGACTGCGTAATCTGACACCACCGTTGATCTGATGTAACAAGAAACGTGATTCGTGCAACCAGACGACGTCTTTCCATTGATTCATAGTCTAGTCACGATGATATAGAGTGCGCTGCAATAGAAACTGACAATATCGTTGTGTCAAAGTGGAAACGCGTATGGGTCGGCTGCTGCCGAGCCCTATGTTCAACAATGTGCGTGGAACAGTGTCTTCTCGGAACTTGTACCTACACCAGCATGTACTCTTGCCGTCAGATTTGCGACAGATCGCTGCCTACCTTACGTTAGAGAGCTGATAAACCTCCGACCTCCACACTGTGTGGTGAGGTGTGGGCATTCAATACCTTGTCGACTACTCGTGGTTTCACGGTCTTTCAATCAGTTTACATACAGGCTCACGAAGGCAGCTCGCGAACAGCTGAACAGCTCCGTCGTGTTCGACTTGCTCGTTCCCAGACCACAGACTGCAACAGTCTTCCCTTTATAAAACTTGCTTTTGCCAATGTTTTACTCCATTTGTGGCCTGTATTGTCGTTCAAACGATTTCTCATATTCTCTGCTGCGTTTATACACTGAGGAGACAAAAGTCATGGGATAGCGATACGCACATATACAAATGGAGGTATCACTGCGTGCACAGGGTATAAAAGAGCAGTGTATTGTGTGTGTGTGTGGGTGTGTGTGTGTGTGTGTGTGTGTGTGTGTGTGTGTGTGTGTGTGTGTGTCTGAAATCTTATGGGACTTAACTGCTGCGGTCATCAGTCCCTAAGCTTACACACTACTTAACCTAAATTATGCTAAGGACAAACACACACACCCATGCCCGACGGAGGACTCGAACCTCCGCCGGGACCAGCCGCACAGTCTATGACTGTAGGCAGTGCATTGACAGAGCTATTATTTGTACTCAGGCGACTCATGTGAAAAGATTTCCGATGTGATTATGGCCACACGACGAGAATGAACAGACTTTCAACGCGGAATGCGCGGAATGGCAGTTGGACCTGGCGCCTGGGACATTCAGTTTCGGAAACCTTTAGGGAATTCAATAGTCCGAGATCGACAGTGTCAAGAGTGTGCCGAGAATACCAAATGTCAGGCATTACCTCTCACCACGGACAACACAGTGGCCGACGGCCCTCACTTAACGACCGAGAGCAGCAGCGTTTGCGTAAAGTTGTCAATGCTAACAGACAATTAACACTGAGTGAAATACCACAGAAATGAATATGGGAAGTACGACGAACGTATCCGTTACGACAGTGCGGCGAAATTTTGCGTTCATGGGCTACGGTAGCAGACGACGGACACGAGTGCCTTTGCTAACAGCGTGACATCATCTACATAACCTCTCCTGATCTGGTGAGCATATCGGTTGGACCCTAGGCGACTGGAAAACAGCGGCCTGAACAGATGAGTACCGATTTCGGCTGGTAAGAGCTGATGGTAGGTTCAAAATGGCTCTGAGCACTAGGGGACTCAACTGCTGAGGTCATTAGTCCCCTAGAACTTAGAACTAGTTAAACCTAACTAACCTAAGGACATCACAAACATCCATGCCCGAGGCAGGATTCGAACCTGCGACCGTAGCGGTCTTGCGGTTCCAGACTGCAGCGCCTTTAACCGCACGGCCACTTCGGCCGGCAGCTGATGGTAGGGTTCGAGTGTAGTGCAAACCCCACCAAGCCATGGACCCAAGTTGTCAAAAAGGCACTGTGCAAGCTGGTGGTGGCTCCATAAAGGCGTGGGCTGTGTTTACATGGAATGCAATGAATCGTGTGGATGTTTTGCTATTTGGAGACCATTTGCAGCCGTCCACGTACGTCATGTTCCCAAACAAAGGTTGAATTTTCATGGATTGTGACATTACAGCCTTTATCACTGCGATTTTTAACATGTAAAAGTTTTTTTTTTCTGTATTCGCGTCAGTATTTGCGAACTTTTAACATATACCAATGAATGTTGTAACCAGATATCTTTGCCGCGCTCCTGAAAAGCGCAGAATATCACGATAGCTATAAACTGTTATACGCTGCTATCGATCAGTAAAAAAACGATGCACCTATGTTTCAAAATAACAATTGCCAATTTTTACTTCTGCAGGGAGCCGCGCCGCTCTCTAGCTGTTCTGTGAATGTGTTGCGAGTCGGACGCAAAAGTATTGTGCTCCATACTGATATAATCATTTTATTGGAACTTTAAGAGTTTAAGTGATTAAAAAATATATGTAGCCACAAACAAGCGAGAATGTATATCATGAAAATTCGCTCCACCGCCACAATGGGTGGTCATGTTAATGTAAGTTTCCGTTTCATAATATAATACTTGAAGCCTTGAAGTTTATTTAATTTCAAAGAAAATCTCTCAACCTTATTTTCATTAATTATACTTGTGTTAATCTTTCCTGTTTAAAAGATTTATGCAGCTTATGATCCAGCATGTGTTCTGTCGGAACAGGAGGCTGTCGTGACGACATCATTATAGTATATATTCTAAGTTCTTTCAGTTCCGTTTATATGTTCGTACAAATCCAATTAGTTGGTCCCTTAGGTTTCTTTCATGTAACTTCCGTCTGTTTTCTCCGCGCGATCTTCCTCCGAAAAAAAAAATTCTGTTCATTTTTTTTAGTAATTTTCGATATCGCGAATGAGAAAAGACAGCCACCTCCTGCTCCGAACGGAACACCACGACTTTTCTAACGTCGGAGAGTACCGCACGAATTTTCCGCTAAAAGGTAATAGAATTTCTTAAAGCTGGATCAGTTACACATGTTGCTGCTGTTCTCCGACAAATCTGGTGTGATTAATAGTAATTTATTCTGTCACGACAAAAAGAACCAGTTTTATTTTTACCAAAGCAACAAAGCTTTCAATTAAATTACTAAAAAAAAATCATACCAGAGGATGACAATGTGCCATGTCACCAGGTTGCAATTTTTCGCGACTGCTTTGAAGAACATTCTGGACAATTCGAGCAAATGGTTTGTCCGCCCGGGTCGTCCAGCTGAATTCCATGGAACATTTATGGGACGTAATCGAGAGATCAGTTCGTGCACAAAATGCTGCGCCTGCAGCACTTCCGCAATTATGGTCGGCTACAGAGGCAGCAAGGCTCAGTATTTCTGCAGGCGACTTCCAACGGTTTGTTGAGTCGATGCCTCTTCGAGTTGCTGCATTACGCTGGGTAAAAGAAGTCCGACAAGATTTTAGGAGCGATCCCATGACTTCTGTTACCTCTGTGTATACAGGCGTCATGTGCCTGCAACGTCACCAGCAGGAGGGCAGTGGAGGTAATAGTTTGGCTCATGAGAGTATCTAGACAATTAACACATGTATTGAGAAAGCAAACTATCCATGTTAGATCGCATTTCTCTGAATCTGTCACATTTCTGAGCTAAAGTCCTTAAATTATGCTCATATCGTAGATATCTTCGGCACCGTTGGGTAAATTTCCGGTTATTGATGATATGATATTATGAGTGAAGAGAGCCCCGGACTTTTTCAGGAGTTTGTTTTCACGGAAGTGTTAAAAAATAGGCTGTCAAGTTCAAGAGCAAATTTTACTCATGCGAGGATAATGACCCGAAGGAAACGTGAACATAGTGTGCCTGTGGACAATTTATAACCACATTTATTAGCCTATACATATCGAAACACCTCACAATACTGAGACCTTTTCCTACTAGTCTTGTATTGATTTGATGCGTCCCACCACGAATTCCTCTCCTGTGCCCACCTCTTCATCTCAGAGTGAAACTTCCACCCACCGTCCTCATTACTTGTGTAATCTCTGTCTTCTCCTCCACTTTTTACCCTATACCGCACTCTCAGGTATCTTCAGTTTATTCCTTGTTGTCTTCCATGTAGTTTTTATTCTCAGTTTTTTCTACATGTTGCTCTCCTCATCGATTCTGTGGAAAAACTATTCATTTTCGACCTTTCAGTCTACCTAATTTCAATATGCTTCTATAGCCCATGATGCACTTCCATACAGTACCCTTGCTTCAAACGTACATCCTCAAAAATTACTTCCTCAAATTAAGGCCAATGTCTGATGCTAAAGGACTAGTGTTGTTAAGAATACGTTCTTTTCCTATGCTAGTCTGCTTCTTACGTCCTCCATGTATCGTCCGGCGTGTGTTATTTTCATGTATTTTGTGGTCAATTTTAGTTTTACAGTTATCGCTACTGTCATATCTGCTACTGCTCATCCGTTTCCTTTTTCTCCAGTTTACTCTCACTCAATAGTGTGTGCTCTTCAGAATGTTCATTCCATTCAACAGGTCCTGTAATTCTTCCTCACTTTCGCTAATGATAGTAAGGTCATCAGTGAATATTATCATTGATGTCCTTTCACTCTGAATTTTAAAGTCACTTCTAAGTCTTTCGTTTATTTGCCTCTTTGCTTCTTCGATGTATGGATTCAACAATAGAATTACATTCATGTTTTATTCCTATTCTAATCCGAACACTTCGTTCTTGGCCTTCCGTTCTCAAAATTCCCCATCGGGTCTTTTCCATTTCGTATGTTAGTCATTTTTCCCTATAGTTTATAACGAGTTTCTGTGCCATATTGTATTGTCGAATGCTTTTTCAGGGTCGACAAATGCTGTGAACTTGATTTGATTTTTCTTATGTCTTGCTTCTATAATCGAGCACAACGTTAGAACAGCCTCTCTGATACTTTTGTGACTTCTAAGCTAACTGTGTGAAAGTTCTCGCACTTGCTATCTTGGGATCTGTGTGGTTGGTATTTCTTCAAAAATCTGATGCTATGTCTCCAGATGAAGAGGCTCCTTCTGTTCTGACGTAAGCAGGTTGTACTAATTCGACGAATTACTATGATGAATGGGCGTTTCTGCTGAATAACACGAAGAATTACTGGACGTGACAAATTTTACACTCTGGTTTCAGGATTATGCTCGGAGAACGTTCCCCAAGTTAACATAGCACGTTTCTTTGACACTTTGAGCTTAGGTGTAGTGCAAGGCTTGAACAGTACGTCGCACACTCTACACAACGAGCTGTATCTGTTATATACTCTCGCCTCCGCCAAATCAGTTCACTTTAGCTTCACACTATGTTATTTTCTTTTTAATTATTACCGATTCTATGTTCCTCTGTTTAGTCTAGAAAACACTGATTGATATTCTTTAATTAATTTCAATATTTAGGGAAAGACTATCTTTTGCGAAATGGGATTTCGCACTAAGCGGAGGATTTCACTTTTCATGTGTGATCGGATACGCAATTTAAATGAATCTGGCATTTATTCATAACACTTCTTCTTACACACACACCACATCAGCAATCACTTACAGAACTTATGCAGAATAGAGAGTGTCCAACACCGAGCAGAACAGAACGAAACCGAGCGCGTACAGTGGTTATCCCCGGCTTATGTACTACGAAACAATCTGAAAAACGTTTGCGTTCTTTGCCTCTTCCCTTCACATTTGTATTTCTTTATACTGAAAATTTCCAAGTATTTTCTCGAAAATATATACCGAAGGAGAGAAACAACTAACCTACGCTTTATTTCATTTAGCAAAAATGAGCTTCTACCAACTTAATAACACTAAGTCCCATATGTCTTTCACATAGATTTCCTTTTCTTCTTTTTTCATGTCATCATAATTCCTACCCCTCGCAGACATCTTCAATATACTCCTTCTGCCTAGCCACTCTCTTCTCTGCGTTTGGCAATCAATTTCCTCTTGCACTTTTAATGTTGACACACAATTTTTCTGTATGCTGAATCTGTTCTTCTGGCGACCATTTCTTTTTCAATTTCTTTTATTTTTCCTGCAGTCATTTGGCCTTTGATGATTCGATTCCAAACTGATTCACATGCATTCCTGTATTTCTGCCTTTCCTCGAACATTTTTGTACTTTCTGTGTTCAGTCGGTCTATTGAATTATTTCTTATGTTAATGAAAGATTTGTTCACAGTAACCGTCCTTGTACCTATATTTGTCTGTCTAACTTCTGTAATTGCCCTTTCTAGTAGTGTTCATTTCTGTTCTACGGACCTTCCTATTACAGTATTCACTATTCACATTCGAGCGGTTCTAGGCGCTGCAGTCCGGAACCGCCCTGCTGCTACGGTCGCACGTTCGAATCCTGCCTCGGGCATGGATGTGTGTGATGTCCTTAGGTTAGTTAGGGTTAAGTAGTTCTAGGTCTAGGGGACTGATGACCTCAGATGTTAAGTCCCATAGTGCTTAGAGCCATTTGAACCACTATTCACATTAGAAAACTTCAAACGCACCCCTTTATTCCTCAATCCTCACTACTTCAGTAATCCACTTCTTTTCACAGTGATTCTTCCCGGCGATTCTCTCAAAATTCGGCATGCTCTTCATCAACACTAATTTGTGAACTAAGTATCTTTTCATGGATACGCCTTACAGTCCAGTATGTGATTTCGGAATCTCTGTCCAACCAGTTGGTTCTTCTCGTGACTCCGGACATTTTCCACGTATATTTCCTCGCCTTGTTAGTTCTGAACAGTGTTTTCAGTATCTGTAGTTGAAAATCATTGCAGAACTCAATTAAGTTTTCTACTATCACATTCATACCTCTGATTACGTCTTCTGCCGTAACTCTGCTTTCCTTTTCTTCCCCTACCACAGCATTTCAATCTCGTATGGTTATTAGATCATCTCTCTCTCTCTATATGCTGAATTGTCATTTCAAGATCGTCGTATTCAGACTTTATCTCTTCTTATTCTGCTTGTAGTGTCGGCATGTGTACCTGAAAATTGCTGTTAACGTTTTTCTGTTTATCCTCATGAAAATAATTCTACCACTGCAATGCTCACAATACCTCACTTTCCGCTCTATCTTTCTGTCACGACGGATCCTACGCACGTCACACAGTTTTCAGCTGCTGATGATATTACTCTGTATTCGCCTGACCACTTCACTGAACCTCACCGCGTCGAACCCGAATCTTTACATTTTCCTTTTCAGATTTTATATTTTTTCTGTCACATTTCAGACTTCTGACAGTCCACACCCTGACTCATAGAATGTTACCCTTCCTTTTCCTACTCAGTCTTTTGCTCATCGTTCGTTTGCCCTAAGCAGTCCCATGCTTGAGACTTGGATGTGGAATCTTTCGCCATTGTAACGGTCATCACGACACATTTTCAGTTGGAGACCAAATGTCGTGCATATAAACTTTATGTGTCTTTAATGTTGTGGTTTCCATTATCTTCTGCATTAACCTACCGTTGATAACTGTTAATTCGTTTGCATTTTACGGATAATTTCTCAACCCAAGTGCAAATGTGTGCCACGAAACCTTGTCCCACGCTCCGCCCTCTTTGGCAAGGCCATTGGCAGAACGAAGGTGATTTCTTATTCTGGAAGTCTTCGGCCGCCATCGCTTATTATTTGTATTCACAATTTAAACTGAAAGGCGTATGTACTCGATGGCAGCGATGACGAGGCATTGTAGAATCTTTGACCAGAGCAGTTGCGCTCCACTCGCAGTTGCGAGCAGCAGTCTGTCGGTAGTAGTAGCGAAGAGCAGTCTGTCAGTAGTGGTATCCCAGAGCAGTCGGCGGGCGTCGGCACCGCAATGGTCGAGATTCAGGACAAGGTATATTATTAAGCAGCATTGCGCTCAGCTAATGATGTAAATTAACTGTAACTAATTTGTGTAAGAATCGCCCCCAATAATAATTTGGATTTCAAAGCAATTTTTAACAAAAGAATCATTCGATTTCCTTCCATTTCCTTCAAACAAAAATTTCAGTTAGATTTCAAAAAAAATACTTGCAATGCATTTCCTCCAAGCCGCGGCCAACAATAAGAGCAGATATTTCACATGCAGCTATACTAAGGTAAGAAATTAATTCTGATTTTTGCACAGGGCCAAAGACTGACATTTCGGTCTATTTGCATTTTCATTGTCACTGAGATTTTATTATCACTAAATTGACTTTCATTTTGTGAGAAACTTATACTTGGGTCGGATAGCTAATTTTATTTAATTGTCTTTGTCATTAAATATTTTTGCGGGAAGGTTACACTTAGCTCTGGCTCCATTTCTAATAATTATTCTCTTTCATTTTTTGTGGGGAGGTTACAAAACTATGTGCGGGAAACGAAGCTAGAAAGCTTTGATCGCAAATCGAAGATACTTCGCCTAGACCACGGTGACCTAACATCCAAATGTAAGTTGCACTGACAAATTCCAAGAAATGTGGAATAGAACAATATAGAACGATAAGGAAAAAACGAATTTCGTCAAAAAAAATTTTAAGAGTCTGCTTGACGTCCAGCACGAATGTAACCCATAACTACTGGGCGCTTTTAAAAGAGCGTTTTGAAGAGGGAGACCAATATCACAAACCAACTATTAAGAAAAACACTGACGGCAGAATAATTGCAACATCAAAAAATAATTAATGCAGTGTAATAGAATTTCGCGAATACAATTGTCTAGGTAACGTATTTAAGTGATTAACGTTGAAAGATCATAGGTTAATGTAAGCGCGAGATAAAGGATTGCAAATGTGAAACGCTGATTCTTTAATAACCAGTGTAACCGCAAGAATGTTGAATGCCAGCATGCATGCATTCTGTTGAACAGGTGCCGGATGTCAATTTGTGGGATGGAGTTCCATGCGTGTGGCCGGTCAATATATGGACGGTTAATGTTGCTTGTGGATGACACTGGAGTTGTCGTCCGATGATGTCTCGTATGTACTCGATTGGATACACATATGGTAATCGAGCAGGCCAAGGCAACATTTCGACACTCTGTAGAGCACATTTGGTTACAACAGCGGTATGTGAGCGAGCGTTATCCTATTGGAAAAGAACCCCTGGAATGGTGTTCAAGAATGGCAGCACAACAGTTCGAATCATCAGACTAACGTCTAAGACTAACCAGTGAGGGTGTCTGGGACAACCACGAGAGTGTTCCTGCTGTCATACAAAATCGCACTCCAGATCGTAACTCCAGGTGTAGGTCCAGTGTGTCTGGTACGCAGAGAGATTGGTTGCAGGCCTTCGACTGGCCTTCTTATGACGAACACACGGCATCACTAGCACAGCGGCAGAACCAGCTTTCATCAGAAAACACGACAGATTTCCAGCAGGCCCTCCAGTGAGCTCTCGCTTGACACCAATGAAGTCACCCACGGGGATGGTTGGGGATCAGTGGAATGCACGCTACAGGGCGTGTGGCTCGGAGATGTCGAAGTAAACGATTTGTAATAGTTTCGTTGTATCACTGTAGTGCCAATTGCTGCTCATATTGCTGCTCCAGACCCAGTACGGTGCACCAGAGTCATTTGCTGAACACAATGGTCTCCCGTCTCAGTAGTGCCAAATGGCAGTCCGGAGCCCGTTCTTCTGGCGACCGTACGTTCGCGTAACAATCACTGGCAGCAATCATATACAATGGCTACATTCCTGCCAAGTCTTTCTGCAATACCGCAGAAGGAACATCCAGCTTCTCGTAGCCTCATTACAAGACCTCGTTCAAATTCAGTGAGGTGTTGATAAATGGCGTCGTCATCGCGTTAAAGGCATTCTCGACTAATATGAACTCACCAGGTCCAGTTTCAAAGGAAACTAACATTCACTACCGTCAGAGAGTGTATTTAAATCAAACCTGCTTTGCATCCTCATAGTGGCGCTACTAACACCACTCTTAAGCGACTGGCGCGAAAACTGTATAGACGTCATCTTCCAGATGTTGGAACACACCTACCAACTTTCGTTTGTGGCGCTCATCTTCTTCTTTGCGTTCTGATTTTTCTCCGTCAGTGTAGTTATACTGATATAATGTAGATAGTACAATAATATTGATTGAAATTCAGAAATACAGAAATACAAGGCCCTTAGGAATGAAATAAATAGGAAGCGCAGGGATTTTAGGCGAAATGGCTGCATGATAAATGTGTAGAAACTGAAAAAGAAATCATTATCGGAAGGACTGACTCAGCATATAGAAATGCCAAAACAACCTTCGGTAAAATTAAAAGCAAGAGTGGTAATATTAAGAATTCAATGGTAATTCCATTGTTAAATGCATGAAGAGAGCGGATAGATGGGAAGAGTAGTTCGAAAGACTCTATGAGGGGGAAGACTTGTCTGATGATGTGACAGAAGAAGAAGAAACAGGAGTCGATATAGAAGAGATAGAAGTTCCAGTACTAGAGTCAGAATTTAAAAGAGTTTTGGAAGACTTAAAGATTTAATAAGGCAGAAAGGATAGATAACATTCCATCAGAATTTCTAATATCATTCGGGGAAGTCGTAACAAAACGACTACTCACATTGGTGTGTAGAATACATAGATCTTACGATATACCATCTGACTTTCGGAAAACATCATCCACGCAATTCCGAAGATTGCAAGAGACAAGTGCGATAATTAGCATCCAAGTTACGCAAAGGACTGGAAAAGAAAATAGAGGATGTGTTAGATGACGATCATTTTGGCTTTAGGAAACGTAAAGGCACCATAGAGGCAATCCTGGCTTTGCAGATGATAATGGAAGCAAGAATAAAAAAAAAAGAAAAAAAGGAGGATTTGTCGATCTGGGGAAACCGTGCGACGAAATTCTGAGAAAAGTAAGGGTAAGCTATAGGGAAAGACGTGTAGTATACAATATTTACAAGAAACAAGAGGAAAACTAAGAGTGCACGACCGAGGACGAAGTACTCAGATAAAAAAGGGTGTAAAACAGAGATGTAGTCTTCCAACCCTACTGTTGAATCTTCACATCGAGGAAGCAACGACGGAAACAAAAGAAAGGTTCAAGAGTGGAAATAAAATTCAAAACGAAAGGATATCAGCGATAAGATTAGTTGATGACTTTGTTACCCTCAGTGAAAGTTAAGAGGAATTACAGGATCTGTTGAATGAAATAAGCAATCTAATGAGAACAGAATACGAGCTGAGAGTAAATCAAAGTAAGACGTAAGTAATGAGAACTAGCAGAAATAAGAACTACGAGAAACTTATCATTATTGGTGATCACGAATTAGATCAAGTTAAGGAATTCTGCTACCTCGACAGCAAAATAATCCATGATAGACTGAGCAAGGAGATCATAAAGAACAGATTAGAACTGGCAAAGAGGACATTCCTGGCCAAGGGAAACCGACTAGCATCAAACATAGACCTAGACTTGAGAAAGAAATTTCTGAGAATGTACGTTTACAGCACAACATTGTGTGGTAGTGAATCATGGACTGTTGGGAAATCGGAATAGAAGAAAATCAGAGCATTTGAGATGTGGTGCTACAGAATAATGTTGAAAATTAGGTGGACTGATAGGGTAATGAATGAGTAGCTTCTTGGCAGAATCGGCGAGGAAAGGAACATATGGAAAACATTGACAAGAAGAAGAGCAGGATGGTGGAATATCCGTTAAGACATCATTGAATAAATTCCGTGGCAGTAGAGATAGCAATAGAGGGTCAAAACCGTAGAGGGAAACAGAGATTGGAATACACTCAGAAAATAATTAAGACGTAGGTTACAAGGGCTACTCTGAGGTGAAGAGGGAAGACGTTGGCACAGGAGAGGAATTCGTGGCAGGTTGCATGAAACCAGTCATGAGGCCAAAGACTCAGAAGAGGGGCCGTGTCACAGCAAGGTATTCTAAATTAAGCTGGCAGAGACCACTTTTCCACTGTTACATTGTCTTTGTTTTTGTATCTTTCATTTTTTGTATTAATTACTTATACATGCTATTTACGTAATAAATACTGTAAAACCATATAATTGACATGTTTATTCTTAAGTACGGACGATACAACACAAAAACATGTGGTTTAGTAGTGCGAGGATGTAGCTCAATGGAGAGTAATTAGCGTTACGTAACGCCGTGAAGAAATTTCCGAGTTCTCGACGCCGCTGATGTTGGGTGTCGATACTGCTCCGGAGTAGGGAAGTGAGGGCGCTTGGTCTACGCGGCGGATTAGAAGTGACTGACGGTGACGAGCGTTGTATCACTGCCGCCGTGCTTTGTATAATGTGCCAAGTACTTGCTGCCACCGTCGATGCAAAGCCGGGAATTCCCACAAGGAAAGACTCATCAACGAGTGTTCCTCTCGGTATTTGGCGACACTGTCGCAGGTAGGAAAACCGCCTCTTGACGTCATTTGCATAGCTTGCTATCTGTGGTTCAATATTCGCAGGCCTCTATCGTTAAGGAAGCGTTTTCCTTATTAGGATAACGTTTTCACACATGATTGTTTGTCATGGTTGTCATATGCCAACGATGCTTGGATGCTTTCTGCCTCGGAACTCTCAGCACAAAGGCACAATGGGTTCCCACAACCCGGTCACCGGCTGTCGCCCTCTCTGACAATAAGAGAAGTGTATCTTGCTCCACAATGTGTCATCATCTGCGTGAATAAACATGTAATATGGAGTCAACTTACGTTGAAGGTTTCTTTCGCCCTTAAGTGAAGGATAAGCTGAGAAAAAGCAGTAGGAGAAAGTAACGGAGTAAAGTGAAACGGATTTTCCCCGAAAAAATTCAAACAGAACACTAGGACGGTAATCCATACGAAATATAAATTTGGGTGTACGTATGTATGTATACACTAATCTGTCACAGCATTGCAGCCACCGACCTACTATCGTATAAACCCGTCCAGCCGATAGCAGAGTCACCTGGCGAGAATGACTGCTGGTCAGACTCTCAAAGGGTGCAATGTAGTGGCAGTGAGCGTGCTGACCGTGTGTAGGATGGGAAGGAGGCACGAGGACAGACTCTCATGGCCCGAAGGCTCCGCCCGAGCATTTTGGAAACTGCACGACTTGCTGTGTGTTCGAGGAGTGCTGTGGTGAGTGTCTACAACACGTGGCGAAACCAAGGTGAAACCATGTCCACAAGTCGGGTTGGGTGTCCACCTCACTACAGACGCCGGACGCCGTAGGCTGGGTAGACTGGTAAAACAGGACAGGCGGCGAACTGTGGCGCACTTATAGCAGACTTTAATGCTAGGCAGGGTCCAAACGTTTCTGAACACACAGTGCATCGAACACTCCTAACAATGGGCCTCCGCAGCCGACAACCTGTGCATGTCCCAATGTTAACAGCACGACATCGGCAAGTACGACTGAAACGGGCATGTGACCCTCGGCACTGGACGCTGGTGCAATGACAGAGCATTACATGCTCTTATGAATGCCGACACCTTCTTCATGACGCCAATGCGAGAGCGCGAAACCGTCGTCTTCCAGAAGAACAGTTCCCTGACATCGGTACTGCAGGATTGAGACAAGCTGACAGTGGCTCCATTATGCTCTGGGGGAGTATTCACTTGGGCATCGATGGGTCCAGTAGAGGTCGTTCAAGGGACCATGACGTCCCAGGAGTATCTTACACTAGTTGCAGACCACGTACACCCCTTCATAACCATCATGATTCTTGATGGCAGAGACATTTTTCAACAAGATTGTGCGCCATGTCACGAGTCCAGGAGTGTGAAAGGAGTGGTTCGAGGAACACAATGGCGAGTTCCAATTGATGTGCTGGCCACCCAGCTAGCCAGATCTGAACCCGATCGAACGCATGTGGGGATTGTGATTGAATCTGGTGACAGAGCTCATAGAACTATTCCCCGAAATTTAAGTGAATTAGGCGACTTGTGTAGGCAAATGTGGTGCCAGCTCTCTCCAGTGACCTACCAAGGCCTCATTGTTTCCGTGCCACGACGCGTCGCCGGTTTTATCCTTGCCAAAGGTGGACATACCGGCTAACCGGCTATTAGGTAGGTGATCGTAGTGCTCTGGCTGATCAGAGTATATGTTTGAATGTGCGTATGTTCAACATTTTGAACCTAAAGCACTGACAGCCTTCAATCGAACCTGGAACACATATCGCTTTCTATCTGGAAAGAATCACTTTGGGGTAAGAACCGTCCACCTATCAAAGGGATGGGGAGGGGAGTAAAAAAAGCAGTGTAGGTCACGATGTGAAAATATCCATGCGAATACTTTAGTCATCCAGTATTTAGAATGAGAGCACTTGAAGACTTCCAACAAAGTTTGCACATAATTTCGAACCTTCACGAAACTTGTTCTCCCCGACGACCTTCACAAAAAGATGAAAGAAAAAAAGTTTATCGCTTACTACATTTTCGCTGTTAATGGTGTAAGAATGCTACGTGAACCATGACTTTTTAATTTATTACTTCTTTTTACTAACAGTATTCGTGACATTTTTCAGACAGTATTCACATATGCCACTGAATGTACCAGAAAAATTGCATCATTGTACGAAACTTAGTTCAGGAGATATGACGACATAAATATTGAGATGCTACCCCATCATGCAAGACGTTTAAATTAATTACTTTTTTACTACTACTCTATCCTCGACGCCATTCGCAGACAGTAGTCACTTATGTAACTGGATACATTTGCAAAATTATAGCATTGTACAGCTCATAGTTTAGGAGATATGACGTCATAAACACTGAGCTTCTTGAAAATGAAGCTGCTGGGCAAAATTTGCTGTACATACAAGTTTTTTTTTTTTTTTTTTATTTAATCGCATGGCTAGGACCCCGTCGGGCAGACCGTTCCCCGGGTGCTTGTCTTTCAATTTGACGCCACTTCGGCGACCTGCAGTCGATGAGGATGATAGGGTGATGATGAGGACAGCACAACACCCAGTCCCTGGGCGGAGAAAATTCCCCGCCCCAGCAGGGAATCGAACCCAGGCCCAGAGGATTAACAGTCCGTCACGCTGACCATTCAGCTAACGGGGGCGAACAACATAACACGTGAAATGTGTGTACAAGTACGCGTGAACTTTGATAAATAAGTGTGAAATACATTTGACACGTGCGTAAGTGTGCGAAGTCACTGGTAAAACGTTCATCCTAAACCCATGAAATAATTTCAGTTAAATTTGGTACGCATATTATTTGCAATATGGAAAGAAATACTGAAGGAGTGGGAGCCACAAGCTTCCTATTTGGGTGTGTGTGATAACATGAAGAGAGAACGGAGGACGAGGAGATAGACACAGACAGCAGGGGGCAAGGAGGAGACAGATACAGATAGGAGGAGGGGGAGATGGACAGAGGTATGGGAGGGGGAAATGGACAGAGAGAGGGGAGAGGAGAAGATAGACCGGAAAAGGAAAGAGGAAGATAATGGGCAGAGACGGGGACAGGAAGAGAGAGCCAGAGTGCTGGAGGAGGAGGTAAAGAGAGGAAAAGAGGAAGAGATAACTAGAGTGCTGGAGGAGGAGGTGAACAGAGGAAATGGACACAAAAAGGAAAGGGGAGGAGATGGACAGGGAGAGCTCGGACGAGCAGATGGACAGAGAGGGGGAATGGAGGAGATGGACAGAGATAAGAGAAGAGGAGATTGACGAAGACAGGGGGAGAAGGAAATCGACAGAAGGGAAAGGAGCAGATGGACACAGAGAGAGGGGGAGCAGCAGAATAACAGAGATAGGGGAGGAGGAGGTGGACAGAGAGCGGAGGGTGGAGGAGGTGGACAGAGAAACGGGAAAGGGGAAGATTGGTATAAATACATCTCTCTGCAACGCCGGGTATTAAATGATCCTAATACACACAAACATAACCACCACGGACTCAGAAAATATCGTTCTTGTGCAGGTTTTTGATACCATACCTCACAAGCGACTACTAATAAAATTCGTGCATATGGAGTATCGTCTCAGTTGTGTGAATTGATTCGTGATTTCCTCTCAGAGAGATCACAGTTCGTAGTGATAGACGGTAAATCATCGAGTAGAACAGACGTGATATCTGGCGTTCCGCAAGGTGGTGTCATAGGCCTTCTGCTGTTGCTGGTTTACATAAATGATCTAGGTGATAATCTGAGTAGCCCCCTTACACTACCGAGCAAGTTGGCGCAGTGGTTAGCACACTGGACTCGCATTCGGAAGGACGACGGTTCAATCCCGCGTCCGGCCATCCTGATTTAGGTTTTCCGTGATTTCCCTAAATCGCTCCAGGCAAATGCCGGGATGGTTCCTTTGAAAGGGCACGGCCGACTTCCTTCCCCATCCTTCCCTAACCCTATGAGACCGATAACCTCGCTGTTTGGTCTCTTCCCCCAAACAACCAACCAACCCCTTACACTGATTGCAGATCACGCTGTAATTTACCGTCTAGTAAAATCATCAGACGATCAATTCCAATTAGCACTAACAAAAAAGTGCGAGGTCATCCACATGGGTATACGATAAATCGCACAAATCTAAGGGGTGTCAATTCGACTAAATACCTAGGAATCACAATTACGAGCAACTCAAATTGGAAAGACCGCATAGATAATATTGTGAGAAGGCGAAACAAAGACTGCGCTTTGTTGGCAGAACACTTAGAAGATGCGACAAACCCACTAAAGAGACAGCCTACATTAAACTTGTCCGTCCGCTGCTGGAATACTGCTGCGCGGTGTGGGATCCTTACCATGTGGGATTGACGGAGGAAATCGAAAAAGTCCAAAGAAGGGCAGCTCGTTTCGTGTTATCGCGCAATAGGGGTGAGAGTGTCACTGATATGATACGCGGGTTGGGGTGGCAGTCACTGAAACAAAGGCGGTTTTCTTTGCGGCGAGATCTATTTACGAAATTTCAATAACCAACTTTCTCTTCCGAATGCGAAAATATTTTGTTGACATCCACCTACGTAGGGAGAAATGATCATCATAATAAAATAAGAGAAATCAGAGCTCGAACGGAAAGATTTAGGTGTTCCTTTTTCCCACGCGCCATTCGAGAGTGGAATGGTAGAGAAGTAGTATGAAAATGGTTCGATGAACCCTCTGCCAGGCACTTAAGTGTGAATTGCAGAGTAACCATGTAGATGTAGCAAGTTGCAACCGTCCACCACGCTGCACGTTCCCAAACGTTGGCGAATCACGAAGCGTTGTATTATTTCCTGAAGACTTAAGATTTCCGTGCGTAGTGACCTAAGAACCCAGAGCTGAAGAAAGAGTACACAGTTTCCAGTAACCTAATTTATTTCACGAGAGTAATAAATAACTGTCATACTGCACTAATGAAAAGCTGTATTGCCACACAAAATTAATAAATTAGGAATTTTTTGTGAAAAAGCAAAGAATTTTGTTAAATCGCGACAGTGGTGGTGAGTACGATTCTTCTATAGATTTGTTGAAAGTTTCAGATGAGTGACACATTGCAGCTGTCGTTGGTATCCACCTGAATTGGCTAGTGACATGTGTCGTGAAAGATGCAGAAAACTGATTTTAGTATTGTTATTAAACATTCTCATTTTTAGTATTCTATGATTTACGTTTCAAACAGATCGAAAACAAGTAGACTGCAAATGGTAAAGAATAATTCATTTGAATGTAAAAGTTACCATACGATAATTTTCGGAGATAATCGTTGCAGAAGGCCTTAAAAAGTCAAAACCGGTTGTGAAGCGAAGGAAAAGTTCAAATAACTGCGTGGGCGGGAAAAGGTGCTGCATTCATTCGATAAGCGTATGGCTACTGTACTCTGAAGTAGTGTTTTTTTATTTTTTTTTATTTATTTTTTTTATTTATTTTTTTATTTTATTTATTTATTTATATATATATTTTTGACGAATGAGTTTAGAGGTGCTTGCAAAAGCATAGAATTTGAAACCTGAGATTATCTGACAGAAAACATTGAAATATTTGGTACAGTAACGAAGTGCCACGAAAATGAACGTTAAATAGCTGACGTTGTTGGCATCTTAAATAAAGGAGTATATTATATTCTTTACAAAATGTGGACGTAGACAGTTCCTGCGCTGGGTGACACGATGTTTGACTTTTAAACGAATATGAAACAATATTCCTAGCCAGAATTTCATAGTGCCTACGCGAAATCTTTGATACTTCTTGTGCAGAATACTAATCACGGACGAAACATTGATTCATCACTAGACTCTTGACACTTGCGACGATACACCGACGAATGTGAACGCCGCTGATGTCTGGGATTTTTGTTGTGTAACTCTGCCAGATTACTTGGACAAAGGCAGAACTACAACTAGGCTCACTTTTTGCTTCATTACCGAAACGTTTGAGACAAAGTATTTGAGCAACAACCCTTATTGGCACAAGCAAAAGTTCTTTACCAGAACAACGCTTTAATTATCTAGTCATCACAGAATGATGATGGAGAAAATGCGTAGGCTGGGACTAGATATGGTTCCTATTCAATAGTTTTCTTCTGACTTAGCCCCATCAGATTTCTACTTATTTACATATTATGAAAAACTTGTCTGGCTAGGAAGCGATCGTAGTTACAGACAAGCTTTTTGCAAATTTTATCAGACAAATCTTCTCCACTGGGATGAAAATGCAAAAATCGTGCTTGAACAACTGTACAGACATCGAAGGGAATATATTTTAAAATGAAATTTTATTTCAATAATTCTTACATTTTACCTTGCTCATCTATCCTTGTAACCCTGTGCAAATGTACTAACATCAGAATTTGGTTTTATAAACCCTTTGAAAAGTTGTTCGTCAAGATCAGTAACATATGTTCATTTTTTTCTTTATTTACTGTTCTTCACTTGAAAACTGCATTGTACCGATAAGATAGCCATATTTATTACCGTTAAAGGTTGGACATTTGTATTACTTAATTCAATGTATTATTTTAACACAAAAGTAAACTATTTTCATTTATAAAGAAGTGATTATTTAAAAAATGTATCACTGTCCTCAACCAGCAAGCAAATTAGAGCACCATAGTGGTTTATTAGGCGTGGTCCCACTGAAGCTGGTATGCCTTTGCCTTCCTACGATATTTTAATTGCCTTATCCTGCATGCCGTATGTACAGGAACCTACAATTTAACGTGGACCCCGAAACACAGCACAATCTAGCATATTTACATCTGAAAACCATTGTCAGAGGTGAAAGAAGCGATGAGCGACACGAGAAAGCTCATGCGATCTCTTGATGGATAGACTCCTTGCTAGGTGCCTGAAAATGGAGCCATTTGGCACTGAAATCGGCGGAATGTAAATTTAACAGCTGAAGTAGAATAAGAAACAAGTAAGAAAAGAGGTAAATAATAAAAATTCATTTCTCTTCCGTGAATTTGGATTTTTAGAGTGAAACTTGTCTGCGTAGCTCACTGCAGTTAGCGTTAGCATTTAAGAATGAAACCCTGAATAAAAGTTTGTGTTCCTAAGTCATTAGTCATTCGACTGATTTTATGCTGCCTTCTGTCTTTTCATACCTGGTGATAATATTTTCATCCTTTCGGGAATCACTACACTCGAAGCTGTCTATCATGTATTTTGCATACTCCGATCTCTGTCTGTGCCTCCTACATTTCCACTCTGCTGCTACGTCTAGCGCCAAGTTAATTGGTCCTCATTACTGAAAGACCTGTACCATCTTCTCATGATTTTCTTCCACTGTATTTTTCCCTCGTCAACTCTTTTCAGCTCTACTTCAAGTCATACTTTATCTTCCGGGTAGTCACTCGAACTGTTTCCATTTTGTGCTCACTTTCAGACAAGCAGAGTCTCGCCGAGGAACACCACCACCTACGAATAGTGTTCCGAAGGAATAGGTACTCTGATCGTGAAACTGAGCGGCGGTTGCCATCAGACTCTAGAAGGACTGAGATAGAGTTTGAGACAGAGAAAGAGAAGCGAAGAATCGCTTACATACTTTATCCTAGTCCAATACCCAGAAAAACTGGTATACTCCCACAGAAACATGGTATTCAGTGAATTTAGTCTTCTTCGTAATGTTAAAGACGATCTAGATCTCCGAATGTTGGGTGTACACCGCATTCCGTGCGAATGTGACGCGTCTTACGTGGGGCCGACTACTAGAGCAGTTGAGGAGAGATTCAAGGAATATCAGGGACTTGTCGAAGATACCTGTTTCATGTATCTTCTTCGTCCTTTTATGCTTAATGTGATATTTGAATGACTACATTCTTTGGTTCAACTCCTGTGTAAAAGTTTGTTCATATTTTCTGTAAAGCTGTTTCACAAGACTTAACGGAAGCATGTAAATTTAAAAACTATGTTTTTGTTAAACTCTCGTACGTTAAAATAGTATTTATGGGACTGGTTCATGCATAGAGCACGTAGGTTTGTACTTACGTAAAACCTGGAGGGAAATCCCTCCGTTACGAAACAAGTTAGCAGAAGAGGTAGATTTGTCGATAGAACCGGAAGGACTCTCTGTCGCACGATATAGTGGGGGGCTAGCATGCAAACTGTTCATGTCTCGTATGTTGAAAGGAACGAGGAAAGAAGCAAGAAAAACTAGTAAAGCCCCGAATATGGAAGATCACTGGATAATTTTTCATGGCATTTGTTGCTTGGTTCTGAATCATAACAACCCGGTGCCAAGAAAATCAGCTCAAGTAAAACTTTAGTATTGTATTTATTTGCATGGAGCAATAATTTACTTCAAATGCAAATAATAAGCGTTTACATTTCAAGTTTCATCTGAACATTGACTTGAGCCTTAAGTCATTTTACCTAGACAGTATCCTGTGACTAGTGATGCAATATATCCGAGTGTCCTCTTTAATTGAACTGCGAAGTATTTATTGTTTTATAGTGCTCATTAACTTTTGTGGAGTGCTAAATTTCTTATGCGTTGAGTTAGTTTTGTTTCCGAAATACTCCACGTAATTTGCACATATCTATAGTTAAAGTTTTGCAAAAGTTTGATTGCAAAGAAAAGACTTAATCACTCTATTTAAATTTCATTCTTGCCAGAATCTCGGCTCACTATTGAAAGAAACTAAATGAATCAGTGATCCTAAAATGTGATTATTGGCCACGGAACTTCATGCCCAACGTCATGAATTCCTGCTCCACAAGTTCGTAAAGGTTCTAATATTCATGTATTTGTGTTTGGATGGGCATCCCTATTGTGTCTTGCCAGAAGTGTTGAGTTTTGACCGTAGTCAATTAATAAAACAGATTATGAGTCCCCATACCAAATGCTGAGCCAATAGTGCATTCATTACTACAGTGAAAGAGGAGCTGCCATTTTAATTGCATTTGTGTTCTTGAAAGATTAACTGGCTACAACTGTTCCGACAACAGGTCCAGGTACTCAAGGTTTCATTTATGCTCTACTTAATGCAAATAAGTATGTGCTTCCCATGAAAACACGTACTCATCATATCAGTTAACATATCAGTTTCAGTATCCCATTTCTCTGTTTGTGTCTTCAATAGCAAATTGGTAAAAGCTCGTCATGTCCAAATTTTGTTCTGCTCCTCTCTCAGTAACTGATATTGTATAATAAAGCTTAGGTTTCTTCTGCTGAATACAGAAAGTATATGTTAGTGAGAGGCAGTGTGCTGCCAGAACATTGTAAGTTTCTATCAGTGTTGCTCATGACAAACTGCTGTTCAAATACTTGTTAGATTGTGCTGCTGTTTCGTGCCCTACTTGCAAAACAGATTTTAATACCAAGTAAAGCCTTTCGCAGTATTTAATTTCCTTAATGAACAATGTAACTGCTTGGCATGTCTTTGCCTCGTCAGCCTCGCGACAGTTCTTTTTTTCCGTGTACAATGTACTTTGAAACTACCAGAACCTTGTTTCTAATCCCACTAGTTCAACTGCTGTTCCCTATCAAAAGTAATTCTTCGAGTAACGAAACCTTTGCGGCTGGTCCCGGCGGAGGTTCGAGTCCTGCCTCGGGCATGGGTGTGTGTGTTTGTCCTTACGATAATTTAGGTTAAGTAGTGTGTAAGCTTAGGGACTGATGACCTTAGCAGTTAAGTCCCATAAGATTTCACACAAGTAACGAAACATAGTCCGATTACTTTTCCATTACCCCACGGTCATGGTCCAATTTCTTTAATAGGAGTAACATTATCGGCGTATTGCGAAACTAGTAGTAGCCAGTAGTGTTATAAACCGACAAAAACAAACAAATCAGCTGTCCCGAGCAGTGCCTCGAGTGCAATGAAGAAATGAAATACAGTGAGACCAGTATCGTGATGTAAATGCCAAGTTTCTGGGACAGCGTGATTGCGGAGTCTATCGAAGAGAATAATTCGGAAGACCTATTAAACAAGGGCGGATATTTCAAGTTAAAAAAGGCTTGGTGTCTGGCACCAAATGTACTAACAAGGGAACCTCCCCATCGCACTCCCCTCAGATTTAGTTATAAGTTGGCACAGTGGATAGGCCTTGAAAAACTGAACACTGATCGATCGAGAAAACAGGAAGAAATTGTGTGGAACCATGAAAAAATAAGCAAAATATACAAACTGAGTAGTCCATGTGCAAGATATGCAATATCAAGGAAATTGCGAGCTCAGGAGCGCCGTGGTCCCGTGGTTAGCATAACGAGCTCCGGAATGAGAGGTCCTTGCTTCAAGTCTTCCCTCGAGTGAAAAATTTAACTTTTTGTTTTCAGTTTATGTGACAAACTCTTATGTTTTCATCACATTTTGGGAGTGATTATCACATCCACAAGAAAACCTAAATCGGGCAAGGTAGAAGAATCATTTTACCCATTCGCCAAGTGTACTAGTTAGGTGGGTCGACAACATATTCCTGTCATGTGACGCACTTGCTGTCACCAGTGTCGTATAGAATATATCAGACGTGTTTTCCTATGGAGGAATCGGTTGGCTGTGACCTTCCGATCAAATGTTTTCGGTTCCGCTTGGAGAGGCACGTCCTTTCGTCAACTAATCGCAAACGGCCGCAAAATACAGACACTAAACTTATTACAGTGAGCAGAGACGTCAATGAACGAACGGACAGATCATAACTTTGCGAAAATAAATAAAGTAAAATTTTCAGTCGAGGGTAGATTTGAACCAAAGACATCTCGTTCCGCAGCTGCTCACGCTAACCACGGGACCACGGCGCTCCTGAGCTCACATTTTCCTTAATATTGCCTATCTTAAGCATGAACTACTCAGTATGTATATTTTGTTTATTTTTTCATAGTTCCACAGAACTTCTTCCTGTTTTCTCGATTGATCTGTGTTCAGTTTTTCAAGGCCTATCCACTGTGCCAACTTATAACTAAATCTGAGGGGGGTGTGATGGGGATGTTCCCTTGTAAGTACTCGCCAGCCATTATATCCGCCAGAGCTAGGAAATACTGGAGGGAATGTGCGTTTAATGGAATTTCAGTGTGTGGTAATTAAAAAAAAAAAGAGCTGAGCATCGAAGGGCTTAGTGGCCGTCGGGAATGGAAGTCATTGTCGGCTACGGTTATGACTACTAGTCGCGTGGTGGCAACTCCACTGCAAGATAGCCTTCCCTCTAGCAGCCTGTGTTGCGAGGTACAGCCTATACGCCAGGCGGAGAGGGGGTGGGAGGGAGGGAGGGAGAGAGAGTTAGCCATTCGAGTGTCGCTAGCATAACAGGAACTACGCTGCGCGTCAGCAGTCTCATGAAACAGGCAGGGCGCAGTACCATATCACTGAGCAAAAGTAGAATATAAACCGTGGTCCGCGGCTTTGCGGGGAACTGCTGTTCCGATTGCTTCTCTGCTCACTTGTCGAGATACAACGGCCTGTTCACTGAAGGTATCGCCACCTGGCGACGACAAGTCAGCAGCCCACTAACAATGCAAGACATCGCCTTGGAGGGTGTGTCTACGTTGTAAGAGGATAGTCGTATTCATTGCTTTAGACTTATTCTCTGAATGTTAAACTGGCAGTCTACGAATAATGGAACATCATCGCATGAAAGTTAACTCTTTCAGATCCTCCGACTACAATTGTGTCATTAAAATTTACTGTGTATTAGTCGTAACAGAATTATCTTTTCCAATGGAAACCGGAGGTACACATTTTTTATGTTCAACCTTTTCATCATGTGCAAGTGCTGCCAACTGACGGACATCACTATGAAAATATCATCAAGTCATTGTAGCAGTGTGCAGCAACTCTTGACAGCGCAGAGCAGTTCTTGACCACCAGTACACATGTATGTGGTTGGCTCGCTATATTCCACTGTATAACTGAATACTGTTATTGAAATTTTATATGGTAATCATTGAAATGATAATTTTACTATTCATCACAATAGAGAATATTACGTAATTACTTATTTTAATCCATAAAGTGATGCCAAGTGTACGAAGTAAGTTTTGAAAATGGGTACATATTTTTGTATAAATCTTGCATTTAAAATTATTAAAAATCACCAAAGAGCATTACCACAAAATGAAAATTTTCCTTCCTTCAGAAAAAATTCAGGTCTGAAAAGGTTAATAGTTGTATTACTGAACAAATCAATGTTATGGACAAAAACATTTGTAACTATTGATTAGGTGTATTATTTATGTGTATGCGTTCCTGATACTAAATGCTGGAAGTAGCTCCCCTCTCGCACAGTCATACAGAGTGTTTACGAGGTAGAGAATCTGGGGTCGAAGAAGCCAGCTTAAGAAGATGAAGTAAATCTGTCTACCGCCTTTTCTATCATTACTGTTTTCCAGCTTTTTTAAAACTAACATGCGAACAAGTTTACACGTACTGTGCTGGTTATTTACATGCATATTATTTTCTGCAGGGAAACAAGGAGGACGAGCCTGATTACCAGGAAGTGATAATGCAGGTTTTGCTTACTTTACTTTTCCGTAAGATGGCTCTGTTGTGTAGTATTTACAGTATCTCAGGACAGAAATTGCTACGAATCAACGACAGTGCTATTCAGAGATGTACAGTACAATACGATGGGGAAGAACCCGTACACTATTTCCTGGTCGCTGGGTAGGAAGGTGAGGTCCTATGCCATGCCTTCGAGGTCACCTGACTTGAATCCCCTTCATTATTTCTTCTGGGGATATCTAAAGTCACTTGTGTATGAGACACCATTGGGCACTGAGATGGAATTAGTTGCCAGAATTGGAGCTGCCTGTGATGTGATTCGAAACACACCAAGCATGTTTGTCAGAGTGCGTCAGAATCTTGCTCGCCGATGTCATGCTTGCGTTGAGGTTGATGGCCGTCATATTCACCAAATTTTGTAAGATGCGGTACAAATGGTACGTTCGTTGTGTTAATGATGGTACTTGCAGTTGACTAATGTTAATAAAGTACACAGTAATGTGATTTTATTACTATTATCTCCTTAATCTGGCGTCTTCGAGCCCCTGTTCCCTACCTCAAATTGTTCAGTGGAGCATCCTCTATGCCCTGTTACATTTTTTCACGCTCTTATGGAAATACCCTGTATAACGGCAAGTCGTAGGCCGTTGTCAACGTACAGAAGTCACAGCATCCACCTCGACTGGCGACGATGCGAAGTTACGCCAGTTATAAATAGCGGCGCCAGATCAACAGTAGTTCAGTGTGAGGGAAGTTCAAGTACCGAGCACAAGTAACAGCGCAACTCGCAGCACCCGAAGAAGAGGACAGTGTCGGTCGTCCTAATTTGCGCATAAAGTGGAAAAAACAACATGGCTGAACAGCCAGAAGCCCACCGCTATTCAGCAAATTAGAATATCTGAGAGAACAAGCTTTTTATTATTTTTTAATTGCGGCATATTTTAAAAGCTTTCAGTTCCTTTTTTCCAGACTTCTCTTTCGATCCATAGAATTCTGTGCCCCCGATGTACATGTTAAGGAATTACTTCTCACTTGCATAACAATACCTAATTCCAGTAGAGCCCTTTTACACAAAACAGATTACTCTGCCTGTGTCACTCTACTCCTTACATTTCCTTTCTTCAACTCCTTGCGTAATTTTTCTTCCTAGATAGAAGAATCGTAACACTTCTTCCAGTACTGTCTCGTTAACAGTTCTGATGTTTGAGAAAGTCGTTTTTCTGCTTTCTACTACTCTTCACAATCACAAGCCGGCCG
The DNA here is from genome assembly GCF_023898315.1 of Schistocerca nitens. Classification (NCBI taxonomy): domain Eukaryota; kingdom Metazoa; phylum Arthropoda; class Insecta; order Orthoptera; family Acrididae; genus Schistocerca; species Schistocerca nitens. The sequence continues at coordinate 640,928,927 of NC_064614.1, read as the reverse complement.
CTGTGGACGAGCGGTTCTAGGCTCTTCAGTCTGGAACTGCGCGACCGCTACGGTCGTAGGTTCGAATCCTGCCTCGGGCATGGATGTGTGTGATGTCCGCAGGTTAGTTAGGCTTGAGTAGCTTCAAGTTCTAGGGGCCTGATGACCTCAGATGTAAGGTCCCATAGTGCTCAGAGCCATTTGAACCATTTTTTCACACACACACACAGTGTTTGTTATGTTTATCCTTAAACCATGTTCTGGCAAAATGGTTCAAATGGCTCTGAGCACTATGGACTTAACATCTGAGGTCATCAGTCCCCTAGAACTTAGAACTACTTAAACCTAACTAACCTAAGGACATCACACACATCCATGCCCGAGGCAGGATTCGAACCTGCGATCGTAGCGGCCGCGCGGTTCCAGACTGTAAGCCATGTTCTGGGCCAAGTATGCCGTCCACCCAACTCCGCAGGTTGCAAGACTGTTTCGAATCACATAAAAAACGTATCCTGAAACATATCCTGAATGTCCTTATCATTACGAAGTTTAGACCCATTAAACCATACAATAAAGCTATCTGACTACAAGTTTTTGAAGGAATTGGACATGAGAACAGGAGTGGTTCACTTTGTGCAACCTAATATTAACCAGCAATGTAACTGCATTTAAAGCTTAATTATAGTCACCATGACGCACAAGACGTCTGTGAGTGGAAAACGTGGTACAATGACTCATTACGAGAGACATATTCAAGCAGAAAGAATTCTATATGTCTCAGAAAGTATAGTTAGAAGCTGTCTAATTTAAATTCCATAATATTCTGTGGGACTAATGTAAATCCGATTCTGTACCGCATTTAGAAAGCTACTTATCTCACCATACGACAAATTTACCGAGTCAACAAAGATAAGCACTCCCCAAAGTTCTGAAAATGCTGTAAATATCATTGCCGGTCAGAGTGGCCGAGCGGTTTTAGACGCTACAGTCTGGAACCGCGCGACCGCTACGATCGCAGGTTCGAATCCTGCCTCGGGCATGGATGTGTGTGATGTCCTTAGGTTAGTTAGGTTTAAGTAGTTCTAGGTTCTAGGGGACTGATGACCTCAGAAGTTGAGTCCCATAGTGCTCAGAGCCATTTGAACCATTTTTTTGTAAATATCATTACACCTAGGCTTGCAACACGAACAGGAAAACATGCACGCATTTATAATACGAAATCTCAGAGTGAATAACAGACTCTGACTTGATTTCTACTTCAATTTTACTCAACCATAACGACGTCTCACCACACCAGTACATGCGATCGCCAGCGTCCAACTAGCTCTTCTTTTTGCATTCAAGCCATCATTCCCAGAGAACCACGTGACACGTTTACTTCTCATTGGCCGCTATAGCTTGTGAGGTAACGGGCGAGTTGTGGTGCCCTGAAAATATTCTAGGTTCGGAGTTGGTGTGGCCGCACGGAACGCTCGGCAAGCCGAGGCTCGTCAGCAACCGCGTGGTGCCGAATGTTAGCCAGAGCAAGAAGGGTAGCGTCAGCGCGTGGTCCAGGCCGACCGCGTGGCTGGGAACTCCATGTTGACGCTGTGTCGAGGGCTGTGCTTTCTGTCAATGAAGGAGATTTGTATGCTGGGAGTGCCAAAGATGGACTTTATGAAACCATAATGGCAGACATTTCACAGTTCACGTAGAAAATAGCCAGAGGAATCATGATACCTTAAAAAGAAACATGTACATTACCATTATTTGCATGACGATTCTGATGGTGTAATCAGATTCTCAATATCTTTATTAGTTTAACGTTTAGTATATGGCTGTAAATCATACAAGTAACACCCAGCAACGAATTTCCAAAATCTAAACGGTTCATCCGATTTTGTAGATCGACGTGTCTTTACAAAGCTATTAGTGTAAACCTAAATTGGTATGAATTACAGGCATGTAACTTTAATGGTACATGAGTTATTGGAGGTCAAAGTGGCTGATTGCTATTGATCTTGTCAGGCCATAAGTACTCCACAGTTACAGGAAAAAACGGTAGCAGCATGCTTATAAACATATATTCGTCTGTGTCTCTGTTTATATCCGATATATACTATTCATTAAGAAATTGGTCAAATATTTACTGTGTTTAGGAAGCACAGAGATATTAGGCTACTGGACTACTCTCGCTTCTTTTCCTTTGATATAAGTTTATTTAATTTGTTTATGTATTTAATACTGTGTATTACAGCGTGTTTATGGTCCAGCCAGAGGAACGTTTGTTTAATTTCAAGTTATTTAAATGTAAATCCAGTATTTAGTTGTGTTTCAATATGTTTGTGAGTGTGCATTGGCTTGGAGACATGGCGGGAGCGCTCTAGCCAATCACAGCTCTCGTTACTACGGTAGGCGCTACCGAAGTCAATGGAAAAACTGCATAGAGGTGGGGGAGGAGCATCGGGTCGCACAGGACACGGGAGGGTGCTGGACGGGAAGCCGCGACGGACGGTCGCGGGAAATACTTGGGGAGTGTTGAGCAGTTTGCGCATGGGCGCGGGAGATCGAAATATTTCGTAGTGCCGATTTGTGCACTTGTGAGATTTCCATGGCTTCTGTAGTGAAGACGTAGTATGCGTTTATAAGTGAATATCTCGTGAGCGATGTTGTTGCTCATAACTAATTACGTGAAGTAGGAATCTGTTGTTTCCCGCCGGCCGGTGTGGCCGTGCGGTTCTAGGCGCTTCAGTCTGGAACCGCGTGACCGCTACGGTCGCAGGTTCGAATCCTGCCTCGGGCAGGGATGCGTGTGATGTCCTTAGGTTAGTTAGGTTTAAGTAGTTCCAAGTTCTAGGGGACTGATGACCACAGATGTTAAGTCCCATGGTGCTCAGAGCCATTTGAACCATTTTGTTGTTTCCCTGTTACTCAACTTATATTTTATTTAATTGCTGGACCATCGATACCAATAAGTGTTTTGCAGAAATAAACGGCATTCTTAAAAGTACTTCTGCTATCGTACTCATCATTTAAAGTCGTTAAAATAGGACCTGCAGATTTTATTTAATTGCAATCTTTCATTAATGAATTTCTATGTTACATTCAAAATTCGCATTTGCCGAGTGATAGGAGCCTTTGACCATTCAATCCATGTGTATATTCATATTGTATACTCTAGACTCAGAAGTATTTGGCTTGTAATGCGGCAACTACGTATCCCAGCCCCTAGGCAACGAAACCAGCCGAAACTTTTAAAATTCAACTCTGAGTCTGAGGTTACGTAGTTGAGGGCCACCATTAATTTTTTTTAAGTCCGCAAGCTTTCCCCACGAAATGCTTCCACAGACTCTTCCTGAGTGTGTGAAAGACAGTCATGCTTTCAGAGATCGATTTATTAGCCCTTAATATATCGTTGCAGAGTGCGTGCGATTTAAAATACGCGAAAGAAAAGTAATTGTGACAGTCAACTATCAAGCTGTAAGTTTTCCTTAGCTCTGACCAGAGTCGCTATAACGTCTGTAAGTTGTAGCATTGGGATCTCTTTCTCTTACTTTTTATTCCTCTTCTAAAATTGCAGTTCATTTCCATCACTGGGTCTCCAAGGCTCAACGTTAGTGATAAGTTGCAAGCCGACTTACACGTTTTTAACATGAACTTTTATTTCCTGGTCTCACACACTTTTGCTAATTATTTTAGGATATTCGTCTGCCTCTGTACTTTCGCTCTCGTCTTTTAACGTCTTATTCCACTTTCCAATGTCGAAGTCATTCTCTAGATACACAAATACAATGACGATATCCTGATTTGTTTTCAGTCTCGCTTCCATTACTCATCGGAATGCAGAGGAAGCTTCTCCGCTATCCTTTGCCATCTCAAAACCAAACCGATCTTCCTCTCGTACGTCCTCAATTTCTTTCCTATTCTGCTGTATACTAAGAGCTGTCTCAAAATTAAGGATTTATTTTCGTGAAAACATTGATGTAATCAATTAGTTTTTCACAGGTCTTTGAGATATTCTCTCTGCAGAAGAAAGAATAGTCGTTTCCTGGAAACTTGACGGTAAAACGTTCGAGGAAGAGCTATACCGTAGAAGATGTGGGAAGAGCCACGAAATTCAGTATTCTTGTCAACAAATTCAGGCGAAAACGAAGTATGCTTAATGAGAAACTTCCTGGACACCCATCAACATCTGACGATGAGGCGCAGAGCACTGAGGAAGCCATTCTGGGAGAAGCCTACGTGTTTCCGTTTGTAGGCTACGCCGTGAGTTGAATGTTGCGTAAAACACTGATTTGCTCTTTGTTTTATGCTAAAAAAATGGCTTATCGCACTCAGGTAAAGCATCGTCTGAAGGAGGCAGATCATGCCACCGCTTATGGAAAAGTGTGATAACATTTTTGGAGATCGTGAAACATGAGAACCTGTTCCATAACCTCTTCTGCTCGGACGAGGCCATATTTCACACACATGGTTTTGTGAATCGTGACAAGTGGCGGATATAGGCCGACAACGATTCTCATGATGTGCAAGAATGAGAGAGAGATACCTCGAAAGTGAACTATGGCTAGAATGTCGAAGACAATATTTAATAGACCATTTTTCCTGAGCAAACGATGACAGGTACCAGCTACCTTGACATGCTTGAGCTGGAACCGGAACTGCAGTCTCTTGAAATTCTGAATTCTGTTGTGTAGGATCATGATAGGGCTCCTCCCTGTTTTGTTCTCATTGTTCATCGAGTCCCATGTATAAAGGGTTACAATCAGTAAACTGCGTCAGTTGCGTGACAGTATTTTAGAGGCGAATAACAGCATCACACCTGATCAACTACGGAACGTTTTCTGGGCTACAGCTGAAAGGTGCTCTCTGTGCTCTGTGTTGACGTGCAGAGCGATGACGTGGAATTTTAATGATCTTTTATGCCTCATATGTGCCCCTGTTGAATAGATACATGTTTTCTATATTAAACACGTGTATCACGAAAATTAATCGTTGCTTTTGGGACATCCTGTTTCCTGGTCAGCAATTTAGGTTTAATTTGTTAGAGTAATAGTCCGATAGTTATCAGATTTATCCGAAAGTGTTGCTTAATGTCATAACTCATATTAGAGCTGCAGCTGCTGCATTGTTTATGCTGTAAAACTGTTCGCTCACACTAGCTTCCCATAGCAGTTACAAACAACATTTATGGGTACACTATAACGCAATACAATATACTCTCGGCAGTCATGATAACGCAACCCTAAGACAAAAGATGGAAAGTGCGCATTCCCGATGTTATGATGTGTATTTCGCCCTTGTTGTTTTGCAACATGTTTGGGAGCCCAGGCTGGACCATTCCGCCTAGTCACCAGTCTCGCCTCATCTCACATGCATCGACTTCTGACCCTTGGGATGTCAGCCAGCGCTTGTTTGACGTGCGCACTGACCAAAAAGAGAAATTTTGTTACTAGAAATACTGTCGTGTCTGGAACTATATTCCCTATTAAGTTCTCCGACCCTGTAATACATGCATCTACTTTGTTTCTCTGACTTTGCTCGTATGAATCGTAAAATATGAGTGAGGCATGTAACTGGCAAAGTGCAGATATTTTTACTAGTGACTGAGCACAGTGTACTGAACAACATTACATCAGTATTCACATCATTTGCCGACTAATAATTGTAGTTATTTCAAGTCATATGTTTTTAAGTTGATTAGTATCCACAAGTATGTGTGGCAAGAGCAAGCAATTGATGCTTATTCTCCCCTGTGCAGCAGGCCAGGTGTAGAGGTGCGAACGAGTGGATGCAAAGGATATAGTCTATACAGAGAGGCGTAGTCCACTTAGCGGTGCAGTTACGACCGTGCAGAAAACATCAAGCAGTGTATTATGTGGCGTGTTTGTGGGAAGACTTTTCGATGCAGAGAAAAAACAACCTACACACTGATGTGTGTACTTATTAAGGTACCAGATATAAAATTATCTGCACTTATATCCTTCGCACCCCGTATATTTTCGAGTGTTCGTACAGTGCGCTAATTATATCTTTACTCGCGCTGTTTGGATAAGCGAGCTCATCGTGTTGATCAGGTAGTGAAACAATTGTCTTAGATACACTCGTAGAGTGTGCCTCATTCTCGCACTCGCAGCACCCGGTGAAGCAAACAGCTCGGCTCGTAGAAGTATTTTGCGTAACACAAACTGATATCTAAGTCTCTGCATGCATGAAAACATACCGAAACAGGAGCTAGTGCTTTCAAAAAGCTGTGCTCCCTTTCCACTGACAAATTATTAAATAGTAACATTCTTTCTTCCTCCTTTGAACATCCTTATCAGTAAACCTGTACTTGACCCTAACTTTTAGTTCAGCTGGCAACCTTATAAAACTCCCTGTCGCCAAAAACTGATTCATGCGGGCTTGTATTTATAACTAAAGTAGCCATCTTATCTTGTGTTCTCATTTTTAATGGTAATACGGCAGCACTACGTATGTTAACTCATCACGGTCTATTGTGTAATTAATAATATCGAATGCGATATTCCTGTACACAATTACGAAGAAGATCCCGAAGGTTTAACTATACTCGTACTTTATTTCAACCAACCCACATATTCGAACAACAGACCGTTTTCATGTGGCAGGCATCTGTTAAGACGAAATTAACTATTAACTATTAAAATGAAAGGAAATTTATAATCCGTCTTGGTCTTTTAACCTGTGGGAGCTTCTACCATATTTATCTTATGATTACTGCACTCAGAGTGAGATAGTAATAAATATTAGGTTCATAATGTTTTCAGTTCGAAATATAATTTACTGAATTACACGATTAATTTCTGGCCAAATGACTATCTTGCTGTGTGATCTACCTTCTTTTTATGTCATTTTCCTTTCTTTTGGGGGAGTTGAGGTTGTAAAAAAGTGTCTACATTTTTTGAAAAGTTAGATCTTGCAAAATTCGAATCACACAGCAAGTTAGAAACGAGAAGAAGATAAGCGAATCAGGGAGAAAAAAATTACGAAAACAGGTAGGGGGAAACACTTCTTGACTTTGTAATATCGGATTGTGTAGAGCAGGCGTGACCAAACTAGGGCCCGCGCCCCGGATCCTGTACACCACGTCAGTTCATCTGGCCCGCCGACGGAAACTGAATATGCTTGATGAAAAGTATGGAACACGAGACGTCCTGATACAATTTAAATTTAAAAATTACGTTTAGAATACTAGGAGAAGATCACACGTTTGGAGAGTTCCTGGTTACTATGTGACTTCAATTCAGGATGGTCAATTTTAAACAATTCTGCTTATTTCGCGGCAGCCCAAGATTTTTATTGTACTTATAATTCAGAGTCTTTCATTTTCAGTTCCCGCCTGTTTCATCCTTCATTGCAGCTTCTAGGGAAAAAATGTGGACGCCGGGTGTCGCGCTTTCAGTGAAGAATTGGAGAGCAAAGTGCTTCTTTGTGGAAACAACGCACCGGAAAACTACTTTCGTAACATGCAGCGAAAGTGTTGCCGTTTCGAAAGAGTACAATCTTCGGTCTCACTATGAAACGAAACATTTGTTAACAGCCGGTTGGGGTGGCGAGCGGTTCTAGGCACTACAGTCTGGAACCGCGCGACCGCTACGGTCGCAGGTTCGAATCCTGCCTCGGACATGGATGTGTGTGATGTCCTTAGGTTAGTTAGGTTTAAGTAGTTCTAAGTTCTAGGGGACTGATGACCTCAGAAGTTAAGTCCCATAGTGCTCAGAGCCGTTTGAATCATTTGTTAACATTATAAAGTTTTTCTGAAAAGTTACACTCTCAAAATGTGAGTAAATGAAATGTAATATAGAAACCCTTAATCTCATGACGAGAAAGTTTGCTCTAAGTGAATGTCGCTCATACGAGTTCCAAAATAATGCACGTGACAGAACGATGAAAATCGTTTATCGATGGAGACTTCATCAAAGAGTGTACAATGGTAGCATCAAACGGACTTGTGTCCTAAGGAAACCGATTTGTTTGGAAGTATCAGCCTTTCACAAGTGTAGTTGTGCGGAGAAAAGAAGAAATTGGCGAGAAAATAGTACTGCAAATAAGCGAGAAAGCTAGGAACGTCTTGTGATATTCTCTGGCGCTGCAAGAGTCTGCTAATCTCTTGAGTGATTCACAACTTCTCGTGTTCACTCATAATGTCAATTTAGACTCTCAGACAACGAAAGATATGTTATCCGTTTGAGTATGTATGGAACAACAACTGGAAAAGATATTTTCATGAAGTGCAAAAAATTTTGGAAGTCTGTAACCTTCAATGGAAACGTTATAGCTGATGGAGAAAAAAACATGCTGGAGTGATGGAAGGTCTGGTGGGGCAGATCAGGACTCAGTTGGAAGATTTGCAACTTCCAAACGCTCTGTTCATACGCTGCATCACAAATCAGCAAGCACTGTATGGGAAAGAGGTACGTCTTGTGTACTGAAGCCACTCCTTTCTGCTGCGAACTTTATTCAGGCATATGTACCCGATCACGTCACTTCCAGGCTTTTCTTGAAGAAATTTAATCTGAATTCTGTGATTTCCCTTATCACATAGGAGTGGGATGGCCCTGCAAAGAGAGAGAGAGCAGATCCACAGCTGTCAAATTCTACCTTCCTGTCAAAGTTGTCCTCACACACCACACGAATAATCTCAGTTTGAAACGTCAAGGAAAGGAAAACCTCGTTTATGATCTATACACAACCATCAAAGGTATTCGGAGAAAGCTGTTCTTTTCTGAAGCACAAATGGAGGGAGAGAACCTTTCATTTTCACTTTTTCAAATGGTTTTGTGTTACAATCCACGAAGAAGTCTCGCTGATTTTTCGAAAAAAAATTATCCGTCACTTGAAGCATTTTTTGTAGAACTTTTCGGATCTTGACAGAACTGAGGGTAATATTCTTCTGTTCCAGAATCCGTTTGGTTGTAACCTTCACGACTGCAAGTTAAACTACAGTTGGAGCTCACTGATTTCCAAGCGAATGATTCCTTGAAAGGGAGGCACAGAGAAGGAAAACTTGTTGAATTTTATCGCTGCTTACCTACATTTCTAGCATTTGTAGACTTAGAGAAAGCTTTTGACAACGTTAACTGGAATACTCTCTTTCAAATTCTGAAGGTGGCAGGGGTAAAATACAGGGAGCGAAAGGCTATTTACAATTTGTACAGAAACCAGATGGCAGTTATAAGAGTCGAGGGGCATGAAAGGGAAGCAGTGGTTGGGAAAGGAGTGAGACAGGGTTGTAGCCTCTCCCCGATGTTATTCAATCTGTATATTGAGCAAGCAGTAAAGGAAACAAAAGAAAAATTCGGAGTAGGTATTAAAATTCATGGAGAAGAAGTAAAAACATTGAGGTTCGCCGATGACATTGTAATTCTGTCAGAGACAGCAAAGGACTTGGAAGAGCAGTTGAACGGAATGGACAGTGTCTTGAAAGGAGGATATAAGATGAATATCAACAAAAGCAAAACGATGATAATGGAATGTAGTCAAATTAAATCGGGTGATGCTGAGGGGATTAGATTAGGAAATGAAACACTTAAAGTAGTAAAGGAGTTTTGCTATTTAGGGAGTAAAATAACTGATGATGGTCGAAGTAGAGAGGATATAAAATGTAGACTGGCAATGGCAAGGAAATCGTTTCTGAAGAAGAGAAATTTGTTAACATCGAGTATAGATTTAAGTGTCAGGAAGTCGTTTCTAAAAATATTTGTATGGAGTGTAGCCATGTATGGAAGTGAAACATGGACGATAACCAGTTTGGACAAGAAGAGAATAGAAGCTTTCGAAATGTGGTGCTACAGAAGAATGCTGAAGATAAGGTGGGTAGATCACGTAACTAATGAGGAGGTATTGAATAGGATTGGGGAGAAGAGAAGTCTGTGGCACAACTTGACTAGAAGAAGGGATCGGTTGGTAGGACATGTTTTAAGGCATCAAGGGATCACAAATTTAGCATTGGAGGGCAGCGTGGAGGGTAAAAATCGTAGAGGGAGACCAAGAGATCAATACACTTAGCAGATTCAGAAGGATGTAGGTTGCAGTAGGTACTGGGAGATGAAGAAGCTTGCACAGGATAGAGTAACATGGAGAGCTGCATCAAACCAGTCTCAGGACTGAAGACCACAACAACAACAACCTGATACTTAGTTTTCGAAACTGAAGAAATTTGCCGCTGGTGTGGGATCAGTGTTTGGAACAACTTGTGCCTGTGAGCAAACATTTTCAGAAATGAAGTATGTGAAGTCGGCACGTCGAAGGAGATTGACTCATTTACGATTGAAAGAAGTTCTCTTGACTGGTTGCAGCAATACCAACTAAATATCAATGACATCTTTAAGTTTAAACGTCAGTTTCACAAATACGATTAACTTTTATTGCTACCTTGTTTGTGAGATTCGGATACGTGCCCATTAGGTCTGATATAACTATCTCTTTGCTAACTTGGCCGTATTTGATAATTTTTTTTTTAAAACAAATGTGTTGGTTGTCCTTGTTTTTTTCTGCATTGCATGCCACTCACTCATGATTAACACGTAATAATGAACTTACTCTCTCGTCCTTTATCCCCACAGCTTTCGTCCTGACTTGCAATTATTGTACAGAATGACGTGCGGCCCGCGATCGTCATTTGGTCAGTTACCTGGCCCTCTGTGAAAAAATATTCGTGACGTCTGGTGTAAAGCATTGCACTTACCAGTGATATTACATTAAGTAGCATTCTCCGCGTGCTAAAGAGTCATATCTTCTATAGGTCAACACAATGTCGACAAGTGAAGAGCAACATTAACTCCAGGTTATTCTACTTCTTTGACAATGTTCCTAAGGAGGCAACCCATCTTCATTAAACAGTTAATAAGGAGATCTAAGAACACATTCTAGGTATAAGAGGGAGGATAAAACAAATTGTCCACTGACGCGCCATATAAACACCCTGATACTTCACTACGACAACGCGTCCAAGCAGTGCAAACTTATACCATCAGACTTTTTTAGGGTTCCGTATCGCAGTCGGTAAAAGTGCAAGATTCATAGGATCACTTTTTTGTCCCTATGTCTGTAGGTCTGTTAAGAGCTCTTTTTCTCAGGATGACTGGAGGTATTAAGCCGAAATTTATGTCAAACACTGAGGTCTGCGATCCCTTAGCGGTGGAAAAAATTTCAGCATTTAAATCAATGCAATCAACGGACACGGCGATTTATGTCACATATTTTGATATTCATCAACCCCTTCAGATGAACTATCTTCATACATACGGAACTCTCAGAGAGCGAGACCTACTTGCAGTTGCCCCTTTTCTTCCATCCCAAATTTATAAACAACGAAGTGATACTGTTTAACAATGAAGTACAAAACAGTCGATCAACGAATGACTTCCAGGACTTATTTCAGAAGCGGTAGTAAGGTCTCCCAAACTGCTTTTAAAATGACAGTTCTGAACATACTTGAGTAACAGACTACAGTTGTTATTTAAAAAGTTATTAATGCAACTTCTAAAGAATAACCTGATCATACATTTTTTTCTTCCAAGTGTGCATTCGTAACGACTTCAGTGATACATGCAGGTGAATCGCTCTATCACGAGATGCACCTTACGCAGCTCCTTTGCAGACGGCACGAGTCAGGAAATAGTGGGAGGTCGGGGAGGGGGGGGGGGGGGGGGGCACGAAAACACTGCGCTAGATGCGCGGAGGTTTGCCGAGTATCGCTTCCACAGGTTCTCAAACTGGCAGCCACGAATGCAACATATGTTTTACCCCATGGAAGAGTTAAACTACGTACTCTCTTAGGCTATCACAAAATAATTGATAAGACCGACAAAGTAAAACACAGTAGTGAAAGAAACACAGAAGAATGAACAATAGCAAATCTTGAGTAATCAAAATCAGCAAGTACGCAAAGTAACGTCTCTCATACAGTAACAGCAAACGTTTATACAACTTGTACTTCCAACCATGACACCTTAAGATCGTCTCTTAAAACCGTTAAGATCCTTAATGCTTCCAGTATCGAGAAATAATCAGCACTTTCATTATTAGTGAAAGGGTACTTTCCCCCTTTTCACTATTGTTCAGTTTGCATGGACCTACAAGACAAACTGAATTTCTTTATTTATAAATGCACGTCCCTTACTAATTCTCAAGCGTCCTCATGTTTGATTCATTTTGGTTTTTCTTTTGATGTATGGGTTTGGTGGTGCCTGGCACGGTATGTGTCGTCTGCTCTAATGATAGCGTGAGTTTTCAAAGATTCTGCTTGCACAGTCACATATTGCCAACAAGTTCCTTCCTTGGTAAGCAAGTTCCTTCCTTGGTAAGCAAGTTCCTTCCTTGGTAAACAAGTTAGGTGTGAGAGGAAAGGATGAACAGCGATCTGCAGGTGCGATAGGCCATGGTTAGACACTGTAGGAAGCCCGCTCCCCCCACTACTAACCGGAAGGTGGAATGGTCTTTGGTGCCGCCACATTAGACACTGGTACCCGGACGCTGGAGCTCGAATATTGAATTTTGGATGTACTCCGTAACTTTTGGAAACAAAAGGGGTATTGTATGACAGATATTTATAAAAAAAATGCTTTGTGTTGCGACCATATCCTCCCCCTCGTGGTAGGTTAACAAGGCTTTCTATATGTTCTTGGAGGTGTTCAGTCTCGGTTCATGCGTGTGTTTGGAGGAAGGGGGGGGGGGGGGGGGGGGGAGGGAATCAATATGGGTGAGTACTCTTACCATTGATCTATCGGCCACAGAGGGTTCATTACGCAAGACAATGAGCTTTACCGTTCCTGCTGAATAATCATAATAATAATGTTGGGCTGTGCGCGAGAGTGAAATATTTGAGAAAGAACATGTGAAACGTAATTGGTCAAGGCGGCTTGTAGGTAAATGTTTCAAAATTGTTTTTTTCTGATGGTTACTGTACAAAGGGTGACTGTGCAGACGGAGGTAACGTGCCGTACTTTACTTTCATTTTGAAAATATGTATGGACGGGATTATTTAGGTGGGCACAGTGTCGGAGTTACGAAATGTTCAGTCTATGTTCAACAGCTGTCCAGCACATCCAGCATACGTGGTGTCAGCAAGTTTGCACGATCTCTATGTGGCCATTTACTATACTGCCTTTCCATGTCCGATTTCAGAGTAGCACAGAAAGTTTAAGGGAATTTGTAATTCCATGAGCGAAAATGTGAAAAGAGGACACATTCCAATGTATAGGTACATAAAGGAAATGCCCCAACAGGCTACGATAAACTCTAGCGCGGCCACTGTAATCGTCGGCAAAGAGATATTTTGCTACGCCGGAAGGTGAAAGACAAATGATGGAAACTTTTTTAATTTTTTTTACCATTATTAGAAAGACTCAGTCGTTAGTTCTCGCGGCGAGAAGACGTATTCTTGTGAGAAGTGTGCAGTAGACATTGTATTATCTGAATAATAATTTTTATGAAAGTATGAAGTGTGAGGATTCTTATTAGTGCAAAACCACGAAAGTTTTCATTTCCTTCCGCGCATTAAGATAACGTCATGTCACTAGCTGTCTGCATCTGAAGAGGAAGTTGTACACACGGTCAAGAATGAGAACTAATTACACAGGAATCGATGTAAGTTAAGAAGTGAAGCATATTGCATTTCCTTTAAAAATCTATAAGGAATCAAAATGATAAAAGTGAGAAAAAATCAATTTGTTTAATTAATTATATTATATACACTCCTGGAAATGGAAAAAAGAACACATTGACACCGGTGTGTCAGACCCACCATACTTGCTCCGGACACTGCGAGAGGGCTGTACAAGCAATGATCACACGCACGGCACAGCGGACACACCAGGAACCGCGGTGTTGGCCGTCGAATGGCGCTAGCTGCGCAGCATTTGTGCACCGCCGCCGTCAGTGTCAGCCAGTTTGCCGTGGCATACGGAGCTCCATCGCAGTCTTTAACACTGGTAGCATGCCGCGACAGCGTGGACGTGAACCGTATGTGCAGTTGACGGACTTTGAGCGAGGGCGTATAGTGGGCATGCGGGGGGCCGGGTGGACGTACCGCCGAATTGCTCAACACGTGGGGCGTGAGGTCTCCACAGTACATCGATGTTGTCGCCAGTGGTCGGCGGAAGGTGCACGTGCCCGTCGACCTGGGACCGGACCGCAGCGACGCACGGATGCACGCCAAGACCGTAGGATCCTACGCAGTGCCGTAGGGGACCGCACCGCCACTTCCCAGCAAATTAGGGACACTGTTGCTCCTGGGGTATCGGCGAGGACCATTCGCAACCGTCTCCATGAAGCTGGGCTACGGTCCCGCACACCGTTAGGCCGTCTTCCGCTCACGCCCCAACATCGTGCAGCCCGCCTCCAGTGGTGTCGCGACAGGCGTGAATGGAGGGACGAATGGAGACGTGTCGTCTTCAGCGATGAGAGTCGCTTCTGCCTTGGTGCCAATGATGGTCGTATGCGTGTTTGGCGCCGTGCAGGTGAGCGCCACAATCAGGACTGCATACGACCGAGGCACACAGGGCCAACACCCGGCATCATGGTGTGGGGAGCGATCTCCTACACTGGCCGTACACCACTGGTGATCGTCGAGGGGACGCTGAATAGTGCACGGTACATCCAAACCGTCATCGAACCCATCGTTCTACCATTCCTAGACCGGCAAGGGAACTTGCTGTTCCAACAGGACAATGCACGTCCGCATGTATCCCGTGCCACCCAACGTGCTCTAGAAGGTGTAAGTCAACTACCCTGGCCAGCAAGATCTCCGGATCTGTCCCCCATTGAGCATGTTTGGGACTGGATGAAGCGTCGTCTCACGCGGTCTGCACGTCCAGCACGAACGCTGGTCCAACTGAGGCGCCAGGTGGAAATGGCATGGCAAGCCGTTCCACAGGACTACATCCAGCATCTCTACGATCGTCTCCATGGGAGAATAGCAGCCTGCATTGCTGCGAAAGGTGGATATACACTGTACTAGTGCCGACATTGTGCATGCTCTGTTGCCTGTGTCTATGTGCCTGTGGTTCTGTCAGTGTGATCATGTGATGTATCTGACCCCAGGAATGTGTCAATAAAGTTTCCCCTTCCTGGGACAATGAATTCACGGTGTTCTTATTTCAATTTCCAGGAGTGTATATTTTTAATATAAAATTTGCACACCAGTCCCTATCACTGTTCAGAAGTAGAGGACGTAGAACACTGTATGCACTTCATGCCACTACCCACGATCAAAGGAGTCTCTTTAAATGTATTGTTTCCTGCCATGAGCTATACGTTAATTTAAATAAACGTTCACCATGTTGAAAGAATTTGAAATGGTTGTCGATGTTGAGAGCCACTGTGCTGTGAACTCAATCGCGCCATTTTATCCCGGCGGGTCCGTCATTATTGAACATTTACACGACGAAGCTAGTACCCCAGAACGTTCAAAGAGAGTCCGCAGCTCGTGGTCGTGCGGTAGCATTCTCGCTTCCCGCGCCCGGATTCCCGGGTTCGATTCCCGGCGGGGTCAGGGATTTTCTCTGCCTCGTGATGACTGGGTGTTGTGTGATGTCCTTAGGTTAGTTAGGTTTAAGTAGTTCTAAGTTCTAGGGGACTGATGACCATAGATGTTAAGTCCCATAGTGCTCAGAGCCATTTGAACGTTCAAAGAGATGTGGACAATTATGATAAAGATACAATGAGTGATTCATCTTCACGGAATTCACTCAGTAGTTGCGTTATCCGTTGCACAGTACAGTAATCGACCACGAAAAAAAGTGTAAAAACCATAAGTCTGGGTGGGTATATGAAAGAATGATGTAATAGCAACTTGTTGCACAAAAGAAATTTTATTCCCTTTACCGATTCCAGGAACCTAGTGCACTTCTTCAGAAGGTTATAATTATTGCATTATTTGCAAGTGTCAAAAACAAAAGGCATGCAGCACATTGCTGTGGCCATGTCGCTGATAGCCGGTGTTCAAAAACGGTCTAAGAAAACCAAACAATAATCCTAAAAATGTATAAAATACTAAAAACACTTATCAGATCACGGGAAGAGCGCGCAACGTGAGCGGACCTCAGTGTACAATGAGCTCCTTGATCTCACACCAAAGCACATAGTACTTAACCACGTGTTCTGTCTAACGGGTCGGCCCTTAGGTTCACGAAGAGTGCGGGGCAGATATACAGGGAAAGAATATATGCAGTATAAAAGCAGCCCCTCTTAAGATGAAACACCTCCACCCATTTCACTAGAAAGTAGCGGAAAAAATCTAGGTTCACCAAAATAATTTAGTCCATTTATCCAAACTTGAAAAAAGCCGTTGTTTATTAATATGGAATAACAGGCTAACAAGTAAAGAAAGAATTGCTTTTCAGAGTACAACTACTTTCTGTGGGTTTGTGTTGTTCCCAAATTCAGTGACGTACTGCATGCTGCCGCATTCGTTTCCATTACAGCCATTGGCGTAATTACTATCGCACTATACCCTTTCCGCGAAATACGATTTTTACAGGATGTCGTGGCCAAATATACCTACTGTAGCATTAGACTGTAAAAACACATTAACATAACTGACAGTTGGTCAGATTACAATTTTGGTCACGTGGCTACACAGAAATAGTACCATGACCAGGACATCTACTGCAGACTCTGGTTGTGTCAAACAAAGAATACGTAACAAATCACGACTCGTAATGCTGGCGTAATGTAAGATACATAGCCTTACAATACATAGTGACCAACATAGTTATTGCTGCAATCAGCTATACTCGATTACGCACTGTGCCAAAGTCAGGTCTTTGGACAAAGAACAGACACGAACTAATGCAGATGCAAATACAGGCCGAAGCAGTCCACTAGTCAAAATGGTTCAAATGGCTCTGAGCACTATGGGACTTAATATCTGAGGTCATCAGTAGCCTAGACTTAGAACTACTTAAACCTAACCAACCTAAGGACATCACACACATCCATGCACAAGGCAGGATTCGAATCTGCGATCGTAGCAGCAGCGCGGTTCCGGAATGAAACGCCTAGAACCGCTCTGTCACAGCGGCCCACCCCACCAGTCAAAGTCAATGAGCGTACTTCTCTCTCCCTCTCTCCCTCTCTCTCCCTCCCTCCCTCTGTCTGTCTTTCCGTAAATAGCAAGCAACAGCGACCTTAAGTAATGTGTGAGAAAGATTTTCCTTTATGTTCTATTGCACTTAATATTAAGTCCTCGGAATATTAAGTCTTCGGCCGAAGCATTCGTCCTCTGCTAGACAAACCACTGGCTTTCGGTGTTGAACCCAGTCGTTTCTCGTTACGCCACTTAGGCTGGGCACTGCTGGGCAGTTGTTCCAGCCTCGTACAGAAGACGTGACTCTCTACTAGTTATGAGGGCAATCAAATGAAAACGAAACGCACTACAACAGGACCATGGAATGGTTCCTTTGAAAAATAGTCACTACATGCGTTAGGATATTTATCCCACCGGGAGACGAGACAAGCAATTCCTGTTTTTTAGAACGCAGTCGGGCACTGACAGATCCACAATCGCGCTTACTCTTGCGCTTTCTCGTCCGACTGAAACCAACGTCCACGCACGCCTTTCTTCAGGGTGCCGGAGGTGTGAAAACCACATGGTGGAAGATCCGGGTTGTACGGAGGAGTTTTAGTGTCTCCCAGCCAAACCGCTCAAGCGTAGCCTTCGTTTGATTGGCAGTCTGGGGGCGGGCGTTATCGTGTAAGAGGAAGGTTCCGTCCGATGGCATTCTGAAAGCCAGAGGGCAAACAAAAAACGTAACAAACGAAACGTGTAACATCTCTCCCGCCAGAGAAATCCAAAGCAATTCATACAAGTTCCGTTGAGGTCGTGAAGACCACCTCCGATTGCAGGGGCCCTCTGCTCGTCGAGTTCCTCCAGAAGAATGGGTGCCATTGTGGATCCGTCAGCAAGCGATCGCGTTCTACGAAGGAGGAACCGATCGTCCCGTCTCCCAGAGAGATTAACCCCTTAGCTTACGATGACGTGTGAGAGACGTAGCGTGCCGACCTGGCCAAACATCAACTAGACGTCGCAGAGACGTGGTACGTTTACCGCGCCGAAGAAGCGCATGTCGTGTGAGAGACGTCGTCGGTCAGCCGCGCCAAATGTAAACAGAACGTCTCTGACACGTTGCGGAGCTGATCGAGTACACTCGGCTTACACGAAGTGTTCTTCGCCGCATTCGGACCTGCCGACATCACAAAAATACTTTCACAATGTTCCCGACGTGTAGCAAACGTGTTCACGAGAAAAGAGAGACATGTGGTGGCATACCCAACAATGATTTTGCAGGCTATTTTGACAGCGGCAGTGACAGTGGTAGCGACGTTTTACCCTCCTGTACGAAAACGGTGTAAGCGGCTGGTGACTGAAGACGATACTGACGAGGAAGAGCAAACCTACCAGCAACAATGCATGTGGCAATGGATGTGGCAAAAGGAAGACAATGAACCAACAATCTGGACGTATACGGAAATTCCCGGAATAAAGGAAGCAGCTTTACAGCACGTGAGTACAAGCATAAGAGAATTAGACGTTTTCTATATAATATTTATTAGTAAATTTTGGGAAAACATCATAACTGAGACGAATAGATATGCACAAGACGTACTCAACAATGAACAGAAGAGACGAAAAACAGACCAAAAGTGGTCTTCTATCGGCTGTAATAAAATAAAAATATACATTGCGCTATGTATAATCATGGCTGAAGTAAGGAAATTGTCAATTCAGATATATTGGTCTAGGAGGGCCGTTATAGAAACGCCAATATTTAGGAAGACGATGCCATTCAGGAGATTTCTGCACATAAGTAGATTTCTGCTTCTAGCGAATAACAGTTTAGCCAACAACACAGATAAGCTGTACAAACTAAGGCCAGTCATAGATATGTTCAATCAAAAATTTAAGGAAGTTTACACAATGCAAGAGAATATTGCCATTGATGAATGATTAATGAAATTTAAGGGGCGCTTATCCTACAAACAATTTAACCCACCAAAAGGAGCGAGGTTTGGTATTGCAATTTATAAATTGTGTGAGTCAAGTTCAGGATACTGATATGATTTTAAGATATACACGGGTAGTGACAAACGTGATGCTAGTGGCAGTGCCTCTGAAAGTGTAGTTCTAGAACTATCACAGTCGGTATTACACAAAGGGCATACTGTATATTTAGATAACTGGTTTTCTTCACCGAAACTTTTCAAAACTCTCCTCACCAATAAAATTAATGTGATTGGAACAGTGCGCTCAAACAGAAAAAATACGTCCACAGACTTCCTGAAGGCAAATTTAAAGAAGGGAGAATATACAGTGAGAAGTTGTAATGGAATATTGGCACTAAAATGGAAAGATAAACTAGACGTTTACACACTTTCCACAAAACATTCAACAGCAGAAATGATTGCAACAGACACACCTCTCCGCAATGCGACGTGGAAACCGAAATGTGTCGTCGAATACAATAGAGGCATGATAGAAATTGATCGCCAAGATCAGATGCTCCCATGCTTCCCTATGATCAGAAAATGTATGAAAGGATACCGCAAGATATTCTTTTACCTATTTGACGTTGCTTTATTTAACACGTACATTTTGTATTAGAAAATAAATTGCGGATAACGACAGAGCTACGCAGAATATAGGATTCACATTGCAGAATCATTGTTGAAAACTACACCTTTACCGGAATATAATCGGAAGGGACGATTAGCATCCGGCGATATACTACAAAGACTGCACGCGCAACATTGGGCACATTTTCCGAAACATATTGATCCAACACCATCAAAAGTAAATCCTGCGAGAGCTTGTGTAGTGTGCAGAAAGCATAAACGACGCAGCGAAACAATGTGTGAATGCAAAAAGTGCAGGGTTGCATTACATGTGCCAGCTTGTTTTGAACGATATCATACAATCGAAGACTACTAAATTCGTGTACATGTCATTGTGAAGACGTTGCGTTTGAAAATGTTTGCCAACCTACTAACGTAACAGGTCCCAGAATGTTTTGAACAAAATATTGTGCAGTCTTAGATCAATGCATTGTTTTTGAATATTATTATTAAGATGTATTTCATCAATGTATGTTTGCTTACAAAGGGAAATAAAACGTTTATGAATATATCGTTGCGTTTAAGACAATGAATGTTTCGTTTCCAATGGGCAACTAATCGTCATTATTTATGATACCTGTAGAAATGTCTCGTTACTGGTACCTCACACACGTACTTACAACTCCCGAGGGCGTCTGCACGATTTCGGACGCCACCAGGCGTAGTGCATCGCAGCCTTAACTTGTGTAAGCGCCGGGAATCGTAAGGCGCATCCGTACCTTTCAGTCACTTACGGCTCACGCTAACGGAACTTAAATCGTTGGGCAAAGGGTTCATGTGTTAACGCGTGTGGTGATTACTTTTGAATGAAACCATTCCCTGACTCTGTTGTGGCGGGTGTTCGCTTTTTATTCGACGGCCACTTATAGGTAGAGATAGAATCTTTTTTCAGTATCTTAAATAACACCAAAAACTAATATCAATAAATGTTCCCTTTTTAATATAAGGATTAAAAGCATACGTAAATACTGCGACTGATTTTACATTTTAGTAGATGGAGATGTACATCATGTAATTGCACACTTCATGGGTAACGCGTATGTGTCATAACGCGGAAGTGTCGTTCCACATGCGCCGAAATGACGAAAAAAGTTATCTGAAACGCTAAGTCACTAAGCTCAGTGTAATGTACAGAACAGTAATTGATAATAGTATTTGGTGCTAAATATATCTTTTTTTTTGCATGTGCGCCACAAAACACTTTGTGACCTTTGTTATCTGTCCCAACACAAACCAAACTGTGCAAACAACTGACGTATCGACCTCTGTTGTGATGATCTGGTATTCACAGTTAGCCAAAAATTGTCAAAGACCAGTATAGCTTTCACTTGTAAAAGGGTGCTTCCCGGGAGTGTATTATTTCTTTGATGAGTGAGCTTTTCCAGAATACGTAAGTAATCTGCGTGTGGGGCCTTATTAACCATTGTCAGCACTCTGACATTCGTGCACAGTGCCTGTGTTGGGACTTGAGCAATGGCTCCTTTTAATCCCACGCAGCGTCAGATTTAAAGTTAATTTTTGGGAAACCGTTAGAAGTGGTAGCAGAGCGCTCCCTGTAACGAGGCGACGGCATCCGCTGGCAGACGAATGACCCTGCCTGCCCCCCCTGGAGCCGCTCGCCTTACGGTCGGCAGAGTCGAATTCTGCTCCTGAGATCGCGGCCGTTTCGTGTTCATCGGTGAAACTGAGCACGCTAACTTAGAAGAACAGGCAAGTTTAACAGCAGCGATAGAGAAAGATTCAATGCGTCGCTTTGGGGACTCTAAATAATTAACTTTCTCCTTCTTCTTCATCTTCTTCTTTCGTGATACGAGGCAAAATTGTAAAACATTTAAACTAGCGGAAGACGACACAGTCATGACAGCGGAACTAATCTCAATCCGTGAAGCTTTCTTTCTATTCAACTTGCTACCTAAAGAAATAATAATATTCAGTCAGATTCCAAATCAGCCCTTGTCTTGCTAAAGAAGAACAATACCGGGAAAACGAGTCACCCCGTAGCGTACAGAATGGTATATTCGTTGAGTGAAATTGTAAACAACAAACGCTAGTCAAAATGTATTGGGTCAAAGGACACTGTAAGATAAAAAAACCAAATTGGAAACCAGTGTAGCCAAACGGGAGCGGGGGTGGGAGGGAGGAGAAGCACGATGACGTGGCAGAAAGGGTGTGTGGCTTGTGACGTGATGATGACGTGTTATAAGGGGGCGGGGCCTGTAGGTTCCACTTGGTGAGTATCTGTCTCGCTCACCCCCCAGTTTCATGTTTTATTTCTTCATTCTGGATACATACTTTGATTGCTTATACATAAGGTTTTTCTTCAGTGAGCGTGTTGTCTGCCAGTCCAATAATAACTAATGTCGCGCTGAGACACATTTGACATCTATTTTAGTGTCTTTTTACCTTGTTCAATCATGTGAGCTTCGTTATTAATGTATTATCGGTATTTTGTCAAAATATACATACTTAGTTGAGTCTGTAATCGACTCTTATTTAACTAGAGTTATGATATCCTGTTCGGCCCTCAGTCTGTCATCTGATCTGCTTCACGGTAACTGTGAAGGCAAGAGCGTATCACGCCTCCAATAGGAGATGAATTCGATGCTTTATGCCAAAGATGTTCGTACATATTTCGCTTTTAACCTGCTCATGCTTGCCTGTTAGCCAGGTTGGCAATCTGTCAAACGTTACCAGCAGAACGGGCAAGCTGCCTTACTTCCATCCAAACCAAGCTATGCCCAACCCAAACAGCCTAAAGAAATCCTACTTGCCTGCTGTTTTACAGCTGTGTGACAGTTGTTTCTGTACTCTTTCATTGTAGTGTTATGAGTAGGGTTCGGAAGTTGATGAAAAGTCTTTAGCCGTATTTCATCTTAGGCCAGAAAATTGTGTGTTTTATTTGTCCTTTTTTCCTTTTTGATGTGTTTTGGGATTATTTATTTATCTTGCTATGAACAGTTTTCTTTGCAGCCTCACCCTCTTCGACTAGTACTACTTGTCCTCAATACCAACCATCATTTGGTCACATCTAAAACATGTTCTCTGTAGCAGGCAGAAGCAGCTCTGAAAGTCGAGATCATTTGCACTTAAGAGCCTGAATATGTCTGTTATACTGCAACGACAGCTAAAACAGGGTTTGAAAATCTAGATTCTGCAACCTTACTGTGTGTCACCCAAATATGATCCTATTTGTACCAATTTTAATTACTTTTTCCGGTATGTGAATTGCACGTTCGCTGAATTCATCTAAGTGGCCAAAATAGTTCATTCTAAATTCCCCAGATGTATTCTACCTAACATGAATTTCGTTTCTCATATTATGTTAATCTAAAAAGTACATGTTTGAGAGAAGAAGCTTTTCTTTCATACTAAGCATTCTTCACACTACGTCACACGCCACCTCAAGGTTCCATGTAAACGGACAAAATGCGGGAATGCATGTAGAGCACGCAGGAAATCTCTCTTTCCTACATGCAATTAAAAAATCCACAAAAATTTACCTACACCAAACCAAAGAAAAATCAGCCCACTCGTTACTTTGCTAAATCTTTACTGCTATCACGTAGTTCAGCACAGCACAAATAGTGAAAACTCCAGACGACTCCAGATAGCTATGAACACTTGCATAAGGTATGTGTGCAAAATTCCGTCGTTTGATTATACATTCCTCCCTGCGTTCAGGTTGGAAAGCAACCAGATAAACGAAGTAATTTTCACATGCTCTATTTATTTCATTAGGAGTTAGTCACTGGTGTTCTCAGTACCTTTCCTCATGTATCAGATTCTATAAGTGCAATTCTATTTTTTTGAGTCAGAAGACTGGTTTGATGCGACCCACTACTAATTCCTTTCCTTTGCCAGTCTTTTCATCTCTCAGTAGCACTTACATCCCAAGTCCTCAGTTATTTGCTGGATATATCACATCTGTCCTCCTCTACAGTTTTTACCCTCCACAACTCCGTCTGGTACCATGGAAGTTATTCGCTGATGTCTTAACAGAGGTCCTATCATGCTGTCCTTCTTGTCACTGTTTGCCACACATTCCTTTCCTCGCCCATACTGGAGAAACCTTCTCATTCCATAGCTTATCATTCCACCTAATTTTCAACCTTATTTTGTAGAACCACATCTCAAATGCTTCGATTCTCTTCTATTCCGGTTCCCTCAAGGTCTATGATTCACTACCACACAATGCTGTGCTCCAAACGTACATTCTCAGATCGATCACCAGTTATGATACGTTTCTCGCTGTTCTCATTTCTGCTATTTCATCACTGACATTCTTTCACCAGGAATTTTAAACCCACTCTTGAATATTTCTTTTATTTACGTTATTGCTTCTTCGACCTAGAGACTGAACGGTAGGGGCAAAAGATTGCAACTCTATCTTACACCCTTCCTAGCCCGTGCACTTCGTACTTCCAGTCCTACTGTTTCCTCTTGGTTCTTGTACATATTATATATTTGGCGTCTTTCCTATAGCTTACCCCTATTTTTCTCAGAATTCCGAACATCTAGCGCCATTTTACATTATAGAACGCTTTCTCCAGGTCGACAAATTCAGATGAACGTGTCTTGATTATTCTTTACTCTTATTTCCGTTATCTACGGCAACGTCAAACTGCCTCTCTGGTACCTTTAGCTTTCCTAAGCCAGGCTCATCGTCATCATTAAACATCCGCAATTTTTTCTCTCCAACTTCTGTTATTGTCCTTTTTACAGATGTCCAATCCACTTCAACCTAACTGCTTACTGAGCTATCCATTACCACAGTATCTATAGACTCAGAGAACTTCAAGAATATCTCTTCATTTCTTAGTTCTTCCATAAATGGTTCAAATGCCTCTAAGCACTATGGGACTTAACAGCTGAGGTCATCAGTCCCCTAGACTTAGAACTACCTAAACCTAACTAACCTAAGGACATCACACACATCCATGCCCGACGCAGGATTCGAACCTGCGTAGCAGCAGCGCGGTTCCGGACTGAAGCGCCTAGAACCGCTCGGCCACAACGGCCGTCAGTTCTTCCATATTCCAACTTCTTTGTGCATTGATTCTTTCTGACTAGTGTCTTAAACTTCAGCCTACTCTTCATCGTTACTAAATTGTGGCCTGTGTCTAATTTGTCCCTAGGTACGCCTTACAATCCAAATCTAATTTCGGAATCTCTACCTTACCGTGATGTAATCTAAATGAAAACTTCCTGTATCTCTCGGCCTTTTCCAACTAAACCTCCTCCTCCTCCTCCTCCTCCTCCTCCTGTGATTATTTGGAACTCAATTAGTTCAAAAATGGCTCTGAGCACTATGGGACTCAACTGCTGAGGTCATTAGTCCCCTAGAACTTAGAACTAGTTAAACCTAACTAACCTAAGGACATCACAAACATCCATGCCCGAGGCAGGATTCGAACCTGCGACCGTAGCGGTCTTGCGGTTCCAGACTGCAGTGCCTTTAACCGCACGGCCACTTCGGCCGGCTACTCAATTAGTCTTTCCCCTCTCTCCATATCGGATATGTTCATCATTTTGGCTGTACCTTTGCTCAACACCAAATCTTTTGCGGCCGTCAGTCGTGTGGTCGCAACTCTACTTCATTTATTGATGCACTAATTTACCAAAAGCCGTATGTATTGTAGAAATTTATTTTATGAATTTCTAATGGGATACTAGTTTCGGCATTACATTGATGCCACCTTCAGGCCCCACATCATAGTCGTAAAATCGCTATACACGGAAGGAGCCATATAACTGGATCCGTCAATCAAATCGTTATGCAACAGCTCTTGGTGACCAGGCGACACCGACGTAGGTGGTTTGCAAACATCCATAATGGATCAACTAACAAGGGAACCTCCCCATCGCACCCCCCTCAGATTTAGTTATAAGTTGGCACAGTGGATAGGCCTTGAAAAACTGAACACAGATCAATTGAGAAAACAGGAAGAAGTTGTGTGGAACTGTGAAAAAATAAGCAAAATATACAAACTGAGTAGTTCATGGGAAGATAGGCGACATCAAGGACTCTAAGAACACAGGAGCGCCGTGGTCTCGTGGTAACGTGAGCAGCTCTGGAACGAGAGGTCCCTGGTTCAAATCCTCCATCGAGTGAAAAGTTTAATTTTTTTATTTTCAGTTTATGTGACAAACTATTGTGTTTTCATCACTTTTTTGGGAGTGATTATCACATCCACAAGAAAACCTAAATCGGGCAAGGTAGAAGAATCTTTTTACCCATTCGCCAAGTGTACAAGTTAGGTGGGTCGACAACATATTCCTGTCATGTGACGCACATGCCGTTACCAGTGTCGTATAGAATATATCAGATGTGTTTTCCTGTGGAGGAATCGGTTGACCTATGACCTTGCGATCAAATGTCTTCGGTTCCCATTGGAGAGGCACGTCCTTTCGTCTACTAATCGCACGGTTTTGCGATGTGGTCGCAAGACACAGACACTAAACTTATTACAGTGAACAGAGACGTCAATGAACGAACGGACAGATAATAACGATGTAAAAATAAAGAAGGTAAAATTCTCACTGGAGGGAAGACTTGAACCAAGGACCTTTCGTTCTGCAGCTGCTCACGCTACCACGAGACCACGGCGCTCCTGAGCTCACATTGTCCATGATGTTGCCTATGTGGCCCATGGACTACTGAGTTTGTATATTTTGCTTATTTTTTCACAGTTCCACGCAACTTCTTCCTGTTTTCTCAATTGATCTGTGTTCAGTTTATCAAGGCCTATCCACTGTGCCAACTTATAACTAAATCTGAGGGGGGTGCGATGGGGAGGTTCCCTTGTAAGAAGACAACTCTACGTCAAGCTAGCCTTCCGTCTAGCCACTCAGGTTACACGGGACAGTCTAATCACCAGGCGGTGCGAGGCCGTTAGCCATTGAAGCGGCCTACAGCAGAGGTCGTCGGCAATTACACGGAACAAGTAGCGAACAGTTTAATATCACTAAGCAAACCAGAATACATGTCGCATTCCGTGGGCTAGCGAGCAGTTCCAGTTCGCCTTTAACAAGAATAAAGCACATTTGCAACCTATGGCTTCGGAAATTCGTGGATGCTGCATTGAAATTTCGTTATTTCTGGTAATAATGCTGAGTTCATTCAAATGGATAATGAGAAATACTTTGTTTTTGCTAGATTGTATAGTTCGCTTATGTTGTACAAAACATTACTGAAAACCCGAGGTAAATTTGAATTCCATAATCGTGATGATTCTGTCAGTACCGGTGATATAAGTAACGCCAACAGCGAACTGAAAACTGTCAGGGTGTTAAATCTTCCTGCAGAGCTAGACAACAAGGATTTGATACATGCAATTTCTAATTATAGACAGGCGAAAAGGGTCGAATTCTAAAAGTAATCTAACAGTTAGTTACAACGGGATTAGATCTGTACGAATATTTGTTACGTCCGATATCCCGTCCAACGTTCTTGTAGGCAGTTGCAAGACACGTACGATGGGCAAACTCCCATATGTCACGTCTGCAATGAACCAGGAATCTGGGGAAACTGCCCACGGTGAGCATTTATCCTACTAAATAATCTGCAACAGCGGACAAGACTGGTAGTAGAAGAACTGATTCCTTCAAGTACTGCACCGATCAACACACAATACTCTGACGGAATCCACTGACAAGTCCCATAGATTAGTTGAAGAGGAATTCCCACCATTGAACAAGAAACCAGCAACAAATGAAATACGCAAGAAATCAGACAACAATCGAAAGTATGAAACCGATGAACACATGTCTGCGACTAGTGTTCAGGACACAGGCTACAGAGACCATGAAATTTCAATTCAACAGAAAGAAAACGATCAACTATCATCACACGATCTGCAAAGCACAACGTTTAGGCAGCAGAGGAAAGTATTAGCAACCAGAAGAAATCTCAAGGTACTGAGAGGGCAACAAGAGTGAAAGCCAGACCAAATATAAATGTGGCACGTCGAAAAAATAAAAAAAGGTGCAGAAAGAGAACACTAAGACGAGGATAAGGGAGAAATCGAAAGTGAACCTATTGGAAAAGAATCCGAAGAAGACAATTATATGAAGGACACAAGAAATGACAGGTAACTGGCTATGGACAATAGGAGTGAGCTAACTCTGTTCACGCTAAATGTCTTCGGAATAACAACTGGAAGAAAGATGGGGATTCTGGTGAATTTCTTAAAAACCTATGACTTAGTATTGCCTCCCTTTAGCAAGTAGCTTATGAAGAGATGAATCTGCAGTAGATAACACAATATGTACAAATTGTCGACCCTAGCGTTGGTGGTTGCTGATTTTAAACAGAATGGCACTGAAATTAGACAACTTATAAAAATAACCAGATGGTCGCGTCATCAAAAACAAACTAAACGAACTAACAATATTAAACCATTAACCCCTTCAGAAACAAATAATACACTGACGGACAGTAATCAAAAAACCAAAACATTAATTAACATAGAGTAAAGAAATCACGGCAATATATTTGTCTATGTAACATACGTAAGTGATTAACGTTACAAGATTACAGGTTAATGTAAGCGTGAGGGAAGCCATTGCAA
This sequence comes from Schistocerca nitens, assembly GCF_023898315.1. Lineage (NCBI taxonomy): Eukaryota > Metazoa > Arthropoda > Insecta > Orthoptera > Acrididae > Schistocerca > Schistocerca nitens. The sequence goes on along the minus strand of NC_064614.1, from coordinate 640,900,761 downwards.
ATATGAAATGCTGGTAAATTAATAACCATTGTAACCAGAATGCTGAACGTAAGCATGCAAACGTGCATTCACTGTTTTGTACAGGTGGCAGATGTCAATCTGTCGGATGGAGGCCCATACCTTTTGCACTTTTTCGGTCAATATAGGGATGGTTAACGCTGGTTGTGGATGGCACTAGAGCTGTCGTCCGATGATGTCTCGTATGTGCTCGACTCGATACAGATCTGATGATCGAGCAGGCCACGGCACTTCGACACTCTGCAGGATATGTTGGGTTACAACAGCGGTATGTGGCGAGCTGGAATGCTGTGCATGAATGGCAGCACAAAAGGTCGAATCACCAGACTGATCTACAGATTTGCAGTCAGAGTGCGTGGGATAACCACGAGAGTGCTCCTGCTGTCAAACAAAATCGCATCCCGAAACCAAAACTCCAGGTGTAGCTCCAATGTGTGCAGCACGCAGACTGGTTGACTGCATGCCTTCTACTGGCCTCGTAACCAACCCACAGCCACCACTGGCACCGAGGCAGAACCAGTTTTCATCAGCACCCTGCTCTCCAATAAGCTCTCGCTTGACATCAGTGAAGTCGCAAATGGCGGTGTTTTGGGGTTACTAGAATGCACCTTACAGGGCGTCTGGCTCCGAGCTGTCCTTGAAGGAACCGATTTGTAACAATTCGTTATATCACTTGTAAGTAGGCTGTTCAGGTTTTTATGTTGGTAAAGCCACGTAGCGCTCTGTATGAAAATCACTGACTGTGCTGTGTGCAGTCTGAGGCTGGTCGGCATTGTTGAAAAAATCTCTATTGTAGTGGGCAGTTGGATGTTAACAGCGCGTAGCGTTGCGCAGTTGGAGGTGAGCCGCCAGCAGTGGTGGGTGTGGGGAGAGAGATGGCGGAGTTTTGAGAGCGGATGATCTGGACGTGTGTCCATCAGAGACGGCAAATTTGTAAGACTGGATGTCATGAACTGATATATATATATATTATGACTTTTGAACACTATTAAGGTAAATACATTGTTTGTTCTCTATCAAAATCTTTCATTTGCTAACTATGCCTATCAGTAGTTAGTGCCTTCAGTAGTTAGGATCTTTTATTTATCTGGCAGTATTGGCGCTCGCTGTATTGCAGTAGTTCGAGTAACGAAGATTTTTGTGAGGTAAGTGATTCATGAAAGGTATAGGTTATTGTTAGTCAGGGCCATTCTTTTGTAGGGATTCCTGAAAGTCAGATTGCGTTGCGCTAAAAATATTGTGTGTCAGTTTAAGCACAGTCATTTATAATTTTTCTAAGGGGACGTTACACACTGTGGTACCAGATGCCTCTCAAATTGCTGCTGCAGATGCAGTACGATGTGCCAGAGCCATAAGTCGAACAAGATGGTCTTCCCTCTCGGTTGTGTCATGTAGGTGTCCAGAGCTCCGTCTTCTTGCGATAATACTTTCTCGTGACTACCGCTGCCAGCTATAATGTACAGTGGCTACATTCCTGCCAAGTCTTTCTGCAATACCGCAGAAGGAACATACAGCTTCTCGTAGCACTATTACACGACCCCGTTCAAACTCAGTAAGGTGTTGATGACGACGTCTTTGTCGCCTTCAGCATCAGTTAATCGCGTCCAATCTAAACCCAACTAATGCACACGGTAAGGGTGTACGTGAAGCAAACTTGATTTGCATCCTCATAATGGCGCAACTGCAGGTACTCTTAGGCGACTGGCAAGAAATATGAACTGATAATCAACTTTCAGATATACAAACACGCCTACCAACTTTCGTTTGCGGTCGCTGTGGCCAAGCGGTTCTAGGCGCTTCAGTCCGGAACCGCATGCTGCTGCGGTCGCAGTTTCGAATCCTGCCTCGGGCATGGATGTGTGTACTTGGATGATAGAATAATCTAGTAATAACTTGAATCCGTCGTCTGTTCATAAACGTAGCATGTAGGATCAACGACATCGAATGCTATTATGTGATTGTCCGAGACCTCCAAGGAAAAGTGGATAACGGATAAGGCTAACCCTGTTGCTCTGTAACTGTTCATTTGCACTTTGTTGTACGTATATGTTTTTTATATTGACATGGTTCTCACATTTGCGAAAATAATTTGACTATGTGGATTAACTGAAAATAGGTCCCGACCCGACACTAGTCCAAGTTGATAATAGTGAAATTTGCAACTTCGGCTGTATTTCTGTTTTTTCGTTGTATTGAATAGCAGAAGTAGTAGGAAAAGATGAAATACCATCGAGACTAAAATACATTTTATGGAAACTAAGCGACCAGTGTCTAAAAAGAAATAATGGTGTACTTCTGGAATCTGTAACATGCATTATCACTTTTTAAAGGAGTCATCGTCTCACTGTCACTAGAAGCGAAAGAAGGAGTAGTCATCGGAAAGAACTAAAACGAGATCTATCAAAACCCTCGCACAGATGCCTCTGAGGAATATCCGCTACCAAGAAATCAACGTATCTAATGGAAGGATTAACAGAAGGCCGTAGATAATACATTGCTAAAATTTATGCAGTGCAGGAAATATCAAGCTCCTGCACGAAGTCATATTGTATTGTCTATGGCACAGAGCGTCAGAACCTTGATGTAGAATCCACTATGCCGGACTGGCTCCTACTAGTAGACGTCTTTGTTAATTTCTCACACGTCACAAGAATGACAAGCACAGGTGCGGTAAAAGCAGTTCAAGTACTGACAACGATACTTTCAGTAGGTTTACCAATAGCCATTGCTAGTGACAATGGCACACAATTTACCGCTAGAGATACTGCAGGTTTTTTTATGTAAAACGGAATAGAGCATCTTTGTAGCGCACCATTCCACCACAAATCAAACGGTGTAGCTGACGTTTCGTGAGGACTTTAAAGTACAAATAAGAAAACTAAGCTACGACAGCGATGAAGAACACGCACGGACGATGTTTCTCATATCCTAGAAGGACAATTTTCATAATGGAAAGTCCCCAACCGAGATGCTTCACTTTCCCTCCCTTACGCATGAAGTAACAGCCGCAAGAGAAAATGAAATTAGGAAAATGGAATTCAGTGTTGTTGTTGTTGTGGTCTTCAGTCCTGAGACTGGTTTGATGCAGCTCTCCATGCTACTCTATCCTGTGCAAGCTTCTTCATCTCCCAGTACCTACTACAGCCTATATCCTTCTGAATCTGCTTGGTGTATTCATCTATTGGTCTCCCTCAACGATTTTTACCCTCCACGCTGCCCTCCAATACTAAACTGGTGATCCCTTGATGCCTCAGAACATGTCCTACCAACGGGTCCCTTCTTCTCTTCAAGTTGTGCCACAAACTCCTCTTCTCCCCAATTCTATTTAATATCTCCTCATTAGTTATGTGATCTACCCATCTAATCTTCAGCATTCTTCTGTAGCACCACATTTCGAAAGCTTCTATTCTCTTCTTGTCCAAATTTATCGTCCATGTTTCACTTCCATACATGGCTACACGCCATGCAAATACTTTCGGAAACGACTTCCTGACACTTAAATCTATACTCGTTGTTAACAAATTTCTCTTCTTCAGAAACGCTTTCCTTGCCATTACCAGTCTACATTTTATATCCTCTCTACTTCGACCATCATCAGTTATTTTGCTCCCCAAACAGCAAACCTCCTTTACTACTTTAAGTACCTCAGTTACTAATCTAATTCCCTCAGCATCACCCGACTTAATTCGAGTACATTCCATTATCCTCGTTTTGCTTTTGTTGATGTTCATCTTATACGCTTCTTTCAAGACACTGTCCATTCCGTTCAACTGCTCTTCCAAGTCCTTTGCTGTCTCTGACAGAATTACAATGTCATCGGCGAACCTCAAGGTTTTTATTTCTTCTCCATGGATTTTAATACCTCCTCCGAACTTTTCGTTTGTTTCCTTTACTGCTTGCTCAATATACAGATTTAATAACATCGGGGATAGGCTACAATCCTGTCTCACTCCCTTCCCAACCACTGCTTCCCTTTTATACCCCTCGACTCTTATAACTGCCATCTGCTTTCTGTACAAATTGTAAATAGCCTTTCGCTCCCTGTATTTTACCCCTGCCACCTTCATAATTTGAAAGAGTATTCCAATCAACATTGTCAAAAGCTTTCTCTAAGTCCACAAATGCTAGAAACGTAGGTTTGCCTTTCCTTAATCTTTCTTCTAAGATAAGTCGTAGGGTCAGTATTGCCTCACGTGTTCCAACATTTCTGTGGAATCCAAACTGATCTTCCCGGAGGTCGGCTTCTACCAGTTTTTCCATTCGTCTGTAAAGAATTCGCGTTAGTAATTTGCTGCTGTGACTTATTAAACTGATAGTTCGGTAATTTTCACATCTATCAACACCTGCTTTCTTTGGAATTGGAATTATTATATTCTTCTTGAAGTCTGAGGGAATTTCGCCTGTCTCATACATCTTGCTCACCAGATGGTAGAGTTTTGTCAGGACTGGCTCTCCCAAGGCTGTCAGTAGTTCTAATGGAATGTTGTCTACTCCGTAATTCAGTATTGACTATAAAATAATATATTCAGAGGTGCATACAGGGAAAAAGTATGGTACCTGAGGAGAGTAGCATGTTAAATGGAGAACTCGATATACAGCATAATGGATGAAGGTAATGTTACTGCTGTACACCTGTGGGCCAGCAGTGGTCGTAGCATGGTAACCGTTTCCATTTCACAAGAGGAGACAAGTCAACCATGGAGGGGGATAGGATTACAGAACCTCAGCTGCCAACCAACACTGATGCCCTGCAGCAACCAAACCCCGAGGAGCTCGAGTCCAGCAGTTGAAGCACAGAAGTCAGCATGGAGGTACATCTCCTGCCCCCACAGCAGTGGCTGCAATATATGATGCTCCGTATCGCTCCCTTGATGAGGGAGGGATGTTTCCGCGACTCCATTGCAAGCTAGTCGTACTTCTAGCAGCGCAAGTTGCACGGGACAGCCTGAACGCCAGGCAGGACGACACTGTTAGCCATTCGACCGGCCTTCAAACTAAATCGCCTGCATAACAGGAAGTGTGTTGTACGTGGGCAGTCAATTGGAACAAGCAGTGCACAGTTTCATATCACGCCACAAACCAGAATACAATACGCGTTACGAGGCTTAACGGGCTGTTTCAGCGGCATCGAGGTCCCGTTCCACAGATATTCAGCTCCATCGAGCTCAGCAGTTAAATAGCACTTCATCCGCCGAGGAGCGTCGGCCTGTACGTCGGAGGAATCGGCACGCATGCCGACGACGAGTGCGACAGGATATCAGTAGCCCAGTGACATCGCGATGGGGAAGCGTCTACGCCGGGAAGAAGAATCGTATTCACCAATTTGGACACCCTGATCAGACACTGGCGTAAGCTAGGAACATTTGTGCCACGTCGTATTAACATTGAGCATTTGCGTTACTGAATGAATCAGTGCTTTGGACAACAGACATTTGTACTTATTTGAGTAGTTGTAATATTTACATGAATGTGTGTTTCACATAATTTGTTAGAACTAGCGCCCCAGTTACCATACGCAAATCACGGGCACGTCTTACACTGTCGTTAACGTATAAAAGTCACAATAGCTACATCGATTAGTGACAGAGTGCAGTTGCAACAACATTTTTCTCCATCTCCATTTCTGTAAGACATTATTGATTGGAAATACGCAAAATATGTTAGGAGGTTGATTCTTTCCGAGTGAGTTGCACGATGAGCAACAGTAGCTGAAATTAATTGCTTCAGCAGCTTAGTGATATGTTAGTTCCAGTTTTTCATAATTACACTCCTGGAAATTGAAATAAGAACACCGTGAATTCATTGTCCCAGGAAGGGGAAACTTTATTGACACATTCCTGGGGTCAGATACATCACATGATCACACTGACAGAACCACAGGCACATAGACACAGGCAACACAGCATGCACAATGTCGGCACTAGTACAGTGTACATCCACCTTTCACAGCAATGCAGGCTGCTATTCTCCCATGGAGACGATCGTAGAGATGCTGGATGTAGTCCTGTGGAACGGCTTGCCATGCCATTTCCACCTGGCGCCTCAGTTGCACCAGCGTTCGTGCTGGACGTGCAGACCGCGTGAGACGACGCTGCATCCAGTCCCAAACATGCTCAATGGGGGACAGATCCGGAGATCTTGCTGGCCAGGGTAGTTGACTTACACCTTCTAGAGCACGTTGGGTGGCACGGGATACATGCGGACGTGCATTGTCCTGTTGGAACAGCAAGTTCCCTTGCCGGTCTAGGAATGGTAGAACGATGGGTTCGATGACGGTTTGGATGTGCCGTGCACTATTCAGTGTCCCCTCGACGATCACCAGTGGTGTACGGCCAGTGTAGGAGATCGCTCCCCACACCATGATGCCGGGTGTTGGCCCTGTGTGCCTCGGTCGTATGCAGTCCTGATTGTGGCGCTCACCTGCACGGCGCCAAACACGCATACGACCATCATTGGCACCAAGGCAGAAGCGCCTCTCATCGCTGAAGACGACACGTCTCCATTCGTCCCTCCATTCACGCCTGTCGCGACACCACTGGAGGCGGGCTGCACGATGTTGGGGCGTGAGCGGAAGACGGCCTAACGGTGTGCGGGACCGTAGCCCAGCTTCATGGAGACGGTTGCGAATGGTCCTCGCCGATACCCCAGGAGCAACAGTGTCCCTAATTTGCTGGGAAGTGGCGGTGCGGTCCCCTACGGCACTGCGTAGGATCCTACGGTCTTGGCGTGCATCCGTGCGTCGCTGCGGTCCGGTCCCAGGTCGACGGGCACGTGCACCTTCCGCCGACCACTGGCGACAACATCGATGTACTGTGGAGACCTCACGCCCCACATGTTGAGCAATTCGGCGGTACGTCCACCCGGCCTCCCGCATGCCCACTATACGCCCTCGCTCAAAGTCCGTCAACTGCACATACGGTTCACGTCCACGCTGTCGCGGCATGCTACCAGCGTTAAAAACTGCGATGGAGCTCCGTATGCCACGGCAAACTGGCTGACACTGACGGCGGCGGTGCACAAATGCTGCGCAGCTAGCGCCATTCGACGGCCAACACCGCGGTTCCTGGTGTGTCCGCTGTGCCGTGCGTGTGATCATTGCTTGTACAGCCCTCTCGCAGTGTCCGGAGCAAGTATGGTGGGTCTGACACACCGGTGTCAATGTGTTCTTTTTTCCATTTCCAGGAGTGTATGTATACCGAAAAATTTGAAGTATTCTACCCTGTTTACTGACTCCGTTCATAATCTATGTCAATTGTTGGTATGACTATTTGATGTACAGATTTGCATGAAGTTCTTTTTCTGAAATTTTAAGGAGGATCCATTTTCAGGGAACCACTTACCACTACTTTTGAGACATGTCATTAACAATTTCTTCTGTATCTTTCTCTCTAATTTCTCACTAATATCGTCTCAAAAAATGCCAATTTGCTTGATGACTCGACGCTACAAACATTGGAGACCGAGTGTGGACCTACGTTAACACTGCTAAGGAATGGACACGTAGTAGGCATGCCATCGGGTCGGCTTTCATTGTCCACAAAAAAATACCTACGGATACAATAGGCGGGTGTGCAGACTAGCGAAATGTAGTCTTTTCCGCTAAGTCTCGTTTCAACTTGTGATACAATGTCTATAATGTTTGACTGTGGTGACTGCAGTCAGCTCGCATGTATTTTTGAGTAACATAAAAAACTAAGTATGAGACAGAGCTTATAAAGGGAGAAGATAGTTTTATCATATTGTGTGCGGGATATGTAATTAGACACTGTCGCAACCAAATGCGCAGCTACCTACCGACAATACTAAAGAATGTGTTTTATGACTCACGACAAGGCACCACTTGTAGCGTATTAGTTAATATCTTAAAGCAAACACCTTTCCTCTGTAGATAGGGATTAAAATTTTAGCACGCAGTGAATACGTCAGACAAATGTCTTGAATAGCGAAATATTAGCAATATACGCTGAGGTAACAAAAGTTATGGGATACCTCCAAATACCGTGATGGACCTGCGTTTTCCCGGCGACGTGCAGCAACGCGACGTGGCATCGAACCAACACGTCGTTGAAGTCCCCTGCAGAAATACTGAGCCGTAACTGCGAAAGTGTTGCCGGTTCAGGATTTTGTACACGGACTGACATCTCGATTATGTCGTATGAGATTTGTGTCGGGCGATCTGGGTAGCCAAATCATTCGCTCGACTTGTTCTGAATGTCATTCAAACCAATCGTGAACAATTGTGGCCCGGCGACGTGGCGCATTTTGACCCATAAAAATTCTATCGTTGTTTGGGAACATGAAGTCCGCGAATGGCTGCAAATGGTCTCCAAGAGGTTCAATTGGACCAGAAAACGCAGTCCAATCCATGTAAACACAGCCCACACCATTATGGAGCCACCACCAGCTTGCACAGTGGCTTATTGACGACTTTGATCCATGGCTTCGTGGGGTCTGCGCCACATTCGAATCCTACAATCGGCTCATACCAAGTGAAACTGGGATTCATCTGGCCAGATCACGGTTTTCCAGTTGTCTAGTGTTCAACGGATATGGTCAGGAGTCCGGGAGAAGTGCTGAGGTGGTGTTGTGCCATTAGCCAAGGCTGCCATAGCCCAAAACGCCAAATTTCGCCGCACTGTACTAACGGATATGTTCGTCGTACACATTGATTTCTGCGGTTATTTCATGCAGTGTTGCTTGTCTGTTAGCACTGACAACTCTACACAAACGGCGCTGTTCTCAGTCGGTAAGTGAAGGCTGTACCAGTAAAATTTAAAATACTATGTTTCCTAGCGTTTGCTCCTTTGTACGCGGTGCGCTGTTTTCGTGTATGCCAAATTTGTTTTCGTTCTGTGGCCGGAAGTCATTCCCGCCTCCAAAGTCGTAGTTAACACAAGATCGGTAAGTAGTGTGCTTCATTTGGCTGTCAATGAGGTAAACTTTGTTTTGTGTGTATTATCGTGCTTTTATTGTTTGGCGTGTCTTATGAGGTGGTGTATCGAAATCAGCGAAGCATTTCCCAGGACGAGCTTTGAAACCGCCTAAAAACCGGTCGTAAGCGTTGGTTCTATCCGGATCTGGCTTATATCCCTGCCTAGAAAGCTAGGGTGCTACGCGTTAAGCAGTACGAGCAAATCATGAGCAATTAACATATTAACATCCTACTTCATTTAACTAACGTGAAATTTAGAAAGGTAATTAATGTTGAGGAAGGAGAAGAACAAATTTTAAGATTGACGTTGTGTCGGAGACAGTAGGAGACTTGTAAATTAGTTGGATGGTATCTTGATAATGCGCGCGTATTTCGGAAACTATGCGCAAAATTCCGACTTCATCATGGTCATTTCATCATCATCACAAGCCTTTGTGCTCATTGTTGAGCATCGTGACCTCATTAACCAAGCGCCTCCATCCCGGACAGATGCCAGCGTCTTTCACAGCCTGCTGAAAGGTAGACCGAAGCCCTTCTTGATTTGATCTCTCCACTTGCTCGCTGCTGTTCCTGTCGGTCTCTTGTCCCAGATCTTCCCTTCCACGTTTATTTTCTCTAGGTTTTTGTATCTCTTTTCACAACACGGCCAAATAACAGGAGAATTTTCTGGTTGACACGAGAAGATATACTGAGTTGCTCATTAATGGACACATTTCTTCTTTTTCAATCCAGCCGGCACCCGAGGTCAAATGCATGGATGTGCTGTTTGTCTCTGGCTTTCAAAAAAAAAATGGTTCAAATGGCTCTGAGCACTATGGGACTTAACTTCTGAGGTCATCAGTCCCCTAGAACTTAGAACTACTTAAACCTAAGTAACCTAAGGACATCACACACATCCATGCCCGACGCAGGATTCCAACCTGCGACCGTAGCAGTCGCGCGGTCCCAGACTGTAGCGCCTAGAACCGCTGGCCCACCCCGGCCGGCTCTGGCTTTCAGAATCCATGTCTCACAACATAAAAGAAGACGGAAAATATGAGTGTTTCAACAAGCCGGACTTTGTGGAGTTCGTTATTGCCTTGTTCTGCCAGATTTTGGTGAGCTGCTTCTTAGACACTCGTCCTAGCGTGATCCGTCTTCTTATCACAGCTTCTAGTGTCACAAATGGTTGACCCAAGATAGGTGAAAGACTGCACGACTTCCAGTTCATTTAATCGGTCTTTGAGTTGAACCTGTACTCCTTGATCAATTATCATGAGAGTGGACTTGCTGAGATTGAGGTCCAGTCCATATGACAGTCTAATATCTTTTACTTTTGTTGCAACGAAACCTTAATACCGGTGGTACAGGTAAAACTCGCCCTGGTAGGAAGATTACTGTCGCTTTTCTTGTCTTACTGTTTCTGCAAGTTACCCTCTGTAGTACTGTTTTAACAAATTCGTGTGGTCCACGAAATTAGAGGCCCCTGCGAGTTACTGCTCGGGGAATTAATAGTTTCTGGCGGGTGGATTTAACCAACCGGTAAAAATTTGAAGGCAACAGATAACGCAATCTTTAGAACCACTACAGAAGGCAACTATGTAGGGCTTAATAGGCAGCATGGAGCTTTTATTTACTGTCATTTGTCGACCCAGCATGCGACTGAGGTAGTGTCTAACTTTAGGTTTCACCTATTCTTTATGATGAAGGAAGGAGATAATCAGTCAAGAATATAGGTTAATTGATATTTATTTAATTCCTATGGTATTTCAACAACTAGGCGTGTATGTGTTATAATAGTTACTGCCCACTCTTATGCAACAGCAGGGGCTCTCATATTATACATCACTATAACTGGTCTATCTAGTTAACATGATTTTCTTCCGCCATTTGATTATGGAAAGGGAGAGGGGAGCGCTGACCTGGCTTTTTCTTGTTATGGTTTTACGGCGCAAAACTGCTACGGTCGTAAGCGCCTATTCTGTGGCTTAATGAAGGGTAAAAAACCGAATTTACAACGAGCAGCAATGAGAGCGAAGCTCAAGAAGGAGGGAAACTAAAGACGGGAGGAAATCTTAGAAAACTAACATTGAAGCTGGGTTGTTTTCCCCGAAAAAGAGCTTCAAATAACCGATGTCATCTCACTGACACTGATAAACTCAAAGACATTATCGGCTGAGCGCGTGCCATCTGCTAAAAGGGAAGATATATCAGGCGACAGCTGTAAACGGGAACGTAGCGGATTAAAATAGGGGCACTGAAGTAAAAGGTGTCTCACCGTCCACGGTTGAGAGCAGTGGGGACAAAGTGGAGGAGGATCGCACTTAAAAGATGTTGATGGCTAAAAAGACAGTGACCTATCCAGAGCATAGCTAAAATTACCTCCTCCCACCGACGAGGCCAAGAGCAAGAGGTCCAAGCACAGGGAAGACGTTTGACGTCCCGTAATTTATTATCGGGAAGTGTGGACCAATGTGTGTGGCATAAAAGAGCAACACGACGACATAAAACGCTCTGTAGATCGGCAAAGGGAACAATGCGAACAGCGGGCCGAGGGAGAGAGGGTGCAGCTTATGCCGCTAAATCGGCTGCCTCGTTTCCGCGGATACCAACATGCCCTGGCAGCCAGAGGAATGCCACGGAGACGCCCACCCTCCCTCGCCCCCTCCCAAGTGGATCATTTGGAGGCAGTCCTGAATCCGGTGGACCAGAGGATGGACGGGATAAAGATCTTGGAGGTTGAGAAGAGAGCTGAGTGAATCCGAGCATATAATATACTGTATCAGTTTATGGCGACAGATGTATTGGACAGCCCGGAGAACGGCGTACAGTTCCGCCGTGAAAACCGAACACTGGTCAGGAAGCCGAAATCCAATAGGGGAGTCGCCAACAATATAGGCACTCCCAACACCAGATGTGGTCTCTGAGCCGTCAGTGTGAATAAATGTTGCATCCTCCAGTTGTGTGCACAGAGCAGCAAATGCAAGACGATAAACTATATGGGGGTACTATCCTTGGGAAGCTGGCAGAGGTCACGGAGAATGCAGGTCCAGGGACGAAGCCAAGGTGACGCCGTACCCCCGTTTGTCAAGAAATTTTTTGGAAACTGGAAGGAAAAGGAACGTAGCAGCTGACGGAAGCGGACTCCCGGTGGTAGTAGAGAGGAAGGGCGGCTTGCATCCCTAAATCCAAGGAGGTTGTAACCTCCCCACACAAAAATATAGTTATATCATTCACATTTAGCGTAACCTACCAATAATAAAATTTGACTAACCTTCTAATAAAAAATGTGACTCATATATAACCTTTCAATAATTAACTGACTGCGAATCTAAACTGGTAAATATTGACGTCAGCAGTGCTGCGTCATGGCCCTGAAAGATCATACGGAATAAATTGAAAAATCTTACCTCAATAAAGTCGCCGGATAACGCATATATATATGCTCCTATAAGAAATTTTTCTGGCACAGCCCTGTGCAATGCTAGCCGATAGATTTGTCATGTATAAAATGAAACAACTGATTTTTCTTTACAATAATCAGGATGGCCATGGATTGGAGAAATTAGTAAATTCTTTAAATTCAGATAAATGATTGTCAAAAGTTAATTTTTATAAGAAAGATTAAAATTGAGAGATTTTTTAAAAACATTTACATGGGACTTGATATAACAATAGTACATATGCGCGAGGCTGCTTTTACCTTATACTACATCGCTCAGGCACCGCCAGCGCACCCCATGACCGGCCAACTCGATACACACGACTGCTCGCTACTTCTTACTCCTACTGCCACACAGTTCCTACTGCAGCCAACACTGCTCTCTGGTCTGAGATTCTCTTATAGCTTACATATCGCAGGCAGCGCGTTAGCTATCCATCGAAATTACATCTGCTCGAGTGCGCTAGCAATAAATTCCCTAGTCATGGATCTCTTACAAGGTGTCGAAAAAAAAGGGCATGGGTCAGAAGGACAGCTCGCCGATTGGACAGCGGAGGTTCAGCACTCCCAGCGCAAAGGCTCTCCACGGGGCTGGTGTAAAAAGCTCCAGACGCTAAACGCAATCCACGGTGGTGGACAGAGTCGAGACGCCGAAGAATAGACGGCTGTGCAGAGGAGTAAACTGTGCTTCCATATTCCAATTTCGAGTTCACTAAGGCGCGATAGAGGCGGAGGAGGACCACTCGGTCTGCTCCCCACGAGGTACCACTCAGAACATAGACAACGAGCCGATAGATATGAAACGTGGGAAGAGAAGCACAGTTTCCTGTCAAACATAAGCCCCAAGAATTTAGCGTCGTCCGCAAACGGAAGGTCGACAGGGCCTAGATGTAAGGAAGGCGGATAAAACTCAGTACGACGCCAAAAATTTACACAGACGATTTACACAGACGGTCTCACTGGGAGAAAATCTGAAGCCGGTTTCGCTGCGCTGCTCCATGAGTGATGGTTCAAATGGCTCTGAGCACTATGGGACTTAACTGCTGAGGTCATCAGTCCCCTACTTAAACCTAACTAACCTAAGGACATCACACACATCCATGCCCGAGGCAGGATTCGATCGGTTCCAGACTGTAGCGCCTAGAACCGCTCTGCCACTCCGGCCGGCGCATGAGTGGTGGCTATCGAAACATCCTTGAAGACGTCGTTCAAGAAGGCTGGTCTGTTGAGAGCTGTAGTAGATTGTAAAATCGTCGACAAAGAGGGAGCCCGAGACATCGGGAAGGAGACAGTCCGTAATTTGATTTATGACAATGGCAAACAGTACAACACTTAGCACAGACCGCTGGGGCACCCCGATCTCTTGGGAGAAAGTGCGTTCTGTCATAAATTCACGAATGAAAAGAGGTAGCCGACTTCGAAAGCCCCAAGAGAACAGTGTGCAGAGGATGCCTGTCCTCCAATAGGTATCGTATATCCTCTCCAGATCAAAAAATATAGCTACCGTTTGGAGTTTCCTGAGGAAATTGCTCATGATATAAGTGGAGAGAGCAACAAGATGGTCAACTGCGGAACGATGCTTTCGGAAACCGCATTGAGCAGGTGTTAAAAGGTTTTTGGACTTCAGCCACCAGCCTACACGGCAATTTATCATCCACTCCAAGACCTTACATACACTAATCGTGAGAGAGAGGGGCCATAGGTAGAGGGGAGATGTTTCTTCCTTTCCAGGTTTCGCAACATGAATGACGATAGATTCCCGCCATCTCCTGGGGAAGGTACTGTCAGTCCAAATTCGATTATAAAGGCGAAGGAGGTAACGCTGACTACGGTATGATAAATACAGCAACATTTGAAAGTGGATGCCATCCGGTCCTGGGGCGGAAGAACGAGACGAAGAGAGTGCGTGTTGGAGTTCCCGCATAGAAAAAACAGTATTATAGCTTTCGCGATTTTTAGAGGAGGAAGCAAGAGGTCGCACGTCTGCTGCTCGTTTCTTTTGGAGAAAGGTTGGCGGGTAATTTGAAGAGCTCGAAATCTCAGAAAAATGTTGATCCAATGAGTTAGAAATTGCGGCTGGGTCCATTAAGGTATCTTGCGCGACAATTAGCCCAGAGATCGGTGAAAACTAGACATGCCACATAACCGTCGAATTCGACTCCAAACCAGAGATAAGGGAGTGAAGGTGTTAAAGGAGCTGTAAAGAAGTCCCAGCTTGCCTTCTTGCTATCGCGGATGATGCGACGGCATCACGCAACTAGCTGCTTATAGCGGATACAGTTGGCCAACGTAGGATGGTGGCGGAAAATGCGAAGAACTGTCCTCCACTCGCGTATTGCGTCACGGCACGCCTCGTTCCACCAAGGAACTGACGGGGAGGGGGGGGGGGGGGGCGCCAAGGCTAAGAGGAAGTACAAGGTATTGACTGTTCCGCGGCTGTAAGTACGAGTATAACTTCTGTAACATGAGTGACCTGATCGTCTATGCTAGAAAATGGACGGTCATCAAATGTTGCTAGAGAGGAGAAAAGTGTCCAGTCAGCTTGGGAAAACTTTGAGCTTCTTTGGCGCATAGATGGCATTTGTGGCTGTAATCGAAGGAGACATGGAAAATGGTCACTAGTTTGTGCATCAACAGAGGGGAGATCAAACAGAACTGATTGGAAATGAGGGAAAACAAAGCGATCGTGGGGATGTAGCTTTGTTTCCTGAAGACAGAAGACGACCGGCGAGTAGGATCGTAAAAGGATCGACAATTCATCTCGATTGTAGAGAATTCCGCGGTTATTCCAATGGATAATTGACATAGGGTGGACAGAAAAGGGAAAAATTTCACCACGGTTGCTGTACACTCAACGACCGCTAAGAGCCGGCGGTCGACGGCGTGGAACGGCATTCAGCCGAAGACCGAAGATCCTGATCCATCGGTTGTTCGGGGGCAGCTCCTGCCGCCAGTGATCGGCTGGTTGATTGGCCACCAGCAGTGCGTCTCAGCGACACGGAAGACGGCCGAGGGTGGCTACTGCTGGATGGCGCTGTTGAAGAGACACGCTGTGGTGGAGAAGGAGAAGAACTTTGTTTCTTATGAGCCTTCTTGAAAGCAGGACGATGACAAGAGGGAGGAGTCGATGGCAGTGAGTGAGTACGTAAAAAGTCTTCACGAGTAGGCTCTTTTATGGAAGTCGGGGCTTCCGATTTTGGGGCCCGTGATTTAGCAGAGCCGACGAAGGCTGAGCCTTAGAGCGAGCGGGTGATAGTGGGGAGGTTGAAAGGGCGATCTTTGGGCTGGCCGGTCAGACACCGTGGCGCAAGGGGTGAGATCGCAAGTCTGCATGGCTACCGCCTTAGTAGGTCGAGGAGAGACGAGGACAGTGCTATATTGGCCCGCAGGGAGCACATTGGGCTTTCTACTGACGAATAACTTATGGGCATCAAAGGTAGACACCTTTTCCTTCACTCAGATTTCCTGAATAATTCGTTCATCTTTAAAGATATGGCAATCTCTAGAGGAAGCAGCATGGTCGCCCATACAGTTGATGCAATGATGGGATGGAAGTGGACAATCACCCTCATGGCCATCCTCGCCACATGTAACGCATTAGGCCATATTGGAACGACTGGCTGGTATGATTAAAGCGCTGACACCGATAGCAACACGCAGGGTTGGAGATGTAAGGGCGAACTGAAATGATCTCATATCCCGCTTTAATGTTGGATCGAAGTTGAACTCTGTCAAATTTCAAGAAGAGCGTACAGGTCGGTGCCAATTCTTTTTCAGCTAGTTCTATTACGCGATGTACGACCGTTGCGCACTAATCAGACACGTAATTTTTAATGTCCTCGTCGGATAATCCGTCGAGTGATCTTATATGAATCACACTTCACGATGAGTTTAACGTACGGTGTGCTTCCGGACAGGGAAGGTGTGAAGCAGTGTAGTTCGAAGCAATGTTTGTACCTGGAGGGCACTGTTCCTAACAAGGTGCCATCTCGTAACCGGGAACAAGACTTGACAGGGCCTGCAATTGCGTCGACACCTTTCTGAATACTGAAAGGGTCGACTGAGGAGAAGTCTTGACCTTCGTCAGACCGAAAACAACTAGGAACTTTGGCACTGGTGGAAGAGTTGTCCGTGGCTCAGACTGATCTAACTTTCTCTTGTGGGCAAAAGTTGTAGAAGTAGAGGAAACCATTGCGAAAGTCTCCCCAATGATTACTAGCGTCTCTGATGGCGCGCTCCTTCCTAGTGGGGCCCCTCACTGAGGGCACTCCCGCCTTAGGTGATTGTCCACACCTCAGGTCAAACCTCCCGAGAAACGGATGGAGGGACCAATTGGCACGTCCAGAAGGTACCATCTCGGGTAATCACCCCTCCCTGGGACTGGCCTTTACCAGGGGGTAGGTACGTGTCCTACTTGTCTATCCAGAGCAGGGAATAACGCGTTACCCTGTCACTGGCTACGCGTGGGAACGCGTGGGTCGGCCTTCAGACACGCACAGACAGGAAAGAAAGAGAAAGGGAGGACAATGAAAAGGAAAGAAGAGAAGAGGTCTCAAACGCCGCAGTGGAGAATGTTAAGAGAAGAATCAAGGAAAAGAGAAGGACGACGTGAGGACAGAGACTTTCCAGTATAAAGAGAAAAGAAGAGAAACCACGTCTTACAGTCATAAGCGTCCGTCTCCTGACGTAGGCACAAAACATACTCCCAAAGAGAGGGAGACGAGGAAGGGAGGGGGGCAGGGAGGGTGGAAGGATCGGGGACAGGGAGGGAAGTGGGAAGGGAAGGTATGCAGCCCGGAAAAGAGAGCTGCACTAACATGGGGTCCCATACTCGTCACACACGTATCCATAAAACAATTGAGGACTCCCCGGGGGTATCTAGGAGTTACCACCCTGATTCATGTAAATGTGGAAGATTATATAAAACAAATTGCAGGAAAAGTGGTTGGAAAGCTGCTATTCAAGGGAAGACTCTAAAGGAAATGAATTGTTCCATAAAAGAAGTGAACTTGTTCGACCGATTCCTGAGTATTTCTCGTAAATCTGGGACTGTTATAAGGTTGGATAAATAGAAGAGATAGACAACATCCAACAAAGAACGACGCGTTTCGTCACTGGATCGCTTTATCAGTGCAAGAGCACTACTGAAATGCTCAGAAAGATACAGTGGCAGATATTACAAGGGAGGCGTTGTGTGTCACAGAGAGGTTTACTATTGAAAATCTTAAAGAGTATGTTCCGAGAAGAGTGTCAGCGTGTCACTCCATCCTGTATATGTCTCGCGAAATGACCACAATGAGAAAACCCGAGAAATTACAGTTGATACCGAGCTTTACCGACAACCATTCGTCTTACAGGTACAGAGAAGGGAAGGTTGGGGGGGGGGGGGGGGGGGAGGAGGACAGATTATCAGAAGTACCCTCCGCCACACACCGTAACGTGGCTTACGGGCTATTATGTAGATGTAAAAGTGAGTCCTCCCTATGGATTTCCATTATTTTTGTTTCCACTGTTTTGCAATAATAGAGAATTTGTAAACTAACGTCTGAGTCTCATCTCGATTTTCACACAGAAGGCTAAATTTTCGCCAAATGGCAGACTAGTATTAAAGAGTTGTGTATTATTTCGTACAAGACGGTACGGGGAAGGAGGCCTCAGAGTGTTGCAGAAGCTTTCGTTGTGGGGAAGCTTTACAGGAGCAGAAATGATTAGCTAACACCTAAATACAATAAAAAGAAGTTTTATTCAACATGTAACCTTCTCCGAAACTTTATAAAATAACAAACAGCAATAAAGTACAGCTATTACAAGAAGCTCTGAAGAGCGTCATGCGGTGTAAAGCTCCCACTACTAATGCAAGAGCTAGCTGTCGAAGGCTGACTAAGACAGAAGACTGCGACTGAGCCTGGGCTGCTTAGCTACCACTGGCCATTCTACACACATGAAAAAAAGTTTTGCATCACCTCGGTTCCGAGAGTTCCGTAACCTGTACAGAAAATTGGAACAGAGATCAACAAAACATCGTTTCCGCCCTTTTTATTGCTTATGAAAACCACACATTGCATGTTGTACCACCGCCATACAGCGAGACCTTCAGAGGTGGTGGCCCAGATAGCTGTACACACCGGTACCACTAATACCCAGTAACGCGTCCTCTTGCATTGATGCATGCGTGTATTCGTCGTGGCATACTATCCACAAGTTCATCAAGGCACTGTTGGTCCAGATTGTCCCACACCTCAACGGCGATTCGGCGTAGACCCCTCAGAATGATTGGTGGGTCATGTCGTCCATAAACAGCCCTTTTCAATCTATCCCAGGCATGTTCGTTATGGTTCATGTCTGGAGAACATGCTGGCCACTCTAGTCGAGCGATGTCGTTATACCGAAGAAAGTCATTCAAAGATGTGCACGATGGGGTTGCGAATAGTCGTCCATGAAGACGAATGCCTCGCCAATATGCTGCCGATATGGTTGCATTATCGGTCTGAGGATGGCATTCACGTATCGTACAGCCATTACGGCACAATCCATGACCACCAACGGCGTACGTCGGCCCCACATAACGGCACGCCAAAACAGCAGGGAACCTCCACCTTGCTGCACTAGCTGGACAGTATGTCTAAGGCATTCAACCTGACCGGATTGCCAGGTCTCCGAAGATTGTCTGGTTGAAGGCATATGCGACACTCATCGGAGAAGAGACCGTGATGCCAATCCTGAGCGATCCATTCGGCATGTTGTTGGGCCCATCTGTACGGGGCTGCATGGTGTCGTGGTTGCTAAGATGGACCTCGCCATGGACGTCGGGAGTGAAGTTGCGCATCATGCGGTGTACTGCATGACAAAAAGTTTTAAAAGTGACATAGCGCTGAGGTATGCTGCAAAGTGTCTCTTATCATCAGAACGGTTCAAGGGGTTCAGGAAACACCATGTAATACAGAAGCACATGCAGAATTTTTGGCACGTTAAAGCCCATCTGCCCTGTGAAATCAGTTCTGTGTTATTTGAATTTCACATTAGTACAATATCTAAATTTTACTGACCCATATGAGCGCAATGCACTGCTGTAGCAGGGAAAAGAAGGGAACCAGCGAAAAAATGCTCATATCGGAGCACAAAAGAAACCTAATATGCTCCTGTTTGAAAGACAGACAGAAAAGTGTAATACCAACCTGTCTCATTCTACCTTCCTCAGCACATTTTTAAAAAATCTTCCTATAAATTTTGTCATGCAAATACACTCCTGGAAATGGAAAAAAGAACACATTGACACCGGTGTGTCAGAGCCACCATACTTGCTCCGGACACTGCGAGAGGGCTGTACAAGCAATGATCACACGCACGGCACAGCGGACACACCAGGAACCGCGGTGTTGGCCGTCGAATGGCGCTAGCTGCGCGGCATTTGTGCACCGCCGCCGTCAGTGTCAGCCAGTTTGCCGTGGCATACGGAGCTCCATCGCAGTCTTTAACACTGGTAGCATGCCGCGACAGCGTGGACGTGAACCGTATGTGCAGTTGACGGACTTTGAGCGAGGGCGTATAGTGGGCATGCGGGAGGCCGGGTGGACGTACCGCCGAATTGCTCAACACGTGGGGCGTGAGGTCTCCACAGTACATCGATGTTGTCGCCAGTGGTCGGCGGAAGGTGCACGTGCCCGTCGACCTGGGACCGGACCGCAGCGACGCACGGATGCACGCCAAGACCGTAGGATCCTACGCAGTGCCGTAGGGGACCGCACCACCACTTCCCAGCAAATTAGGGACACTGTTGCTCCTGGGGTATCGGCGAGGACCATTCGCAACCGTCTCCATGAAGCTGGGCTACGGTCCCGCACACCGTTAGGCCGTCTTCCGCTCACGCCCCAACATCGTGCAGCCCGCCTCCAGTGGTGTCGCGACAGGCGTGAATGGAGGGACGAATGGAGACGTGTCGTCTTCAGCGATGAGAGTCGCTTCTGCCTTGGTGCCAATGATGGTCGTATGCGTGTTTGGCGCCGTGCAGGTGAGCGCCACAATCAGGACTGCATACGACCGAGGGACACAGGGCCAACACCCGGCATCATGGTGTGGGGAGCGATCTCCTACACTGGCCGTACACCACTGGTGATCGTCGAGGGGACACTGAATAGTGCACGGTACATCCAAACCGTCATCGAACCCATCGTTCTACCATTCCTAGACCGGCAAGGGAACTTGCTGTTCCAACAGGACAATGCACGTCCGCATGTATCCCGTGACACCCAACGTGCTCTAGAAGGTGTAAGTCAACTACCCTGGCCAGCAAGATCTCCGGATCTGTCCCCCATTGAGCATGTTTGGGACTGGATGAAGCGTCGTCTCACGCGGTCTGCACGTCCGGCACGAACGCTGGTCCAACTGAGGCGCCAGGTGGAAATGGCATGGCAAGCCGTTCCACAGGACTACATCCAGCATCTCTACGATCGTCTCCATGGGAGAATAGCAGCCTGCATTGCTGCGAAAGGTGGATATACACTGTACTAGTGCCGACATTGTGCATGCTCTGTTGCCTGTGTCTATGTGCCTGTGGTTCTGTCAGTGTGATCATGTGATGTATCTGACCCCAGGAATGTGTCAATAAAGTTTCCCCTTCCTGGGACAATGAATTCACGGTGTTCTTATTTCAATTTCCAGGAGTGTATATTCATGCTCTTTTATGCTGAGAGAAAGGAGACAGTGACAGGGGGAAAGAGACAGAAAAGTAATAAATACTGGTAAACAGTAGACAGTGGTTGTGGTATAGAGAGAGCAGAGGAGACAGTGGCAGTGTGACAGGAAGAGAGGAACACAGTGGCAGTGGAACGTAGTTGACAGTAATGGAACAGAGCTAGGAAAAGAGTGAAGCAGACACTGCCAGTGGGAGAAAAATAAACAGGATAGTGTGGAAGTGGGTGAGAGACAGTGATGAGAGACAGTATCACAACGACACCCGCCAGGGTAGCCAAGCGCACTAATACGCTGCTTCCTGGACTCGGGTAGGCGCGCCGGCCCCGAATCGAATCCACCCGGTGGATTAACGACGAGAGTCGGTGTGCCGGCGAGCCTGGATGTGGTTTTTAGGCAATTTTCCACATCCCGATAGGTGAATACCGCGCTGGTCCCCACGTTACGCCTCAGTTACACGCGTCGCAGACATTTGCAACATGTGTGCACTATTTCGCGATTTACACTAGACGCATACAGTTGGGGTACACTGATTCCATCCTGGGGGGTATGGGGTGGTGGCAGGAAGGGCATCCGGCCATCCCTAACTCTAACATTGCCAAATCCGGTGTAACCATGCCGTCCCTGCGATCGCTGCGGGACTATGGCGTAAGCGAAAGAAAGAAAGAAAGTAAGTCTGTCACAACGACAACGAGAAAGAAAAAGATAATGACAGTGAGAAGAGACCGCAGCAGTGCGAAGGAATGACAGAAATAGCAGCAAGTGAGAGCAAGAGGGAGACAGTGACAGAGGAGATGGTAATAGGAGGACAGAATGAAGAAGACTGTGCTGTGAGCCAGGAGACAGTGCCAGAGATACACAAAAGATAATGACAGTTTGGCTGAATGAGTGAGAATGGGGAATTGGCAGTGGACGTGTATTAGTTACAGCGATGGACTAGTCGGTGTGAGCGAGTTACAGCTGGGGCGCTTATGGGAATGGGACGTGAGTTGCATCTTCAAATGAACGCGTATATGTTCGCATGCAAAAAATTGTGGGAACATTTTTGGAAGTGGAAAAAACGTGAAAAGAGGCAGCTGGTACCCCACTTTCCAGTCAGTCTTTTAAAAAGAAGCATATTCGCTTTTTTTGTGCTCCGACAGGAGCACTTGTTTTTGCTGTTTGTTAATATTTAGATTCTTGCTGATCGAATATTCTCTTGAAATGTCTGTAAAAATGGAGATGTGGATTTTTCAACTTGGAAATATAATCAGAAAGAGACGTTGAGACAAATTCGCGCCTACGTAATGTGAGGAAAAAAAGGATGAAACTCTGCTATAATCAGAAGGAGCTTATGAGTCTTACACAATAAATATTTTGTAAGCATGATTGGTACTGAAGGAGCAGGTTTGCAACGCAGTGCTCTGTAGTTCTATGAACACCATGACACCAGTGGGAAAAACGTTTGATAACGGTGGCAATGAAAATGTTCTGACTCAGTCTTAAGCCCAAGCAAAAACAAAAACTAGTTATGTTTTTTATCGCTCTGTTCTGATTCAAGAATTACTTGTCAACTGTGTGTCTCATCGTACTTAATACCATCTGACAAACTAAAAGAAGGCTTTAACAGTCTTGAATTGACATCAGTAAATTAGTATTTTTTGAGGGTAATTATTACAGGTACTATGCACGGAAAAAACGCATACTGCGAAGGAGATTATATTGAATAGAAGGGTGGGGCCAGGGTTAACTTGGAAACTGGTGACATAAGTCGGCCAGGTATGTGCTGCGCTGCTGAGGAGTGAAAGGAGTTTCCAGGCAACTGGGGACAGACTCCGTGCGGCAGGGTACTGGATCAGTACTTTTTTTGCAGATCGATCAGTCTTCATACACAGGAAGTGACAGGCAAAGTTTGAGTTTCTTCAGCACAGTTCTGCAAAGCTTCACATCCATCTATTGTATGACGGCGAAAAAACGCCACCGAGACAAAGAAAACGGCTACCACACAAACGTAAGTTGTGTATCGACTGCTAAAACCACGCTGTATATAGATTAGGCTCGGCAACGTAATGTCACAATATCCAAAATGTGATAAGTTCAATCACAGATAGTCATTTCTACAAATTCAGGTAAATTCTACAATGAGCAGAACGTCTACTCCAGATTCCACAGGAACGCGGATGCCTACTCTGTGAGGTACACATACAACGGACTTTTCATCCTTGCCTAGACGACACAATGACTCCAGATGCTTCCGCCGCAGTTAGTCGAAGCGAACAAGACGGTTACGATCTTGTACGGGTCAGGAGAGTTATGTACATAGTACGTGGATTAAGGACGGAAAAGAGGCTGGGGAAGCAGATGTTGCACTCTCGGCTCAAAAGAGAACGCACAAATGACGACAAGGTTAGTAGAGATTCTTGTGAAAAGATCTAAACGCGAAAGATACAAAAACTATCACCGTCACACCGTAGCAAAAGATCTGACAGAGAATCCGACAAAATACTGGCCCTATGTAAGATCGCTAAGCGGGTCTATGGCTTCTACTCAGTCCCTTGTTGATCAGCCTAGTGTGGAAGTTAAAGATAGCCGAAGTTTCAAATTTCACGTTCAAGAAATCGGACAAACATGCCGTCATTTGACCACCGGACAAACTTCCGTATGTACGACACAGTAATAAGCATTCCTGTCGAAGAGAAACTACTGAAGGATTTGAAAGCAAATAAACCACCAGGTCCGGATGGAATAAAAAAAAATGGTTCAAATGGTTCTGAGCACTATGGGACTTAACATCTGAGGTCATCAGTCCCCTAGAACTTAGAACTACTTAATCCTAAGTAACCGAAGGACGTCACACACATCCATGCCCGAGGCACGATTCGAACCTGCGACCATAGTGGTCGCGCGGTTCCAGACTGTAGCGCCTAGAACCGCTCGGCCACACCGGCCGGCCGGATGGAATTCCCGTGTCGGTTTCACGAAGAGTACTCCTACAGCATTGGCCCCTTAGCAATCCTCCATTTACCGCGAGTCTCTCGCCCAGCACAAAGTCCCAAGCGACTGGAAAAAAGCGGAGGTGACGCCTGTATACAAGAAGGATAAAAGAACGGACCCGCAAAATTACAGACCAATATCCCTAACTTCGGTTTGCTGCAGAATTCTTGAACATATTTCCACTTTGAATATAATAAACTTTCTTGAGTCAGATGCTTATGTCCGCAAATCAGCATGGTTTTAGAAAGCATCGCTCGTACGAAGCTAGCCTGCCCTTTTGTCACTTGATATACTGAGAGCTATGGATGAAGGGCAACAGGCAGATTCCGTATTTGTAGATTTCCGGAAGGCGTTTGACACGGTGCCCAGTTGGATAGCATATGAAATAAGTTCATAGATGTATGAGTGGGCTGAAGACTTCTTAAGTAATGGAACCCAGTGTGTTCCCTTCGACGGCGTGTGTTCGTCAGGGACAACGGTATCGCCAGGAATGCCCCAGGGAAGTGTGACAGGACCACTGTTGTTCTCTGTATACAGGAATGATTTGGCGGACAGGAGAGCAGCAATCTGCGATTGTTTGCTGATGGTGCTGTGTTGCACGGTAAGGTGTTGGAGTAGAGTGGCTGTAGAAAGATGCAAGAGGATTTACACAAAATTTCTAGTTGGTGTGATGAATGGCAGCTAGCTCTAACTATGGAAAAATGAAAGTTAATGCGGATGAGTAGGAAGAACAAACGCGTACTGTTCGGATTCAGTATTACTAGTGTCCTGTTTGACACAGTCATGTCGTTTAAATATCTGTGCGTAACGTTGCAAAGCGATATGAGGTGGACCGAGTTTGTGAGACTTATAGTAGAGAAGGCAAATGGTCGACTTCTGTTTATTGGGAGAATTTTAGGAAAAAGTGGTTCACCTGTAAAGGAGAGCGCTTATAAGACGCTGTTGCGACCTATTCTTGAGTACTGCTGGATTGTTTGGGATTCGTTCCAGGTCGGATTGAAGGAAGACATCGAAACAATTCAGAGGGGGGCTGCTACATTTGCTACCGGTAGGTTCTAACAACACTTAAATGTTACGGAGATGCTTCGGGAACTCAAATGAGAATCCTTGGATTGAAGGCGACGTTCTTTTAGAGAAATGTTATTGAGAATATTTAAAGAACTGGCATTTGAAGCTGACTGCCGGACAATTCTACTGCTGGCAAGATGGATTGCGCGTAAGGACTACGAAGAGAAGATAAGAGAAAGTAGAGCTCTTACGGAGGCATGTAGAAAGTCTTTTTTCGCTCTCTCTACTTG
Source organism: Schistocerca nitens (assembly GCF_023898315.1). NCBI lineage: Eukaryota > Metazoa > Arthropoda > Insecta > Orthoptera > Acrididae > Schistocerca > Schistocerca nitens. The sequence goes on along the minus strand of NC_064614.1, from coordinate 640,875,431 downwards.
CGAGTGGAACAGGGAAGGAAATGAATAGTAGTGGTAGAGGGTAGCCTCGGCCACGCTCCATACAATGGCTTGCGGAGTAACTATGTAGATGTAGATATGTATCAGCCTGCTAATTTATTTGTAGATCCCATTTAATCTATAATTGTAATTAATAACAGCAACGACTCCAGTTTTTATTCCGTCCTTAGGAAAACACTAGCGGTATAATTCTTAATTACGAATAACACAGACTTCTCTAGTGAACGGAAATAACACCTTGCTACATTCGCCAGTGAACGATACAAATTGACTACAGAAAACATAGCAAACGGACATCAGGTCGACACGTGTACTTTAAATATGATTTTCATGATGTTCCAGTGTTATCCCAACTCTGCATAACCAGAAGTAGTCCAACGCCTAACTATACAGTAGCTTCGTCAACCGCTGTCCGATTTCCTCTTCTCATTCTTCTGGACTGCTTCAGCGCAGCAGCGGTAACAAGCTGATCTCAAGAAGAACTGACGTAACACTAAAGAAAACATAATCTTTCCTACAGACGGATCATATATTCATAGCTTCACCAATCATGTTTGTCGAGCAGAAAAAAAACCTTTGTTCACATTTACAGGACAGATTCCCGCAAGCAAATCAAAACCTTACCCTACTCCCTACCCTCCTCTCTCTTTCTCTCTGTCTTTTCCTCAATACCTTGAATGATACAAAGCACTCTTAGTGTATAATACTAGCAACACGGCAGGAATTCGCACAGGTAGCACTAAGTATCTGCAGCCGGACGACTTCTTTTTATCATGTATTGATGTATACAAACCTTACTCACACTGATTCAACGTCTCAAAATCCCTACAGTAGTGCCTAAGCCTTCACACAACGACTGAAAAACATGATAGGGGACTGTAATTTACAATATGTATAAAATACACACAAACCTGCCTAGTGAATCTTTATATCTGTTTGTGAAAATCTTATCAAAATCCGTTGAGTAGTTCCTCAGGACCCCCCCCCCCCCCCCATGAACCATGGACCTTGCTGTTGGTGGGGAGGCTTGCGTGCCTCAGCGATACAGATAGCCGCACCGTAGGTGCAACCACAACGGAGGGGTATCTGTTGAGAGGCCAGACAAACGTGTGGTTCCTGAAGAGGGGCAACGGCCTTTTCAGTAGTTGCAAGGGCAACAGTCTGGATGATTGACTGATCTGGCCTTCTAACAATAACCGAAACGGCCTTGCTGTGCTGGTACTGCGAACGGCTGAAAGCAAGGGGAAACTACAGCCGTAATTTTTCCCGAGGGCATGCAGCTTTACTGTATGATTAAATGATGATGGCGTCCTCTTGGGTAAAATATTCCGGAGGTAAAATAGTCCCGGATCTCCGGGCGGGGACTACTCAAGAGGATGTCGTTATCAGGAGAAAGAAAACTGGCGTTCTACGGGTCGGAGCGTGGAATGTCAGATCCCTTAACCGGGCAGGTAGGTTAGAAAATTTAAAAAGGGAAATGGATAGGTTAAAGTTAGATATAGTGGGAATTAGTGAAGTTCGGTGGCAGGAGGAACAAGACTTCTGGTCTGGTGACTACAGAGTTACAAATACAAAATCAAATAGGGGTAATGCAGGAGTCGGTTTAATAATGAATAGGAAAATAGGAATGCGGGTAAGCTACTACAAACAGCATAGTGAACGCATTATTGTGGCCAAGATAGATACGAAGCCCACACCTACTACAGTAGTACAAGTTTATATGCCAACTAGCTCTGCAGATGACGAAGAAATTGAAGAAATGTATGATGAAATAAAAGAAATTATTCAGATAGTGAAGGGAGACGAAAATTTAATAGTCATGGGTGACTGGAATTCGAGTGTAGGAAAAGGGAGAGAAGGAAACATAGTAGGTGAATATGGATTGGGGCTAAGAAATGAAAGAGGAAGCCGCCTGGTAGAATTTTGCACAGAGCATAACTTAATCATAGCTAACACTTGGTTTAAGAATCATGAAAGAAGGTTGTATACCTGGAAGAACCCTGGAGATACTAAAAGGTATCAGATAGATTATATAATGGTAAGACAGAGATTTAGGAACCAGGTTTTAAATTGTAAGACATTTCCAGGGGCAGATGTGGACTCTAACCACAATCTATTGGTTATGACCTGTAGATTAAAACTGAAGAAACTGCAAAAAGGTGGGAATTTAATGAGATGGGACCTGGATAAACTGAAAGAACCAGAGGTTGTACAGAGTTTCAAGGAGAGCATAAGGGAACAATTGACTGGAATGGGGGAAAGAAATACAGTAAAAGAAGAATTGGTAGCTTTGAGGGATGAAGTAGTGAAGGCAGCAGAGGATCAAGTAGGTAAAAAGACGAGGGCTAATAGAAATCCTTGGGTAACAGAAGAAATATTGAATTTGATGAAAGGAGAAAATATAAAAATGCAGTAAATGAAGCAGGCAAAAAGGAATACAAACGTCTTAAAAATGATATCGACAGGAAGTGCAAAATGGCTAAGCAGGGATGGCTAGAGGACAAATTTAAGGATGTAGAGGCTTGTCTCACTAGGGGTAAGATAGATACTGCCTACAGGAAAATTAAAGAGACCTTTGGAGATAAGAGAACGACTTGTATGAATATCAAGAGCTCAGATGGAAACCCAGTTCTAAGCAAGGAAGGGAAAGCAGAAAGGTGGAAGGAGTATATAGAGGGTCTATACAAGGGCGATGTACTTGAGGACAATTTTATGGAAATGGAAGAGGATGTAGATGAAGATGAAATGGGAGATACGATACTGCATGAAGAGTTTGACAGAGCACTGAAAGACCTGAGTCGAAACAAGGCCCCCGGAGTAGACAACATTCCATTGGAACTACTGACAGCCTTGGGAGAGCCAGTCCTGACAAAACTCTACCATCTGGTGAGCAAGATGTATGAAATAGGCGAAATAACCTCAGACTTCAAGAAGAATATAATAATTCCAATCCCAAAGAAAGCAGGTGTTGACAGATGTGAAAATTACCGAACTATCAGTTTAATAAGTCACAGCTGCAAAATACTAACACGAATTCTTTACAGACGAATGGAAAAACTAATAGAAGCCAACCTCGGGGAAGATCAGTTTGGATTCCGTAGAAACACTGGAACACGTGAGGCAATACTGACCTTACGACTTATCTTAGAAGAAAGATTAAGGAAAGGCAAACCTACGTTTCTAGCATTTGTAGACATAGAGAAAGCTTTTGACAATGTTGACTGGAATACTCTCTTTCAAATTCTAAAGGTGGCAGGGGTAAAATACAGGGAGCGAAAGGCTATTTACAATTTGTACAGAAACCAGATGGCAGTTATAAGAGTCGAGGGACATGAAAGGGAAGCAGTGGTTGGGAAGGGAGTAAGACAGGGTTGTAGCCTCTCCCCGATGTTATTCAATCTGTATATTGAGCAAGCAGTAAAGGAAACAAAAGAAAAATTCGGAGGAGGTATTAAAATCCATGGAGAAGAAATAAAAACTTTGAGGTTCGCCGATGACATTGTAATTCTGTCAGAGACAGCAAAGGACTTGGAAGAGCAGTTGAATGGAATGGACAGTGTCTTGAAAGGAGGATATAAGATGAACATCAACAAAAGCAAAACGAGGATAATGGAATGTAGTCGAATTAAGTCGGGTGATGCTGAGGGAATTAGATTAGGAAATGAGACACTTAAAGTAGTAAAGGAGTTTTGCTATTTGGGGAGCAAAATAACTGATGATGGTCGAAGTAGAGAGGATATAAAATGTAGACTGGCAATGGCAAGGAAATCGTTTCTGATGAAGCGAAATTTGTTAACATCGAGTATAGATTTAAGTGCCAGGAAGTCATTTCTGAAAGTATTTGTATGGAGTGTAGCCATGTATGGAAGTGAAACATGGACGACAAATAGTTTGGACAAGAAGAGAATAGAAGCTTTCGAAATGTGGTGCTACAGACGAATGCTGAAGATTAGATGGGTAGATCACATAACTAATGAGGAAGTACTGAATAGGATTGGGGAGAAGAGAAGTTTGTGGCACAACTTGACCAGAAGACGGGACCGGTTGGTAGGACATGTTCTGAGGCATCAGGGGATCACCAATTTAGTATTGGAGGGCAGCGTGGAGGGTAAAAATCGTAGAGGGAGACCAAGAGATGAATACACTAAGCTGATTCATAAGGATGTAGGTTGCAGTAGGTACTGAGAGATGAAGAAGCTTGCACAGGATAGAGTAGCATGGAGAGCTGCATCAAACCAGTCTCAGGACTGAAGACCACAACAACAACAACAGTTCCTCAGATTAGCTCCTTACATACAGACAGGTATGTATAGATTTCTTACTGTCTAAATTATTCTAGCTGTTCGCGAGCCTCGTGAGGATAAAATTTGCTGTTATGTGTTAACTTCCATCCCATAACAATTTGTCTCTCTGCCGTTAGTTACTGTAAAATCTTAACCGATGAAATGCGTTATATAGTAGGCCTCCACGATCGTTGAAATCCTGAGTTAAACATTTCCAGGCTTGTGGCCGTGTAGTCATTTTCTTCGTAGACTTATTTTCATTACGTAGCCACAAACTCCGAAAAGTTTCATTGATGATGAAATGTGGCATCTACTCAACATAAGTTTCTTCTTTCTTTTCTTGAAATTCCTATTATTTTAATTTGTTTCTATTATCAAATTTGCATTGTGTTCTCTCATATTCCCACTAGAATGTTTCCGAATACTCCTGTTTACTTCTTGATATTCTGTCATATCCATATTATCGTTTGTTTGAAACCATCTTCTTCCCTTAGAACAGCTCGAATGTTCCATTCATGATTTTGTTTCATTTCCTTGCTTCGCGTCTGTCACTCTTTTGCTGTTTCTCTAGCTGCCTTTGTTAAGCAATACTCCCTTTCGTCTTGTACAATCTCTGTTTTCCTAAGCCGCTGAACTTGTTGCTTCACTTCAAGTTGTCATACCTCTTTATCCAGAAATAAACGACCACGGTACGTATTTGTAATTTCTTTTCTACTGAGTCTGTATCTATTCAGTTTTGTATGTATTTTTATGATACATCTTAATCGTCTATGATCACTTAAAACTCTAAATTCTTTAGTGCTGCATATTTTTTTCATTGCTCAATAAAATTAATCTTTATCTCATTGTCCAGCGTTGGCCTGCTACTTGTGATAAAAAAAATATGTATACAATGCAAAAAAAACTAGTCACAACTTTCTAAAATTATAAATGGAGTATATAGTATTGTAAACAAAATTTTATAAATTAATTATAATATTAATTATTTTTACGCGAGTTATTCCAAACGCTGCACTACAGCATTCCCAGTGGTGAAATGCAATCTGAACTATCGTTAACTTTCCTAGGGGCCACAAAAATTGTATGTTAGATACCAGTGTCATCTCTGACTACTTTTGCATGTCATTCCCTCTCCTTTCCTACGCGGAGTTACCAATCAGCCGAGCAACACTGGAAACTATGGACTGGAAACAGCGGTAGTTTTTGATTATTTTTACATATCTCCCCCTTCCCACTCCAATCCACACTCAACGGTCTGAAAGGTGTGTCTGTATTAAGTTTGGTTTTGCTGCACCAGGCATTCTAGAATTAAGCTTGCATATGACCCCTTTGCCTCACCTACTCCCATCCACAAGAGCGCTTGTTGTGTCGCTACCCCCCAGTATCACTGGTGTACCAAATTCAGTTGAAATGCTCCGAACACTCTAAAACAGCGTTGTAGAGCTACCTTAGGCTGCCGTTGACCACTATAAGTAAGCGTAGACTACGCTAGTTTTTCTAGTAGGTTTGGGTAGTTAAGGTCGTACCAGCGTTACCTGTATATTTGTGCGTTACATACATATCGGACGTTACCTCATAACGATCGCTTTCTTTGGACATGCGACCAGTGTCATTAGATTCCCGTAAAAACCGGAAGCGGTGAACCATCATGGAACTGTGTTGTTGTTGTAGTCTTCAGTCCTGAGACTGGTTTGATGCAGCTCTCCATGCTACTCTATCCTGTGCAAGCTTCTTCATCTCCCAGTACCTACTGCAACCTACATCCTTCTGAATCTGCTTAGTGTATTCATCTCTTCGTCTCCCTCTACGATTTTTACCCTCCACGCTGCCCTCCAATGCTAAATTTGTGATCCCTTGATGCCTCAAAACATGTCCTACCAACCGACCCTTCTTCTAGTCAAGTTGTGCCACAAACTTCTCTTCTCCCCAATCCTATTCAATACCTCCTCATTAGTTACGTGATCTACCCACCTTATCTTCAGCATTCTTCTGTAGCACCACATTTCGAAAGCTTCTATTCTCTTCCTGTCCAAACTGGTTATCGTCCATGTTTCACTTCCATACATGGCTACACTCCATACAAATACTTTCAGAAACGACTTCCTGACACTTAAATCTATACTCGATGTTAACAAATTTCTCTTCTTCAGAAACGATTTCCTTGCCATTGCCAGTCTACATTTTATATCCTCTCTACTTCGACCATCATCAGTTATTTTACTCCCTAAATAGCAAAACTCCTTTACTACTTTAAGTGTCTCACTTCCTAATCTAACCCCCTCAGCGTCACCCGATTTAATTAGACTACATTCCATTATCCTCGTTTTGCTTTTGTTGATGTTCATCTTATATCCTCCTTTCAAGACACTGTCCATTCCGTTCAACTGCTCTTCCAAGTCCTTTGCTGTCTCTGACAGAATTACAATGTCATCGGCGAACCTCAAAGTTTTTACTTCTTCTCCATGAATTTTAATACCTACTCCGAATCATGGAACTGAATGAGGATATATGAAGGGCCGCGTAGCCTACAGAACATTTTTAATCTATATAGTCATCATCCTGTCTTTTACTTAAGAATGAACAGTATTTATAACAAATTGAAACTGTCAATGTTTAATTCAGATTTTATTCCAAAACTGTTGATTTTCTATTTAAAACAGAGGCGCATTTTGTAGCAAAATTAAACACAACAATAAAGAATTTATGATATAGCACTAGAAAACGCAATTTTCTCAACAAAAAGGTAAAATAAAAAACTACAAAACAAAAATATATTAGACGTCGCTTCAATACTTCATCGAACTTATATAAAACATGTATTTGTTATTCATAAACAACTTCTGCATTTACCAATAGTAATAGGAAAATCTTGCATTTTATCATGATTAAGAGCATTCTATTGAGTGCAAAATAACAGTAATTACGATTATTTTTTTGATGATGATGCGTGTAAACAGTACTTGCATCGAAAGTAATTGCTTTGGTTACATGAAAAGCGCAAAAGTCACCCAATCAGCTAATTTTTAATTCTTATAAAATGCAATTTATATTCTGTAAGGATATAAAATACGGAATTGGCTAACACTGAATAATGTGCGGTACTAATTCTGTGCAAAACAAACAGAAAAACAAAGAATACGTCAGCTTCCAGTTTTCATCACCCCTGGTCTAGGTACTGAATTACATTAGGGCTGTTACCAACCAGTGTAACCAGGACCGTGCTTAGGACCTAAATACCCCCATGCTGAACCAGTGATGCAGGCTCTACCAGCAGCAATGTGTTGACCAACCCGCGGAACTAGAGTTTTAGAGCAGGTTTAGAATAAAAGCATATAACGCAGCTTTTAAGGTGTACAACTTAACTATATAACCTTTTACTATACAATATATAAATTAATTGATAAGCCGAAACGCTTTCAAATGAAATTAGATGACACTAACACAGAGCTCAAATCTGGAACTTACAAAACAAAACACGAAGTATCGCAATGACGCCTAGTCGAAGCTAGCTGGAACGACGTGGAATTATGGATTAAGCGCACTGAGGACTTCTGTGTGTGAGAAGTGCACACGTACACGTCCACATGTTCTGAGACCATTGTGCATCAGGAGTTGTGCTTTGTCAGCAGAGGGTACATGTTTCCGGTTTCCTGCAGACAGACCTCTGCTGCGGTTCGGATAACAGGTGCATCATAGGGCGAGACTGAAATGGCACGGCAACTGGAAACGTACACCAAAGTCGAAGTACGTGGGACTGTACAATTCTTGTGGGCCAGATGTATAAATTACACCCAGAACAACGTGAAATTCCCCCAGCGTCTCGTCCACCCGTAGTGAAATGTTGCCAGAGTTTAACTAAGGCTGCACAGGCGTAGGTGATGCTGATCGGTAAGTCCAGATCCTCCACAATGGGATTTTCATCTTTTCGACAAGAAGATGAAGCATCTGGAGGAAAGACATTTTCCAACCATTGGGCCGACCGTGGGGGCCACGCGGTTCTAGGCGCTGCAGTCCGGAACCGCGCGACAGCTGCGGTCGCAAGTTCGAATCCTGCCTCGGGCATGGATGTGTGTGATGTCCTTAGGTTAGTTAGGTTTAAGTAGTTCTAAGTTCTAGGTGACTGATGACCTCAGATGTTAAGTCCCATAGTGCTCAGAGCCATTTAACCGAATGCCTCCAGGAATTTGACGCGAATGAGCGAGGGCTTTGAGAACTAAATGTTGACTTAATCCATACAGCTGTCCATAGAAAAATTCCACTGAATAAGTCCATACAAAATAATTATGCTTGCTGCACTTACTTATCACAGTATTAAACCTAATATACTCTTTTAGTTTAAATTTTCGTGGTGCAGGGCCCTAGGCTGCAGATTACATAGCATGCGCCTAAATACGCTTTTCTTTTAAAAAAAAAAAAAAAAGAAAGAAAAAGACATCATCAGCCTTTAACTGGTTTGGTGCGGCCCGCCATGAATTTCTCTCCCGTGCCAATCTCTTCATCTCAGAGTAGCAATTGCAACCTGCGTCCTCAGTTCCTTGCTGGATGGATTCCAGCCTCTGTCTTCCTCTACAGTTTTTTTCCCTCTCCAGCTCCCTCTAGTACCACGGAAGTTATTGCCTGACGTCTTAACAGATGTCCTATCATCCTGTCCCTTCTCCTTGTCAGTGTTTTCCACACATTCCTTTCCTCTCCGATTCTGCGCAGAACCACTTCATTCCTTACCTTATCAGTCCACCCAACTTTCAACATTCGTCTGTAGCACCACATTTCAAATGCTTCGATTCTCTTCTTTCCTGGTTCTCCAAAAGTAAATTTTTCGTATCTGTACATTGCTGTGTTCCATTCTGCTGTGTACATTTTCAGAAATTTCTTCCTCAAGTCAAGGTCTATGTTTGATACCAGTAGGCCAGGAATGCCCATTCTGCCAGTCTTAGTCTGATTTTGACGTATTCCTTGCTCCGTCCGTCATTGGTTATTTTGCTGCCTAAGTAGCAGAATTCCTTAACTTGATCTACTTCGTGACCATCGATCCTGATAAGTTTCTCGCTGTTCTTATTTCTGCTACTTCTCATTACTTTCGTCTTTTAAATACGCTATCTGATGTATGCGGACATTGTACTGTGGAACTGTCCGCTAGATGTCACGAGACGCCGTCGCGCCAACATAAAAGGAGGCGAAAATTACTGTGTACTCAGAATCATAAGCGATGCTCCGCGTTACACACGCACCGCGGACCTTCACCGGGAATATCGGCTAGATACCCTCTTGCAGGTAGTCCAAAAACTTTCCACACGACTGTACAGAAACACGAGACACTCGCATAACCCGTTTATTCTTCCTCTGAGGAACTACGACCAGAACCATAGATGGAAACATAATAGACCAAAGACACTACTAGCAAGAAACTAAACACCTATGGCCAATAGCACGCTAACGCAACAGTACTGGCGAGCCCCTGCAACACAACTACTATTGGCAACCCCAGCTGCTCGGCCCGCCGAAACACAGGCAATCGCAGGGAAGCCGTACTGTACACAACACGCAAACCAGTCATACACACCCCCTACACTATGAGCTGATCTATGGCCGACCGCCCACTAATGTATGACGACCTCGGACCTCGGACTGTTACAAGGTCGAAGCCACTGCAGCAGGCCCAGGAGAATTCACAGGAGCCCAGTTGCAGCACCCGGACTGACCCATCTACAACGAGCACCCGCAGTGACAAAGGTAACGATGCACGATACCTCGCACTGACGTAACCTCACCTTGCATGCACTGTCGCAGCTAGCAAGCCGCTACTGCCCTTACTACCCATCCTGCTGTCGCAGAGGTTTTTTCCCTTGGCGGTTTTTTCCCTCTGCCCTTACAAACCGCTACCCTTCGACCGCTTTCATCCACTTTGTGTCTCCTGATGGACCATGTCAATGAGTAATCTTCCAGACGCATGGTTAACATCACATCCCGCATCCTGTGACTCCTGATTCGAAAACTAACATGTTATATGGAGGTTACAATAGAACTTTTGGTTTCATCATCACGTCAGTGTGGGCGTGGAAAAAAAACTGTGTTGTCAGTAGAGAAACAGTAACAGCAGAATGGTTCGATCGGAACAGCCCAGTGATTTCGAAAGTGGACAAGTCCATGGATGTAAGCAGAGTAGGAAATCCATTGGGGACATTTCAGCCCTTCTAAAGCGGCCGAAGACGACTGTGTGATGTGATTGCAAAGTAGAAATGCAAAGGACCAACCGCAGCTACGCCAAAACCAGTAAAACGTCATGGACTGACTGATAGAGAGCGTCGAGATTTACGGAGGGTGGTTCTAAAAATCGTATGAAATCAGCGAAAGGAATCAGCGCGAGTTCCGAAGTACTATCAGTTGTCCAGCTAGCACAATGATTGTGCGTTGGGTCCTCAAAAGAATGATTTACAGTTGTCGAGAAGATCTTCATAAGCCACACATTTCTGTAGTCAGTGCACAGCGATGCTTGCAGTAGTCTCCTGTTCGAAGGGAAATAGCAGCAAACAGGGAAAGAACGGAACTGGAGCAGGAAAAAATGCATTCTATGCATGGACAGCAAGCCTAACCCACAACGACTACGCTCAAGGAAAAATTTCCTCAGAACATCGGAGAAACTAGGAACCACTGATGAAGCCAGGCTGCAACTATGAATGAGAAATCGAATCCTCTAGATTGGAAAATATTTTCAGAATCTTTACCCCCTAGTCATGACGAGATTTGGCCAATGTGGAAGTTCTTGAATAGGCTGACGTCAGGAGTGGGCAGATCTTGGGTTAATTTGGCAAATGGAAATACATTGCAAAACAAAGCCCAATGTGACTGCAGAGAAGAACAGACTGCTCAACATGTGCCTCAGTGTCAACTGTGTCCAGCCATCAGCACAGAAGATGACGCAAAGTGCACTGGAAGTGGACAAATTTTAGTCAATGATTATACTGTGTTGATCTGTCAACAGTTGTACAAATAGTGTTTTATGTATGTTGCTGACACGAGAATAATAAAGCAGCATGTGTGATCAATTGACTGTGTACAGTTAACATTTCTGAAATGGACTGGTCCACCCAGTGTCCCGACCAGAACCCAACAAAACATCTTTGTGATGAGTTAGAATGTCGACATCGCTCCAGATCCCAGTGACCAACGTCACTATCTTCCCTGGTTTCCGCTTTTGACGGCGTATGGGCTACTCTTTTAGCAGCTGAAAGACTCCCCATCCAAGGTTTCAAGACGTCAAACAAAGAGAAGCGTGGAGCCGGTCAAGCTAGAAGACAAGATTCTTGGATTGCAAGCGGCAGGATGTTTTGACAATTTTTTTTATTTATAACACATGCAACTACATTAGAACTGTCACAAGGAGCAAGGAAAATACATTCCACCAACACACGGCGCTAGCCGTACAACACTCTTATTGCGAGAATCAGGGAAATTGTAAGTAGCCTTTGTGCGCGAATGGTCTATTTCAGCCCCCACCGCAGACGCAATGTGCCCCAAGAAGGAAATCTCTTGTGTAGCAAAAGTGACCTAACTCGGCGTCACCGTCAGCCCCGCCTCCCTTAAACGAGTCAAGACCTGCTCTAGGTGCCTTAAATGTTCATCAAAACTATCACTGTACACCACAATATCGTCCAAGTAATGGTATACACACTTCAAGTCTCCAAGCACATTATTTAACAAGCGCGAGAGAACCGCCATCCCGGTGGTTAACCCAAAGGCACCCAATTGAATTCATAGAGATTATAATTCGTACAGATTCCTCGGCTAATGGTACCAGATAATACACCTGGTAAAGGTCCAAAACAGTGAAAATTCGTACCCCTGTAAACCATGTAAAACAATAGTGTAAGTCCGGTAGTGGAACCCATTCAAGGACAACTTTCTGGTTAAAGCGCCGGTAATACACTACTGGATGGTATCCACCCTTATTAAACATAAGGACCAAAAATATGGGAGAAGTGTACGGAGACACCGACGGCCTATTGACACAATCTATTAAGAGTTGATCTACTATTTTAGGCAAATCACGCATTTTTGGCGGCGGAAGCCGATAGCGGGCCTGCCTGACACGGCTCTGCGCAGTTACTTTTATCTTACACTATTTTGATGGTCATACCCAGTCTATTAGTCAATACCTTGGGAAGTCGCCGCAACAATTTCAACAAGCACTCCGTTTCACCTGTCGGCAAATGTCCTACCCCAAACTCGGCTTCCTATCCCTGAACAGTATAGACACTAATAAGCGTAAGATGTTTAACAACTTAAGCCTATCTCAGGGCAGAACTTAAAGAACAACTCTCGCTTCCCGTAGTGTAACACACACTGACTACAGACTAGGAATTATATCCTAACAAGAACCCAAGCACCGAGCCTTTTACCACCCACACTTTAACGGGCCACGTAAACTTGCCATTACCAAGTGTGATTCTGATTTGCCCGATGATCACAAGGGCGTCCCCAGCGGCTGTACAACACCCCTCACTCCTTGGTTCTAACTGGGACAAACCCATCACATGCCTATGAGCCGCAAACCAGCCGGCCGAAGTGGCCGTGCGGTTAACGGCGCTGCAGTCTGGAACCGCAAGACCGCTACGGTCGCAGGTTCGAATCCTGCCTCGGGCATGGATGTTTGTGATGTCCTTAGGTTAGTTCGGTTTAACTAGTTCTAAGTTCTAGGGGACTAATGACCTATGCAGTTGAGTCCCATAGTGCTCAGAGCCATTTGAACCGCAAACCAGTCAAAATCAAATAAAGCGACAGTGCTTCCGGAATCTAGCAAGGCACACACAGGCTCCATGTTAACAGCGGTACGTACAGAGAGGAAGTGCGCTCCACTGAGAACGCACAACTTGGGATGCCCATGCAGCAGGCGGGGCCTTTTGGTCCCCTGCCGCAATGCTAACAACAATTTTATCCAGATCTGAAAAGATGTTGGTTTCTCACCAGAGACAACTCACGAACAATCAGATGCATCCCTTCCAAAATATAATGGACGGAGTTGATTTCAGAGGTCTCAAGAGACAGGACAATCCAGGATACCAAGACCCTCTTGACATACTCTGCCAGTGCTTCATCAGCGGCTTGAACCCTACAAAACAATTGTTCAGCAACGTACTTTCTCCGATGTGAACCGAGACACTGCTCCAGAACTATCTTGTGGAGAGGGGCTAAACCCTGCTTCCAGTACTTGGGCTACCAAATGGCTTAGACGCCCTTGTTTTAGTGGATAAATTGCATGACAAATTACTGTGAGAGAAACTTGAAAGACGGCCTCCTGCTCTTCCAATTTAACGGTGAGCCACAATATTTTTATCTATCCATACCATTAAATGTTCGAATGTGTATGAATTCCTAAACGACCACATTGCTGAGGTCATCGGTCCCTTAAACTAACTTACGCGAAGAACACACACGCCCACACCCGAGGGAGGACTCTAATCTCAAACGGGAGGGGCCGCGCAATCCGTGACACGGCGCCTCTAACCGCGTGGCCACTCCGCGCGGCTACTTATCGTTAACTGAAAGGTCCCTGACGCTGTGAATGATTAGCAAAAATGGGTTGGAGAGCTCCAGAAACTGATTAGAACAATCTACTTGCCTTCCAGTAATTTCCCAGTACTATGTGTTCGGTCTTCCCCCACCTGACTTAGGAAGGGGAGGAGCCTCTGTACGACAAAATCTCCTCTTGCAATGTCTGTATAAAGGATGCATTTTCAACGTCGACATCTAACACTCGAAGGTCGTTCACTCTATTCATTACAAGGTTCATCAGAGCGTGCAACCTCAAAATATGGCCCTTAACCAGCTTTTCTAAAGCGTCCTACAAGCGTAGACACAGGTTGGCGAGATTGCCTTGGCGTACTCCTCAAGCCGCTGCAATCCATATTGAAGCTGTTCCTTCCTCAGGTAATTTATCCCAAAGACGCTTCTAGCTCTGGTGATGAAGAACACCACAAACAAAAGGATTTTACAGTCGGAGCAAATAGAAGTCCATCACAATGAAACAATTTTGCAAATAAACACTTCCTTAATTAAACTCTGTCCAAATGCCAAGTGTCACGCTTGCATGAGTCAAAGAAGCGAACCATCCTCTGCTACCATTCAAAACCTCTTCGGCAAGATGAAAGGACAGTGACCTTAGAGATGGTCAAGCTAGAAAACAAGGTTCGTGGATTGAAAACGGCAGGATATTCCGACAAAAAAAATTTTCAGCAGCCGTTTCTTATTAGCAACCCAACACGTTAAGTATTCGTTATTTTCCGAGCAGTTAAGCGGCCCACTGCAGACAAACAGCTATTGAAATAAGGGGGTTACAAGAACACTAGCTCCGCTATTTAGTAACCAGGTAGGATGGCGTACATTACTGGCAACATTCAAGATTAAGCAGTATGCTAAATCTCACTAAACCATTAAACACAACATAGTTACCGAACGCTACCGTTCTTAGCACTAGCAGACAACCTGCCTAGCCCACAGATGGAAACGGCGCTGGCCCCACGCGCACCACTTCAACCAAGAAGCAATTTAGTCCTTGTCTACAACATAGCGAGAATACGTGATTAGGAGGCTTGCAAAATATTCTTAACCCTGCTGTTCTGTTCACTTTTACTTGACATATATACTGTTCGGGTCAATATGACCCGACATATCAAAATGCTTTAGAAACATAAATTTTGGTACAGTTTTAGCTATCGACATTGTTGTTCTATTCCAGTACCTTGTTAGTAATAATAATAATAATAATAATAATAATAATAATGGTAATAATAATAATAATAACAATGCATACAACTTTATTGAGGGATATTTTTCATTTAAATATGCACATAAATTTGAAACAACAGACAGTTTCCATTACAGGCATTCAACTTAGAAAGCACTACAGTTTTTCCATACTTCTATTCTTATTGTTGACAGTTTAGACGTAAGTATTGACATTTTCTAACAACAGACAGTTGTCATTACAGATATTCATCTTAGAGCACACTACAGTACAGAACACACTACAGTTTTTTTATTACATTCCAACATAGAAAGCACTACAACTTTAGAATCCTCTCTTCTTACTGATTGTAGTTTAGGCACAAGTATTCACATAAATTTGAAACAACAGAATTTTCAATACAATCATCTTATAAAATACTACAGTTCTTTTCTTACTGCTTGCACTGTGGACACAAGTAGGTTACATGTTTCTTGCAAATATGTTTACTACATTTTCCACACACCATGTTTGTTTTATTGTCATTACTTGATGGACAGAACTTACAGCGTGCACGTTTTGTAGATTTTCTTGTTGTTACCGATTCTGACACACCACCCACATCATTCGGGTTTTGGATGCTTGTGACCATTCTCAAAGAATCTTCTGTTCTTGGGAAATGCGTTCTTGATGCAATATGTTCTTTTATCAGTGACTTTCCAAGTTCCTCCAAGAATATTCTCCTTCTAGTCAATTTGCTTGCATTCCAATTAGGGTCAACCGAAATCCACAAAACGTATGCATTATAAGCAGAAACATCAAGAATATTGTAGAAAACTATCATTGGCCACCTATTACTTTTTCGTTTGCATGTATATGTACCTAATAACTGATCAAGCGTGTCTACAGCACCTTTGGTTGAATTATAGTCCAAAATCATTTTTGGCTTCTTATCAGCCCTGTCACTGATTTCCGCATCATGGTGGAGAGTGCTCATAAGTACAACATTCTTGTGTCTCTTAGGAATATAATTAACCACAGTAGTGTCATTTGTGAAGTAAAATGAAGAGCTGTGTACCTCCTTGTTGGTCATTTTGTGTGGAAGCTCCGGCTTATTTTTCCGTATAGTTCCCAACATAGTCAATTTCCTTTTCAGAAGCAGCTGCCCCAAATTGTACGACGTAAAAAAGTTGTCACACGTGATATTCTGACCACGTAACTCAGAAGTGAGATCAGATACCACCCTCATTCCCTGATTTCTTTCTGGTGCCGCTCCACTCACCTTTCCTGTATAAATTTGGGCTTTCAGTACGTATGAAGTTTTGCTGTCACACATGGTCCATATTTTGATCCCATATTTTGCCGGTTTACTTGGGATATACTGCTTGAATGGACAGCGACCTCTAAATGCTACTAACTGCTCGTCAACAGTAACATTTTCTCCTGGATTATACAGTTTAGGAAGGACCTCTACCCACTTCTCCCAAATACTACGAATTGCGGCAAGTTTGTCAGTACGTCGTCTTTCCTCTCTAGTAGATTTCTTGTCAAATCGCAGGACACGTGATATCTTACAGAATGTTTCATGAGACATGGTTGCTCGAAATATGTTTCGCCCAGTATCTTTATCCCACAAACTTTTTGTAGACTCCCCATGAGATCGATATACACCCGCTAGGAGTAAGAGTCCTAAGTATGCATGGAAAACAGAACCATCAATATCTGTCCACTGTTCACCATAAACTCGCTGCCCTTCAATATTTGTCATCTCTATTATTTCATTTTGAAGCGCTGTGTGAAATACTGCTTCAAATGAACATTTTACATCAGATATTCTGCTGACTGCATACCTGGTAACTCCTGGGGTACTCTTGATGATGTTCGAAGCTGGTAGGCGACCATGTTGTGCTGGTGGATGCAACTGCCATTCTATATTCCCATTTTTAGAAAGAAAAGTCTCTACACTATTTTGTATGGGCTGTGGACTGTCGTAACTGTCATCGGAACACTCGCTTTCAGATGCATTGCTGATGTGATCTTCAAACTCAGAAAGTGATCCTTCATCTGGTGAGGCATTTACTATTTCTTCCAACTCACGATCATTCAATGGTCTCATCGCCATGGTGTCACAAGTCAAACTGGGCAGAAACAAAGCATTCCAATTATTGAGAACTGCCAATTATTATTTCCTGGGGAAAGCAACAAACAAGCCCATTGTTGTGAACGCATGGAGCTTTAGGTGATTGTTGAGAGTAAGTTGGAATGATGCAGTCACTATTCCCACACAACACAACAAAAATAATTTTCGCCATTTCCAGATTTTAGAAATAAATACGAGTTACACTAAACATATTTGTGTCGGGTCATTATGACCCGAACATTACATATGCAACTATTACAGTTGAAGCCCAAACTTCTTAAACTTTTTTAAAACCTTTTAAAACACATGCTGCTCATCCATTTTCAGACAAAGTCACAAAGTTTCATAAATATATATTGGTATTTACATAATGTAAAATAACGTTCATATTCGTTTCGGGTCATATAGACCCGAACAGAACAGCAGGGTTAAAATGTGCTTTTGTCATTAAACACGCTATATTACTTCTCATCACAAGGCTCAGTAACAAAAACAAGGCCCGCATCTCGTGGTCGTGCGGTAGCGTTCTCGCTTCCCACGCCCGGGTTCCCGGGTTCGATTCCCGGCGGGGTCAGGGATTTTCTCTGCCTCGTGATGGCTGGGTGTTGTGTGCTGTCCTTAGGTTAGTTAGGTTTAAGTAGTTCTAAGTTCTAGGGGACTTATGACCACAGCAGTTGAGTCCCATAGTGCTCAGAGCCATTTTTGAACAAAAACAGGCCTAGAAATAGTTGTCCCATTATGTGACTTACGCCCTCCAATACGACACACAGACTCATGACAATTTTAGACACACGAGTGTACCTAAAGATTTAAACATTAATACGGTGATGAATAAATGGCCAGAACATCTCGCCACACTTTTCTTTTTAAAGGCCCTTGGAAGTAAAGCATAGATGCAAACCCTTTCTCAAGTTGCCCATGGAGCCGCCAAACCTCGGCACACAAACAGCTGACCGCACAGCTCGCTTCCAGCCTGCTGCCCGTCCTCACAACTTACAGTCTCCTCGCCGAAGGCTCCTCGCTCATTCACGTGGTCACCGACTTCCTCCAAGCCACCACGACCCACCTGCCGCTCTCGCTCACCTTACATAAACATCAAAATCACGTGGCCGCCTTGGTGCGCACGACTCCCGGCTCGAGACAAGAGAAATCGATGTGTACTAAATCACCCGAAGCTTGATGGCCACGCATCAGATATGACCCTTACTAATGTCCACTAATAGGTGTTGAGATACTTTTAATATGGCTCTGTAATGATCACAGCAACTGTAGATGCTAACCACCTCCACACTCCCACTGCTCACCTAAGTATATTACTGGGGTACACCCCCTCTTTTATTGTCGCATGGTAGTAAGTGGTACGTGTTCTGTATTTGCTTGAAATTGTTCGAGGTGTTCCAATGTTATCAAATGGTTCAAATGGCTCTGAGCACTATGGGACTTAACTTCTGAGGTCATCAATCCCCTAGAACTTAGAACTACTTAAACCTAACCAGCCTAAGGACATCACACACATCCATGCCGGAGGCAGGATTCGAACCTGCGACCGTAGCGGTCGCGCGGTTCCATACTGAAGCGCCTAGAACCGCTCGGCCACTCCGGCCGGCTCCAAGGTTATGCTGAAATGTACACACATACATTTTTACATGTGTAGACCTACATAGATTTCTTGTTTAGTTGCGTTTGGTGCTTCCGAATTTTTTCTTCTATTAGAGTGTGTTAAAAACGAATACGTGTTCTTAGCAAGTTCTACTAACGTATGCCCCCTGCCATGTATCTTATCATATTCAAAGTTTCCACTTAAGGATTGTGATATTTGGTGTACGGGCATCCGGCTGTGACCTAAGGTATATTTCTCTGCTTAATGTTTCGGCTCCTGGTACTAGAGCTTGTAATGTCATCGATAGTTGATTTTTGACAATAAGAACTCAGCAAGCCCAATTGTTTATACATGACGGCGCAAGGACCGGGTCGTGAAGTCATCCGACCTCTGCCCAAGATAATGGAGTCGCTCCGACCTGTGTTATGGGAGGCTATACTGCAGAAATGTTCGTACTGTTTATTTGCAACTAGTGCCCACTTGTATAATATCAGTCCTCCTCCTTTTATGTTGAAGACTTGTTTGTTAGAGATTAAGCGGATAGCTGCTTGGCTCTTCTCGAAGCCGGTTATCCGGTGGCCGTATATCCTGCCTTACATTGCCACGGAGCATGTCGTAACGTGCAGGTCTGAACGAACCCGCAGAGTTCACGCGCGGACGCTTAGGCGCATTCGGGTGAATTCGGGCATCGTTGTTCATGAGCGAAGCGAGAGAATGACATAGCAATTGACTTACTTGACTACTTGATTTCTTGCGAACTAGGGCCAACGCCGGCCGTGGTGGCCGAGAGGTTCTAGGCGCTTCAATCTGGAACCACGCGATCGCTACGGTCGCAGGTTCGAATCCTGCCTCGGGCATGGATGTGTGTGACGTCTTTCGCTTCGTCTCTTTTCTATTTGCTTTGTTTTACTATTACTATTATTCGCGTAACAACTAATGTATGAGATAAAATATGTTACTACGAAAAGAGCCCCGAAATACCTTTTAGTGATACTGTGCCGTGACTTTCTTTGGATCATTAATTTTCAACAAAACAAAATATATTATGTTCTTATTGTTATGGATCTGGCTTTCTATTAAAGGAACATTTTTTCGTTACTATAACTCGCCATAAAGTTCAACCTATCTTCCTTACTTTATAGTTCTTGAAAAGGTTATTGAAAATTACTTCGTTATCAATACTGATGTTACAGTACGCAATGATTGTTCAACATCATAATTTTGCAGTGGATTTTTGTCAACAGTAAAACAACAATAAGTACCACGACTAACACGAGAACATGAGACTATTATCGGAGAAAAAAGATGTTTTTACTATAAGGTTGCCAGACCAGAACTACGCACAGCAAGATTTCTTTTATGTGATGAAAGTAAATTATCTTTTTGCACAGTTAGTAATATATTATCAGCAGCCCGCATCAACCTGTAAAACACATCATAAAATCTGCTGCTCTCCTCTGCAACTCCGAAAGCTGAAAGAAATAATTTTACTTCACTATTACCTGCCCGCTTCTTTGCGGTATGATAGATTTCATTTAATGCAATTTGAATGCGCCGCGGCAACGGCTCGTTCGTTCGTAGCGCAGCTCTGCACCCCGAATAATATTTAAATAACTGAAAATGTCTTAAGGGGATGGGATAAAATACCAGGCAAGCTTATCATAAATCATAATGCAAGGTTTCACTAAGTAACTCTATTCAAAACATTTAAACAATTCGATTAATTACACACCTTTTCATAACCTTACTTAATGGCGTCCCTCTTACAAACTTGACAAAAGAATGCTACGCTAGCATACAATATCACGTCACAGGCTATCCTACTCACGTAACTCCAAGAAGACGACAGAGAAATTAATGTTCGTTCTGTATTATTTATACTAGTCACACATTCTCGTCTTTGTTTGATATTTAATAAGTATCGTCTGTGGCGGTTTCAGTAATCGCCGACACAGATATTATCTAAAATAAATAAAAAAAACAGTACATAATTTTATACAAGAACAAAACATGACACACAATGTTTTCTCTTTATTACATAATATGTCTTTTGCTAAGAGACGTAACAATGCCCCCTGGCAGCAATTGACTAACGTTAAGAATGTTCGGCAATATGCTGCCACTAACGTCCGTTTTGTCATTGTTTGTCAGCCTATTTGGAATATTCACTATTCACTTGTTTGCTATTTTGCACTATAGTTTTAATCACACTCCTTATGGTTTTCTCACACTTTGCGAGGTGGCCGTAAACCTAGTCCCAGGGTCATTACAGTTTTCTTGCTCCCCCATTCGGGCTACGTGCGGTCAGAAAACCTGGGAAAACTGCACCGGAGCCATGGTCATCTCGCCTGGTTTGTTGTAAAACGCAGTCTGATTGTTCATCAAAAACGGTTGGCATTTATCAAATGTTCACAGATAACGAAGGTTATTTATGATAAAATGTTAAACTCTTAGTCCCCTTGTTGAAAATGTACCTTTTACTCTCTTTCACATTCGTGGTAATATTTGTGTTCTGTGTCACACTAAAAGTCAATCATTAAATAGTTTTACAGTAGTGTAATGGATTGTCTCTACACTTACTCACGACAAATGTTCTACCATGGTATGTCATTCGTGTCAGTTTGCTTCACCAATGTGACGAAAACATATAACATATATCACCGAACAAATTAATATTTTGAGTCTATACACAGTAAACTAAAGAAAAAAAATGTTTGTCACGTAACTTCGTGTCCAATAAATCATTTTCATATTAGTACATTAATAGCGTAGTTGGTAATGTTCGGTTGAATGTCAACAATGTCGTACGGAGCGGGCGGCGCGAAGCAATTGTTGCGTAGCGTCGTCTGGAACGCGGCGTGCCAACGACCGCTGGGGTCGACGACCTGCTCGCCGTAACAGCGACGGAGTGTTGGGGTGGCGCCCGTGCAGTCGCGAACCGCGCCGAACCATTCACCAATGTCGGCGTGTTGCAGTGGTTTCCCGCGACCGGCTGGCTGGCGGCACGGCACCCGTGTCTGCTTCTCCGCATGGCTCCCCGTCATAACGCATGAAACAAATATTCCACAACGGTGTACTGTCTTTAAGGATACAGATTATTAGCTGTGGAAGAAAATGCAACTTGGTTAAAAGCGTTTATTGTTCAGTAAGCCGTCGTTTCGCTGGTATGCACAGGATGTTTTGGCGTGATAACGGGTTTCTTGTGGCTTCACAAATGAATCGCATTGTGACATTGGTATTTAGGGTTCGTCACACGCACGTTGTACTACACACTTTCATTCGTTCTCACGGTCGATACGCTGCCAGAGCGTCTCTCAACACGCGAAAATGTTTCGGTTCACACACACTAAATGTTTCCGTCGAGCGATGTTTGTTTGAATCGACTCAGAACGGATCACTAACTACCGTTTTTACACACAGTAAATTTATTGTTCGTTGAGCACTGCACTATGACAGTTAGTCACTCAACACTTGACTTATACCGATGTATATATTGGTGCAGATACAACAGTCATTTTCTGTCCCTGCTACACACAATATTCCGTCCTTTCCTACATTGTTTATGCACACAGTTTATTTTTAATGCATATCAACTGTTATTAGCATAATCACTCTCTTCTACATTGAGTCCATTGTGTTTACCATGTCATTACACACTTTTAGTACTATTACTAGGCATATATGGCTTTTTTGTAATTATTTACAGGTGTGTGATTTTTGGTACATAGCTTTCTTTTCCTTTTTCGGTGTAGCTTGCCAGGTTATCACTCATCTAGCAAACAGATTTTACCATGTGCATGACAGCTGGACTTGGGCATATTGCTCATTAAATACTTCATTTAGTACTAGTTTTTTTTTTTAAATGATATGTCCTACAGGACTACAATGTAGTTTCCGCGTTGATTGACTTGATTCGCGTACCGCGTAATTAATATTCAAGGACGTGTACCAAGTACACGGGCTTCAATTGAAGCATTGATACATACAAAGCGTAGGTTACACGGAACGGGTCTGTCTTTGATTGAATTCTGCTCCAGTGTCGTTCTCAGATCACTATTGGCAGTAAACGTTACATCACATAATTGCTTCGTACTACAAAGTCAATTTTTGACCAGTAGAGACTCTCTCTCAGGGTTCCTGAATTCTAACACAATTACACCTGTTACATTACTATATGAGATGTCATCATTAATTGTACTTACTTACTACAAATGAAAAATGATTCAAGAGATTAATCATTATTTTATCAACAAAAAGATTATTCATTGCTTGATGAGCATATAGTATTTTAATGACACTAATTGTCTGTAAACAAAGTCTTCAGTTTGCATGCTATTGCTCAGTTTACTGATTCTACTTTCATGCTATGCTTACTTATTTATGTTTTACTTCCTCAAAATTTTAAACACACGCAAATTCTTTCTTAAAGCTAACATACTTATACTCTAAAACACAATTGAAATCGTCTTACTGCTGCTATTTACATCTGACACGTCATTGAATAAATAATTTTATTATCCCACCCTAACATCTTTCAAATCTCTTTAGCCACTACTTCCCTCCTCGACCAAGGGATGGAGTAAGATGCGCGACAGTATGTTTTGTGGGGCATCACCTCTATGTGATAGTGGTACCCCTTGATTATTCCTGGTCGGTCGGTAAATACCATGATATATTCCGATAGCAGCTGCGTCAACTGTTGCTTTTGTATGTTGCTTAAACTTTCAGATTCCTGTACTTCGGTTTGAAATGCATCAACATTTGTCTCAGAATTTTTATCTTCAATACTAGGATAATAGAGATCTGCCACATGTGAATAATCATCGAGGTGTAGTACCCAGGGGTTCCTACATTTGATATCTACTCGGTTGCAATATGGCACAAGTACCTGCTTCGATTTCATCATAGACAACTCAATCCTCCTACCTTTATTAACTATGCTTAGTTTTCCCGAGGAGAGGTCGATCACTGCGTCCCTCTCACGGAGAAAATCTACTCCCAGAATGCAGGCCACCTTTAACCCTTTAACAATGAGGAACGAGCTCACTATGGCTTCGCCCTCCTTACAAATCTCCACCTGCACCTGGTACTTAACTAATTGGCTCTGTGCACTTATAGCTCCAGACACCTTGCAATTATTAACCGAGAAAGTCGGTATGCTACGTCCCTTCCCCAGCGCTTTAAACAATTCTGTACTCATTACACTAACTGAGGCACCTGTGTCGATGATTATATTCACGGCAACATCATTGATTTTCGCTTCTATTATGGCTTGCACATTTTCGTTGCTATCTTTCTTACATTCATGCAGTTCGGTCAGTAGATCCTTATCCATACTGATACCGTCGTGGTATCGCAGCATATGTATTCCAGGCATATTATTGTCATTCGTGTTGCTCTCACTCCACCCCTCGGCCAGCGATGGAGAGCATATCGTGGCCGATTCTAGTTTGTTGGATGGCTTGCTTGCGATGTACTTGGACGGCTATTGTCCGCGACCTCTACTATGTGTACGTTTTGATTTGTAGGCCGCCACGACTGCGCAATAGGCGCGTTTTGCAGTGGTGGTCTGTTGTTATCGTACCGGTCATTACCTTGCCGTTCTGGGCTTGGTCGCTGATTCTGATTCCAATTGCGATTACTGTCGCTGTAATTGCTATGCCACTGACCTCGCGCATTTTTCCAGCGGTTGGTCCCTGGCAGTCCGGAATCGTACCGGTCGTCAAATCGACGCTTTTTATTATGGGACGGTTGACCATACCCGTTCTGACTTCTACTATTATTACCATTTTGTGAGTGCTCTTGCCGCTTGTTACCACCCACACCATTTCCATGGTTGTGGTTTTGTGCACTATTATTTCTGTCATGTTTACACCCTGATCCATTATTCCGCGAGTGATCACACGCTGCTTTTGCATCTTCCTGGATTAAGCCTATTGAATCTAGAACAGACAGGAAATGTTCCACGTCGCTCTCTGGTACGTGTATTAATTTCTCTTTGATATGAATGGGTAAATGTGATTTTAGGAGTCTTATTATGTCTCTTGGTGAGATCGGCTCATCCCAGCAGCGCGTCTTGTTTATATACTTCTCGAAATACCGTCTCAGATTCCCAAGACGGGGTGAGTACGGTTCGGGATTGTATACTTCTTTTCTTAGCCGCTCTTGTATACAAGGCGACCAGTATTTCGACAAAAACGCCCTTTCGAACTGTTCATACGTCATGCAGCTGTCTGCTACTTCCGTAGCCCACAACGCTGCATCACCCTGAATGTATGACATTACGTATTGAATTTTCTGTGCTTCGTTCCACACACTAGGCAAGATATTTTTAAAGCTTTTTATAAATACTACTGGGTGTACTGACTTCCGTTCAGTAGTAAACGTTTGAAACTGCCTATTTTTGATCAAAGTTTCTTCAACCAATATTTTTGGACTATACTGGTTTGCTCCTGGGACATAGGCTGTGTGCTCCGAACCGAAGCTACAGCTCTTCGCATTATCGCCTAAAGATTCACTATTGTTGCGTCGCGTATAAGTTTGTGCGTTGCCAAAAACATTGGCTGTTGGCGACATAGTTTCATGTTCAAGATGTTTGCTGCTCTGTGCTAAACCCTTTTCCAAGTCGGATATCCGTTTGCTAATATTCACTTGCCACTGCGGAATATCCTCACTGAGTATTTGTTTGATGGTTTGCACGTCGTTCTGTACCTGACTATTTACTGCGGTACTGAACGATTCCGAATCTCAATCTGCCATGGCTGCTTGTACCTTAGAATTAATATTTTTGACGATCTCACTCTCCTTCGCTTCTAGCCATGAGTTGAATTCGGTTTCAATTTTAGTCGCTTGTTCGTTCCACTTCTGCTCTACAAGCTGTGTGGAATCTATTTCTAGCTTTTCTAATCGGTTGGCTAAGACACCTATCTCGTCTACCATGTTAGTGTTTGCTACTTGCAGGTTGTTGACCTGTACAGTCAACTCCTGCACGGCCTTAGGTATCGACTCATAATTCTGTTTCATACAGGCAATCTCTTTTTTCATAATTTCTAACGATTGCACAAGTTGCTGATCCCGCTCAGCTTGCTGGCGATCCCGCTCAGCCTGCTGGGCAAGGAAATTTTCTGTTAACTGGCGATCTCGCTCAGCTTGCTGTGCGAGAAAGATCTCAATTTTTTCGTCCTTTTCAGCTTGTTGTTGTGCAAATTTTGACTGGTAATCCAGCACGCGCTGTAATATCGCCTGAAGTGAATACCCACCAGGCACATTACCACTCTCTGGTTCCTGCTTTTCTGGGGTTGGTGCAATTTCTTTAACTACATCTCCTTGAGCACTGGTGGGCTGTGGCACCACTTCCTGTGCTTCTGCCCCCACATTTTCGCATGGTATATCCTCAAAGAGAGTACTTGTCCCGCTTAATGCACCCGTTTCTACATTTCCTGCACTAACTAATGGCTGTTCCTCAGTATCCATATTGCTCGGACGTTGACTACGCAATTTAACCATATTCATAAATTACCTACTCGAACACAAGATCTGACAGTTTTGCCACTTGCACACAAAACATGTTAATTTATCTACAATACACTGCACACTAAAAATTACTATCTACAATCAACTTTGCCCTGTCATAAATACTAACGTGAAACTACGCACACCACTAGCGATATGAGATCACTTCACTGGAGTTAAGCTTCTACAAACAGGACAACTACACTGTAGTCTTACCTTTAGTTTATCTGATTTCGGGGTTCGGCTGCCCCCGGATTATGTAGTCGTTACAGTTTCTCAGTACTGTCAGGATCGTTTCCTCTGACTCGCTTGCAGTGGTGCGTTTTTTCATGAAAGAATTTTTGTACATTGATTAATACAAGGCATTAATCATGATACACATACATACATTTATCACTAAATACATACATGTATATAACAATAGATAATGAAAGAAAACACATAAAACAGTTATTTTCGTGGCCACTGCAAATTCGGGCCCCGCGTTTTTGGGCGACAGTTTCGCTTTGTCTCTTTTCTATTTGCTTTGTTTTACTATTACTATTATTCGCGTAACAACTAATGTATGAGATAAAATATGTTACTACGAAAAGAGCCCCGAAATACCTTTTAGTGATACTGTGCCGTGACTTTCTTTGGATCATTAATTTTCAACAAAACAAAATATATTATGTTCTTATTGTTATGGATCTGGCTTTCTATTAAAGGAACATTTTTTCGTTACTGTAACTCGCCATAAAGTTCAACCTATCTTCCTTACTTTATAGTTCTTGAAAAGGTTAATGAAAATTACTTCGTTATCAATACTGATGTTACAGTACGCAATGATTGTTCAACATCATAATTTTGCAGTGGATTTTTGTCAACAGTAAAACAACAATAAGTACCACGACTAACACGAGAACTTGAGACTATTATCGGAGAAAAAAGATGTTTTTACTATAAGGTTGCCAGACCAGAACTACGCACAGCAAGATTTCTTTTATGTGATGAAAGTAAATTATCTTTTTGCACAGTTAGTAATATATTATCAGCAGCCCGCATCAACCTGTAAAACACATCATAAAATCTGCTGCTCTCCTCTGCAACTCCGAAAGCTGAAAGAAATAATTTTACTTCACTATTACCTGCCCGCTTCTTTGCGGTATGATAGATTTCATTTAATGCAATTTGAATGCGCCGCGGCAACGGCTCGTTCGTTCGTAGCGCAGCTCTGCACCCCGAATAATATTTAAATAACTGAAAATGTCTTAAGGGGATGGGATAAAATACCAGGCAAGCTTATCATAAATCATAATGCAAGGTTTCACTAAGTAACTCTATTCAAAACATTTAAACAATTCGATTAATTACACACCTTTTCATAACCTTACTTAATGGCGTCCCTCTTACAAACTTGACAAAAGAATGCTACGCTAGCATACAATATCACGTCACAGGCTATCCTACTCACGTAACTCCAAGAAGACGACAGAGAAATTAATGTTCGTTCTGTATTATTTATACTAGTCACACATTCTCATCTTTGTTTGATATTTAATAAGTATCGTCTGTGGCGGTTTCAGTAATCGCCGACACAGATATTATCTAAAATAAATAAAAAAAAACAGTACATAATTTTATACAAGAACAAAACATGACACACAATGTTTTCTCTTTATTACATAATATGTCTTTTGCTAAGAGACGTTACACGTCCTTAGGTTAGTTAGGTTTAAGTAGTTCTAAGTTCTAGGGGACTGATGACCTCAGCAGTTAAGTCCCATAGTGCTCAGAGCCATTTGAACCCATTTTTGAACTAGGGCCACTTTCACTTGTTGTCATTTGAGGTTACTTTTG